>NC_133720.1:9278301-9878301 GCF_048934315.1 Petromyzon marinus
TCTCTCCCCCTATCTCTCCCCTATCTCTCCCCCTATCTCTCCCCGTCTCTCTCCCTATCTCTCCCCTAACTCTCCCTTATCTCTCCCCCTATTTCTCCCCATGTCTCTCCCTATCTCTCCCCCTATTTCTCCCCCTATCTCTCCCCCTATCTCTCCCCGTCTCTCTCCCTATCTCTCCCCCTATCTCTCCCCTATCTCTCCCCCTATCTCTCCCCCATGTCTTCCCCCTATCTCTCCCCGTCTCTCTCCCCTATCTCTCCCCCTATCTCTCCCTTATCTCTCCCCCTATTTCTCCCCAGTCTCTCCCCTATCTCTCCCCTATCTCTCCCTCTATCTCCCCCTATCTCCTCCCGTCTCTCTCCCCTATCTCTCCCCTATCTCTCCCTATCTCTCCCCCTATCTCTCCCCCTAGATCTCCCCCCATCTCTCCCCTCACCTCTCCCCTATCTCTCCCCCTATCTCCCCCTATCTCTCCCCTATCTCTCCCTATCTCTCCCCCTATCTCTCCCCGTCTCTCTCCCCTATCTCTCCCTCCTATCTCTCCCTATCTCTCTCCCCTATCTCTCCCCCGTCTCTCTCCCCTATCTCTCCCCCTATCTCTCCCCTTATCTCTCCCCCTATTTCTCTCCCCATGTCTCTCCCTATCTCTCCCCCTATCTTCCCCCTATCTCTCCCCCTATCTCTTCCCTTCCCTCTCCCCTATCTCTCCCCCTATCTCTCCCTTATCTCTCCCCTATTTCTCCCCATGGCTCTCCCCTATCTCTCCCCCTATTTCTCCCCTATCTCTCCCCCTATCTCTCCCCTATCTCTCCCCCTATCTCTCCCCTATCTCTCCCCCTATCTCTCCCCGTCTCTCTCCCCTATCTCTCCCCCTATCTCTCCCCTATCTCTCCCCCTATCTCTCCCCCATGTCTCCCCCTATCTCTCCCCGTTCCTCTCCCCTATCTCTCCCCCTATCCTCTCCTTATCTCTCCCCCTATTTCTCCCCATGTCTCTCCCCTATCTCTCCCCTATCTCTCCCCCTATTTCTCCCCCTATCTCTCCCCGTCTCTCTCCTCTATCTCTCCCCCTATCTCTCCCACTATTTCTTCCCCTTATCTCTCCCCCTATCTCTCCCCATCTCTCCCCATCTCTCTCCCCATCTCTCTCCCCTATTTCTCCCCTTATCTCTCCCCCTATCTTTCCCCATCTCTCTCTTGGCTCCTTGGTCGTGTCTCTCTCTCCCTCTTCTGTATCCTCTCTACCGGGGAGCCGGGGCTTGGGGGGCGGGTGATAGTGTGGGGGGGGTGCTAGTGTGGGGGGGGGGTGGGAGGGGAGATGGGAGGTGGGGGGGAGGTCTCGCGACGCGCGTCGCAGCGGTAATTGGTTGCCATGGTAACGAGCCGCCGTGACGCGCTCGGGTGACATTGAAGGCGTTGGGGTGCGGGTGGGGGGAGTGGGGGGGGGTGTGTGGGGGGGAGTGGGGGGGGGGTGTGTGGGGAGGGCCGGGGACTCTCCGTGTGGATGAGTCTGCGCGTTATGAATCCCGGAGACGATCTTAATTAAATAATGAATGGCAACATTAACATGTGGGGCCGGTGGGGGGGGTCCCTAATTGACCACACACAGAGAAGGGGGTTCGCTCACAGCTGCCCTCACTGCAACCCCCCCACTCCCCCACTCTACCCCAGTAGCCTCCCTCCGCCTCCTCCCTCCCTCATCCTCCACCCTCTCCATCCCTCCTCCTCCGTGTCCCTCTTCTCCAGGAGCGCCTCCACCTCGTCCCACGGCTCTCTCCCTGTGTCCCCCTCTCCTCCCCTCTCTCCCCGTGTCCCCCTCTTTCATCCCCTCTCTCTCCCCTCTTCCTCCGTGTCCCCTTCTTTTCTCTCTCTTCCCTCTCTCTCCCCTCCCTCCCCGTGTCCCCCTCTCCCCTCTCGCCCCCTCCCCTCTCCCTCGCTCCTCTTGCTCTGATTCACCCCTCCGGCGCGCGTCTTCGGCGTTTGTTTCGCAGGCTCCGCCCTGTTCATCTCAGCGCCACTTCTGATTGGCCCGAGCCTAGTCGAGCAAAGGAACGCCACGTGATTGGTCGACAACGCTTGTGAACTGGGTTGTGGCAGAGTGCATCCCGCCACGTGGAATCTCACCGATCATAAGACGCACGCACCCCCCTGTTGTCAATAAAGTTTTGGCCAAACCCACACTAGATTATAAGATGCACTCAATAAAGTTCTACAAATCTGGTCACACACACCAGCCGCATTAAAAGATTAACTAAATTAAGTTATACAAACCTGGGCACACACACCAGCCGCATTAAAAGATTAAACTAAATTAAGTTATACAAACCTGGGCACACACACACACACCTACCGGAGTATAAGATGCGCGAAGCCTAGGGGTGTGGAGCCAGGCCTGGGGTGGTGTTTTGCCGGTAAGCGCCTGATGGCCGGGTGGCCCCCACGTTAGCCGATCGGGCCCAGCCTGACCTGGCTACGCGGGGCCCACCACCCGCAGGGTGAAGGGGCGAGGGGCGGGTGTGCAATGCCGCTGTGTGGCGGGGAGAGCGATGGTCTCAGACGGCCTGGACCTTGGCGACAGACACTCGCTTTTGGGACGTGGAATGTCACGTCACTGGGGGAGGAAGGAGCCGGAGTTGGTGGAGGAGGTGGAAAGGTACCGACGAGACGTAGTCGCTCTCACCGCCACACGCAGCATTGGCACTGGGAGCCAAACTTCTCGATCGGGGGTGGTCTCTCTCCTATCCTGGAGCAACCCATGGTGAGAGGCCCCGGGCAGATGTGGGGATACTCACAAGCCCCCAGCTGGGTGTGGGGATACTCACAAGTCCCTGGCTGGGTGTGGGGATACTCACAAGCCCCCAGCTGGGTGTGGGGATACTCACAAGCCCCTGGCTGGGTGTGGGGATACTCACAAGTCCCTGGCTGGGTGTGTGGGATACTCACAAGCCCCCAGCTGGGTGTGGGGATACTCACAAGCCCCTGGCTGGGTGTGGGGATACTCACAAGCCCCCAGCTGGGGTGTGGGGATACTTACAAGCCCCTGGCTGGGTGCTGTTCAGTTGGAGGTTGTCCCAGTGGATGAGACAGTTGCCTCAATGAGACTTGCGGTCTCAGAAAGGAAAACTCTGATTGTTGTTTGTGCTCATGCACCAAACAGCAGTTTAGAATATTTGACCTTCTTGGAGACAATGGTGCTCGACAGAGTGCTGCCTACCGACTCCACAGTCTTGCTGGGCGACTTCAATGCTCACGTGGGAAAGGATGAAGATACCTGGAGAAGCGTGATTGGGAGGAATGCCCCCCCCCCCCACCTGATCTCAACCCGACAAGTGAGTTGTTATTGGAATCCTGTGCTAGTCACGGAATGTCAATAACAAACACCATGTTCGAACACAAGGATGCTCTTAAGTGTACTTGTTTCAAGAGCACCTTGGGCCGAAGATCAATGATTGACTTTATAGTTGTACAGTATTATCGGACCTAAGGCCATATGTTCTGGACACTCGGGTGAAGAGAGGGGCAGAGTTGTCAAACTGATCACCACCTGGTGGTGAGTTGGATCCCGACGCTTGGGGCACCGACCAGATAGACGTGGAAGACCCAAAGAAATAGTGCGGCTCTTTCTGGGAACGTCTCGCAGAAGACCCAGTGCAGAAAGATTAAACTTCCACCTCCGGGACAACTTCTCCTGCACTCCAGGGGAGCTGAAAGCTGTGTCCGTATTCTTGGTGTTAAATCAAAGTCGTTCACTGTGAGTGTTGGATTCCGCCAAGGGTGCGCCTCGTCTCCACTCCTGTTTATTATTTTCATGGACAGGATATCAAGGCGCAGCCGGAGGTATGGAGAGTATCCAGTACAGGGGGCATGGAGGTGGCGTCGCTGCTTTTGCAGTTAACGTTGTCCTCTTTGCCTCGTCAGTCTGCGATCTCCAGTGTGCACTTGGACGGTTTTATGCCAAATGTGAAGCGGCTGGCATGAGGATCAGCACCTCCAAATCTGAGGTCGTGGTTCACTCCCGGGAGACGGTGGATTGTTCTCTCCAGGTGAGGGCGGAACAGCGCCCTTAGTGGAAGAGTTTAAGCACCTCGAGGTCTCTTTCGCGAGCAATGGGAAGTGGGGAGCGGAAGATCGGCCGGCGGAACGGTGCGACGTCCGCAG
This sequence comes from Petromyzon marinus, assembly GCF_048934315.1. Taxonomy (NCBI): domain Eukaryota; kingdom Metazoa; phylum Chordata; class Hyperoartia; order Petromyzontiformes; family Petromyzontidae; genus Petromyzon; species Petromyzon marinus. Next base: position 9,282,459 of record NC_133720.1, read on the forward strand.
TGTTCCGTGGTAGAGAAGTGTGAGCTGGGCTCTCAAACAAAGCTCTCAGTTTACAGGTCGAGCTACATTCACACCCTCACCTATGGTCATGAGCTTTGGGTATTGACTGAAAGGATGAGATGGCAGGTACAAGGGGCCAAAATGAGGTTTCTCCACAGGGTTGCCGGGCTCACTCTCCGTGATCGTGTGAGGAGCTCGGTAATCCGGGTGAGTATCAGACTTGAGCCGCTGCTCCTCCTGATCGAGAGGAGCCAGTTGAGGGGATTCGGGCACCTGGTAAGGATGCGCTCTGGTAGACTCCCCCTGGAACTCGACCAGGCAGCAGCACGTCCCACTGGGTGAAGACCCTGGGGCCGGCCCAAGACACGCTGGTGGGACTATGTCGCTCAGCTGACCTGGGAACGCCTGGGAATTCCCCAGGAAGAGCCAGAGTCTGTCTTTGTATAGTAGTGTAGTGCAGTCCAACCACGCAGAGACGAGCAATACTATAAGGGCTGGTTGCCATTCATTAAAACACGTTCTCACACTGCATCCTACACTCACGCCAGTGTAGGTGCACTCTATTCTCCGTCGCTCACTTGGACCTGGGATAACTATATACGTCGGGTCTACTCCGGCTACCCCTAGGCTCTCTCACCCGTCTGCCCGGGGCGGGGGATCAGCCAACACCACCCAGTGACGAGGACAGAGAGAGAGACCTCTTCCAGCCGATCCTTACCCTGGCTTCCGACGACGACCACGTGTCCGTCACGTGGTCCCCCTCTCGGCAGCTCCTCCCCCCAGCTAGGCCCGCCCCACTTTCCCGAAAGTGCTTCCCGAAAGTCCCCCTATGGAACCCGTGACGCTACGTCATCCTTGACCTCGCATAACTCTCCACCAACTCGCCACTTCCTTACGCTCATCCCTCACTGGCTACTCACAGTACTCCTCTACGGTAGTGTATCGTGTATAATAGCGTAGTGTCTAGTAATGTATCGAAGTGTATAGTGTAGTAGTGATTTGTAGAACTTTATTTAGTAGGAACTAAATAAAGTCCTACAAATCTGTCGACACACACACACGCCGACCGGATTATAAGACGCACCCTCAACCTTTGCTTTGACAAAATGTTGGGAGGAGGGGGCGGTGTGGAGGAGGTGGGGGGGGGGGGGTGCTTGGGGGGTGAGCGGAGCTTTGGGGGCGGGAGGGGGTGAGAGAGGAGGGGGGGGGCGTGAGGGACGCGGGGAGTGGGTGGGGGTAGGAGGCATGGGAGGGAGCGGTGGGTGGTGAGGGGCGGGGCTCCTGCCCCTCGTGTCATTCCTCGCTCTGCAAATTAAATGGAGGTGGGGCTGGTGGGGGAGGAGGTGGAGGAGGAGGACGAATTCTGATTGATATTCATTAGTCCGGAGAGCGCAGAGACACGAAGGCGTGAGAGAGTGTGAGAGTGAGATAGCTTTGTGAGAGTGAGAGAGCGTGAGAGAGTGTGAGAAAGGGAGAGTGTGCGTGACAGGGGGGAGAGTGTGAGAGAGGGGGGAGAGTCAAAGGGAGAGAGTGAGAGTGTGAGTGAGAGGGGAGAGAGTGTGAGAGAGGGGGGGAGAGTGTGAGAGAGGGGGGAGAGTCAAAGGGAGAGAGTGTGAGTGTGAGTGAGAGGGGAGAGAGTGTGAGAGAGAGGGGGGAGAGTGTTAGAGAGGGGGGAGAGTGTGAGAGAGGGGGAGAGTCAAAGGGAGAGAGTGAGAGTGTGAGTGAGAGGGGAGAGAGTGTGAGAGAGAGGGGGGAGAGTGTTAGAGAGGGGGGAGAGTGTGAGAGAGGGGGAGAGTCAAAGGGAGAGAGTGAGAGTGTGAGTGAGAGGGGAGAGAGTGTGAGAGAGAGGGGGGAGAGTGTTAGAGAGGGGGGAGAGTGTGAGAGAGGGGGAGAGTCAAAGGGAGAGAGTGAGAGTGTGAGTGAGAGGGGAGAGAGTGTGAGAGAGAGGGGGGAGAGTGTGAGAGAGGGGGGAGAGTCAAAAGGAGAGAGTGTGAGAGAGGGGGGGAGAGTGTGAGAGAGGGGGGAGAGTCAAAGGGAGAGAGTGAGAGTGTGAGTGAGAGGGGAGAGAGTGTGAGAGAGAGAGGGGGGAGAGTGTTAGAGAGGGGGGAGAGTGTGAGAGAGGGGGAGAGTCAAAGGGAGAGAGTGAGAGTGTGAGTGAGAGGGGAGAGAGTGTGAGAGAGAGGGGGGAGAGTGTTAGAGAGGGGGGAGAGTGTGAGAGAGGGGGAGAGTCAAAGGGAGAGAGTGAGAGTGTGAGTGAGAGGGGAGAGAGTGTGAGAGAGAGGGGGGAGAGTGTTAGAGAGGGGGGAGAGTGTGAGAGAGGGGGAGAGTCAAAGGGAGAGAGTGAGAGTGTGAGTGAGAGGGGAGAGAGTGTGAGAGAGAGGGGGGAGAGTGTGAGAGAGGGGGGAGAGTCAAAAGGAGAGAGTGTGAGAGAGGGGGGGAGAGTGTGAGAGAGGGGGAGAGTCAAAGGGAGAGAGTGAGAGTGTGAGTGAGAGGGGAGAGAGTGTGAGAGAGAGAGGGGGGAGAGTGTTAGAGAGGGGGGAGAGTGTGAGAGAGGGGGAGAGTCAAAGGGAGAGAGTGAGAGTGTGAGTGAGAGGGGAGAGAGTGTGAGAGAGAGGGGGGAGAGTGTGAGAGATGGGGGAGAGTCAAAAGGAGAGAGTGTGAGAGAGGGGGGGAGAGTGTGAGAGAGGGGGGGAGAGTGTGAGAGAGGGGGGAGAGTCAAAGGGAGAGAGTGAGGCCGTGGTAGAGCGAAAGGAAGGGGGTTTGGAAGGGTGGGGGGGAGAGAGGAAAAGCGAGAGAGAGAGAGGTGGTGCAGGCCTCGCATCGTCCTCTCTAGGGGAGAGAGGGAGAGAGAGGGAGGGAGAGAGAGGGAGGGAGAGAGGGAGGGAGAGAGGGAGAGAGAGGGAGGGAGAGAGAGGGAGAGGTGAATGGGGTCGTTGGTGGGGAGGGCGGGAGACGCGGAGGAATGGGGGGGGGAAGGAGAGAGTCGGGACCGTTACTCATCTGGGCTGGTGAGATGGGTAACGCTCTCTCTCTCTCTCAGTTGCTCTCAGTCTCTCTCAGCCTCTCTCTCAGTCTCTAAGTCTCTCTCTCAGTCTCCTCTCTTTTTTACGATCAGAGGAAACAAGAAGATGCTCGGTGTAATCGGCACTTTCCTCCGTTCATCATTTCGGTTTTTTTTTGTTATGCTTTGCTTTATGTAACCCCCCCCCCCCCCCTTTTAAATGAAAGACCCAACAAAATATTTTTTTTCATTTTTTTCTGTTCTTACCCCTTCCCTCTCTGTCTACCCCCCTCTCCGCCCCCCTCTCTCTCTGCCCTCTCTCTTCCTACTCCATTTGGCTCTTTCACTCTCTCTCTTTTTTCTTTATAACTACGACAAGTGCTGCATCTGCACGCAGCCCTTCCCACAGTCAAACGGCTTCCAACGGGTAGCTTAGATCTGCATGCAGAGCTCTCCGTCATCTGCCACCGAGCACACGGCCTCCTCCAGTGCCCACTGCTCCTTGAAGGCCGGCACGGCGTGGGTCAGCCGCGCACGGTGGAACTCCAGCCACACACCCTGGCTCCGACCAGAGCGCGGAAAATGCCCAGGCTGCTGGCTGGACGTTGCCCCTCCAGGGCCACCTTCCTCGCCCTGTATATGGCGAGCTTGGCGTAGCCGAAGAGCACGTTGACCAGCCCCTGAAGATGTTGGGGTCTGTCGCCCTTCGGATATCCAAAGATGAGGACCGTCGGGGAGAAGTGGAGGCTGAACCTTAGGAGGATGTTTCTCAGGACCTTGAACAGCAGGTCCAGGCTCCTGCACATCACGTATTGGTGCGCCACCGTCTCCACTTTACCGCAGAACCGGCACTCCGGGGAAGTGTCGGTGAAGCGCGCCAGGGAGACGTTGGTGGTGACGGTGCCGTGGGCGATGCTGCAGCTGAGGTCGCCGATGCGGTTGTACATCGGGCTGGAGTAGAGTTGCGTCCAGCGAGGCCTCTCCGGAGAGACGCAGGGCTAGGGCTTTCCTCCAGGCATGGTCCTTGTGGCTCCTCAGGGTGTCCTGTTGGTGAAACCGGACCATGTAGGAGTAGAGCACCTTCCTCTTTACATTTGCGAAGGCCACCTCCGGCAGGTCTTCCAGCCGGCACAGGTTGTGATCCGCCTTCGTCTGTCGGTACTGGCGATGCAGTGGCACGATGGAGAGCTCCGGTGGAGGGGGATCGAGAGGGGCCTCATCATCCCCAACGCCGATGGGGGGCGTTCTCCCCGCTGCCGCTGAGAAGGCCCCCTTGGCTTCGGCCAGGATCCGGGCAGCCACCCGGAGCGACTGCAGCCCCCCTGTCTTTGCGGCCATGTCTGCTGGTCCGAGCCACCGGCCCCGTGTTTCAGGCTCCACCAGATCCCCCTTCCTGGTGAGCCGCGCGTTGGCGAGGCGCCTCTCCATGCCAGAGGTGGTGGTGGTGGATGGCAGCTTTGTCTGTGGGTTCCTGAGGATCGATTCGAAGACCAGATCCTCGGCCGATCGCGGTTGGTTCAGCCTCCTGACGGCGAGGGAGCTCCATGTCTGCAGGACGCTTCTGTAGCAGGGTGGCAGCTGTCCCAGGGGGAGGCCCTGCAAGTCCATGTGGAATAGTTGTTTGGAGCACTGCAGACCCCCCAGCTGTTTCAGGAGGAAGGAGGCCGTGACGCTCCAGGCCGGTGCAGGGGCGGCATGCAGGAACTTTTGCGCTGCCTGCAGTCGGAAGGTAGCCAGCTGACTCCGCACGCACACCAGCCCGTGACCGCCCTCGTCCAGTGGCAGGGCCAAGACCCCAGCCGCGACCCGGTGTCCTCCACCCGACCAGAAGAAGTCGAGGACTTGCTTCTGAAGTGCGTTGACGAGGCTCATGGGGGGGGGGGGGGGTGCAGGGAGAAGAGTCGGTGCCACAGCATGGACGTCACCAGCTGGTTCACCACCAACGTCTTTGTCCTGAAGGTGAGGAACTTGCACAGGCGACCCCAGGTGCCCAGCCGCTCCTTCACCTTCTCCTCCAGCTCGACCCAGTTCCTCTGCGGTGGTTCCTCCTCTGGTCCGAGGAACACTCCCAGGTGGTGCAGCGATGTTGTGCTCCAATTGATGGCTTTTGCATTCACGGGACACTTGGTCATGTCCCACGCTCCAACAAGCAGGCCGCTGCACTTTTGCCAGTTCATTTTTGATGAGGAGGCTTTCGAAAAGATCTCCTGGCACTCATGTAGCAGGGCGACATCAGCCAGGGAGCGCAGGATGAGGAGGACGTCGTTGGCGTACGCCGTCAGGACCAACTTGACGCTTGGTTCCCTGTGCACCAGGCCGCTGAGTCTCTGCCTTATGAGATTCAGGAAAGGCTCTAATGCCAGGGCATAAAGTTGGCCCGACAATGGGCATCCCTGTCTCACTCCTCGCTCGAATTTGACCGGGGCAGTGAGGGCGCCGTTAATCTTGATCATGCACTCCGCCTTGGTGTAGAGTAGGCGGATCGTTCGGACAAAGGCATCCCCAAAACCCAAGGTTTTGAGGGTTCCCAGCAGGTACTTGTGGTCCACTCTGTCAAAAGCCTTTTCCTGGTCAAGAGCCAGAAACGCGATTGGGATGCCCAACCTCTTGGACACCGCGATGAGGTCCCTGGCCAGGAAGATGCCATCGTGGATGGTTTGTCCGGGGATGGTGTAGTACTGGTCCCCTTTTACGACTTGTGCAATCACCCCTTTCAGTCGAAGGGAGAGAGCCTTCGTCAATATTTTGTAGTTTGTGTTCAGGAGGGACACCGGACGCCAGTTTTGTAGGTGCCTCAGGTCTCCGTTCTTGGGAAGCAGAGTGAGCACCGCCCTCCTCCAAGACTGAGGCATCACCCCGGTGACTGAGGCTTCCTCCAGCACCTCTCTGTAGTCCTCCCGCAGGGATGGCCAAAAAGCGGCGTAAAACTCCCCTGTTAGCCCGTCTAACCCTGGGGATTTATTCGGGGCCAGCCCTCTTAGGGCTGCGTCAAGGTCAGTCCTGGTGAGCTTTTGCTCTAGCAGCTCTTTCCCGTCTTCCCCCAGGGTGGGTAGACCACTCCATGCCTCTGCCTGGGCCGGTTCCGATGTTTCTTCAGGGGAGAACAGGTTGCCGTAGAAGTCTCTGATGATGGTCGACTTCTGCTGGAGTTCGTGCACCAGGACACCGTCACCATCAAAGAGGCACTCCATGGATTTGCGTCTCCCATTCTGCCTCCCGAGGGAGTAGAAAAGCGGGGATCCCTTGTCAAGGTCGGTGATGAGCTTCACCCGGGATCGCACAAATGCTCACCTCGTCTGCTCCTCCTGTAGTCCTTTGAGATGCTCCCTCTTCTCGTATTCTTGGAGAAGAGCAGGGTCGATGTCCTCGGCGAGGCGACCCTCCAAATTGAGGACTCGGGCTTCCATGTCGGTGATGTCCGCGTTCTTCAGTCTGGTGCTCCCCCAGGTGTATTGTTGGCACAACAGCCTGGTGTGCACTTTGCCCATATCCCACCACTGGGCCATAGAGTCGAACTGCGTTTTGGTTTTTCGCCACTCTTCCCAGCAGTGAGTTATTAAAATGCCAGTGGGCCGCGCCCTCACGGGCCCTCTCCAGCCTGACACGGAGCACGATGAGGTTGTGGTCCGTGAAGGGTGCCGCCCTGATGCCAGACGTTATGGCGCACGTCACAAAGCTCTTAGAGATGTAAAATCTGTCGAGCCTGGACTGCGTCACTGAGCCATCGCGCCTCGTCCTCGTGTACGTGAACTGGCGTTGGCCCGGGTGATGTATGCGCCACACGTCCACCAAGGCGGCGTCCTCCAGGAGTCCCTGCATTTCCTTCTTTGGCCCTACTCCCCCCGGCTTCCCCCCCCGAACGATCCAGGGCGCCGAGTGTGCAGTTGTGGTCGCCACCCACAATCACGCACTTGTCGGCCGGCATCCCGGCCAGGTGCCTCCTCAGGACGTGCAGAAACGGGATCTTCTCCTTGTTGGTCACCGGCACGTACACATTCAGCAGGTGGGTGGTGACATCGCCCACCCTGACCGTTACCGCGAGCAGCCTTCCCTTCACCACTTTGGTGTGGGTGATGAGTTCGGGATGAAACCCTTTAGCGAACAGGGTCGCGACTCCACAGGAGGTGTTGTCAAGGTGGCTGTAGAAGGAGTCCCCTCCCCACTCCTTCCTCCAGTCATCCTCGACCGTGAGATGCGTCTCCTGAATGAAGAAGACAGAGGCAGCGTGTTTCCTCGCAAGAGACATTGCGGAAAACCTCCGCACTGCCTCCCTGCACCCGTTCACGTTCAGGGAGCCGATGTACATAGGCATTGCTTGTTCCTTGCCTCCGTGGCCTCCCACCTTGTAATTTGTTTGCGGAAAAATCTCAGCTTTGCCCTCTCCTTGCCCCGGGACTCGAGTCTCTGCTTGGCAAGGAGTCTCTCTGCTTGAGTCACAGAGGCCTGTATTGCCTTGCTGTCCTTCCATCGAGCCAAGGCAATATCCGCTCTGTCCTTCCTCATGTTGGTCTCGTCGAGGAATTTCCAGAGATCTTTCGAGGTCAGATGAGTCTGAGGGTCAAGGAGTGTAGACCCCTGGCTGTTCTCGCTCCCCATGCTGACGCAGTCGTCCTGATCTGAATCGATTTCCTCGGCGTCCGGCTCCGCTGGAAGAGCTGCAGCGGCTGAGCTGGCGCATGGCCCAGCGGCGTCCTCTCCCCCAGTGTCAGGGATGGCCTGGGATGGCTCCTGCTCAGGCTCTTTGAGTGGATGGCCCGGTGTCTCTTCCGCTGGTTTTGGATCAGCAGTGGGACGGGGACCTTCCTCCTCAATCCCATCCATTTCGTCCTTGCCCTTGGTGAGTGTCTCTCCGCCAACTTCTTCCTCTTGGTCAAGGGCTTCCTGTATAGCTGGTGGGGATTGAGTCTCTATGACAACAGTAGGCGGGTCGATTTCCGTGGTGATGTCGCCTTCATTGTCGACGGTCTCCTGCTGTGGAAACCCTTCCCCAGACGCACGCCGCTTCTTCCTCTTGGCGGGTTTCTTCCTCGCCGCCCGCGCGTCACTCGGCGTGGCGTCCGGGAAGGCAAAAACCACGTCTTCGGCGTCTGGCAGCTGTTCTGCTTCCTCCCCTGGTGTGGGGGGTTTCACCGCTTCTTCCTGTTCGAGGTCTGGGAGGGGTTCCTCCACTGAATCTGACCCTTGAGATCCGGGTCCTTCTGTATTCTTCCTCTTGCGATTTGTCGCTTGAGGCGGCGAAGTTGGGGCCACTACTTCAGGTGTAGGAGGCTGCGTGGCTTGCGGGTCCGGTGTGGGCTGTTGGGAGGCTTGTTGCAATGGGGGCTCTTGCTGCTTTGCCCCCCTTGCTCTGCCTCCCTCCCCTCTCTTTTCTCCGACCCTCGCCGTCGTCGGTTTAGGGCAATCCGTTCGGAAGTGTCCCTCTTCTTTGCAAAGATTGCATGTGATGGAATCTTTGGCATAAAACAATCTATGGGCAATGCCTGCATTGACAATGACAAACGGGCCCTCTTCCTGCTGTCCGGGAGTCAGCAGGACGTGCACCTGCCTCTTGAAAGATAAAATGTGATTGAGAGCAGGGTTTCTGCACCCCAGTGCCAGGGCACGTACTGGCACCACGATGGTGCCCAGCTTGGACACGTGCTCCAACACGGCCTTGTCGGGGATGTAGGGCGGCACGTTCGAAACGACTATTCGCGCCGCCACCGAAGCGATGGGTTCCAGCTGGACGTCAAGTCCCCCCACGGTCATCCCCTTCTCGACGGCCGCATCGGCCACCTTCTTCGTCGTCAGGAAGAAGACGGCTTTCCCGCTGACCTTCGAGGCGTGGGTGATGGTGTCTGGCGGGACGATGGTGGCCAGGGCCTCAACGTACGTCTCGATCGTGACGGAGCTCGAGGCGTAGCAGCGGTGCCGTTCTCGCGCAGCGGCAGTGGTCGCTGCGCGCTTGGGGGGGTTGGCCTTGGAGCAGAGACCCTAGTGGGGGGCCTCGTGACTCCAGGCAGATTGGTAGCTGCGACCTTTGCGTAGGTGGCCATTTTGTTCCTGCTGCCTTCAATTTCTACTTGACTGTGGTGCTGCGCTTCTGTACAGAGTTCCCCTTGAGAGAATGGAAACTGAGGATGAATAAAGAATCCTCGTTTAAGAAAAGAATGAAAGGAAAAAAGAAAGGAAAGCTCTCTCTCTCAGTCGCTCTCTCTCAGTCGCTCTCTCTCAGTCGCTCTCTCTCTCAGTCGCTCTCTCTCAATCGCTCTCTCTCAATCTCTCTCAGTCGCTCTCTCTCAGTCGCTCTCTCTCAGTCGCTCTCTCTCAGTCTCTCTCTCAGTCTCTCTCTCAGTAGCTCTCTCTCAGTCTCTCTCTCAGTCGCTCTCTCTCAGTCGCTCTCTCAGTCGCTCACTCTCAGTCTCTCTCTCTCAGTCTCTCTCTCAGTCTCTCTCTCTCAGTCGCTCTCTCAGTCGCTCTCTCTCAGTCGCTCTCTCTCAGTCGCTCTCTCAGTCGCTCTCTCTCAGTCGCTCTCTCTGCCGCTCTCTCTCAATCTCTCTCTCAGTCGCTCTCTCTCAGTCTCTCTCTCTCAGTCTCTCAGTCTCAGTCGCTCTCTCTCAGTCGCTCTCTCTCAGTCGCTCTCTCTCAGTCGCTCTCTCAGTCTCTCTCTCTCAGTCGCTCTCTCTCAGTCGCTCTCTCTCAGTCGCTCTCTCTCAGTCTCTCTCTCAGTCTCTCTCTCAGTCGCTCTCTCTCAATCTCTCTCAGTCGCTCTCTCTCAGTCTCTCTCTCTCAGTCGCTCTCTCTCAGTCACTCTCTCAGTCGCTCTCTCTCAGTCGCTCTCTCTCAGTCGCTCTCTCTCAGTCACTCTCTCAGTCGCTCTCTCTCAGTCACTCTCTCAGTCGCTCTCTCTCAGTCTCTCTCTCAGTCTCTCTCTCAGTCGCTCTCTCTCAGTCTCTCTCTCTCTGTCGCTCTCTCTCAGTCGCTCTCTCTCAGTCGCTCTCTCTCAGTCTCTCTCTCAGTCGCTCTCTCTCTGTCGCTCTCTCTGCCGCTCTCTCTCAGTCTCTCTCTCAGTCTCTCTCTCAGTCGCTCTCTCTCAGTCTCTCTCTCTCAGTTGCTCTCTCAGTCGCTCTCTCTCAGTCGCTCTCTCTCAGTCGCTCTCTCTCAGTCGCTCTCTCAGTCGCTCTCTCTCAGTCTCTCTCTCAGTCGATCTCTCTCAATCTCTCTCAGTCGCTCTCTCTCAGTCTCTCTCTAAGTCTCTCTCTCAGTCTCTCTCTCTCAGTCTCTCTCTCTCAGTCGCTCTCTCTCAGTCGCTCTCTCAGTCGCTCTCTCTCAGTCGCTCTCTCTCAGTCGCTCTCTCTCAGTCTCTCTCTCAGTCTCTCTCTCTCAGTCGCTCTCTCTCAGTCGCTCTCTCTCAGTCTCTCTCTCTAAGTCTCTCTCTCAGTCGCTCTCTCTCAGTCTCTCTCTCAGTCTCTCTCTCTAAGTCTCTCTCTCAGTCGCTCTCTCTCAGTCGCTCTCTCTCAGTCTCTCTCTCTCAGTCGCTCTCTCAGTCTCTCTCTCTCTCAGTCTCTCAGTCTCTCTCTCTCAGTCGCTCTCTCTCAGTCGCTCTCTCTCAGTCGCTCTCTCTCAGTCTCTCTCTCAGTCGCTCTCTCAGTCGCTCTCTCTCAGTCTCTCTCTCTCAGTCTCTCAGTGTCTCTCTCCCAGTCGCTCTCTCTCTACCCCCTCTCCGCCCCCCCTCTCTCTCTGCCCCCTCTCTTCCTACTCCATTTGGCTCTCTCTCGCTCTCTTTTTTCTTTATAACTACGACAAGTGCTGCATCTGCACGCAGCCCTTCCCACAGTCAAACGGCCTCCGACGGGTAGCGTAGATCTGCATGCACAGAGCTCTCTACCGTCATCTGCCACCGAGCACACAGCCTCCTACAGCGCCCACTGCTCCTTGAAGGCCGACACGGCGTGGGTCAGCCACACCCTGGCTCCGACCAGAGCGCGGAAGATGCCCAGGCTGCTGGCTGGACGTTGCCCCTCCAGGGCCACCTTCCTCGCCCTGTATATGGCGAGCTTGGCGTAGCCGAACAGCACGTTGACCGGCCCCTGAAGATGTTGGGGTCCGTCGCCCTTCGGGTATCCAAAGATAAGGACCGTCGGGGAGAAGTGGAGGCTGAACCTTAGGAGGATGTTTCTCAGGACCTTGAACAGCGAGTCCAGGCTCTTGCACACCACGTATTGGTGCGCCACCGTCTCCACTTTACCGCAGAACCGCCACTCCGGGGACGTGTCGGTGAAGCGCGCCAGGGAGACGTTGGTGGTGACGGTGCCGTGGGCGATGCTCCAGCTGAGGTCGCCGATGCGGTTGTACGTCGGGCTGGAGTAGAGTTGCCTCCAGCGAGGCCTCTCCGGAGAGACGCAAGGCAGGGCTCTCCTCCAGGCATGGTCCTGGTGGCTCCTCAGGCTCAGTCGCTCTCTCAGTCGCCCTCTCAGTCTCTCAGTCGCTCTCTCTCTCTCTCAGTCGCTCTCTCAGTCGCTCTCTCTCATTCGCTCTCTCAGTCGCTCTCTCAGTCTCTCTCTCAGTCTCTCTCTCAGTCTCTCTGAGTCTCTCTCATTCGCTCTCTCTCTCAGTCGCTCTCTCAGTCTCTCTCTCAGTCGCTCTCTCTCTCAGTCGCTCTCTCTCAGTCTCTCTCTCAGTCGCTCTCTCTCAGTCGCTCTCTCAGTCTCTCTCTATCAGTCGCTCTCTCTCAGTCTCTCTCTCAGTCGCCCTCTCAGTCTCTCTCTCAGTCGCTCTCTCTCAGTCGCTCTCTCTCAGTCTCTCTCAGTCGCTCTCTCAGTCTCTCTCTCAGTCGCTCTCTCTCATTCGCTCTCTCAGTCGCTCTCTCTCTCAGTCACGCTCTCTCATTCGCTCTCTCATTCGCTCTCTCTCAGTCGCTCTCTCAGTCGCTCTCTCTCTCAGTCTCTCTCTCAGTCGCTCTCTCAGTCGCTCTCTCTCAGTCGCTCTCTCTCAGTCTCTCTCTCAGTCGCTCTCTCTCTCTCAGTCGCTCTCTCAGTCGCTCTCTCTCTCAGTCTCTCTCTCTCAGTCGCTCTCTCATTCGCTCTCTCTCAGTCGCTCTCTCATTTGCTCTCTCAGTTTCTCTCTCAGTCGCTCTCTCTCAGTCTCTCTCTCAGTCGCTCTCTCTCATTCGCTCTCTCTCAGTCGCTCTCTCATTCGCTCTCTCAGTCTCTCTCTCAGTCGCTCTCTCTCTCAGTCTCTCTCTCAGTCGCTCTCTCTCATTCGCTCTCTCTCAGTCGCTCTCTCATTCGCTCTCTCAGTCTCTCTTCAGTCGCTCTCTCTCTCAGTCTCTCTCTCAGTCGCTCTCTCTCATTCGCTGTCTCAGTCTCTCTCTCTCAGTCGCTCTCTCAGTCGCTCTCTCTCAGTCTCTCTCTCAGTCGCTCTCTCAGTCTCTCTCTTTCAGGCAGTGAGAGAGACAGGGGAGAGCGGAGAGAAGAGAGAGTTTAGTGGGAGCAAAGGAAGAGATGATGATGATGATGACACTTCCTTATTTAATGTGGTGGTTGTGTTTGTTATAACTGTGGTTGTCGTGGTGGTGGTGTTGGTGGTGGTGGTGTCCGTGACCTTGAGACTCGAGTTGAACAGGGAGGGGGGGCAGCGGGGAGGAAGAGCGGAGCTTAAATTAAATGAGCGGCAGAGATGGATGCCCCGTGTGGGGGGAGAGGGAAGGAGAGGAGGGGGGGGCAGTGGGGGGGAGATCTCCCGGTGGTTGTGGATTGGAGTGCAGGAGCTCACGCCCGGTAGAAGCGACACCACAACAACACCACCACGGCGCCTGTGCCAGGCTGGATGCACCTTGAAATCATCACGGATGAGGCCATCACGTGAAGTCTCGCTGCTGGAAGGAGGTCACGGGTCAGACCCAGGCGCTGTGGGTTGACTGAATGAGATGACCGGTAGATGCACCAGCTGTACCCCCTACTGTGCCAACTTGCTGTGTTTTATATGCCCGGCGCTCCGCTCGTTGTTGTGAGCGTCGCTCCTCTGCCCTCCGTTGTTGCTGGAGGGCGACTGCCTCCAACTGCCCAGTAGCAGCGTCCTTCACGAGCCTCCTCCATAGAGGCCGATCTTGACACCGCTGGTACCAGTCATTGGCAGTCCACTCAGCTCCACATCCTCCCGTACCGCATCACTCCATCTCCTCTCTAGCCCGTGCCGTGCCCGTTTAGCCCTCTCTATGCGGCCAAACAGAAGCTGCTTGGGCATGCGGTGGCTGGGCATGCGGTGGCTGGGCATGCGGTGGCTGGGCATGCGGTGGCTGGGCATGCGGTGGCTGGGCATGCGGTGGCTGGACATGCGGTGGCTGGGCATGCGGTTGCTGGGCATGCGGTGGCTGAGCATGCGGTGGCTGGGCATGCAGGCTACATGACCCAGCCAAGGCAGCCTCGCCTGCCGGAGGAGCTCATTGATGGGATTGTGTGAGTTCACACAATCCAGTCTGGCTAAGCCCAGGATGGATCGTAGGCAGGCCAGCCTGAATAAATGACGAGTAGCTTCCACACGGCGTTACACAGCCGATGAAAAGGTAAAGCCGCTCGACTGATTCGGAGACCTCTGCTGCAAACTGGAGGTGGTCATGAGCACAAAGTATGGAAACTCATCCATTCTCTCAACACCTGCACCATCACTGACGCTCAGATGATAGGGTGGACACGCAGAGATATGGAGACACAACGACGCACGGAGACAAATATGAAGACCCCCCCCGTGTGGCCTTCACCGATTCTTGGAGAAAGTGCCGCAACAATCGGTGAAGGCTGGCACTGTGGCACACGAGGGGGTGGGTGGGCAGCACCACGCCCGACCGCCTTTGTCTCCCCAGAAGCGATGTTTACACACCGCACCAGGCTAGCTGCATCAGTCACGTGGTAACTAGTGTAGCTAGCCAGGTGGTGTTCACCACCTGGCTAGCTACATCAGTCACGTGGTAACTACGGTAGCTAGCCTGGTGGTCACCACCTGGCTAGCTATACCAGTCACGTGTTAACTATACCAGTTACGTGGTAACTAGTGTATCTAGCCTGGTGGTCACCACCTGGCTAACTACACCAGTCACGTGGTAACTAGTGTAGCTAGCCTGGTGGTGACCACCTGGCTAACTACACCAGTCACGTGGTAAAGAGTGTATCTAGCCTGGTGGTCACCACCTGGCTAACTACACCAGTCACGTGGTAACTAGTGTAGCTAGCCTGGTGGTGACCACCTGGCTAACTACACCAGTCACGTGGTAATGAGTGTAGCTTGCCTGGTGGTCACCACCTGGCTAGCTACACCAGTCACGTGGTAACTAGTGTATCTAGCCTGGTGATCACCACCTGGCTAACTACACCAGTCACGTGGTAACTAGTGTAATTAGCCTGGTGGTCACCACCTGGCTAACTACACCAGTCACGTGGTAACTAGTGTAGCTAGCCTGGTGGTGACCACCTGGCTAACTACACCAGTCACGTGGTAAAGAGTGTATCTAGCCTGGTGGTCACCACCTGGCTAACTACACCAGTCACGTGGTAACTAGTGTAGCTAGCCTGGTGGTGACCACCTGGCTAACTACACCAGTCACGTGGTAAAGAGTGTAGCTTGCCTGGTGGTCACCACCTGGCTAGCTACACCAGTCACGTGGTAACTAGTGTAGCCAGCCTGGTGATCACCACCTGGCTAACTACACCAGTCACGTGGTAACTAGTGTAATTAGCCTGGTGGTCACCACCTGGCTAACTACACTAGTCACGTGATAACTAGTGTAGCTAGCCTGGTGGTCACCACCTGGCTAGCTACACCAGTCACGTGGTAACTAGTGTAGTTAGCCTGGTGGTCACCACCAGGCTAGCTACACCAGTCACGTGGTAACTAGTGTAGCTAGCCTGGTGGTCACCACCTGGCTAACTACACCAGTCACGTGGTAACTAGTGTAGCTAGCCTGGTGGTCACCACCAGGCTAGCTACACTAGTCACGTGGTAACTAGTGTAGCTAGCTTGGTGGTCACCACCTGGCTAACTACACCAGTCACGTGGTAACTAGTGTAGTTAGCCTGGTGGTCACCGCTAGGCTAGCTACACTAGTCACGTGGTAACTAGTGTAGCTAGCCTGGTGGTCACCACCTGGCTAGCTACGCTAGTCACGTGGTAACTATTGTAGCTAGCCTGGTGGTCACCACCAGGCTAGCTACACTAGTCACGTGGTAACTAGTGTACCCCCATCAACAACACAACAACTCACCACAACCCCTCCCCCATCAACAACACAACAACTCACCCCTCCCCCTACCCCCATCAACAACACAACAACTCACCCCTACCCCTTGCCCTACCCCCATCAACAACACAACAACTCACCCCAACCCCTACCCCATCAACAACACAACAACTCACTCCAACCCCTCCCCCATCAACAACACAACAACTCACCACAACCCCTACCCCTACCCCCATCAACAACACAACAACTCACTCCAACCCCTCCCCCATCAACAACACAACAACTCACCACAACCCCTACCCCTCTCACTCACTCACCCCTCTCACTCACTCACCCCTGTCACTCACCCCTCTCACTCACCCCTCTCACTCACTCACCCCTCTCACTCACTCACCCCTCTCACTCACTCACCCCTCTCACTCACTCACCCCTCTCACTCACTCACTCCTGTCACTCACCCCTCTTACTCACTCACCCCTCTCACTCACCCCTCTCACTCACCCCTCTCACTCACTCACCCCTGTCACTCACCCGTCTCACTCACTCACCTCTCTCACTCACCCCTCTCTCACTCCACACTCACTCTATCTCACTCACCCCTCTCACTCACTCACCCCTCTCACTCACTCACCCCTCTCACTCACCCCTCTCACTCACCCCTCTCACTCACTCACCCCTCTCACTCACCCCTCTCACTCACCCCTCTCACTCACTCACCCCTGTCACTCACCCCTCTCTCACTCCACACTCACTCTATCTCACTCACCCCTCTCACCCACTCCATCTCTCACTCACCTCCTCTAATTCTCTCCCTCGCAGGTGAGTTACAGATCTACTCACCGACACACCCACGCACTCACCCACACACTCACTTGCCTACCCACAAAGACACAGATCCCCTGTATAGGCTTAACAGATCGTAGGGGCAAGTGCAGTTAGCGAGCACCGATGAAGACCGGAACGATACACGAGGGGGTGGGTGGCCAGCACCGCGCCCGCTCACCCAACCATCTACCCACTCACCCACCCACCTACCCACTCACCCGCCCACCTACCCGCTCGCCCGCCCACCTACCCGCTCGCCCACCCACCTACCCGCTCACCCACCCACCTACCCGCTCACCCACCCACCTACCCGCTCACCCACCCACCTACCCGCTCACCCACCCGCTCACCCACCCGCTCACCCACCCGCTCACCCACCCCGCTCACCCACCCGCTCACCCACCCACCTACCCACTCATCCACCAACCCACTCATCCACACACACATTCACACACCTGCTCACGCACCCACCTACCTACCCACCCACTCACTTACCCACTCACCTACCCACTCATCAAGACACCCGCTCATCCACCAACGCACTCACCCACACACACATCCACCCACCTACCCACTCACCCACCTACCCACTCACCCACACACACATCCAGATACCCGCTCACCCACCTACCCACCCACATTAGTAAATGTGTGTTCAGTAGCAGGGGTTGATAAACCACGCTGTGTCTCTCCCCCCCCCCCCCTCACGGGGTGGGGGGGGGGGGTGTGAGCAGCCAATCACGGCTCGGCTCTGACGGCGCCCACACGCGGGAAGTCTCAAACACCGCAGCAATCAGCCCGGAGAGAGTCTCGAGATTTAAATAATTAAATATGTATTATACAGTCAAAGATCCCCCAAATAGTCTCAACATACTGTTGGAGCAAGTGCTGTTGGCCACCCACCCCCTCGTGTGCAATGCCAGCCTTCGTAGTTGCTCGCTCAATATGTGTACTGTATATGAATACACAAACAATATATACAAAAGACAAAGATCCCCCATCTAGCCTTGTACATGCTGTAGGGGCAAGTGCTGTTAGCCAGCACTTATGAAGGTCGGAACGGTACACGAGGGTGTGGGTTGCCAACACCACGCCCGGCCACCTTTGTCTCCCCAGTGGCGATGTTTACACATCGCACCAGGTACTCATTTAAGGCTGGCACGACCTAGGGGAGGCCCAGGACCGGTTCGGATAATCGTCACTGGGGTTGGCCGTGAGCGGGAATCGAACTCGGGTAGCCAGGTTCGCATCTCGGCGCGCTTCCCGCGACACTACCGCTCCCCACAAACACAGACAAACACACAGACACACAGACACACACACAGACACACACACAGACACTGACACACACAGACACACACAGACACACACACAGACAAACACAGACACACACAGACACACACACAGACACACACACAGACACAGACACACACAGACACACACACAGACACACACACACAAACACAGACACACACACAGACACACACAGATACACACACAGACACACACACAGACAAACACACAGACACACACACACAGACACACACACAGACACACACAGATACACACACAGACACACACAGATACACACACAGACACACACACAAACACATACACACAGATACACACACAGACACACACACAGACACACACACAGATACACACACAGACACACACACAGACACACACACAGATACACACACAGACACACACAGATACACACAGACACACACACAAACACATACACAGACACAGACACACACAGACACACACACAGACACGCAGACAAACACACAGACACACACAGACACACACATAGACAAACACACACAGACACACACACACAGACAAGTGGCGATGACGTCACCACGACGCTTGTGCCAGGCTATGTGCACCCTGAGGCCACGTGAAGTGTCGAACGCCCGCTGGCAGGAGGTCACGGGGCAGACCCAGGTGCCACGGGTCGACTGACTGAGATGACTGGCTGATGCACCACCTGTGCCCCCTACTGTGCCAACCTTCTGTGCTTTAGCCACCCGGCGCTCCGCTCGTTGTTGTGAGCGTCGCTCCTCCGCCCTCCGTTGTTGTTGGAGGGCGACTACCTCCAACTGCCCAGTAGCGTCCTTCAGGAGCCTCCTCCACAGAGGCCGATTTTGACACCGATGGTACCAGTCATCAGTTCCACGTCCTCCTGTACCACATCACTCCATCTCTTCTCTAGCCCGTGCCGCGCCCGTTTAGCCCCCTCAATCCGGCCGAACAAAAGCTGTTTCGGCATGCGGTGGCTGGGGATGCGGGCTACATGACCCAGCCATCGCAGCCTTGCCTGCCGGAGGAGCTCACCGATGGGACCTTGCACAGATCTTTCAAGGACCTGTGAGCTCCTCACACAATCCAGTCTGGCCAAACCCTGGATGGATCGTAGGCAGGCCAGCCTAAATGTTTCTAACCGGCGAAGATGTTCCATTAGGTGGGTCCACGTTTCGCAAGCGTAGAGAAGGGAGGGAATGACCGTGGCCGAGAAGACCTGAAGCTTAGTGCGGAGCGACAGACCAGGTAGCTTCCACACAGTGTTACGCAACCGATGAAAAGATATTGCCGCTCGACTGATTCGGAGTGAGACCTCTGCTGTTAAACTGGAGCCGGTCATAAGCACACTGCCCAGGTATGGGAAACTCTCCACTCGCTCCACAACTGCCCCATCACCGATTGGGAGTTGTGGGGGTGGAGTGTCCGATGGTACAAAATACCCAAGCAGGTGCTTAGTTTTGGTGGGGCTGATGGTAAGGCCCCACCTTTTAGTGGCACGCTCCAGTCTCAGCAGCAGCGTCTCCAACTCCTCCTCTGAATGAGCAGCCATTACCAAATCATCAGTATACATAACGTGGTTGAGCAATAGGGAGCCAGCCCTTGACCGCACCCGGGCATCGATCAGCCTCCCATTATATCTGTACCAAATGGAGATTCCCCCGATACAGCTATTGAACGCTTCACGAATTACGTGGTCAAAATAGATGTTAAATAATGTGGGAGCCAGAGGACATCCCTGTCGCACCCCAAGGTGTACAGGGAATGGCTCTGACTCCCGGCCACGTAGTTTTACCCGGGCCCGGTCACCATCATGAAGGTCCTTAATGATCGTGAGCAGAGGGTCAGGTACTCCAAAAGCACGAAGAACAACCTAGAGCCCAGGCCTACTGATGGTATCATAGGCCTTGACCAGGTCAATAAAGCAGAGATGTAGGTCTTGTTGGAATTCCCTACACCTCTGCTGTAACAGACGGACAGAAAGTATGGCATCTGTGCAGGACCGCCCTTTCCTGAAACCGCATTGGGGTGCCGCAAGCCTCTCCTCAGCATGCCTGGCAAAGCGATATTGAATAATCCTTGCCAGGACCTTTCCCGGCACACTGAGGAGTGAGATGCCCCTGTAGTTGTTACAGTCTGTGTGGTCCCCCTTCTTAAAAAGGGGGACCACCAGGGCACCCTCCCAATCCTGCGGAACCCGTCAAGTGGTCCAGACTGTTGTTATGATGTCATATAGGGCAGTCTGTGCACAGACACCACCCTCCCTCAGCATTTCGCTTGGGAGATCATCTCTGCCCGCTGCCTTTCCTGGTCTCAGACTCCGGATCGCCTTCATTACTTCCTCAACAGATGTCACCTCAGCCAGCCACTCACAGGTGGTGACATCTTCCAATATTTGAGGCACCGCAGCTTCAGCAGGGTCATCCTCACTTTGTGCCAAGATGTTTTCCTGGCTGAGGGATTTTCCCTCCCCCAGGACCTGACAGAAATGCTCAGCAAATCTGCAAACCTGTTCCTGGGGGTCGGAGATTGGACCACCGTTTTTTCCCCTAATGAAGGTAATAGGTGTAGCGCTGCAGGTTACTTTTTTGATGGAGTTAAATAGAGATTTGTGATCACGGGCCACTGAGGCAGACACCATCTCCTCAGCAACCCGCAACCACCACCCATCCTTGCAGCGCCTCATGGCTCTCCGAACCTCCGAGCGAAGGCTGCGGTAAGCCTCCTCATTATCTGACGTGGGATTCTGTAGCCGATGACAGTGGGCCTGTCGCTCTTTCTCAACCATCCTGAACACCTCCTCTGTCAGCCAGGGTCTTTGGGGAGGTCTGGACCGCGTACCCAAAGCAGCCATTGCAGCTGCATGAGTCATAGTCCTGAACCTCGCCCATTTACCCTCGACATCAGGAGGAGTCGGGGACGATGCCAATCCCAGCCGCAAGCGATGATGAAATTCTCGCTTGTAACTTTCATCAGATAACTGAGACCAGGCCACTTTAGGTTGGAATGGGGTCCTGGGTGTACACTCACCGCCGGAGTGGAAGAATGGCAGGCGCATCTAACAGATAACAAGTCGATGGTCAGAGAGCTGATCAGCTCCACGGTAGGTCCTGGTGTCAAGGACATGGGCTCGCATCCGCTGGTCCGTCACTATGTAGTCCAGCATATGTTCTTGCTTGGACCCGGCATGCATCCATGATGTTGTGTGGATGCGCCGATGCCGGAACAGCGTGTTGGTAATTACAAGCCCATGGGCTGCACAAAAATCTAGCAGCCTCCTACCGTTGTTATTGAGCTGATCTGGCCCATGCCCTCCAATCACTCCAGACCAGGTGCCAGTATCATGACCAACTCGGGCATTGAAGTCACCCAACATGATGACTCTATCCCGAGGGGCCACTTTAGCCAGCACCTGTGACAGGAGGTCATAGAAGGCATCTGACTCATCGGCTTTGCCTGCATCCCTCCACGGATGTTCATCTTCGGTGGGGGCATAAGTAACCACGACCACCATTCCTCGACTCCGGTTGATGGGAAGGCGAGCCCAACGTAGCCTTAGGCTTACAGCTTCCCACACCTCACCGCCACGCTCACACGCCCCCTTCATTATTTTGTTGAAAAGAAGAGCCACACCCTGTTGTTTGGCAGTCTGCTGCCCCGAGTAGAGGACTGTCCACCCCTCATGGTAGCAGGAGCCAGAGCCGGTCCACCGGACCTCCTGAATGCCGCATAAATCCAGGCGGTACCGGTCGAGCTCCCGACAAAGCAGTGGCAGCCTCTCCTCCGCAGTGAGCGTTCGAACCTTCCACGTGGCCACCCGTAGTGCTTTTTCGTTGTTTCTGGAGGAGCCCCGAGGGTAGAGATTCAATCTCCTGGCTCCGCCAAATGGGGTTTGGCCAGGAGACGTCATAGACGCCGGGCCCCCCGGGGCCTCCGGCACAAGCTTAGTTATATACTTATAACACACACACAGACACACACAGACACACACACAGACGCACACACAGACAAACAAACAGACATACACACAGACACAAAGACACACACACAAAAAACACACAGACACACACACACAGACACACACACAGACACAGACACACACAGATACACACACAGACACACACACACAGATACACACACAGACAAACACACACATACACACAGACACACAGACACACACACACAGAGACACATACAGACACAGACACACACACAGACAAACACACAGACACACACACAGACACAGACACACAGATACACACACAGACACACACACACAAACACATACACACAGACACACACACAGACACACAGACACAGATACACACACAGGCACACACACATACAAACACACAGCCACACATACAAACAACAACAACCGCCATTCGCCACTAAGTGGCGGTGACGTCACCACGACACTTGTGCCAGGCCATGTGCACATTGAGGCCACGTGAAGTGTCGAACGCCCGCTGGCAGGAGGTCACGGGGCAGACCCAGGTGCCACGGGTCGACTGACTGAGATGACTGGCTGATGCACCACTTGTGCCCCCTACTGTGCCAACCTGCTGTGCTTTAGCCACCCATGGCTCCGCTCTTTGTTGTGAGCGTCGCTCCTCCGCCTTCCGTTGTTGGAGGGCGACTGCCTCCAACTGCCCGGTAGCGTCCTTCACGAGCCTCCTCCACAGAGGCCGATCTTGACACCGCTGGTACCAGTCATCGGCAAGTCCACTCAGCTCTACGTTCTCCTGTACCACATCACTCCATCTCTTCTCTAGCCCGTTCCGCGCCCGTTTAGCCCCCTCAATCCGGCCGAACAAAAGCTGTTTCGGCATGCGGTGGCTGGGGATGCGGGCTACATGACCCAGCTATCGCAGCCTTGCCCGCCGGAGGAGCTCACCGATGGGACCTTGCACAGATCTTTCAAGGACCTGTGAGCTCCTCACACAATCCAGTCTGGCCAAACCCAGGATGGATCGTAGGCAGGCCAGCCTAAATGTTTCTAACTGGCGAAGATGTTCCATTAGGGGGGTCCACGTTTCGCAAGCGTAGAGAAGGGAGGAAATGACCGTGGCCGAGAAGACCTGAAGCTTAGTGCGGAGCGACAGACCAGGCAGCTTCCACACAGCGTTACGACACCGATGGAAAGATATTGCCGCTCGACTGATTCGGAGTGAAACCTCTGCTGTTAAACTGAAGCCAGTCATAAGCACACTGCCCAGGTATGGGAAACTCTCCACTCCCTCCACAACTGCCCCATCACCGATTGGGAGTTTTGGGGGTGGAGTGTCCGATGGTACAAAATACCCAGGCAGGTGCTTAGATTTGGTGGGGCTGATGGTAAGGCCCCATCTCTTAGTGGCACGCTCCAGTCTCAGCACCAGCGTCTCCAACTCCTCTGAATGAGCAGCTATTACCAAATCATCTGCATACATAACGTGGTTGAGCAATAGGGAGCCATCCCCTGACCGCACCCGGGCATCGATCAGCCTCCCATTATATCTGTACCATATGGAGATTCCCCCGGTACAGCAATTGAACGCTTCACGAACTACGTGGTCAAAATAGATGTTAAATAATGTGGGAGCCAGAGGACATCCATGTCGCACCCCAAGGTGTACAGGGAATGGCTCGGACTCCCGGCCACGTAGTTTTACCCGGGCCCGCTCACCATCATGAAGGTCCTTACACACAGACACACACACACAGACACACACAGAGACACACACACACAAACACACACACAGGCACAGACACACACAGACGCACACACAGACATACAGACAAACACACAGACACACACACAAACACACAGACACACACACACAGACAAACACACAGACACACACACAGACAAACACAAACACAGACAAACACACAGACACACAGACACACACACAGACACACACACAGACACACAGACACACACAACAACAACAACTGCCATACGCCACTAAGTGGCGGTGACGTCACCACGACGCTTGTGCCAGGCCATGTGCACCTTGAGGCCACGGGAAGTGTCGAACGCCCGCTGGCAGGAGGTCACGGGGCAGACCCAAGTGCCACGGGTCGACTGACTGAGATGACTGGCTGATGCACCACCTGTGCCCCCTACTGTGCCAACCTGCTGTGCTTTAGCCACCCGGCGCTCCGCTTGTTGTTGTGAGCGTCGCTCCTCCGCCCTCCGTTGTTGTTGGAGGGCCACTACCTCCTACTGCCCAGTAGCGTCCTTCACGAGCCTCCTCCACAGAGGCCGATCTTTGACACCGCTGGTACTAGTCATCGGCAAGTCCACTCAGCTCCACGTCCTCCTGTACCACATCACTCCATCTCTTCTCTAGCCCGTGCCGCGCCCATTAAGCCCCCTCTATCCGGCCGAACAACGCTGTTTAGGCATGCGGTGGCTGGGCATGCGGGCTACA
This sequence comes from Petromyzon marinus, assembly GCF_048934315.1. Lineage (NCBI taxonomy): Eukaryota > Metazoa > Chordata > Hyperoartia > Petromyzontiformes > Petromyzontidae > Petromyzon > Petromyzon marinus. The sequence continues at coordinate 9,306,226 of NC_133720.1, forward strand.
TGACTAAGCCAACGCAGCCTTGCCTGCCGGAGAAGCTCACCGATGGGACTTTGCCCAGATCTTTCAAGGATTTGTGAGCTCTTCACACAATCCAGCCTCGTTAAACCCAGGATGGATCGTAGGCAGGCCAGCCTTCATGTTTCTAACTGGCGAAGATGTCCCATTAGGGGGATCCACGTTTCGCAAGCGTAGAAAAGGGAGGGAATGACCATGGTCGAGAAGACCTGAAACTTAGTGCGGAGCGACAGACCAGGTAGCTTCCACACAGCATTACGCAACCGATGAAAAGATATTGCCGTTCGACTGATTCGGAGTGAGACATCCGCTGTCAAACCCGAGCCGGTCATGGACACACTGCCCAGGTATGGGAAACTCTCCACTCTCTCCACAACTGCCCCATCACCGATTGGGAATTGTGGGAGTGGAGTGTCCGATGGTACAAAATACCCAGGTAGGTGCTTAGTTTTGGTGGGGCTGATGATAAGGCCCCACCTCTTAGTGGCAAGCTCCAGGTTCAGTAGCACACAGACACACACACAGACACACACAGACGGAGACACACAGACAGACACACAGAGACATATACACGGACACAGAGACACACACACAGACACACACACAGAGATACACACAGACACAATTGTGTTGGCACACACAATGCAACAACTTGTGTCTGAAACATTGTGATTGTACTGTTTGTTTAACTTCTTTTGCGCCGTACGTAGCCAGCCGTGCTAATTGTGGCCCTTAATGTGAAGGGGGGGGGAGATTTGTTTATAAAATCGGCGACGTTTCGGCCAATGATCCTTTGTCATATCCGAGAGATGTCTCTATAGGTCATGCAGTTGCCATGTGTGTGACGGTTAAAGTGTTGCCGAACCGAGGGGTGAGCAGCGCCGCTCGACTGACAAAGACGGAGGTGCGACGGTTCGAGTCCACCCCCAGGTGCGGCAGTTGAAACGATGGGTAGCGACTTTTTGAAATCTGCACCCCCCCCCCCCCCACGCAATCTCACCCACCCCAATCTCACCCCCCCCCCATTCCCGCCTTCCCCACCAACCCCCCCCCCCTAATTCCCCCCCCCAATCCCCACCACCCCCCCCCTCAAATTCACCCCTCCCTAATCCCCCTTTCCCCACCGATCCCCCCCTCCGATCCCCCCCCCCCAATTCCCCCACCCCCACAATTATTGATGTGGTGGTGGTTGTTGATGTGGTGGTGGTTGTTGATGTGGTGGTGGTTGATGTGGTGGTGGTTGTTGATGTGGTGGTGGCTGGCGTGTTGGTGGTGGTTGTTGATGTGGTGGTGGCTGGTGTGGTGGTGGTTGTTGATGTGGTGGTGGCTGGTGTGGTGGTGGTTGTTGATGTGGTGGTGGTTGTTGATGTGGTGGTGGCTGGTGTGGTGGTGGTTGTTGATGTGGTGGTGGTTGTTGATGTGGTGGTGGTTGTTGATGTGGTGGTGGTTGTTGGTGTGGTGGTGGTTGACCATTGTGATGGCTTTCTGGAGCTGTGGTGGTGGTTGTTGGTGTGGTGGTGGTGGTGGTTGGTGTGGTAGTGGTGGTTGGTGTGGTGGTGGTGGTTGGTGTGGTGGTGGTTGTTGGTGTGGTGGTGGTGGTGGGTTGGTGTGGTAGTGGTGGTTGGTGTGGTGGTGGTGGTTGTTGGTGTGGTGGTGGTGGTGGTTGGTGTGGTGGTGGTGGTGGTTGTTGGTGTGGTGGTGTTGGTGGTGGTGTTGGTGTGGTGGTGGTGGTTGTTGGTGTGGTGGTGGTTGTTGGTGTTGTGGTGGTGGTTGGTGTGGTGGTGGTGGTTGTTGGTGTGGTGGTGGTGGTTGTTGGTGTGGTGGTGGTGGTTGTTGGTGTGGTGGTGGTGGTTGTTGGTGTGGTGGTGGTGGTTGTTGGTGTGGTGGTGGTGGTTGTTGGTGTGGAGGGTGAGCGCCGCTTAGCGGGTGAGACCCGATCATCGTCGCAATTTCACTGGGCCAGCGGACTTCACGATGATCCCGCAAACCGGCGGGGGTCTCTCTCGAACCTCGCTCGCTCGCCTCGCCCCGCGCCTGCCTCGGCTGCTCCACGCTGGCTAGGAGATGTTAACTCCCTCGCCCGGTATGCAGGAGGTCGTGGGTTCCATCGCAACCCTGACGAAGCCTGCTGCTGCTGCTGTGTATGTGGAGTTTGCGGTGTCTCTCTCTCTCTGCGTGAGAGTCCTCCGGTATTTCACTCCACATTGAGAATCAACGTCACGTGTTTAGAGAGTTGCTTGACTGCTATAAATGTCCACGTGGTAACAGGCCACTTGGTTCAGCTACCATTTGTGATGGGCAGGTCGCTTCTGACAAAGAGCTACGTAGCTCAGTGGGGGCTTGCCTGGTCAAAAAACAAAATAGTTTAATAGTTAGTAGTCGTGAGCCGTCACTCAACACGACTCGTGAGTGAAACGTAGGGCGCGTGGCTGGACGGCACTCAGACGGAGAAGTCGAATCGCTTCTAAAATGGACAATTTTACATTTACATCGCCTTCACTCGAGGCGCTGGATGACGTAGCTCACAAAATCACGGCACTCTTCTCGATTGACGTAGTGGACAGGCGGCGTGCTACGAGGTGTTGAGGAATGAGTGACTGCAGAGACAGAGAGGGGAAGAACACAGCGACTGTCATCACTCTACACACACACAGCGACTGTTATCACTCTACACACACAGCGACTGTCATCACCCTACACACACAGCGACTGTCATCACCCTACACACACACAGCGACTGTCATCACCCTACACACACAGCGACTGTCATCACCCTACACACACACAGTGACTGTCATCACTCTACACACACAGTGACTGTCATCACTCTACACACACAGCGACTGTCATCACTCTACACACACAGCGACTGTCATCACCCTACACACACACAGTGACTGTCATCACCCTACACACACAGCGACTGTCATCACCCTACACACACAGCGACTGTCATCACCCTACACACACAGCGACTGTCATCACCCTACACACACAGCGACTGTCATCACCCTACACACACAGCGACTGTCATCACTCTACACACAGCGACTGTCATCACCCTACACACACACAGTGACTGTCATCACCCTACACACACAGCGACTGTCATCACCCTACACACACAGCGACTGTCATCACCCTACACACACAGCGACTGTCATCACCCTACACACACAGCGACTGTCATCACCCTACACACACACAGCGACTGTCATCACTCTACACACACAGCGACTGTCATCACCCTACACACACAGCGATTGTCATCACCCTACACACACAGTGACTGTCATCACCCTACACACACAGCGACTGTCATCACCCTACACACACAGCGACTGTCATCACCCTACACACACAGCGATTGTCATCACCCTACACACACAGTGACTGTCATCACCCTACACACACAGCGACTGTCATCACCCTACACACACAGCGACTGTCATCACTCTACACACAGACAGCGACTGTCATCCACCTACACACACAGCGACTGTCATCACCCTACACACACAGCGACTGTCATCACCCTACACACACAGTGACTGTCATCACCCTACACACACAGCGACTGTCATCACCCTACACACACAGTGACTGTCATCACTCTACACACACAGCGACTGTTATCACCCTACACTCACACAGTGACTGTCATCACCCTACACACACAGCGACTGTCATCACCCTACACACACAGCGACTGTCATCACCCTACACACACAGCGACTGTCATCACCCTACACACACAGCGACTGTCATCACCCTACACACACAGCGACTGTCATCACTCTACACACACAGCGACTGTCATCACCCTACACACACACAGTGACTGTCATCACCCTACACACACAGCGACTGTCATCACCCTACACACACAGCGACTGTCATCACCCTACACACACAGCGACTGTCATCACCCTACACACACAGCGACTGTCATCACCCTACACACACACAGCGACTGTCATCACTCTACACACACAGCGACTGTCATCACCCTACACACACAGCGATTGTCATCACCCTACACACACAGTGACTGTCATCACCCTACACACACAGCGACTGTCATCACCCTACACACACAGCGACTGTCATCACCCTACACACACAGCGATTGTCATCACCCTACACACACAGTGACTGTCATCACCCTACACACACAGCGACTGTCATCACTCTACACACAGACAGCGACTGTCATCAACCTACACACACAGCGACTGTCATCACCCTACACACACAGTGACTGTCATCACTCTACACACACAGCGACTGTTATCACCCTACACTCACACAGTGACTGTCATCACCCTACACACACAGCGACTGTCATCACCCTACACACACAGCGACTATCATCACCCTACACACACAGCGACTGTCATCACCCTACACACACAGCGACTGTCATCACCCTACACACACAGCGACTGTCATCACCCTACACACACAGCGACTGTCATCACCCTACACACACAGCGACTGTCATCACCCTACACACACAGCGACTGTCATCACCCTACACACACAGCGACTGTCATCACCCTACACACACAGCGACTGTCATCACCCTACACACACAGCGACTGTCATCACTCTACACAGACAGCGACTGTCATCACCCTACACACACAGCGACTGTCATCACCCTACACTCACACAGCGACTGTCATCACCCTACACACACAGCGACTGTCATCACCCTACACACACAGCGACTGTCATCACTCTACACACACAGCGACTGTCATCACCCTACACACACAGCGACTGTCATCACCCTACACACACAGCGACTGTCATCACTCTACACACAGACAGCGACTGTCATCACCCTACACACACAGCGACTGTCATCACCCTACACTCACACAGCGACTGTCATCACCCTACACACACACAGCTACTGTCATCACCCTACACACACAGCGACTGTCATCACCCTACACACACAGCGACTGTCATCACTCTACACACACAGCGACTGTCATCACTCTACACACACAGCGACTGTCATCACCCTACACACACAGCGACTGTCATCACCCTACACACACAGTGACTGTCATCACTCTACACACACAGCGACTGTCATCACCCTACACACACAGCGACTGTCATCACCCTACACACACAGCGAGTGTCATCACCCTACACACACAGCGACTGTCATCACCCTACACACACAGCGACTGTCATCACCCTACACACACAGCGACTGTCATCACCCTACACACACAGTGACTGTCATCACTCTACACACACAGCGACTGTCATCACTCTACACACACAGCGACTGTCATCACCCTACACACACAGTGACTGTCATCACCCTACACACACAGCGACTGTCATCACCCTACACACACAGCGACTGTCATCACCCTACACACACAGCGACAGTCATCACCCTACACACACACAGCGACTGTCATCACCCTACACACACAGCGACTGTCATCACCCTACACACACAGCGACTGTCATCACTCTACACACACAGCGACTGTCATCACCCTACACACACAGCGACTGTTATCACCCTACACACACACAGCGACTGTCATCACTCTACACACACAGCGACTGTCATCACTCTACACACACAGCGACTGTCATCACCCTACACACACAGCGACTGTCATCACAATACACACACACAGCGACTGTCATCACTCTACACACACAGTGACTGTCATCACCCTACACACACAGCGACTGTCATCACTCTACACACACACAGCGACTGTCATCACCCTACACACACAGCGACTGTCATCACTCTACACACACAGCGACTGTCATCACCCTACACACACAGCGACTGTCATCACCCTACACACACAGCGACTGTCATCACCCTACACACACAGCGACTGTCATCACTCTACACACACAGCGACTGTCATCACTCTACACACACATTGACTGTCATCACTCTACACACATAGCGACTGTCATCACCCTACACACACAGCGACTGTCATCACCCTACACACACAGCGACTGTCATCACTCTACACACACAGCGACTGTCATCACCCTACACACACACAGCGACTGTCATCACTCTACACACACAGCGACTGTCATCACCCTACACACACAGCGACTGTCATCACCCTACACACACACAGCGACTGTCATCACCCTACACACACAGCGACTGTCATCACCCTACACGCACACAGCGACTGTCATCACTCTACACACACAGCGACTGTCATCACCCTACACACACAGCGACTGTCATCACCCTACACACACAGCGACTGTCATCACTCTACACACACAGCGACTGTCATCACCCTACACACACACAGCGACTGTCATCACCCTACACACACAGCGACTGTCATCACCCTACACACACAGCGACTGTCATCACCCTACACACACAGCGACTGTCATCACCCTACACACACAGCGACTGTCATCACTCTACACACACAGCGACTGTCATCACCCTACACACACAGCGACTGTCATCACTCTACACACACAGCGACTGTCATCACTCTACACACACATTGACTGTCATCACTCTACACACATAGCGACTGTCATCACCCTACACACACAGCGACTGTCATCACCCTACACACACAGCGACTGTCATCACTCTACACACACAGCGACTGTCATCACCCTACACACACACAGCGACTGTCATCACTCTACACACACAGCGACTGTCATCACCCTACACACACAGCGACTGTCATCACCCTACACACACACAGCGACTGTCATCACCCTACACACACAGCGACTGTCATCACCCTACACGCACACAGCGACTGTCATCACTCTACACACACAGCGACTGTCATCACCCTACACACACAGCGACTGTCATCACCCTACACACACAGCGACTGTCATCACCTAACACACACAGCGACTGTCATCACCCTACACACACACAGCGACTGTCATCACCCTACACACACAGCGACTGTCATCACCCTACACACACAGCGACTGTCATCACCCTACACACACAGCGACTGTAATCGCATTGTGTAAGCCGTACACCACCGCACACAAGTTCATTATTCCCCCCCCCACCGATGTAATTGGTAATTACTACAGCTGTTCCCTTTAGGGCCTTAATTGCAGAGTTTCTCTTCAAGTGTCAGATTTGGTCAGCAAATGGAACGTCACCCGCACATTCACTGAGCAACAACCCCCCCTTACACCCAATAAAGACAAAGACCCCCCCCCCCACACCGTATAGCCTAAACAGACTGTTGGGGCAAGTGCTGAGTAGCAGCAACAGCAGCTGTGAAGGCTGCTGGTGTTCGTGTCACACGGGAGCGTGTTTGGGGTGCCCCGCGCCACGCCTCGCTGCCTTTGACTCCCATCGCGGCGATGTTGCCTTCAGCTGCTGCAGCTACAACTACTACAACCACAACTACAGCTACAACTACAGCTACAACTACTGCTACAACCACAACTACTACTACAACCACAACTACAGCTACTGCTACAACCACGACTACAGCTACAACTACAGCTACAACTATAGCTACAACTATTACCACAAATACAGCTACAACTACTGCTACAACCACAACCACAACTACAGCTACAACTATAGCTACAACTACTACCACAACTACTGCTACAACCACAACTACAACTACTGCTACAACCACAACTACTGCTACAACTACTGCTACAACCACAACTACTACTACAACTACTGCCACAAACTACAGCTACAACTACTGCAACTACAGCTACAACTACTGCTACATCCTGAACACCTCCTCTGTCAGCCAGGGTCTTTGGGGAGGTCTGGACCGCGTACCCAAAGCAGCCATTGCAGCTGCATGAGTCATAGTCCTGAACCTCGCCCATTTACCCTCGACATCAGGAGGAGTCGGGGACGATGCCAATCCCAGCCGCAAGCGATGATGAAATTCTCGCTTGTAACTTTCATCAGATAACTGAGACCAGGCCACTTTAGGTTGGAATGGGGTCCTGGGTGTACACTCACCGCCGGAGTGGAAGAATGGCAGGCGCATCTAACAGATAACAAGTCGATGGTCAGAGAGCTGATCAGCTCCACGGTAGGTCCTGGTGTCAAGGACATGGGCTCGCATCCGCTGGTCCGTCACTATGTAGTCCAGCATATGTTCTTGCTTGGACCCGGCATGCATCCATGATGTTGTGTGGATGCGCCGATGCCGGAACAGCGTGTTGGTAATTACAAGCCCATGGGCTGCACAAAAATCTAGCAGCCTCCTACCGTTGTTATTGAGCTGATCTGGCCCATGCCCTCCAATCACTCCAGACCAGGTGCCAGTATCATGACCAACTCGGGCATTGAAGTCACCCAACATGATGACTCTATCCCGAGGGGCCACTTTAGCCAGCACCTGTGACAGGAGGTCATAGAAGGCATCTGACTCATCGGCTTTGCCTGCATCCCTCCACGGATGTTCATCTTCGGTGGGGGCATAAGTAACCACGACCACCATTCCTCGACTCCGGTTGATGGGAAGGCGAGCCCAACGTAGCCTTAGGCTTACAGCTTCCCACACCTCACCGCCACGCTCACACGCCCCCTTCATTATTTTGTTGAAAAGAAGAGCCACACCCTGTTGTTTGGCAGTCTGCTGCCCCGAGTAGAGGACTGTCCACCCCTCATGGTAGCAGGAGCCAGAGCCGGTCCACCGGACCTCCTGAATGCCGCATAAATCCAGGCGGTACCGGTCGAGCTCCCGACAAAGCAGTGGCAGCCTCTCCTCCGCAGTGAGCGTTCGAACCTTCCACGTGGCCACCCGTAGTGCTTTTTCGTTGTTTCTGGAGGAGCCCCGAGGGTAGAGATTCAATCTCCTGGCTCCGCCAAATGGGGTTTGGCCAGGAGACGTCATAGACGCCGGGCCCCCCGGGGCCTCCGGCACAAGCTTATTAGTTATATACTTATAACACACACACAGACACACACAGACACACACACAGACGCACACACAGACAAACAAACAGACATACACACAGACACAAAGACACACACACAAAAAACACACAGACACACACACACAGACACACACACAGACACAGACACACACAGATACACACACAGACACACACACACAGATACACACACAGACAAACACACACATACACACAGACACACAGACACACACACACAGAGACACATACAGACACAGACACACACACAGACAAACACACAGACACACACACAGACACAGACACACAGATACACACACAGACACACACACACAAACACATACACACAGACACACACACAGACACACAGACACAGATACACACACAGGCACACACACATACAAACACACAGCCACACATACAAACAACAACAACCGCCATTCGCCACTAAGTGGCGGTGACGTCACCACGACACTTGTGCCAGGCCATGTGCACATTGAGGCCACGTGAAGTGTCGAACGCCCGCTGGCAGGAGGTCACGGGGCAGACCCAGGTGCCACGGGTCGACTGACTGAGATGACTGGCTGATGCACCACTTGTGCCCCCTACTGTGCCAACCTGCTGTGCTTTAGCCACCCATGGCTCCGCTCTTTGTTGTGAGCGTCGCTCCTCCGCCTTCCGTTGTTGGAGGGCGACTGCCTCCAACTGCCCGGTAGCGTCCTTCACGAGCCTCCTCCACAGAGGCCGATCTTGACACCGCTGGTACCAGTCATCGGCAAGTCCACTCAGCTCTACGTTCTCCTGTACCACATCACTCCATCTCTTCTCTAGCCCGTTCCGCGCCCGTTTAGCCCCCTCAATCCGGCCGAACAAAAGCTGTTTCGGCATGCGGTGGCTGGGGATGCGGGCTACATGACCCAGCTATCGCAGCCTTGCCCGCCGGAGGAGCTCACCGATGGGACCTTGCACAGATCTTTCAAGGACCTGTGAGCTCCTCACACAATCCAGTCTGGCCAAACCCAGGATGGATCGTAGGCAGGCCAGCCTAAATGTTTCTAACTGGCGAAGATGTTCCATTAGGGGGGTCCACGTTTCGCAAGCGTAGAGAAGGGAGGAAATGACCGTGGCCGAGAAGACCTGAAGCTTAGTGCGGAGCGACAGACCAGGCAGCTTCCACACAGCGTTACGACACCGATGGAAAGATATTGCCGCTCGACTGATTCGGAGTGAAACCTCTGCTGTTAAACTGAAGCCAGTCATAAGCACACTGCCCAGGTATGGGAAACTCTCCACTCCCTCCACAACTGCCCCATCACCGATTGGGAGTTTTGGGGGTGGAGTGTCCGATGGTACAAAATACCCAGGCAGGTGCTTAGATTTGGTGGGGCTGATGGTAAGGCCCCATCTCTTAGTGGCACGCTCCAGTCTCAGCACCAGCGTCTCCAACTCCTCTGAATGAGCAGCTATTACCAAATCATCTGCATACATAACGTGGTTGAGCAATAGGGAGCCATCCCCTGACCGCACCCGGGCATCGATCAGCCTCCCATTATATCTGTACCATATGGAGATTCCCCCGGTACAGCAATTGAACGCTTCACGAACTACGTGGTCAAAATAGATGTTAAATAATGTGGGAGCCAGAGGACATCCCTGTCGCACCCCAAGGTGTACAGGGAATGGCTCGGACTCCCGGCCACGTAGTTTTACCCGGGCCCGCTCACCATCATGAAGGTCCTTACACACAGACACACACACACAGACACACACAGAGACACACACACACAAACACACACACAGGCACAGACACACACAGACGCACACACAGACATACAGACAAACACACAGACACACACACAAACACACAGACACACACACACAGACAAACACACAGACACACACACAGACAAACACAAACACAGACAAACACACAGACACACAGACACACACACAGACACACACACAGACACACAGACACACACAACAACAACAACTGCCATACGCCACTAAGTGGCGGTGACGTCACCACGACGCTTGTGCCAGGCCATGTGCACCTTGAGGCCACGGGAAGTGTCGAACGCCCGCTGGCAGGAGGTCACGGGGCAGACCCAAGTGCCACGGGTCGACTGACTGAGATGACTGGCTGATGCACCACCTGTGCCCCCTACTGTGCCAACCTGCTGTGCTTTAGCCACCCGGCGCTCCGCTTGTTGTTGTGAGCGTCGCTCCTCCGCCCTCCGTTGTTGTTGGAGGGCCACTACCTCCTACTGCCCAGTAGCGTCCTTCACGAGCCTCCTCCACAGAGGCCGATCTTTGACACCGCTGGTACTAGTCATCGGCAAGTCCACTCAGCTCCACGTCCTCCTGTACCACATCACTCCATCTCTTCTCTAGCCCGTGCCGCGCCCATTAAGCCCCCTCTATCCGGCCGAACAACGCTGTTTAGGCATGCGGTGGCTGGGCATGCGGGCTACATGACTAAGCCAACGCAGCCTTGCCTGCCGGAGAAGCTCACCGATGGGACTTTGCCCAGATCTTTCAAGGATTTGTGAGCTCTTCACACAATCCAGCCTCGTTAAACCCAGGATGGATCGTAGGCAGGCCAGCCTTCATGTTTCTAACTGGCGAAGATGTCCCATTAGGGGGATCCACGTTTCGCAAGCGTAGAAAAGGGAGGGAATGACCATGGTCGAGAAGACCTGAAACTTAGTGCGGAGCGACAGACCAGGTAGCTTCCACACAGCATTACGCAACCGATGAAAAGATATTGCCGTTCGACTGATTCGGAGTGAGACATCCGCTGTCAAACCCGAGCCGGTCATGGACACACTGCCCAGGTATGGGAAACTCTCCACTCTCTCCACAACTGCCCCATCACCGATTGGGAATTGTGGGAGTGGAGTGTCCGATGGTACAAAATACCCAGGTAGGTGCTTAGTTTTGGTGGGGCTGATGATAAGGCCCCACCTCTTAGTGGCAAGCTCCAGGTTCAGTAGCACACAGACACACACACAGACACACACAGACGGAGACACACAGACAGACACACAGAGACATATACACGGACACAGAGACACACACACAGACACACACACAGAGATACACACAGACACAATTGTGTTGGCACACACAATGCAACAACTTGTGTCTGAAACATTGTGATTGTACTGTTTGTTTAACTTCTTTTGCGCCGTACGTAGCCAGCCGTGCTAATTGTGAAGGGGGGGGGAGATTTGTTTATAAAATCGGCGACGTTTCGGCCAATGATCCTTTGTCATATCCGAGAGATGTCTCTATAGGTCATGCAGTTGCCATGTGTGTGACGGTTAAAGTGTTGCCGAACCGAGGGGTGAGCAGCGCCGCTCGACTGACAAAGACGGAGGTGCGACGGTTCGAGTCCACCCCCAGGTGCGGCAGTTGAAACGATGGGTAGCGACTTTTTGAAATCTGCACCCCCCCCCCCCCACGCAATCTCACCCACCCCAATCTCACCCCCCCCCCATTCCCGCCTTCCCCACCAACCCCCCCCCCCTAATTCCCCCCCCCAATCCCCACCACCCCCCCCCTCAAATTCACCCCTCCCTAATCCCCCTTTCCCCACCGATCCCCCCCTCCGATCCCCCCCCCCAATTCCCCCACCCCCACAATTATTGATGTGGTGGTGGTTGTTGATGTGGTGGTGGTTGTTGGTGTGGTGGTGGTTGATGTGGTGGTGGTTGTTAATGTGGTGGTGGTTGTTGATGTGGTGGTGGTTGATGTGGTGGTGGTTGTTGATGTGGTGGTGGCTGGCGTGTTGGTGGTGGTTGTTGATGTGGTGGTGGCTGGTGTGGTGGTGGTGGTTGTTGATGTGGTGGTGGCTGGTGTGGTGGTGGTTGTTGATGTGGTGGTGGTTGTTGATGTGGTGGTGGCTGGTGTGGTGGTGGTTGTTGATGTGGTGGTGGTTGTTGATGTGGTGGTGGTTGTTGATGTGGTGGTGGTTGTTGGTGTGGTGGTGGTTGACCATTGTGATGGCTTTCTGGAGCTGTGGTGGTGGTTGTTGGTGTGGTGGTGGTGGTTGGTGTGGTGGTGGTGGTGGTTGGTGTGGTAGTGGTGGTTGGTGTGGTGGTGGTGGTTGGTGTGGTGGTGGTGGTGGTTGGTGTGGTAGTGGTGGTTGGTGTGGTGGTGGTGGTTGTTGGTGTGGTGGTGGTGGTGGTTGGTGTGGTGGTGGTGGTGGTGGTTGTTGGTGTGGTGGTGTTGGTGGTGGTGTTGGTGTGGTGGTGGTGGTTGTTGGTGTGGTGGTGGTTGTTGGTGTTGTGGTGGTGGTTGGTGTGGTGGTGGTGGTTGTTGGTGTGGTGGTGGTGGTTGTTGGTGTGGTGGTGGTGGTTGTTGGTGTGGTGGTGGTGGTTGTTGGTGTGGTGGTGGTGGTTGTTGGTGTGGAGGGTGAGCGCCGCTTAGCGGGTGAGACCCGATCATCGTCGCAATTTCACTGGGCCAGCGGACTTCACGATGAACCGCACACCGGCGGGGGTCTCTCTCGAACCTCGCTCGCTCGCCTCGCCCCGCGCCTGCCTCGGCTGCTCCACGCTGGCTAGGAGATGTTAACTCCCTCGCCCGGTGTGCAGGAGGTCGTGGGTTCCATCGCAACCCTGACGAAGCCTGCTGCTGCTGCTGTGTATGTGGAGTTTGCGGTGTCTCTCTCTCTCTGCGTGAGAGTCCTCCGGTATTTCACTCCACATTGAGAATCAACGTCACGTGTTTAGAGAGTTGCTTGACTGCTATAAATGTCCACGTGGTAACAGGCCACTTGGTTCAGCTACCATTTCTGATGGGCAGGTCGCTTCTGACAAAGAGCTACGTAGCTCAGTGGGGCTTGCCTGGTCAAAAAACAAAATAGTTTAATAGTTAGTAGTCGTGAGCCGTCACTCAACACGACTCGTGAGTGAAACGCAGGGAGCGTGGCTGGACGGCACTCAGACGGAGAAGTCGAATCGCTTCTAAAATGGACAATTTTACATTTACATCGCCTTCACTCGAGGCGCTGGATGACGTAGCTCACCAAATCACGGCACTCTTCTCGATTGACGTAGTGGACAGGCGGCGTGCTACGAGGTGTTGAGGAATGAGTGACTGCAGAGACAGAGAGGGGAAGAACACAGCGACTGTCATCACCCTACACACACAGCGACTGTCATCACTCTACACACACAGCGACTGTCATCACTCTACACACACACAGCGACTGTCATCACTCTACACACACAGCGACTGTCATCACCCTACACACACAGCGACTGTCATCACCCTACACACACACAGTGACTGTCATCACCCTACACACACAGCGACTGTCATCACTCTACACACACAGTGACTGTCATCACCCTACACACACACAGTGACTGTCATCACCCTACACACACAGCGACTGTCATCACCCTACACACACAGCGACTGTCATCACCCTACACACACACAGCGACTGTCATCACCCTACACACACAGCGACTGTCATCACCCTACACACACAGCGACTGTCATCACCCTACACACACACAGTGACTGTCATCACCCTACACACACAGCGACTGTCATCACTCTACACACACAGTGACTGTCATCACCCTACACACACACAGTGACTGTCATCACCCTACACACACAGCGACTGTCATCACCCTACACACACAGCGACTGTCATCACCCTACACACACAGCGACTGTCATCACCCTACACACACACAGCGACTGTCATCACTCTACACACACAGCGACTGTCATCACCCTACACACACACAGCGACTGTCATCACCCTACACACACAGCGACTGTCATCACTCTACACACACAGCGACTGTCATCACCCTACACACACAGCGACTGTCATCACTCTACACACACAGCGACTGTCATCACCCTACACACACAGCGACTGTCATCACTCTACACACACAGCGACTGTCATCACAATACACACACAGCGACTGTCATCACCCTACACACACACAGCGACTGTCATCACTCTACACACACAGCGACTGTCATCACCCTACACACACAGCGACTGTCATCACCCTACACACACAGCGACTGTCATCACAATACACACACACAGCGACTGTCATCACTCTACACACACAGTGACTGTCATCACCCTACACACACAGCGACTGTCATCACTCTACACACACACAGCGACTGTCATCACCCTACACACACAGCGACTGTCATCACTCTACACACACAGCGACTGTCATCACCCTACACACACAGCGACTGTCATCACCCTACACACACAGCGACTGTCATCACCCTACACACAGCGACTGTCATCACTCTACACACACAGCGACTGTCATCACCCTACACACACAGCGACTGTCATCACCCTACACACACAGCGACTGTCATCACTCTACACACACAGTGACTGTCATCACTCTACACACACAGCGACTGTCATCACCCTACACACACAGCGACTGTCATCACCCTACACACACAGCGACTGTCATCACTCTACACACACAGCGACTGTCATCACCCTACACACACAGCGACTGTCATCACCCTACACACACAGCGACTGTCATCACCCTACACACACAGCGACTGTCATCACTCTACACACACAGCGACTGTCATCACCCTACACACACAGCGACTGTCATCACTCTACACACACATTGACTGTCATCACTCTACACACATAGCGACTGTCATCACCCTACACACACAGCGACTGTCATCACCCTACACACACAGCGACTGTCATCACTCTACACACACAGCGACTGTCATCACCCTACACACACACAGCGACTGTCATCACTCTACACACACAGCGACTGTCATCACCCTACACACACAGCGACTGTCATCACCCTACACACACACAGCGACTGTCATCACCCTACACACACAGCGACTGTCATCACCCTACACGCACACAGCGACTGTCATCACTCTACACACACAGCGACTGTCATCACCCTACACACACAGCGACTGTCATCACTCTACACACACAGCGACTGTCATCACCCAACACACACAGCGACTGTCATCACCCTACACACACACAGCGACTGTCATCACCCTACACACACAGCGACTGTCATCACCCTACACACACAGCGACTGTCATCACCCTACACACACAGCGACTGTAATCGCATTGTGTAAGCCGTACACCACCGCACACAAGTTCATTATTCCCCCCCCCCCCACCGATGTAATTGGTAATTACTACAGCTGTTCCCTTTAGGGCCTTAATTGCAGAGTTTCTCTTCAAGTGTCAGATTTGGTCAGCAAATGGAACGTCACCCGCACATTCACTGAGCAACAACCCCCCCTTACACCCAATAAAGACAAAGACCCCCCCCCCCACACCGTATAGCCTAAACAGACTGTTGGGGCAAGTGCTGAGTAGCAGCAACAGCAGCTGTGAAGGCTGCTGGTGTTCGTGTCACACGGGAGCGTGTTTGGGGTGCCCCGCGCCACGCCTCGCTGCCTTTGACTCCCATCGCGGCGATGTTGCCTTCAGCTGCTGCAGCTACAACTACTACAACCACAACTACAGCTACAACTACAGCTACAACTACTGCTACAACCACAACTACTACTACAACCACAACTACAGCTACTGCTACAACCACGACTACAGCTACAACTACAGCTACAACTATAGCTACAACTATTACCACAAATACAGCTACAACTACTGCTACAACCACAACCACAACTACAGCTACAACTATAGCTACAACTACTACCACAACTACTGCTACAACCACAACTACAACTACTGCTACAACCACAACTACTGCTACAACTACTGCTACAACCACAACTACTACTACAACTACTGCCACAAACTACAGCTACAACTACTGCAACTACAGCTACAACTACTGCTACAACCACAACTACTGCTACTACCACAACTACAGCTACAACTACTGCCACAACTACAACTTCTACTACAACTACTGCCACAACTACAACTACAGCTACAACTACTGCTACAACAACTGCTACAACTACTACCACAACTACAGCTACAACTACTGCTACAACTACTGCGACAACTACAGCTACAACTACTGCTACAACTACAGCTACAATCACAACTATTGCTACAACTACAGCTACTGCTACAACTAATGCTACAACTACAGCTACTACCACAACCACTGCTACAACTACAGCTACAACTATAACTACTACTGCTACAACTACAACCACAGCTACAACTACACATACTGCTACAACTACAACCACAGCTACAACTACACATACTGCTACAACTACAACCACTGCTAAAACTACACATACAACTACTGCTACAACTAAAGCTACATCTACAACTACTACCACAACTACAGCTACAGCTACTACCACAACTACTGCTACAACTATAGCTACAACTACAGCTACAACTACTGCTACAACTACTGCTCCAACCACAACTACAACCACTGCTACAACTACAGCTACTGCTACAACTACAGCTACAACTACTACCACAACTACTGCTACAACTACAGCTACAGCTAAAACTACTGCTACAACTAATGCTACAGCTACAACCACAGCTACAACTACTGCTACAACTACAGCTACAACTGCTGCTACAACTGCAACTACTGCTACAACTACAACTACTACCACAACTACTGCTACAACCACTGCTACAACTACTGCTACAACTACTACCACAACTACAACTACTGCTACAACTACAACTACTGGTTCAACTACAGCTACAACTGTAGCTACAACTACAGCTACAACTACTGCTATAACTACTGCTACAACTACAGCTATAACTACTGCTACAACTACTACCACAACTACTGCTACTACCACAACTACTGCCACAACTACTACCACAACTACAACTACAGCTGCAACTACTGCCACAACTACAGCTACACCTAATGCTACAACTACAGCTACAACTACTGCTACAACTGTAGTGTTGTAAAGACGAGTAAACTTCATAGGAGGCACACTCTGTTTATTGTAACTTTTTCCTCATACAATCCTTAACAGACACAGAGGGGCATTCGGTCCCCTCACCCGATACCCTAGGGAGGTACAGCCTCCTAGCGTGGTGGGACTCACACGTCTACCACTAACCTCCTAGCGTGGTGGGACTCAC
The DNA here is from genome assembly GCF_048934315.1 of Petromyzon marinus. Classification (NCBI taxonomy): domain Eukaryota; kingdom Metazoa; phylum Chordata; class Hyperoartia; order Petromyzontiformes; family Petromyzontidae; genus Petromyzon; species Petromyzon marinus. The sequence goes on from NC_133720.1 coordinate 9,324,320, forward strand.
ACATCTACCACTAACCTCCTAGTTTGGTGGGACTCACACGTCTACCACTATCCTCCTAGCTTGGCGGGACTCACACGTCTACCACCAACCTCCTAGCTTGGCGGGACTTGCACGTCTACCACTAACCTCCTAGCGTGGTGGGACTCACACGTCTACCACCAACCTCCTAGCTTGGCGGGACTTGCACGTCTACCACTAACCTCCCAGCTTGGCGGGACTCACACGTCTACCACTATCCTCCTAGCTTGGCGGGACTCACACATCTACCACCAACCTCCTAGCTTGGCGGGACTTGCACGTCTACCACTAACCTCCTAGCGTGGTGGGACTCACACGTCTACCACTAACCTCCTAGCTGGGTGGGACTCACACGTCTACCACTAACCTCCTAGCGTGGTGGGACTTGCACATCTACCACTAGCCTCCTAGCTTGGTGGGACTCACACGTCTACCGCTAACCTCCTAGCGTGGTGGGACTTGCACGTCTACCACTAACCTCCTAGCTGGGTGGGACTCACACGTCTACCACTAACCTCCTAGCGTGGTGGGACTCACACGTCTACCACTAGCCTCCTAGCTTGGCGGGACTCACACGTCTACCACTAACCTCCTAGCGTGGTGGGACTCACACGTCTACCACTAGCCTCCTAGCTTGGCGGGACTCACACGTCTACCACTAACCTCCTAGCTTGGCGGGACTCACACGTCTACCACTAACCTCCTAGCTTGGCGGGACTCACACGTCTACCACTAACCTCCTAGCGTGGTGGGACTTGCACGTCTACCGCTAACCTCCTAGCGTGGTGGGACTTGCACGTCTACCGCTAACCTCCTAGCTGGGTGGGATTTGCACGTCTACCGCTAACCTCCTACCTTGGCGGGACTTGCACATCTACCGCTAACCTCCTTGATACCTAAGGAGGTACAGCCTCCGAACTTGGCGGGACTCACACGTCTATCGCTATCCTAGCCTAGAGTCCTCCGGCTGGGACCTAGGGGAGACTATCTGACCCACCGCTGGCCTGGTTAGTCCTGACCACTGGGTATGCTGAGCCTTAGCCCTCAAAAGGGCTGGAAGGCTGGTCCAGGGTCCTAGCTAGGCTCCAGCCCAGTCTTCTGTCTTCGTGTAGGGAGGGAACTCTCTGAGCTCTGTTGGGTCACCCGTCTTATACTCCTTCGTGGCCAGGTAGAACCAATCACACATTCCCACGTGGAACAGTCTGATTGGTTCTTACCAAACCGTGGCAACGATCCACTTCACCTCGTCTGACCCCAACCGCTGTACCCAGAGGTAACGCTGCACTGCCCTGGTGGCAATGCAGGTTACCCAACAGTGCGTAGTTAACACCTCTACACAACTAATGCTATGACTACTGCTACAGCTACAACTACTGCTACAGCTACAACTACTACCACAACTACTGCTACAACTACAACTACAGCTACAACTACTGCTGCAACTACTACTGCAACTACAGCTCCAACTACTGCTACAACTACAACTAATGCTACAACTACAGCCACTGTCACAACTACAGCTACAACTACTGCCACAACTACAGCTACAACTACTGCTAGAACTACTACTACATCTAAAGCTACAACTACTGCTACAACTACTGCTACAACTACTGCTACAACTACTGCTACAACTACAGCCACTACCACAACCACTGCTACAACTACAGCTACTGCTACAACTATAACTACTACTGCTACAACTACAACCACAGCTACAACTACACATACTGCTACAACTACAACCACTGCTACAACTACACATAAAACTACCGCTACAACTAAAGCTACAACTACTACCACAACTACAGCTACAGCTACAACTACTACCACAACTACTGCTACAACAACAGCTACAACTACTGCTACAACTACAGCTACAACTACAATTACTGCTACAACTACTGCTCCAACCACAACTACAACCACTGCTACAACTACAGCTACAATTACTGCTACAACTACAGCTACAACTACTACCACAGCTACTGCTACAACTAATGCTACAGCTACAACCACAGCTACAACTACTGCTACAACTGCTGCTACAACTGCAACTACTGCTACAACTACTGCTACATCTACAACTACTACCACAACTACTGCTACAACCACTGCTGCTACTGCTACAACCACTACCATAACTACTGCTACAACTACTGCTACAACTACTGCCACAACTACTGCTACAACTACAACTACTGGTTCAACTACAGCTACAACTACAGCTACAACTGCAGCTACAACTACAGCTACAACTACTGCTATAACTACTTCTACAGCTATAACTACTGCTACAACTACTACCAAAACTACTGCTACTACCACAACTACTGCCACAACTACTACCACAACTACAACTACAGCTGCAACTACTGCCACAACTACAGCTACAACTACTGCCACAACTACAGCTACACCTAATGCTACAACTACAGCTACAACTACTGCTACAACTGTAGTGTTGTAAAGACGAGTAAACTTCTTAGGAGGCACACTCTGTTTATTGTAACTTTTTCCTCATACAATCCTTAACAGACACAGAGGGGCATTCGGTCCCCTCACCCGATATCCTAGGGAGGTACAGCCTCCTAGCTTGGCGGGACTCACACGTCTACCACTAACCTCCTAGTTTGGTGGGACTCACACGTCTACCACCAACCTCCTAGCTTGGCGGGACTCACACGTCTACCACTAACCTCCTAGCGTGGTGGGACTTGCACATCTACCACTAACCTCCTAGCTTGGTGGGACTCACACGTCTACCACTATCCTCCTAGCTTGGTGGGACTCACACGTCTACCACCAACCTCCTAGCTTGGCGGGACTCACATGTCTACCACTAACCTCCTAGTTTGGTGGGACTCACACGTCTACCGCTAGCCTCCTAGCGTGGTGGGACTCACACGTCTACCGCTAACTTCCTAGCTTGGCGGGACTCACACGTCTACCGCTAACCTGCTAGCGTGGTGGGACTCACACGTCTACCACTAACCTCCTAGCTTGGCGGGACTTGCACATCTACCTCTAATCTCCTAGCTTGGCGGGACTCACACGTCTACCGCTAACCTGCTAGCGTGGTGGGACTCACACGTCTACCACTAGCCTCCTAGCGTGGTGGGACTCACACGTCTACCGCTAGCCTCCTAGCGTGGTGGGACTCACACGTCTACCACTAGCCTCCTAGCTGGGTGGGACTCACACGTCTACCACTAACCTCCTAGCGTGGTGGGACTCACACGTCTACCACTAGCCTCCTAGCTGGGTGGGACTCACACGTCTACCACTAACCTCCTAGCGTGGTGGGACTTGCACGTCTACCACTAACCTCCTAGCTGGGTGGGACTCACACGTCTACCACTAACCTCCTAGCTTAGTGGGACTCACACGTCTACCGCTAGCCTCCTAGCTTGGTGAGACTCACACATCTACCGCTAACCTCCTATCTTGGTGGGACTCGCACGTCTACCACTAACCTCCTAGTTTGGTGGGACTCACACGTCTACCGCTAGCCTCCTAGCTTGGTGGGACTCACACGTCTACCGCTAACTTCCTAGCTTGGCGGGACTCACACGTCTACCGCTAACCTGCTAGCGTGGTGGGACTCACACGTCTACCACTAACCTCCTAGCTTGGCGGGACTTGCACATCTACCGCTAATCTCCTAGCTTGGCGGGACTCACACGTCTACCGCTAACCTGCTAGCGTGGTGGGACTCACACGTCTACCACTAGCCTCCTAGCGTGGTGGGACTCACACGTCTACCGCTAGCCTCCTAGCGTGGTGGGACTCACACGTCTACCACTAACCTCCTAGCTTGGTGGGACTCACACGTCTACCACTAGCCTCCTAGTTTGGTGGGACTCACACGTCTACAACTAACCTCCTAGCTTGGTGAGACTCACACGTCTACCACCAACCTCCTAGCTTGGCGGGACTCACACGTCTACCACCAACCTCCTAGCTTGGTGGGACTCACACGTCTACCACTATCCTCCTAGCTTGGCGGGACTCACATGTCTACCACCAACCTCCTAGCTTGGTGGGACTCACACGTCTACCACTATCCTCCTAGCGTGGTGGGACTTGCACGTCTACCGCTAACCTCCTTGATACCTAAGGAGGTACAGCCTCCGAACTTTGCGGGACTCACACGTCTACCGCTATCCTAGCCTAGAGTCCTCCGGCTGGGACCTAGGCGAGGCTATCTGACCCACCGCTGGCCCGGTGGGTCTTGACCACTGGGTATGCCGAGCCTTAGCCCTCAAAAGGGCTGGAAGGCTGGTCCAGGGTCCTAGCTAGGCTCCAGCCCAGTCTTCTGTCTTCGTGTAGGGAGAGAACTCCGTGCGCTCTGTTGGGTCACCCGTCTTATACTCCTTCGTGGCCAGGTAGAACCAATCACACATTCCCACGTGGAACAGTCTGATTGGTTCTTACCAAACCGTGGCTACGATCCACTTCACCTCGTCTGACCCCAACCGCTGTACCCAGAGGTAACGCTGCACTGCCCTTGTGGCAATGCAGGTTACCCAACAGTGCGTAGTTAACACCTCTACACAACTAATGCTACGACTACTGCTACAGCTACAACTACTGCTACAGCTACAACTACTACCACAACTACTGCTACAACTACAGCTACTGCTACAACTACTACTGCAACTACAGCTCCAACTACTGCTACAACTACAACTAATGCTACAACTACAGCCACTGTCACAACTACAGCTACAACTACTGCCACAACTACAGCTACAACTACTGCCACAACTACAGCTACAATTACTCCTACAACTACTGCTAGAACTACTACTACTACATCTAAAGCTACAACTACTGCTACAACTACAGCTACAACGACTACTGCAACTACAGCTACAACTACTGCTACAGCTACAACTACTGCTATAACTACTGCTACAACTACAGCTATAACTACTGCTACAACTACTACCACAACTACTGCTACTACCACAACTACTGCCACAACTACTACCACAACTACAGCTGCAACTACTGCCACAACTACAGCTACAACTACTGCCACAACTACAGCTACACATAACGCTACAACTACAGCTACAACTACTGCTACAACTGTAGTGTTGTAAAGACGAGTAAACTTCTTAGGAGGCACACTGTTTATTGTAACTTTTTCCTCATACAATCCTTAACAGACACAGAGGGGTATTCGGTCCCCTCACCCGATACCCTAGGGAGGTACAGCCTCCTAGCTGGGTAGGACTCACACGTCTACCACTAACCTCCTAGCGTGGTGGGACTCACACATCTACCACTAACCTCCTAGCTTGGCGGGAATCAAACGTCTACCACTAACCTCCTAGTTTGGTGGGAATCACACGTCTACCACTAACCTCCTTGATACCTAAGGAGGTACAGCCTCCGAACTTCGCGGGACTCACACGTCTACCGCTATCCTAGCCTAGAGTCCTCCGGCTGGGACCTAGGGGAGACTATCTGACCCACCGCTGGCCCGGTGGGTCCTGACCACTGGGTATGCCGAGCCTTAGCCCTCAAAAGGGCTGGAAGGCTGGTCCAGGGTCCTAGCTAGGCTCCTGCCCAGTCTTCTGTCTTCGTGTAGGGAGAGAACTCCGTGAGCTCTGTTGGGTCACCCGTCTTATACTCCTTCGTGGCCAGGTAGAACCAATCACACATTCTCGCGTGGAACAGTCTGATTGGTTCTTACCAAACCGTGGCAACGATCCACTTCACCTCGTCTGACCCCAACCGCTGTACCCAGAGGTAACGCTGCACTGCCCTGGTGGCAATGCAGGTTACCCAACAGTGCGTAGTTAACACCTCTACACAACTAATGCTACGACTACTGCTACAGCTACAACTACAACTACTGCTACAGCTACAGCCACTGTCACAACTACAGCTACAACTACTGCCACAACTACAGCTACAACTACTGCCACAACTACTGCTACAACTACTGCTACAACTACTGCTACAACTACCGCTGCTGCTATATTTACTGCTACAACTACAACTACTGCTACAACTACCACAACAACTACTACTGCAGCTACAACTACAGCTACAACTACTGCTACAACTACAGCTACAACTACAGCTACAACTACTGCTACAACTACTGTTACAACTACTACCACAACTACTGCCACAACTACTGCTACAACTACTACTGCCACAACTACTGCTACAACTACTGCTACATCTACTGCTACAGCTACAACTACTACCACAACTACTGCTACAACTACTGCTTCAACTACTGCTACAACTACTACGTGTGCATGTGTGTGCGTACGTATGCTCGTGTGTGTGCGCGCGTGTGCGCGTGTGTGCGTGCGTGTGTTCGTGTGCGTGCACGTGCGCGCGCGTCCGTGCGCGTGCGTGCGTGCGCGTGCGTGTGTGTTCGTGCGTGTGTGTGCGCGTGTCCCACGTGGCCATCCGTAGTGGCTTTTCGCTGTTTCTGGCACCTGGGTCTGCCCCGTGACCTCCTGCCCGCGGGCGTTCGACACTTCACGTGGTCTCAAGGTGCACATGGCCTGGCACAAGCGTCGTGGTGACGTCACCGCCACTTAGTGGCGAATGGCGGTTGTTATTGTTATTGTGCGCGTGTGTGGGGGTGTGCGTGTGTGGGGGTGTGTGTGCGTGGCCGTGTATGTGCGTGGCCGTGAAATGGGGGGAATCTATAACACGTTTCAAATCATTGTCCTGCTTCGTAGACAATGGAGCTGTGAATTGGCGTTGTTTCAATCTCCTCCTGTTCTTGCTCCACCTGCTTCGCATCGTCTTCATCGTCTTCGTCATCTCCGTGTCACGAGCAGCATCATGAGATCTCACAGCGCCCTGCCGCTCCACTGCTGGATGAGGGCCTCCCAGCGCCGAGTCGGTCACGTGGCTTGTGTGACCATGCTTCACCACGCCGGGCGGCGCGGGTTGGTGGAGGAGGGCGGGGGCGGTTCTCCGATCACGTTCGCCACTGATGATGCTTATGGTGGTGGTGATGATGATGAGGGTGATGGTGCTGATGGTGGTGGTGATGGTGCTGATGGTGGTGGTGGTGGAGATGATGGTGGTGGTGATGATGGTGGTGATGATGGTGGTGGTGATGTGATGGTGGTGGTGATGATGGTGGTGGTGATGATGGTGGTGGTGATGATGATGATGGTGGTGGTGGAGATGGTGGTGATGATGATGCTGATGGTGGTGGTGGAGATGGTGGTGGTGGTGATGGTGGTGCTGATGGTGGTGGTGGTGGTGGAGATGATGGTGGTGGTGATGGTGCTGATGGTGGTGGTGGTGGAGATGGTGGTGATGATGATGCTGATGGTGGTGGTGGAGATGGTGGTGGTGATGGTGGTGCTGATGGTGGTGGAGATGATGGTGGTGGTGATGGTGCTGATGGTGGTGGAGATGATGGTGGTGATTATGCTGATGGTGGTGATGATGATGGTGATGATGCTGATGGTGGTGATGATGGTGGTGATGGTGGTGATGATGATGGTGGTGGTGGTGGAGATGATGGTGGTGGTGGTGATGATGGTGGTGATTATGCTGATGGTGGTGATGATGATGGTGATGGTGGTGATGATGGTGATGATGATGGTGATGATGATGAAGATGATGGTGGTGGTGGTGATGATGGTGGTGGTGGTGGTGATGATGGTGGTGGTGATGATGATGGTGGTGGTGGAGATGATGGTGGTGGTGATGATGGTGGTGATGGTGGTGATGGTGGTGATGGTGGTGGTGATGGTGATGATGGTGATGGTGGTGATGATGGTGGTGATGATGGTGGTGCTGATGGTGGTGGTGGAGATGATGGTGATGGTGGTGATGGTGATGGTGGTGATGATGATGGTGGTGGTGATGGTGGTGATGATGGTGGTGATGGTGGTGATAATGGTGGTGATTATGATGGTTGTGGTGATGATGGTGGTGATGATGGTGATGGTGGTGGTGATGGTGGTGGTGATGGTGGTGGTGATGGTGATGACGGTGATGGTGGTGATGATGGTGGTGCTGATGGTGGTGGTGGTGGTGGTGATTATGCTGATGGTGGTGATTATGATGATTATGATGATGGTGATAATGGTGGTGATGATGGTGATGATGATGGTAGTGATGATGGTGGTGATGATGGTGATGGTGGTGATGATGGTGGTGAATATGGTGGTGATGGTGGTGATGATGGTGATGGTGGTGGTGATGGTGATGATGGTGGTGGTGGTGGTGATGATGGTGGTGGTGGTGATGATGGTGATGGTGGTGATGATGGTGATGGTGGTGATGGTGGTGATGGTGGTGGTGATGGTGGTGATGATGGTGATGGTGGTGATGGTGGTGGTGATGGTGGTGGTGATGGTGGTGGTGATGGTGATGATGATGATGGTGGTGGTGATGATGGAGGTGGTGGTGATGATGATGGTGGTGATGGTGGTGATGATGATGGTGGTGATGATGGTGGTGGTGATGATGCTGATGATGGTCGTGGTGATGGTGGTGATGATGGTGGTGATGGTGCTGAGGATCGATGATGATGGCCGTGGCTGGAAATTGATCTCAGCTGCGATGGGTTCGGAGGGCGCTAACCGCTGCGCCACCATTCCCATCCAAGTGTAGGTGTGTCAATATCAATACCATTCACGTTCAGCTGATATCACCACTAAACACATTATCTATTCAATGAAACGAGCCATTGAATTGAGCATAATTGACGATCCTCACCACCACCATCATCATCACCTCTTCATTATCACCATCAACTCCACCACCATTGCCAGCATCATCACCGCCACCACAACTACCATCATCACCGCCATAACTACCACCATCACCATCATCACAATCACTCCGATCATCATCACCACCGCCATCACCATCATCACGATGACCACGCAGAGAGACAAACAGAGAGAGACACACACATAGACACACAGGCAGAGAGAGACTCAAACATAGACACACAGACATAGACACAAGCAGAGAGAGACTCACACAGAGACAAACAGAGAGAGACACACGTAGACACACAGACAGAGACACACAGACACGCAGAAAGACTACGTCTCTGTGTCGAGGCCTTAGAGAGGGGGGGGCAGGGGGGGGGGGCAGAGGGGGAGTTGTATGGAATTCCTGCCCATAGTGGCCGGAGGAAAGATTGGGTACAAGCACGGTAGAAATCAAATTTAGTAAAATTGGGAAGTGTAATGCAATGCAACACAGAGAGTCGGTTAGCACACAGTTAACGCATCGCCTGGTTCATTATGTTCTTCTAAAGATTGCTAAATTAGATTGGTTGATTACGTTCTTCCAAAGATTGCTAAATTAGATTGCTAAATTATCCGAATGTCGAAACCGGTCCAGAGAGTTCGGCTTGTGTTCAATCATTAAAATCAAATCACCACCCCGATGCTAATGATGGTGATAATGTAATTGATGCTAATGATGGTGATAATGTAATTGATGCTAATGATGGTGGTAATGTAATTGATGCTAATGATGGTGGCAATGTAATTGATGCTAATGATGGTGGTAATATAATTGATGCTAATGATGGTGGTAATGTAATTGATGCTAATGATGGTGGTAATGTAATTGATGCTAATGAGGGTGGTAATGTAATTGATGATAATGATGGTGGCAATGTAATTGATGCTAATGGTAGGAATGTAATTGATGCTAATGATGGTGGTAATGTAATTGATGCTAATGATGGTGGTAATGTAATTGATGCTAATGATGGTGGCAACGTCATTGATGCTAATGATGGTGGTAATGTAATTGATAATGATGGTAGTAATGTAATTGATGCTAATGATGGTGGTAATGTAATTGATGCTAATGATGGTGGTAATGTAATTGATGCTAATGATGATGGCAATGTCATTGATGCTAATGATGGTGGTAATGTAATTGATGCTAATGATGGTGGTAATGTAATTGATGCTAATGATGGTGGCAATGTCATTGATGCTAATGATGGTGGTAATGTAATTGATGCTAATGATGGTGGCAATGTCATTGATGCTAATGGTAGGAATGTAATTGATGCTAATGATGGTGGTAATGTAATTGATGCTAATGATGGTGGTAATGTAATTGATGCTAATGATGGTGGCAACGTCATTGATGCTAATGATGGTGGTAATGTAATTGATAATGATGGTAGTAATGTAATTGATGCTAATGATGGTGGTAATGTAATTGATGCTAATGATGGTGGTAATGTAATTGATGCTAATGATGATGGCAATGTCATTGATGCTAATGATGGTGGTAATGTAATTGATGCTAATGATGGTGGTAATGTAATTGATGCTAATGATGGTGGCAATGTCATTGATGCTAATGATGGTGGTAATGTAATTGATGCTAATGATGGTGGCAATGTCATTGATGCTAATGATGGTGGTAATGTAATTGATGCTAATGATGGTGGCAATGTCATTGATGCTAATGATGGTGGCAATGTCATTGATGCTAATGATGGTGGTAATGTAATTTATGCTAATGATGGTGGTAATGTAATTGATGCTAATGGTAGGAATGTAATTGATGCTAATGATGGTGGTAATTGATGCTAATGATGGTGGTAATGTAATTGATGCTAATGATGGTGGTAATGTAATTGATGCTAATGATGGTGGTAATGTAATTGATAATGATGGTGGTAATGTAATTGATGCTAATGATGGTGGCAATGTCATTGATGCTAATGATGGTGGTAATGTAATTGATGATAATGATGGTGGTAATGTAATTGATGCTAATGATGGTGGCAATGTCATTGATGCTAATGATGGTGGTAATGTAATTTATGCTAATGATGGTGGTAATGTAATTGATGCAAATGGTAGCAATGTAATTGATGCTAATGATGGTGGTAATTGATGTTAATGATGGTGGTAATGTAATTGATGATAACGATGGTGGTAATGTAATTGATGCTACTGATGGTGGTAATGTAATTGATGATGGTGGTAATGTAATTGATGCTAATGATGGTGGTAATGTAATTGATAATGATGGTGGTAATGTAATTGATGCTAATGATGGTGGTAATGTAATTGATGCTAATGATGGTGGTAATGTAATTGATGCTAATGATGGTGGTAATGTAATTTATGCTAATGATGGTGGCAATGTAATTGATGCTAATGATGGTGGCAATGTCATTGATGCTAATGATGGTGGTAATGTAATTGATGATAATGATGGTGGTAATGTAATTGATGCTAATGATGGTGGTAATGTCATTGATAATGATGGGGGTAATGTAATTGATGCTAATGATGGTGATAATGTAATTGATGTCTTTGTCTTTGGGGCAGTAAGTGTAGCCGAAGACGAAACATTTACAGGAGGCGACGATTTCGGGCAGATGACCCTTTGTTCACAGCAGATGTTCAAGACGAGAGAAATACCCGCTATGAAAGAGGGCCATTGCCCGAAACGACGTCGCCAAATGATGCGGCCAATCCCCTTGACGACGCTGCCGAGCACTCACGCGGCACTGCGACCCCCACGCGCCAAGTCAACAACAACAACAACCCCACACCTAGTCAACAACAACAACACCACACCACACCTAGTCAACAACAACACATCTAGTCAACAACAACAACACCACACGTAGTCAACAACAACAACACCACACCACACCTAGTCAACAACAACAACACCACACGTAGTCAACAACAACAACACCACACCTAGTCAACAACAACACCACACCTAGTCAACAACAACACCACACCTAGTCAACAACAACAACACCACGCCTAGTCAACAACAACACCACACCTAGTCAACAACAACAACACCACACCTAGTCAACAACAACACCACACCTAGTCAACAACAACGACACCACGCCTAGTCAACAACAACAACAACACCACGCCTAGTCAACAACAACAACACACCTAGTCAACAACAACAACACCACACCTAGTCAACAACAACAACAACACACCTAGTCAACAACAACACCACAACTAGTCAACAACAACAACACCACACCTAGTCAACAACACACCTAGTCAACAAAAACAACAACACCACACCTAGTCAACAACAACAACACACCTAGTCAACAACAACAACACGACGCCTAGTCAACAACAACAACACCACACCTAGTCAACAACAACAACACCACACCTAGTCAACAACAACACCACACCTAGTCAACAACAACACCACACCTAGTCAACAACAACAACACCACGCCAAGTCAACAACAACAACAACACCACACCTAGTCAACAACAACACCACACCTAGTCAACAACAACACCACCACGCCTAGTCAACAACAACAACTACACCACGCCAAGTCAACAACAACAACACCACACCTAGTCAACAACAACAACACCACGCCTAGTCAACAATAACAACTACACCACGCCAAGTCAACAACAACAACACCACACCTAGTCAACAACAACACCACACCTAGTCAACAACAACAACACCACGCCTAGTCAACAACAACAACTACACCACGCCAAGTCAACAACAACAACAACAACACCACGCCAAGTCAACAACAACAACAACACCACGCCAAGTCAACAACAACAACAACACACCTAGTCAACAACAACACACCTAGTCAACAACAACACCACACCAAGTCAACAACAACAACACCACGCCTAGTCAACAACAACAACACCACGCCTAGTCAACAACAACACCACGCCTAGTCAACAACAACACCACCACACCTAGTCAACAACAACACCACACCTAGTCAACAACAACAACACCACACCTAGTCAACAACAACAACACCACACCTAGTCAACAACTACAACACCACACCTAGTCAACAACACCACACCTAGTCAACAACAACACCACGCCTAGTCAACAACAACAACACCACGCCTAGTCAACAACAACACCACGCCTAGTCAACAACAACACCAATACACCTAGTCAACAACAACACCACACCTAGTGAACAACAACACCACACCTAGTCAACAACACCACACCTAGTCAACAACTACAACACCACACCTAGTCAACAACACCACAACTAGTCAACAACAACGACACCACGCCTAGTCAACAACAACAACAACACCACGCCTAGTCAACAACAACAACACACCTAGTCAACAACAACAACACCACACCTAGTCAACAACAACAACAACACACCTAGTCAACAACAACACCACAACTAGTCAACAACAACAACACCACACCTAGTCAACAACACACCTAGTCAACAAAAACAACAACACCACACCTAGTCAACAACAACAACACACCTAGTCAACAACAACAACACACCTAGTCAACAACACCACCACGCCAAGTCAACAACAACAACACGACGCCTAGTCAACAACAACAACACCACACCTAGTCAACAACAACAACACCACACCTAGTCAACAACAACAACACCACACCTAGTCAACAACAACACCACACCTAGTCAACAACAACACCACACCTAGTCAACAACAACAACACCACGCCAAGTCAACAACAACAACAACACCACACCTAGTCAACAACAACACCACACCTAGTCAACAACAACAACAACACACCTAGTCAACAACAACAACACCACACCTAGTCAACAACAACAACACCACGCCTAGTCAACAACAACTACACCACGCCAAGTCAACAACAACAACAACACCACCCCAAGTCAACAACAACAACACCACGCCAAGTCAACAACAACACACCTAGTCAACAACAACACACCTAGTCAACAACAACACCACACCAAGTCAACAACAATAACACCACGCCTAGTCAACAACAACACCACGCCTAGTCAACAACAACACCACCACACCTAGTCAACAACAACACCACACCTAGTCAACAACAACAACACCACACCTAGTCAACAACAACACCACACCTAGTCAACAACTACAACACCACACCTAGTCAACAACACCACACCTAGTCAACAACAACACCACGCCTAGTCAACAACAACAACAACAACACCACACCTAGTCAACAACAACAACACCACACCTAGTCAACAACAACAACACCACGCCTAGTCAACAACACCACGCCTAGTCAACAACACCACGCCAAGTCAACAACAACACCACGCCTAGTCAACAACAACAACAACACCACGCCTAGTCAACAACAACAACACCACACCTAGTCAACAACAACACCACACCTAGTCAACAACAACAACACCACACCTAGTCAACAACAACAACACCACACCTAGTCAACAACAACACCACACCTAGTCAACAACAACAACACCACGCCTAGTCAACAACAACACCACACCTAGTCAACAACAACAACACCACACCTAGTAAACAACAACACCACACCTAGTCAACAACAACAACACCACACCTAGTCAACAACAACACCACACCTAGTCAACAACAACAACAACACCACACCTAGTCAACAACAACAACACCACGCCTAGTCAACAACAACAACACCACGCCTAGTCAACAACAACAACACGCCTAGTCAACAACAACAACAACACCACGCCTAGTCAACAACAACAACACCACGCCTAGTTTACAACAACAACAACACCATGCCTAGTCAACAACAACAACACCACACCTAGTCAACAACACCACCACACCTAGTCAACAACTACAACAACACCACACCTAGTCAACAACAACAACAACACCTAGTCAACAACTACAATACCACGCCTAGTCAACAACAACAACAACAACAACAACACCACACCTAGTCAACAACAACAACAACACCACACCTAGTCAACAACAACACCACGCCAAGTCAACAACAACAACACCACGCCTAGTCAACAACAACAACACCACACCTAGTCAACAACAACAACACCACACCTAGTCAACAACAACAACACCACACCTAGTCAACAACAACAACACCACACCTAGTCAACAACAACAACACCACACCTAGTCAACAACAACAACACCACGCCAAGTCAACAACAACAACAACACCACGCCAAGTCAACAACAACAACAACACCTAGTCAACAACAACACACCTAGTCAACAACAACACCACACCAAGTCAACAACAACAACACCACGCCTAGTCAACAACAACAACACCACGCCTAGTCAACAACAACACCACGCCTAGTCAACAACAACACCACCACACCTAGTCAACAACAACACCACACCTAGTGAACAACAACAACACCACACCTAGTCAACAACACCACACCTAGTCAACAACTACAACACCACACCTAGTCAACAACACCACACCTAGTCAACAACAACACCACGCCTAGTCAACAACAACAACAACACCACACCTAGTCAACAACAACAACACCACGCCTAGTCAACAACACCACGCCTAGTCAACAACAACACCACGCCAAGTCAACAACAACACCACGCCTAGTCAACAACAACAACAACACCACACCTAGTCAACAACAACAACACCACACCTAGTCAACAACAACAACACCACGCCAAGTCAACAACAACAACAACACCACGCCAAGTCAACAACAACAACAACACCTAGTCAACAACAACACACCTAGTCAACAACAACACCACACCAAGTCAACAACAACAACACCACGCCTAGTCAACAACAACAACACCACGCCTAGTCAACAACAACACCACGCCTAGTCAACAACAACACCACCACACCTAGTCAACAACAACACCACACCTAGTGAACAACAACAACACCACACCTAGTCAACAACACCACACCTAGTCAACAACTACAACACCACACCTAGTCAACAACACCACACCTAGTCAACAACAACACCACGCCTAGTCAACAACAACAACAACACCACACCTAGTCAACAACAACAACACCACGCCTAGTCAACAACACCACGCCTAGTCAACAACAACACCACGCCAAGTCAACAACAACACCACGCCTAGTCAACAACAACAACAACACCACGCCTAGTCAACAACAACAACACCACACCTAGTCAACAACAACAACACCACACCTAGTCAACAACAACACCACACCTAGTCAACAACAACACCACACCTAGTCAACAACAACAACACCACGCCTAGTCAACAACAACACCACGCCTAGTCAACAACAACAACACGCCTAGTCAACAACAACAACACCACGCCTAGTCAACAACAACAACAACACCACGCCTAGTTTACAACAACAACACCATGCCTAGTCAACGACAACAACACCACACCTAGTCAACAACAACACCACACCTAGTCAACAACAACAACACCACGCCTAGTCAACAACAACACCACACCTAGTCAACAACAACAACACCACACCTAGTCAACAACAACAACACCACACCTAGTCAACAACAACAACACCACACCTAGTCAACAACAACACCACACCTAGTCAACAACAACAACACCACACCTAGTCAACAACAACACCACACCTAGTCAACAACAACAACAACACCACGCCTAGTCAACAACAACAACACCACGCCTAGTCAACAACAACAACACGCCTAGTCAACAACAACAACACCACGCCTAGTCAACAACAACAACAACACCACGCCTAGTTTACAACAACAACACCATGCCTAGTCAACAACAACAACACCACACCTAGTCAACAACAACACCACCACACCTAGTCAACAACTACAACACCACACCTAGTCAACAACAACAACACCTAGTCAACAACTACAATACCACGCCTAGTCAACAACAACACCACACCTAGTCAACAACAACAACACCACACCTAGTCAACAACACCACGCCAAGTCAACAACAACAACACCACGCCTAGTCAACAACAACAACACCACACCTAGTCAACAACAACAACACCACACCTAGTCAACAACAACACCACACCTAGTCAACAACAACAACACCACACCTAGTCAACAACAACAACACCACACCTAGTCAACAACAACAACACCACACCTAGTCAACAACAACAACACCACACCTAGTCAACAACAACAACACGCCTAGTCAACAACAACAACACCACGCCTAGTCAACAACAACACACCTAGTCAACAACAACAACACCACGCCTAGTCAACAACAACAACAACACCACGCCTAGTCAACAACAACAACACACCTAGTCAACAACAACACCACGCCTAGTCAACAACAACAACACACCTAGTCAACAACAACAACACCACACCTAGTCAACAACAACAACACCACACCTAGTCAACAACAACACCACACCTAGTCAACAACAACACCACGCCTAGTCAACAACAACACCACACCTAGTCAACAACAACACCACGCCTAGTCAACAACAACACCACACCTAGTCAACAACAACAACACCACACCTAGTCAACAACAACACCACACCTAGTCAACAACAACACCACGCCTAGTCAACAACAACACCACGCCTAGTCAACAACTACACACCTAGTCAACAACAACAACACCACGCCTAGTCAACAACAACAACACACCTAGTCAACAACAACACCACACCTAGTCAACAACAACAACACACCTAGTCAACAACAACACCACGCCTAGTCAACAACAACAACACCACACCTAGTCAACAACAACACCACGCCTAGTCAACAACAACACCACGCCTAGTCAACAACAACACCACGCCTAGTCAACAACAACACCACGCCTAGTCAACAACAACACCACGCCTAGTCAACAACAACACCACGCCTAGTCAACAACAACACCACGCCTAGTCAACAAGGCCACCACGAGGTAGGGATTTACATTTGTACAGGTTGTGTTGTTTATTAACGATGCCTTATTCACTTACAAAACGTCTATTTACAGCGCCAGCACGCACAGCGACAACAACAACAGCGGTCGTCTCTCCCTGGTCCGACGCGACAGAGATCCACCCTCACGCAGTACAGCCTGCACACACGGGGGGGGGGGGGGGGGTAGAGCACCGCCCCCGGCCGCCTTTGTCTCCCCTCTCTTGGCGACGTTTACCTCACGCATCGCACTGGGTACTAACTTGAGGCCGAGCCGACCTAGGGGAGGCCCTGCACCGGTTAGGATACTCGACGCCGGTGTCGGCTGACCGTGAGGCGGACTCGAATTCGGAGCGCAGCGCGAACCACAGCGCCACCGCTCCCTCACCCGACGGCCCCGCAGCAGTCGACGCCTCCCACGTGGCCGAGCGCGGTGAAGACGCCGTGACGCAGCTGACAAGAGCAGGGTGAAGACGCCGTGACGCAGCTGACAAGAGCGGGGTGAAGACGCCGTGACGCAGCTGACAAGAGCGGGGTGAAGACGCCGTGACACAGCTGACAAGAGCAGGGTGAAGACGCCGTGACACAGCTGACAAGAGCGCGGTGAAGACGCCGTGACACAGCTGACAAGAGCAGGGTGAAGACGCCGTGACACAGCTGACAAGAGCAGGGTGAAGACGCCGTGACACAGCTGACAAGAGCGGGGTGAAGACGCCGTGACACAGCTGACAAGAGCGGGGTGAAGACGCCGTGACGCAGCTGACAAGAGCAGGGTGAAGACGCCGTGACACAGCTGACAAGAGCGCGGTGAAGACGCCGTGACGCAGCTGACAAGAGCGGGGTGAAGACGCCGTGACGCAGTTGACAAGAGCAGGGTGAAGACGCCGTGACGCAGCTGACAAGAGCAGGGTGAAGACGCCGTGACACAGTTGACAAGAGCGGGGTGAAGACGCCGTGACGCAGCTGACAAGAGCAGGGTGAAGACGCCGTGACACAGCTGACAAGAGCGCGGTGAAGACGCCGTGACGCAGCTGACAAGAGCGGGGTGAAGACGCCGTGACGCAGTTGACAAGAGCAGGGTGAAGACGCCGTGACGCAGCTGACAAGAGCAGGGTGAAGACGCCGTGACACAGTTGACAAGAGCGGGGTGAAGACGCCGTGACACAGCTGACAAGAGCAGGGTGAAGACGCCGTGACGCAGCTGACAAGAGCGGGGTGAAGACGCCGTGACACAGCTGACAAGAGCGGGGTGAAGACGCCGTGACACAGCTGACAAGAGCAGGGTGAAGACGCCGTGACACAGCTGACAAGAGCGGGGTGAAGACGCCGTGACGCAGTTGACAAGAGCAGGGTGAAGACGCCGTGACACAGCTGACAAGAGCGGGGTGAAGACGCCGTGACACAGCTGACAAGAGCAGGGTGAAGACGCCGTGACGCAGTTGACAAGAGCGGGGTGAAGACGCCGTGACGCAGTTGACAAGAGCGGGGTGAAGACGCCGTGACACAGCTGACAAGAGCGGGGTGAAGACGCCGTGACACAGCTGACAAGAGCAGGATGAAGACGCCGTGACACAGCTGACAAGAGCGGGGTGAAGACGCCGTGACACAGCTGACAAGAGCGGGGTGAAGACGCCGTGACGCAGCTGACAAGAGCAGGGTGAAGACGCCGTGACACAGCTGACAAGAGCAGGGTGAAGACGCCGTGACGCAGCTGACAAGAGCAGGGTGAAGACGCCGTGACACAGCTGACAAGAGCAGGGTGAAGACGCCGTGACGCAGCTGACAAGAGCGGGGTGAAGACGCCGTGACGCAGCTGACAAGAGCAGGGTGAAGACGCCGTGACACAGTTGACAAGAGCAGCGTGAAGACGCCGTGACACAGCTGACAAGAGCGGGGTGAAGACGCCGTGACACAGCTGACAAGAGCGGGGTGAAGACGCCGTGACACAGCTGACAAGAGCGGGGTGAAGACGCCGTGACGCAGCTGACAAGAGCGGGGTGAAGACGCCGTGACGCAGCTGACAAGAGCGGGGGGTTTGCTGTGCCCCCCCCCCCATGATACAACAATCGTCATCATGACGCCCGTGCCCACCGCCTTTACATTGCCCGCAGGTGGCGGATGAATTCCAACAGAGGCCGTGTTTACAGCCCCCCCCACGTCACCACCCCCCCATCACCCCCCTCATCATCATCCTCCCCCCACATCACCACCCCCCACCCACATCACCCCCCCCCCACGTCACTCCCCCCCCACGTCACCCCCCCCCCATCGTCACCCCCTCCCCACGTCACCACCCCCCACGTCACCCCCCACGTCACCCCCCCCCCATCATCACCCCCCGCCATCATCATCCCCCCTCATCATCACCCCCCCATCATCACCCCCCTCATCATCACCCCCCCCCCCGTCACCCCCCCCATCATCACCCCCAACTTATCATCACCCCCTCCCCACGTCACCCCCCCCCCCACGTCACCCCCTCCCCCCACTACCACCCTACAGCGCGGCACAGGAACTGGGCATGAGTAATCAAATAAATAAGCAGCCGCGACGCGAACATTTCCAACATCCCTTGTCCCCCCCCCCCCGCACATACATCACAAATAGAAACATCACAAATAGAAACATCACAATTAGAAACATCATCATTAGATTTTTACACATCCCGTCAGTCAGACGGCCTTCTTGGAGTGCATCCTTTCAGCAGCATTGGCTTAACAGCACAAGCACAACTGTGGACAGGTTTCGACACATCAGTGTCTCATCAGCAGCAGCAACAGCGCCATGCTTCGCTTGAGCCTGTGCTGGAGGCGAGCTGGCGGGCAGCTGTTTGTTAGCAGGCTATGGGTCCTGCTGCTAATATCGCGATAACCGCGTTCATAGGATCATCGGATTAATACAGTACAGGAATAAAACACCATCGTTATGGATAGGCGCAGCTGGTGTTGTAGTGGTAGTGCCTTACGCCGACAATCCGGACTCCAAGCCAGCCGCCGAGCGGCGTTGCGGGAAACGCCGCGTGAGAGTGTCAAGCCCTGGCATCGTCCACTGGCCACAACAGCCAGCGGCACCGCGCACCTAAGGCAGCACAGACAACCCAAACCTTCGTCGTGCCCATCTCTTTCGTTTATCGGCGGGGCGAATGACCGCCAATCGCTCGATTCGCCTCTCGTGGCAAGCGTCTGTCCCAGCACGCAGTGCGAGCGGGCGAGCCACGTGATGGCCACGTTGCTCGGGTGGCCTCAACGCGAGTGAGAGGGGCTGCTGCTGCTGCGGCGGCGAGCACGCGGGACTAATTCTACACTCACGCTCAACAACAACATCATCATCGTGATCACGCCATGACAGTTTCTACATTATTGCTTTGTTTCCCCCTCCAGCTCAACAGCCCCCCACCCACCCCCCATCGTGGTGGCGATGCCAGAGGCCGAGGCAAGAGCAGCTGGCGGCCCCGCTCGCATTCTTTACGCGGTTTTGTGTTTTAACCAATTATTTTTTGTTTACCAGTTAAGGCTCCACTGAGCTATGTAGATTTATTTTCTTCCCAGCAGCGACCTGCCCATCACAGAATGCGAGTTCGACTAATTGAATTGGCTTATCGTGTGGAAATGTATAAGCGGCTAAAATTACTCTAAACGCGTGATGTTGATTCTCAATGTGGAGGGGGAAAACCCGGAGAAGAAAAATCCACGCGACCACAGGGAGAGAGAGACACGCAAACTCCAAAGACACAGGAATCGTCTGGGTCGGGTTCGAACCCACGGACCTCCTGCACACCGGGCGAGGTAGTTAACATCTCATAGCCACCGCGTCTGCTGACGACGCCCAACACAACTCAATCCCTTCCAGAGTTTGCGTGCTTCAACACACTGTCGTCGCGAGTGCGGCAAGGTCGACAGGCTGACGGGACTGTACAACAATAAACATCGACACCTGATGCTGGATGTGTTTGTTTGTGCAGACAGCGTGCACTGAATTAGCATCCCCGTTGCCATGGTGACGTTTGGGGGCGGGAATGGATCTCGGTTCGCGATATCAGCCGGTCCACTACAGGGTACTCCATTCTCTAAAACTTAACAGTTTCTTGTGAGGTTTGTTTAGAAAACATAAATGAATACGCAAAATGAAAAAAAAACTGTTAGGGTCAACGAATTGGGGGAGGGGGGGTCACAAGACATCTGGACCACCCCTGTACATCCGCGGTGCCATCTCCACGTGGTGGGACAACTGGTTCAATAAAGCACGCCGGTCGCAAGGGACTCCGACTCCTGCCAATGGGCTCTCGACTCCGTCTGCCGCGGAGACGACGTCAGCACGTGGCACGCTCTTCATCAACACCCGCGAGCAGGTCCACACCACATGCCTCGCGACTCGCTCGCCATTCGTCACCGCTCCATGATTCCGAGTGGCCCACACGAACCTGTCCCGCACATCTGGCGACCCACAAAGAACCCCCGCCACGCGCCGTGTAGCCTTGACAGACCCTCTGGGGCAAGTGCTGTTAGCGAGCACCTGTGAAGTACACGAGGGGGTGGGTGGCCAGCGCCACGCCCGGCCGCCTTTGTCTCTCGACTGGCGATGTTTACGCTCCGCACCAGTTACTCATTTGAGGCTGAGTCGACCTAGGGGAGGCCCAAGAACGGTTCGGATAATCCCCGACGCGCGAATACACCCACGAGCGCGTGTTCAGTGTAAGCAGCACAACTGGGTGCCGTTTCTCTCCCATAGTGCACATCGACACGAGCAGTAACACGTCTCATAGTGCTCACAGGCTACACCACCTGGCACCCGACGACTGGAGTGGGTACGACTTAGGGGTGGGGGACGGGGGAACTTGGGAGGGAGATCCCCCAGAGTTTTTCAAATTCATTTTTTTTATTTTACCTTGATCCAGCAGTGGATCGATCAAGGCTGCCGATGATTGGATGGCGTCAGCCCTTCCGTCCGCAGAGGGTAGATAAAATGCGTACCACAGAGTGGTTGTTTGGATGGCTAAAGGGGTTCATAAAAGCCGGGTTCCAGCCGCCTGTGGTTGAACCGGCTTCTCAAAGCTCGGGGCCTCAGCCGCCGATGGCTTAACAACAAAAACAAAAACACATCATCACACATTTGCTTTCCCCCACTTTTAAACTGGCAAAAAATAATCGACGCCCCGAGAAATTCGAAAATAATTCGTCCCCGACTGCCTGGGCGCTTCCAACAGCAGGGGATGCTGAAGACGAAAATGGGGAAAAGCAAAACGAATATTTGGCCGAGCCAAGTCAGCAGCAGCAGCAGCAGCCACTGCGGCAGCCAAGAGCTGAGCACAGAAGCGGCGACTCTGGCGTGGAGACGTCGACGCAGGCAATATAAGGCATTTACGAAACACGCAGCAGCAACAGCAGCAGCAGCAACAGCAGCAGCAACAGCAGCAGCAGCAACAGCAGCAAAGCGCGCACGCTACATGAACACGAGAACACGGGAAACAACGCACGCTCGTCGCGGTAACGATTCACCTTCCACGACGCACGACATCGCGAGAGAGATATACTGGATGTGGTGGTGGTGGTGTGTGTGTGCCAGGGTGCTAGCGGCCTGTTTGGGGAGATTCTGGTTTTTGTTGTTGTGGGAATTGTTCTGGCAAGGCATCGGAATGAGTAAGGTGGTCCCGTGGCCACGCGCTTGATTGGGGTTTTTGTCTCCCCCTCTCTCCATCTCTCCCCCTCCACTCCTTCCCATCTTGCTGTGTAATCTGCTGCCGCTGCCACCAACACCGCCGCCGCCGCCGCCGCAGCGCTAATCCGATCGCCGAGCGAGAGTTATTTAAATCTGCGGCTCCTGCAACTGTGTCAAGCAATTTGGGCACACCCCCCCCCCACCACCACAAGTGGCAATCACCGCGGGCCCCCGCGAAATAAACACCGCTCCTCTCCACACCTCGCCGCCTCGTGAAGACGCAGCTTCCGTCGGTTACAAGCCCCGGTGGTGGAACGCTCCATCACTCGCCCGGGATTGCCACCTACTCTGGAATTCCCAGGAACCCTCACCTCTGACTGCTTGTATATCGACTCGTTTTATATACAATCTCGTTGCATGTCGTCTGGTTGAATGTACGGTGTCCCCTAGATTCCCACGGCACTGTTTCCGCGGTGTGTTGAAGTCGAAGCCGGGCGGGAATCCCATCGTCCGCTCGTTGTGCGCGCGCGTGTGTGTACGTGTGTGTACGTGTGTGTGTACGTGTGTGTGTACGTGTGTGTGTACGTGTGTGTACCTGTGTGTGTACGTGTGTGTGTGTACGTGTGTGTACGTGTGTGTGCGTACGTGTGTGCGTACGTGTGTGTACGTGTGTGTGTACGTGTGTGTGTACGTATCAGGGACGTGCAGTCAGGGGAGAGAGTGGAGGCAGAGCCTCACCTGTTATACTCCAATGAAAATAGCTGTTACGAAAAGTAGAAAAAAGATAAATTAAATAAAATAAATATTATTTTTCCACTGATCTGTTATGTCATTTCTGTACAATTCCAATCATTTTTAACGTCAAAATCGCCAAATTTGCGGAGCTCCGCTGCAAATACAGGAAGAGACGAGAGGTGAGGCAGCGGCGAGCTCAGCCTCCCCTGTGATTGCGCAACCCCTCAGTAACTGGGCAATAAGCCCGTGCCTGTTACTATCTCAGTATGTCGCCAATGTAATGTTTGTAGACCCCTACATTTCATGTCCTCGCCTTCCATACTCGAGGTAACTTATTTCACGTACGTGTATAAAGATATTTAGGCTCGCTGGTCTCGTCATGCAATGAAAAAGCACCAGGGGAGGCAGTTATCACATCTGCCTCACTGAGGGGGGCGTGTGTAACACGCCCCCTTCAGTGAGGCCACGCCCCCTCAGTGAGGCCACGCCCCCCTCAGTGTGTGACTGACTGACACTCGCCAGTGCCTCCCCAGCCATTGAGCTTACCGCACGTCACTGGTACGTGTGTGTACATGTGTGTGCACGTATAGTGTGTGTGTGTGTACACGTATAGTGTGTGTGTGTGTGTACACGTGTATGCACGTATAGTGTGTGTGTGTACGTACGTGTGTGCATCACTTTATGAGGTGTGTCTAACTCTGCGGAACATCTTAATTCATGATCTGGCAAGACACAGTCTCCTATGACTGAACCAAACGACTCTCTCATTGGCTCACCCGACGGTCCCCGACACTACCAAAGTTGATGTTAAAGACCCTGTGTGTGCATCTCACACCATCGCCCGTCGCTCACAACAGCCTACGTTCCCAAATTGTGCATTGTGTGATCACCCCCCGCCCCCCTCCCCCCGTCACTCCGCTGCTGGATGAGTTACCTCCCCACGTCACGAGCGGTGGAGGTGGGTCGAACAAATCCATTGTCAGCTTCACCACGGCCACCACGTCGTCGTCCACCAACCACCACCATTACCAAGAACAGCACAGCACAGCACACAACAACAACCACAACAACCCCTCCCCCCCTTCCTCCACCACAAAGACAAAAAAACCCCGATAGCCGTACAGACTGTTGGGGAAAGTGCTGTGAGCGAGCAGCACCTACGAAGGCAAGCTTGGTGTACAAAGAGGGGGTGTGGCCGCAACCACGCCGATCCGCCTTTGTCTCCCTAGTATTCATGCTGAGTCGACCTATGGGAGGGTGCCAGCAGCGGTTCTGATGATCGCCACCCATGTCCGCTGTGGTCGGGGAATTGAACTTGAATCGCTGGCTTCATGGAGCAAGTGCTGCGCTAACCCACCGCGCCACCGCTCCCCACACTCACACAATCTCCGGCAACACCCATACCCACACATACCCACACACGCACACCTAAGCGCACGACCGCCACCAACACACACCATGACACTACCCTCACTCACACACGTGCACTACACAACAAAAACAGCCGACATTCGGCGCTACGTGACGGGAGACGTCGTTGTCGCAGCGCTTGTGCCAGGCTAGGTGCACACAGCGCGCTCGCTCGCACCCTCTCTGGGGTTCACTCGGTGGTGGCTGACGTCTCTCCGTCGCGTCTCCCCACCTCCCCTCCCCCCGCCGCTCTTCCTGCCCCCCCCCGCCATCCACTCTTCACGACGAGGTGCAGGGCGCATGGTTTTGTTTTTGGGGGGGGGGGGGGGGGGGCGCCACGGAAGCGAGGGGAGCGGGGGGCTCGCGTCCAGATGAGCCGTGGAGCCTGGGACGACCCGGAAGCTGATGGACGGAGGGACGAGCGGGCGGACGAGCGGGCGAGTCCACCACAGAGGCTGAGGCTACTTGACCTTCTGTGTCCACTTGAAGTCGTCCGCGCGCGGCTTCTCGCCCGTCACCGCCTCGATGAGTCTCTCCAGCCTCGGCCAGAAGCCCAGGAACTCCAGGGGGTAGTTCAGCCAGCCTGGGGCAGGGGGTGGGCAGGGGGTGGGCGGGGGTTGAGGGCAGGAGCGGTCCGGCTAGCACAAGGTAGCGGTGCGCGGCTCGCCGACGGTGACGATGCAGCTGGGGTACGCGTGGCGGCGGCGGCGGCGGTGACGATGGCGGTGATAATGGCGGCGGCGGTGTTGGTGGCGGTGATTGCGATGGCGGCGGTGACGGCCAAGTGCCGCGGTGCGCCGCTCACCGGTGGTGATGCAGAAGTAGGTTTCGTGCGGCGCCACGTGGTGCACGCGGTGGTGGCGGCGCGGCAGGACGATGTGCACCGCCTGCAGCGCGGTGACCCAGCGCGGCAGCCCGAAGTAGGTGTGGGACCACTTGTGGATCTGGTTGGTGAGCGTGACGAACACGGCCAGCGCAAACACGTAGCACTCCCACGCGTACGTCTCACGCACCGCCTCTGTGGAGGAGGGGCGGTGGGGGGCAGGGTGCGAGTCGAGAAAGTCGGGCACTGGCGGTCCGATCCTCGAGTCCCGAAGACAGCCGCTTCCGTTTCTGTTCCCGAGGAAGCTTTGGACAGCGTGGAGCTAACCGTGGGACGTCGTCCCGGCTCACGCATGCACAGCCCGTTAGCCGACTAAGTTTGTAGAGAGACAGGGCTGGGCAAAGCCGAGCCCACTCGTCACCCAGGCAACTGGAGAGCAGCACAGACTAAGTGTTACTAACCCTACATTAAAACTACACAATGACATATTTAAGAATCAAAGTTAAGAGACAAAGCAACATGTTTCCTTTTAATCAGAACAATTAAAATAAAATCAATTTACTTCAAATCCAGTACCCACCCAGGCTGCTATTATCATTCAATTTAAAACGGTGTGAGCACCAACTGAACGCCACGAGGAAAATGTTTGAGGACCGCTTTGTCACGTTATTTACGAAGGACCATCCCCTCTCGTATCCATCACGGGCACTGCGGCTCTTGAAGTAGAGGTTTTGTTTTTTTGTTTTACCGAATTCGAAAATAAATAAATTACTCATCTTGTTACTTCGGTCACCGATCCCCTGGGCAGAGCGATAATAACCCAGGACCCAGGCACTCCACATCACTCACGTATCTGTACCTTCACATTAAACGAAACTATATGTCTATTAAACAATTTTTATTTTACCCCATAAGGCCCAGTGAGCTCTTTTTCAGAAGAGACCTAGCTATCACAAATGATAGCCCAACGAAGTAGCTTATCGCGTGGGAATGTACGGCGGCCGAATACTCCAAACGTGTCACGTTCATTCTAAATGTGGAAGGGAAGAAACCGGAGGCTCAGAGAAAAATCCACGTGAATACGGGGAGAGAGACATGCAAACTCCAACCATACAGGCGTCAGGGTCGAACACATGACGTCCTGTACACCAGGCAAGGCAATTAAAATCTTACCACCCCTTCCCCCCGGCCACCCCTATACTGTTTTTTATAGCCACACGCAATCGTCAACACCTATGTGGACGTTTGTTAGAGGCGCTGACAGTTTATCAAACGTTATGTTCAGGAAAACAAACAACTCTCTGTTTCTGTGTGCATGTGTGTGCAGTTGTGTGTAGAGTGGTGTGGGACCAGTGGCGCAGCGGTTAGCGCACTGCGCTACGAACCCGACGACCCGAGTTCAATTCCTGCTCACGACCAAAAACAGTGGCGAATATCTGAACCAATCCTGGGCCTCCCCTAGGTGGACTTAAAACAAAGTACCTGGTGCGATGTGTAAAACATCGTTACTGGGGAGACAAAGGCGGTCGGGCGTGGTGCTGGCCGCCCACCCCCTCGTGTGCCATGCCGGCCTTCACAGGTGCTACTCGCTAACAGCACTTGCCCCTACAGCCTGTTGAGTCTACGCTGGGGATCTTTTGTCTTTGTGCGATTGCGTGGTGGCCTTTCAACTCGCATCGCACCGCGGGCAATTTGGCTCGGCGCCGGTGGCTTGCAACGGAAATCGATTTCTCATGCTCGTGGTTTTGTTTAATTTTCGCTTGCACCCAAAATCAGAACCAAGCGACGAGCGGGCGAGCGAGCGCAAGGCGGGCACGGCGGTTATCAAGGCACTGCGCTCCGAACCAGGCCACCAGAGTTCGATTCCCGCTCACAGCCAGCACCGGTGACAGCAAATGTCTCAAACAGGTCCTCGGGGCCTCGACTCGGCATCCAATGATGGGTGCTGCGGTGGCTAGGAGATGTTGACTCCCTCGCCTGGTATGCAGGAGGTCGTGGGTTCTATCCCGACCCTGACGCCTGCTGTACATTTGGAGTTTGCGGTGTCTCTCTCCGGTTTTTCCTCTCCACATTTGGAATCAACATCATCGCGCGTTTAGAGTCTTTGGATGCTGCTTTAAATTTCCACTTGATAAGCCATTTTTTGTTGAGCTATCATTTGTGGCCAGGTCGCGTCTGAAAATTATTTTTTCGCTCAGTAGGCATTACCTGGTAAAATAAAAAAGTGTATTGTTTATAGTTTTAGTACATGGTGTGATGTAAAAAGGGAGTGGCGGCACAGTGGTTAGCACATTACACTATGGACCCGGCGACCCGAGTTCTATTCCCACCCACAGGCAACATCTGTGACGAATATGTGAAGTGGTCCCGATCCTCCCCTAGGTCTACTCAGCCTCAAACAAGTACCTGGTGCGACGCGTAAACATCACCACTTGGGAGACAAAGACGACCGAGTCTGGTGCTGGCCACCCGCCCCCTCGTGTGCCGTACCGGCCTTCACCGGTGTTGCTACTGGCTAACGGCACTTGCCCCAACAGTCTGTTCAGGCTATACGGGGAATGTACGAATGTTAGACTTCTTTCGCAATGTACGTAGCCAACCGTGCTAATCGGAGGTGCGGGGGGGGGGGGGGGAAGGACACGAGTTTGTCAATCCTTCAGAAGGAAGAGCGTTCCAGACGGCCGCGCAAGCGCGCGGGAAAGCGCCGCGCGATGATCCGGTGTTCCGCCTTCGGGGTGCGTGGCTTTGCGTGCGGGGACGCACCGGGGGACAGGGTGTGGAACTTGTAGGCCATGTGGGAGAGCGGCAGCAGCGTGGCGAGGCAGTTGTCCCCGTTGGTCTCGACGAGGTCGTGCCGCGTGATGGCGGTCGGGTCGATGTGGTGCTCGCGGAACGGCCGGATGAACGCCTGCTCACCGCAACAACAACCACAACGGCAACAAGCACAATGACAATAACACCCACAACGGAAAAAAATACGACAACCACGACCACAACAACACTACAACAACCACAAATGACGACAACACAACAACGACAACGTCCACTACAACCATAACAAATACAACCACAACAACAACCACAATTAGGACAATAACCACGACAATAACAACCACAACAATAACCACAACAACCACAACAACAACCACAACGACGACCACAACAACCACCACAATAACCACAACAACCACAACAACAACCACAACAACCACAACAACCACAACAACAACCGAAACAACCACCACAACAACAACCACAACAACAGCCACAACAACAACCGAAACAACCACCACAACAACCACAACAACCACCACAACAACAACCACAACAACCACAACAACAACCACAACAACAACCACCACAACAACGACCACAACAACAACCACGACAACTACGACAACAACGACGGTTTAATGGTGATAACTTTCTTTTTTTTGCGCTGTGGTCCCCAGTGAGGGACGCTGCAGCTGCTGCTTCCCGCGGTGGAGTTAAAACTATCAAACTTATTCAACTTGTTTTATTTTATTTGACCAAGGTAAGGCCCTATGAGCTATGTAGCTTTTTTTCAGAAGCAACCCGGCCACAAACGATAGCTCAACAAAGTGGCTAATCTAGTAATAGGTTTTTACCCTTTCATCTGGCACCAAAACTGACACCTTTATACAAGGGATCATGTTTGCAATTACCACAACACAAGCAGTAAAAATGCAAACAAAAAGAGACAACTCTGATAATGATATGCACTGTCCTTGTGCATATCATTATCAGAGCATTTACATTGAGCTCTCAATACTCTGATAGTGCGCTGTTTTTAGAGTTGTATGCCTTTTGGTGTCATCTGGTCCAACACCAGTGGAGACTAGGCTCTAAGAAAAGCCGTCTCGGGTGTGGACCAATCAAATTCAAGGACAGTGCCAATATCATTATCAGAGTTGTATCTTTTTGTTTGAATTTTGGCTGCTTGTGTTGTGGTTACTGCAAACATGATCCCTTGTATAAAGGTGTCAGTTTTGGTGCCAGATAAAAGGGTAGAAACCAATTACTATATCTTGCTACTGGCAAAGGAGGTCTCATAAAGTGCCTAATCATCACGTGGAAATTTATAGCAGCCAAAGTCTAAACGCGTGATGTTGATTCCACGCTACCAATGGGGAGAGAGGGAGACGTGCAAACTCCAAATATACAACAGGCGTCAGGGTCACGATCAAAGCCGCAACCTCCTGCATGCCGGGTGAGAGAGAGGACATCTCCTAGCCACTGAGATACCCCCCGGTGTCACGGTGAGCACACCGGTAACGCAACGCAGCGGCCACCCGCTCGACACCAAAGCTCCCAGCAACGCAGATGATGGCGCAATTTTCTTAAATCCCCCTCCATCCCATCCCTCCCTCCCTCCCGCCCGCCCCACCACAACTATCTGTCCACCCAGCCTGTCAATCAGAACACTATGTGGGGTAAAGTGTGGATAGTCCCTGACATATTCCAAGACGTACCGACCAGCGTGGAAGGGTAAGCCGAAAAAATACCCTCCAGAGGAGGTCTACAGCTCCACTGGAGCCCCTCTAGAGGAGATCTACAGCTCCTGTGGAGCCCCCTCTAGAGGAGGTCTACAGCTCCTGTGGAGCCCCCTCTAGAGGAGGTCTACAGCTCCTGTGGAGCCCCTCTAGAGGAGGTCTACAGCTCCTGTGGAGCCCCTCTAGAGGAGGTTTACAGCTCCTGTGGAGCCCCTCTAGAGGAGGTCTACAGCTCCAGTGGAGCCCCTCTAGAGGAGGACTACAGCTCCTGTGGAGCCCCCTCTAGAGGTTTACAGCTCCTGTGGAGCCCCCTCTAGAGGTTTACAGCTCCTGTGGAGCCCCCTCTAGAGGTTTACAGCTCCTGTGGAGCCCCCTCTAGAGGAGGTTTACAGCTCCTGTGGAGCCCCCTCTAGAGGAGATCTACAGCTCCTGTGGAGCCCCCTCTAGAGGAGGTTTACAGCTCCAGTGGAGCCCCTCTAGAAGAGGTTTACAGCTCCTGTGGAGCCCCCTCTAGAGATCTACAGCTCCACTGGAGCCCCTCTAGAGGAGGACTACAGCTCCACTGGAGCCCCTCTAGAGGAGATCTACAGCTCCTGTGGAGTCCCCTCTAGAGGAGGACTACAGCTCCTGTGGAGCCCCCTCTAGAGGAGGTTTACAGCTCCTGTGGAGCCCCTCTAGAGGAGGTTTACAGCTCCACTGGAGCCCTTCTAGAGGAGGTTTACAGCTCCTGTGGAGCCCCTCTAGAGGAGGTTTACAGCTCCTCTGGAGTCCCCTCTAGAGGAGGTTTACAGCTCCTGTGGAGCCCCCTCTAGAGGTTTACAGCTCCTGTGGAGCCCCCTCTAGAGGAGGTTTACAGCTCCACTGGAGCCCCCTCTAGAGGAGGTTTACAGCTCCTGTGGAGTCCCCTCTAGAGGAGGTTTACAGCTCCTGTGGAGTCCCCTCTAGAGGAGGTTTACAGCTCCTGTGGAACCCCTCTAGAGGAGGTTCACAGCTCCTGTGGAGCCCCCTCTAGAGGAGGTCTACAGCTCCTGTGGAGCCCCCTCTAGAGGAGGTTTACAGCTCGTGTGGAACCCCTCTAGAGGAGGTCTACAGCTCCACTGGAGCCCCCTCTAGAGGAGGTTTACAGCTCCTGTGGAACCCCCTCTAGAGGAGGTTTACAGCTCCTGTGGAACCCCTCTAGAGGAGGTTTACAGCTCCCGTGGAGCCCCCTCTAGAGGAGGTTTACAGCTCCTGTGGAACCCCCTCTAGAGGAGGTTTACAGCTCCTGTGGAACCCCTCTAGAGGAGGTTTACAGCTCCCGTGGAGCCCCCTCTAGAGGAGGTTTACAGCTCCTGTGGAGCCCCCTCTAGAGGAGGTTTACAGCTCCCCTGGAGCCCCCTCTAGAGGAGGTTTACAGCTCCTGTGGAGCCCCCTCTAGAGGAGGTTTACAGCTCCTCTGGAGCCCCCTCTAGAGGAGGTTTACAGCTCCTGTGGAGCCCCTCTAGAGGAGGTTTACAGCTCCCGTGGAGCCCCCTCTAGAGGAGGTTTACAGCTCCTCTGGAGTCCCCTCTAGAGGAGGTTTACAGCTCCCGTGGAGCCCCTCTAGAGGAGGTTTACAGCTCCTGTGGAGCCCCTCTAGACGAGGTTTACAGCTCCACTGGAGCCCCCTCTAGAGGAGGTTTACAGCTCCTGTGGAGCCCCCTCTAGAGGTTTACAGCTCCTGTGGAGCCCCCTCTAGAGGAGGTTTACAGCTCCTGTGGAACCCCCTCTAGAGGAGGTTTACAGCTCCTGTGGAACCCCCTCTAGAGGAGGTTTACAGCTCCTGTGGAACCCCCTCTAGAGGAGGTTTACAGCTCCTGTGGAACCCCCTCTAGAGGAGGTTTACAGCTCCTGTGGAACCCCCTCTAGAGGAGGTTTACAGCTCCTGTGGAACCCCCTCTAGAGGAGGTTTACAGCTCCTGTGGAGCCCCTCTAGAGGAGGTTTACAGCTCCTGTGGAGCCCCTCTAGAGGAGGTTTACAGCTCCTGTGGAGCCCCTCTAGAGGAGGTTTACAGCTCCACTGGAGCCCCTCTAGAGGAGGTTTACAGCTCCTGTGGAGCCCCCTCTAGAGGAGGTTTACAGCTCCACTGGAGCCCCTCTAGAGGAGGTTTACAGCTCCTGTGGAGCCCCTCTAGAGGAGATCTACAGCTCCACTGGAGCCCCCTCTAGAGGAGGTCTACAGCTCCTGTGGAGCCCCCTCTAGAGGAGGTTTACAGCTCCTGTGGAGCCCCTCTAGAGGCGGTTTACAGCTCCTGTGGAGCCCCCTCTAGAGGAGGTTTACAGCTCCTGTGGAGCCCCTCTAGAGGCGGTTTACAGCTCCTGTGGAGCCCCCTCTAGAAGATGCCCCTCTATCCCAGTGTTTCTCGAATGTATTTGGTCCGCAGTCCACTCAGCACATGCAAACATTTCCGTGGACCACCCAGCCCCCCCCCCCACCCCTACTGACAAAACGCATTAACTTTCTCTCTATATGAATACCACTAACACAAAATGATTCACATAACCGGAAAATAAAAACATATTTTTTATTATTTTATTGTTTCCCTTCTACGTGACTTTACCGAAAGAACCAAGAATATGAATCCCTGCAGTCACGAAAGCTTTAAATCAAAAATATATATTTAAATGCAGCGATACGTTTTGGGTTTTTTTCTCGGAGGGTATTTATATGTTAGGGCTGGGGAAGCTAAATCAGGGGAGTTTGGACTCACTTTTTAAATTTAAATATCCCGAGAAAAATATTGCTTAATGTCCGAAACAAAACATTTGCCATTTTTGTCCTGATCAACCTGCACAGCCATCGCAGCCCGTGGACCACCTGGAAGATCACTGAATAAGAATCAGAATGTTCATGTTATACTGCAGGAGGAAGCCGATGAGCTAGAAAGATTTTTCTTCACAGATGTCCAGTAGGAGGCACGGAGCCAGAACGTTACAACAACAAACAGTTAAAAACACACGGTGGTAGTGCAGAGTACAAGAAAGGTCAACAAAATCGCCCAAACACAAACAAATAAAACACTAAACAATCCCCATCCTAGCAGGCAAAGCCCACTGAGGAGGTATTAACTTGTTGTTCAGAAGCTACCTGGCAACACACAAACTATACCCCAAGCAAGTGGACTATCATTTAGACATTTATAGCAGCAAATTCATCTCAATAATCTCATTTTGGACCACTGGTGGGTCCGGGCTTCCCATTCTAAGAACCACTGGGCAAGAGGAGCTCCCTCTCGTGGCGAGCCTAGGAGGAACTTATCCTACTATTGGCGACCAGACTGTGACCATCAACAAATCAGACCATCAACTCGCTTGCACTTGGCGAACCGGTTTCATCACTCTGGTTGGGCGTCTCCAACCGCAAGATTTAAAATCTGGGATCTCAGCAGACGGTGGCGACGGCTCTGGCGCTCTGATGACCTCTAAGCCACCGGCGGCCACCTCCCCCACCAACGCTTAAATATTGACAGAGGCACGCGCAAACATGCACGTACACACAGCACATACAGCGCACGCACGCCACCCATTGTTGTACAGCGGTGGAGGTGTGGAGGGTGGAGCAGTGTAAATAAGCAAGTCCCTTAAGTTTGTATTATTATTGTTGTAAACGTTTCTTTTACCCAGCAAAGGCTTTTGCGGGAAGGTCCTTGGCAAGTTTTGGTTGAAGGGGGCGATGACTGCTGCTGCTGCTATCACAACTGAATAACGTGCGGGGCGCCACGGTGGCGAGATATTAACTACCTCGCCTGGTTTGCAGGAGGTCATGGGTTGCATCCAGGGGTGGAGCCACAGGGGGGGCAGGATGGGGCTCAGCCCCCCCCTGAAATTTTGGGAAAGTCGGTAATGGGGATAACCGGCTGCTGCAGAATGCTGGCAGCCACCTCGTGCTGCCCTGCACGCTGCCACCTTGTGCTGCCCTGCAGGCTGCCACCTTGTGCTGCCCTGCAGGCTGCCACCTTGTGTGCTGCCCTGCAGGCTGTTTTAAGTGGCAGCCTTTCGAACTCATCGAACTTACTAGCCACATCAGCGGCTCCGACCTATTAATAAACTCCGCGTTCAAATCCAATAAAATTTGTTTTATGCATTTGTGGCGCCCATTGGAAAACATAAACACTGGATATCTCAGAATATTGAAGTCAGCCCCCCCCCCAAAGTCTAAATCCTGGCTCCGCCCCTGGTTCCATCCCGATTCCCACCTTGACGCCTGCTGTACATTTGGAGTTTGCGTTTCTCTCTCTCTCTCTCTGTGGTCACGTGGAATTTTTCTCCAGGTCCTCCGGTTTTTCCCTCCACATTGAGAGTCGACGTCACCACGCGTTTAGAGTATTTAGCCGTGATAAATGTCCACGTGATAAGCCACTTCGTTGAGCTATCATTTATGGCAGCCAGGTCGCTTCTGAAAAAGAGCGATAAGAGCTCAGTGGGCCTTGCCTGGTAAAATAAAAAAGAGTTTTAGTTTCGCTTTCAATTTGTCTAACTTGTCCCCGCTCTTGCGATGACGTCGGGGAATCTTTAACATCCACCGTGGTTGTTACGGCACCGCCGCAGTACTAGGCAGGGCCACCGCTGGAGTTGAACCGTGAACCTCTGCCACGGCCGCGCCGCGTCACCGCCTCGCGCGGTCGCCCAAGTTCACCCGCGAGAGAGCAGTGCACCACCCCGAGGGCACCATGTCGTTAAATAGACTTCTGTCGGCCCGGCGACCGCCAATAAACCTCGAGTGAGTGAGCAGAAGGTGTAGAGGTCACGGCGACGCCGGTATCGACCGCCTCCCTTACAGCCCTTCCTCCCTCCCTCCGTTCCTCCCTCCCTCCGGCCCTGCCTCCCTCCCTCCCTCGCGCTGCACTATGAGACTGTGCAGACCCGGGTTTGATACCCTGCCGCAGATACCATCCTTAGCGATCGATATCACAACCAGTCCCGAGCTTCCCCTAGAGCCACTCAGACTTAAAAGAGTACCACGAGAGGCGTGCTACATCCCCAATGGGGGGGGGAGGGGGGGTGAGGAGGGAGACAAAATCAACCGGGCGTGGTGCTCGCCACCCCCCCCCCTCGTGTGCCGTGTTGGCTCAGGTGGTGGCGCAGTGGCAACAATCGTGCGTCAGAGCCAGCAGCTGTTGGTTCTGTGCGGAGTTTGTATCTTGTCCCCATTCCTCTAGGATCTCCGAGTTTTCTCCCACAGTTAAACAGAACACACAAAGGGCACATCCCAATGGCGAAATAATTATCTGCACATTACTCAATTGGGATTCACACGCAGCAGCAACATCTCCCCCGACTGCAAAAAATCTCGGCACTACGCTCCTTGGCAGTAACCTCGTGAGACGACTCAGTGAGGGTTTCCTGGGTGAACAAGTTGAATCGTAAATAAATAAACAGAAATAAGAGCCCATTCTCACCGGCTGAACAAGCGACTCAAGTTGGACTCGCGCTCGTGGCCAACATCGGTGACGAACATCCGAAGCGGTCATGGGCCTCCCCTTAGGTCAACTCAGCCTTAAAGCAGTACCTGGTGCAGTGTGTAAACATTAGCACTGTGGAGACAAAGGTGGGTCCGGGCATGCTGCTGGCGACACCGCTAACTAATTAGGTGCGCGCTGCGCCAGCCTTCGTAGGTGCTCACAAACTGCACTTGCCTTAACGGCCCGTTAAGATTATACGGGGGACCTTTGTCTTTGTACCTTGCCGAAGATCGGCATGTCCACGGAGCCCCACGTGTCGGCTCCCCAGTGCACCAGACCCGACAGGAAGTCGGCCGTCACCATCCCGGCCACTGCAACGGAAAAAACGGCGGCACCGTCGTCACGGCAACGGCAAAACGGCGGCACCGTCGTCACGGCAACGGCAAAACGGCGGCACCGTCGTCACGGCAACGGCAATCCCGCGGCACCGTCGTCACGGCAACCGGCGAGGCCCCACGTGTCGCGCCACTGGCCTGATAAGCAACTGACAAAACATTCAAACGTACCAAACGACCTGGTGCTGCTGCGTTTTGGCAGTGGTGCGCAAGCACAGATAAACAAGACAACTCAACACCTGTGACGCTCTGGCCCTCAAGATGAAGGCGGAGGGCCGATTGTCCGAAACGTCTCCTCATATAAAACAAATCCCTCAGTACGGCAGGACGCGTTGTGAACGGCGGGACGGCTGAATTAAACAGTTATCACGAGTCCAGTCTTGTTGAGCCGAGGCGACCTGTGGCTGGGTAGGGATTGCCAGCTGCCCTGGCTTGCCCCAGGATCACCCTCTCGTTGAGCAAGGCAACTTGGTGTCCTGGGAAATCTGTACGTGTTCCCGGGGATACGTTCAAAGTCCCCGTTTTTAAATCAATAACAATAATAATTCACTGCTCAAGAGACAATGCATTCACGCGTAGCCTCCCACCTCCGCTGAGCTCGTCAGAATTCCTTCTGCCTCCCGCTCAAGACGGCTCCCGGGATGTTTTTTTCACCCTGGGAGGTGGCTACAGCGACGGCTGTGGTGTCGATGTTTCAGAGTATTTGTCTGCTGCTATAAATGTCCACGTGATGAGCCACTTCGTTGAGCTATCATTCGTGATGGCCAGGTCGCTTCTGACAAAATTGCTAAATAGCTGAGTGGGCCTTACCTGCTAAAAAAAAATAAAAAAATGCGGATAGTTAGTTTTCTGCTGCTGCATGACAACTTCTCTCTGCGGTTGTGGCGTCATTTCTCAACGAGTATTTTCCGGGCTCGCTGGTGACAACCGGAGTAGGTGGCATGTGACTAGCAGTAGCCACAGCCATAGTGAGATAGAGAGAAAGAGGGGGGGGGTGCAATACTGGATGTGGCGTGCTGGGGGTGGAAACGGTTGGACGACAACAATGCGCTCTTCCCGACCCCTAAGGCCGAGTCGAACAAAAACGAGCGAGAGAGAAGATGCAAGGCACTCGAACCAAGCCAGCAGGCAGTACTAAACTTTTATTTTACCGGGTAAGGCCCACTGAGCTATGTAGCTTTCTTTCAGAAGCGACCTGGCTATCATAAATGATAGCTGAACAAAGTGGCTTATCACGTGGAAATGTATCGCATGGCGATTCTAAATGCGGAGGCAAAACCGGAGGACCCGGAGAAAAATCCACGCAACTACGGGGAGAGAGAGACATGCAAACTCCAAGTATGCAGCAGACAACAGGATTGGGATCGAACCCAGACCCTTCTGCGTACCAGGCGAGGGAGATAACATCTCTCTAACCGTCAGTGATTCTTGAACCTAACCGTGACACCAAAGGATGGCAATTGAGGGTTTTTTTTGTACACGGTTGCTGAGCGCAGGCCCAGAAGGCCATGAAGCTGCCAGCAACAAACAGCACTAATATCAAAGATGTAACAGATATTCTTGGGTCTTTCGGTAAAGTCACGTAGATAGGTCAAAAAAAAATAACAAAAAAACTACGACGTTTCGATCACAACACAAGCGGTCGTCTTCAGGAAAAGGGGGTTTAGCTTCCAAGGCAAACTGCTTATAAGGGGTTTGAAATGGGCGTAGCCCCAATGTCAACAGCCAATGATAATGTAAGTGGTGGGCAGCCCAACCCGACGGTGGTTGGTTTTCCACCAAAGTGACGAATATTGAGTAGCTGCTGTGTAAACATCGCCACTTGGTAGACAAAGGCGGCCGGGCCTGGTGCTGGCCACCCACACCCTAGTGCACCGTCCCGGCTTTCACAGGTGCTCGATAACAACCAAGAGTCGTGAACGATTAGTGCACAACCTGAAGCAATAAGGAAAAGTGTTTAATCGCCGCAGCCCCCCCCTGCCCCTCCCCTTTCCTGCCTACCCACAACCCCCCCACCTCCGATCATCAAAGCAACAAGATGACCTCTCACCCAGATGCCCAGACAGAGCAAACTCCACGTGTAACTTCCAGTCTCACCAGGGGTCACCAGTCGCATGTGTTGTGTTGACTTTTGGCCGTTATCGATAAGCACAAACAACAGAGAACGTGTAAAACGTGCTCATCTCGATTTATTCATCGACCGGAGGCGGTGAAGCACGGTCAAACGAGCCTCCGTCTCCATTCAGCAGTGCATTGGCGAAGGTCTGTAGGTTGCGTTTACGTACGCGTTGATGCATCATCCCTCCGGGGGGCCGATAAAACAAGTATCATTTTGCGGTACCAAATCAGCAGCGCTTGTCCTATGGACAGACTCGCCCCCCTACCTTACGAATGTGGATACCCCACCACTGGCTCCACAGGACTGTTAACAGGAAATGAGCAGCAATGGCTCGGAGCGGGTTGGAGCCAGGCCGTCGCTCCGTGGCCATGTCACGGGTCGTCACGTGACCAATCGCAGCGGAATGCGCCGTGCGGTTTGAACGTATGCGGTGAAGAGCAAGACCATGCGGCTGATGGGATGTGTAAAAAAATATATATTGGATTTTCGTTGATGAAGGAACAGATATGCAAAGGAAGCAAATTTCCTCGCTTATTTATATTGTTGGTTATATAATCTCGGCGAACGGCAATGTTTGTGACGAGTTTGGGCGGCCACATTTTAACTGGCTAAGATCGATATTTGGGAACCGGTAATCGATTCCGTTCTTTTTTTACTTACGATTAATCGACTCGCAGCCCTCGTCACAAGCGGAGGTGAAAGTGCGCGGTGGGGGGGGGGGGGCAGTTTACCGATGGCGATGAGGATGTAGTGAGCCTGGTCGACGCTGAAGTTAATGACGAGGTGGTAACTGTTGAAAATGACGAGGATGGCGCACAGCATCACGCTCACCCACTCCTGCAGACGCTTACCTGCAGACGAAAAGCGTGGCATTGTAAAGCAACACACGACAGCATGGGGCAGCGCGTTACGGTACAATGCAACAATATGCAATGCGTTACAATACAGCCATTACAATTGTGGCCAAAATGCGAAGTGGCGCATATAACCCATTGCAATCCACTGCAATACAACACATTAACTGCATTGCAATAAATCACCACGCTCACCCACTCCAAAGACAAAGATCCCCAGCATAGCCTTGACAGACCGTAGGGGCAAGTGCTGTTAGCGAGCACCTATGAAGGCCGACACGGCACACGAGGGGGAGCGTGGCCAACTCCACGCCCGGCCGCCTTTGTCTCCCCAAGGGTGATGTTTACACACCAGGTACTCATTTGAGGCCGAGTCGACCTAGGGGAGGCCCAGGAGCGGTTCAGATAATCGTCACCGGTGTTGGCCGTGAGCGGGAATCGAACTCGGGTCACCGGGTGCGTAGCGCAGCGTAGCGCTAACCGCTACGCTACCACTCCCCATAATACAATACAGCATCGCGCTCAGCCACACCTACGTATGGTAGTAAACCACGACACCACGAAACGACACATACACCACTACGTGGCAAACATTGCCCAGTTGCCAGCCGGTGCTGCGTACACCTTGTGCCACACAGGGGCAGCTGCCACTGGGGTCCCCCCCCCCCAGGTTAACTGCAGCAGAGCACTGCAATGGTTCAGGTGAGAGGTCATGTAAAGGGCTTTGAGTTGCCAAGGCATTTAAGCCAGCACCCTTTACATGTCCTGCAATGCTTATCACTAACAAACACAATGTATTGCAATACAGCGCCACTTTGTATTTTGCAAGCTCCTTCAGATGAGTAATATGCAGGAGATTGCAAGACACAAGGCTATCGTCTCCTTCCTCATGTGGCCGATGTTGACGTAGAGTAATTCTACATTGAGATGTGGTTGAGCCAATTACTTTCGGCAGTTAATTTTGATGGTTGTGGTGATGGTGATGAATGTCATGACGATGATGGTGATCATTGCCGTGGTAATGATTTTTTGTCATGGTAATAGTTATCGTGGTGACGACAAGGTGTGGTGATTACAGTGATTGTGGTGATGATGGTGATTGTGGCGATTATCATTAGTTGTGGTGATGGCGATCATGCTGGCAGTTGAGGCTGCTGATGGCTGCACTATCCAATATTTATAATATGTACGAAGGGAGCGGTGGCGGTCAGTGATTTGGGGTGGGGAATGAGGCGGTGTGGCGGGGGTGGCGGTGGGGGGGAGTCTCATAGATGAAGCAGCAACTCCGGTTACCCCCCAGGCTTGTGAAAAAAAAAGGTCGGCAGGATTCTTGACACCGGAGTCACGATGGACCGCACCCTGCCCCGCGCCACGCCCAGCGATCCCGCAAGCCGGTGCCTACGTGACGACCGCTTCAGCTGCCCACAAGGAGGGAAGTTGAGGCAGCAGTGGCGGTGACGGCGGCGGCGGTGGTGGTGGTGGGGAGCGGTAGTGGTCGCGGTCAGTGCACTACGAACCCGGCAACTCGAGCTCGATTACCGCTCGCAGCCAACACCACCGGTGACGATTATCTGAACCGGTCCTGGGCCTCCCTAGGTCGACAACGCCTCAAACGAGTACCTGGTGCGGTGTGTCAACATGGCCACTGGGGAGACAAAGGCGGCTGGGCGTGGTGCTGGCCTCCCACCCCCTTGTGTGCCGTGCCTGCCTTCATAGG
Source organism: Petromyzon marinus (assembly GCF_048934315.1). Lineage (NCBI taxonomy): Eukaryota > Metazoa > Chordata > Hyperoartia > Petromyzontiformes > Petromyzontidae > Petromyzon > Petromyzon marinus. The sequence goes on from NC_133720.1 coordinate 9,365,711, forward strand.
TGCTCGCTAACAGCACTTGCCCCAAAAGTTCGTTCAGGCTATACGGGGGATCTTTGTCTTTGGTGATGATGAGTTACAGTGGCGGACATTGTGGTCACTGTGCAGTTGCGATGGTGATTTTGATGATAACGATAGTTACTGATGGGGTGGTGGAGATGATGCTGGTTGTGACGATTGTGATAATTATGACGGCGAGGTTGGTAGCGATGATGATTATGATGGTAACGGTCGTGGTGATGGTGATGATTGTGGTCATCTGCTTGTGAAACAGAGAATGCCAGTATATGAGCGTTACCAGTAGGGCACTTGGAACCAATATAATAACGTCCTTCACCCAAGAAAGCTTCATTAAGCCTCAAACCTCTTATTCATGGGGAAACCAGAATTGCCGTAAATTATAAACGTATAATTAGTCATGAATTGCAATCACAATGCAATTGCAATGTGACATAACGATGCCACTGTAATCACAATTATCATTAACCCCACTTCTGGGGGACACAGGGTAACATGCAAATCCCTTCACAGACTGATACGACAATGCACTGCTCTACTTCCAGGCTCAGCCGTGCTTCAGTTTGAGATCTGGCAAACTCCAGGTGACGTTGCAAGCTTGACTTGCAGAGTAATTACAATCCATGTTAACGGCTCTCTTATCACTTCAGACTTTTAGAGCAAAGATTGCATTTTGAAAGTGTCACGCAGTAAGCACCACCTGCCACGCAGACAGCTTTTGAAATGCTTTCATTACGTAATCAGCAACACTCCTTCGCGGCAGACACTTTCCATCTCCAGCTCTCACGTCAACACATCGATCAATACCCATCATTTTGTGTGAACGCGTTTCAACAGCGTGAGTGTGTGAATACATAAGACGCCTATGGGTGGAACCAGCAGTTCCCTTACATAATTGTACTGGACAGAAGTTAACACGTAGTAGGCTAGATTTAAAGCTTTCGTGACTGCAAGGATCCATACTCTTTGGTTCTATTGGGTAAAGTCACGTAGGTGAAAATAAAATAACAAAAAATCACGACGTTTCGGCCACAACACAAGCGGCCTTCATCAGGTGAAGGGACGAGACTGTCTGGAGGACAGCGCTGGAGTGAGAGAAGCTACGCTTAGATCACGACCTTTAAGCTGTGTGAGATGAAAACAAAGCGCCTTGACAAAGGAATTAGCATATAATTTAGCATTGAAATGGCTCATTGAAATAGCTAAGTGCTAATTAAGTGCTAAATGCTATTTTTTATGCTAATTTCTTTGTCAGAACACCATGTTTGCTCGCACACAGTTTAAAGGTCCGCTGTCTGAGCGTGGTTGTGTTTCTCTAAATTCTCCTGTTTGATTAGTACTAGGTGCCTCGGTGAATGTATATGCTCTGACTTTAACATAGCTATTTCTGTGACCAGTTACAAGCTAATCACTCAGCTATTTCAATGCTAAATTCTATGCTAATTCCTTTGTCAAGGGGTACCTCTGCGGATGTGTATACTTTAACTTAGCTATTTCAATGAGCCATTTCAATGCTAAATTATATGCTAATTCCTTTGTCAAGGCGCTTTGTTTTCATCTCACACAGCTTAAAGGTCGTGATCTAAGCGTGGCTTCTCTCACTCCAGCGCTGTCCTCCAGACAGTCTCGTCCTTTCACCTGATGAAGGCCGCTTGTGTTATGGCCGAAACGTCGTGATTATTTGTTATTTTATTTTCACCTACGTGACTTTACCCAATAGAACCAAAGAGTACGTAGTAGGCTTTCGCGACCGATATTACTCATAAAGAAGGCTTTTTGGGTTAGATCGCGTAGCTATGTGTCGTTAATCCACCACCACCCGACACAGCCAATTAGTGAGGTCTGTCAGTAAACAAAACGTCACCAATTAGTTACTCCTTCAGCACTCCGGTGTGTTAGAGGGTAAACCCACAACATTTACCATTTGAGTACGACATTGGCGCTGGCGATTACAAGAACCAGCTTCATCAGGTGATTTGCCAGAATTATGAAAAAGTCTTCCTGTTTCCGGTCTTCAATAGAGTAAAGTGACGTCATCACTGTGAGCCTATCAGGTGCAAAGATCTGAAGGGGGTGAATGTAATCACATAAATTACAATTGATTGTTAATCTGAGAGTGTGCAGTATATATTAACGGTTGGATTAGTCACAGTTCATCAACATACAATAGATTATGATAATCTGAGATTATGCAGTACATATTACCGGTCAGATTTGTCACAGTCAATAAGTCGAGTTTATTGATCACTTGATCGCCAGCTGCCAGCCACCTCTGTATCACTCTTCTGACGCTACTACCATAGTTACTGTTCCCATGAGGTTCACTCACTGATTCCTCCAACTATAGTGAGGACTCAGTCTACCAGACTGACCGTGTCGTCTCATCCACAGTGTTCAACCACCACACTGCAGGTCACAACAACTCACCTCAAACTCTCCCATCCATCCACTCACTCACCACACTGGAGGTCACAACAACTCACTCACCTCAAACTCTCCCATCCATCCACTCACTTACTCACCACACCGGAGGTCACAACAACAACACACTCACCCACTTACTCACCACACTAGAAGTCACAACAACACACTCTCCCACTTACTTATCACACTGGAGGTCACATAACACACTCACGCACAAACTCTCTCACTCCACAAGGGAAGTCACCCCACACTCACCCACTTACTCACCACACTAGAGGTCACACAACAACACACTCACCCACTTACTCACCACACTAGAGGTCACACAACACACTCACCCACTTACCACACTAGAGGTCACACAAGAACACACTCACCCACTCACCACATTAGAGGTCACACAACAACACACTCACCCACTTACTCACCACACTAGAGGTCACACAACAACACACTCACGCACAAACTCTCCCAGTCACTCACCACACGGAAGGTCACTTACACTTCTCATTGTGCTCCGTCCCTTCGCGCTGATCAACTTCCAATGTTCCTCCCACCGCCTCTTTTCCCAAGCTCTTAGAATAGCCTTGCTCAATTCAAGGGACGTATTAACCGTAACCTATGACACCTTCAAGTACCGTTTATTGCTGGTTGCATGGTGTTTGGGACGGTGTAAACATCTAAAATAGCTCATCAACCAAAAACTATTTTAAAACTATTTTTTTTATTTTACCGGGTAAGGCCCCACTGAGCTATGTATCTGCTTTTCAGAACCGACCTGGCCATCACAAATTATAGATCAACTTAGTGGCTCATGTGGAAATTTATAGCAGCCGCCAAATAGTCCAAGAGCATGTTTCTAAATATGGAGGGAAAAACCGGAAAAAATTAACGCGACCACAGGGAAAACATTCAAACTCCAAACATACATCAGGCGTCAGGCTCGGGGTTGAACCACACGACCTCCTGTATACGAGGCAAGGGAGTTAACATCTCCTAGCCACCGTGACTGCATACGCGTGATACACAAGGGCGTGTGATGTCGCCACCGTTGATGCAACACAAAATGAGCACTTGCTCTCACCCACGCGTAACGCTACCGTACACGCAGTGTCTTTCTCCCCAAATAATAATCCGGGCTGGGATGTCGGCGTCACTTCATGAGATGAACCCAAGTCAGAAATCTCGCAGAGCCGTGACTGCATCACCCCGTGTCATTTGGAGGACGGCCCAGGGAAGTGGACTTCGCAGAACTACCACCGAGAACCCATTGGATTGCCCGGCTCTGGCTCGCGACACAGTAGCAGGCAAAGGCGCTGCCCTTCCGCTCTGCGTTATGTGCGAGCCATAACAAGTAGCCATCCCTATCGGCACTTTATTTGCCGATAAGCGCTGCCTCTCTGAAAGCCATAAACACTGAAGGGCTCACCAAGGCCACGTTTCGCTTTAACCGGACATCGACCAACCGCATACCCCCGGCGACACAGACGAGAAGCGAGTGCGGGAATTGTATAACCATACTTCACCACGCCGGTCAGTGCGGGTTGGTGACGGCGGGGAGAACGGACGAGGCAGCCGATTGATATTTAAACGATTTACCAAGGAGAGCCTCGCAGAGTCTCGGGATCCCATTCCATGTATCTTCTGCTACAATGGGTATATTTGGCCAATGCTGTACTATTTTAACGAGTGTTTATAAACCGGAGCACCCAACCAGAAGCATAGAAGCACAGTACAACAAACTCTGATGCACTACCCTCTTCTGCTGGGCAACATGAACACTGGATATCGACAAGCGTGCAGCTCATCAGCGAGCCAACTCCATCTATTTGACAGCCATCAAAACTCAGAAGAGACAAAGATCCCCCGTGTAGCCTGAACAGACTGAAGGGGCAAGTGCTGTTATCGAGCACCTATGAAGGCCATAACCACGCCTTTGTCTCCCTAGTGGCAATGTTTACTACACACCGCACCAGCTACTCATTTGAGGCCGAGTCGACCTAGGGGAGGTCCAGGACCGGTTCAGACCGGGTGTTGGCCGTGAGCGGGAATCGAACCCGGGTGTACGGGCTCGCAGCGCAGCGCTAACACCGAGGGAGCAACATCCACAAGCTGTTAGCGCCCAAGTTCCATCTCCCTGAATGTGTTGGCGCAACAACCGTAAAGTTTACCCCGAGAGCGCAACACCCCCAACACCGCGGGCAGCGGCTACCCGCCGCCCAGGGCTACCACCAATCCCGGGCATGGACGCCTAGGCGACACCGGGGAGATCGGCTTTGGTAGGCCGCGACCGCCGTCAACGCAGCCCCCGTCGCAGCCTCACCGGGCGAGTAGAGGTCCGCCAACTCGCGCGCCCCCGCGTGCTGAGGCCCCCAGCGCGGTGCGCGCTCTTCGCGGGCCTCCTCCTCGGGCTGGTTCTGGTTGGGGTCCTCCTCGGCCATGGAGCCCCGCGCCCGAGGTACCTCAGACGACGCCGCCGACGCCGCCATCGCTGCGTCCCGCCCGATGACGCCGCGACGGGGGCGGGGGGGCATCGCGCCACTCCACGCGGACCAATCGCGATGCCGTGACGTCACAGGGCCCACTAACCACACCCCCCCGAGCCCCCCCTCCTCCCCAAGCCCCCCCCAGCCCCCTCCTCCCCAAGCACCCCCCCCCCCCTTAGCCCCCACCCTAAAACAACCACCACGCTGATTGAAGTCGTTTACGTCACCAACCATTCCATTCCACCGCCCTCACAATTAGCCGACTTCGGCGGTTTGTTCTCGCTGTGGTTGTCCCACCTGATGACGATTGCTTGTCTTGCGATCGAAACGTCGTGATCGATTTTTCTACCTACGTGACTTTAGCGAAAGAACCAAAGAGTAGCTCTGTCGTCCCGACAGGTCTGTTCCTTTCACCTGAAGAAGGCCACTTGTGTTGTGGCCGAAACGTCGTGATCGATTTGTAGGATTTAGATTTAAGAATAGATTCTTTTGGTGGGGGGGGGGGGGTCCGAACGTTACGACAACAAACGATGAAAAACACGATATGAGTGCACAGTATAGGAATGGGTTAGCAACTCACAAATTTACTGAGCCAAGAATGTTTGTGTCCCCCGCGTGACGTCACTCCACGTGGGCCAGCCCCCCTCATTAATAATCATGATAAGGTGACGTCCTCCACATGCAGCACCCCCCATCATTAATAATCATGAGCAGGTGACGTCACTCCACATTAAACAGCCCCCAACATTCATAATCATGAAGAGGTGACGCCTTCCAAATAGACATCACCCACCATTAATATTAATTAGCGGGTGACGTCACTCCTCATGGGGGGGGGCGAGGCGCCTCCTCCCCCCTCCTCGGCGTCAACTCACAACCCTCACTACAAAGGCAGAACCCTCATCACGTCACGTGATCTCCGTGACGCTGTTGAGACATCGAAGTAAAAAGGACGTCGTGATGAACAAGGGATTATAACTTTTATACATTAAACAAGTCTGTGTCACCGCGGCCTTACAAATTGCACACGCATTGATGCAATGAATATCAAGTCGCGGTCTGATTTTCGCTTGCAAGTGTCAGATTTAATGCAATACACACGTGCTAGGACGGGCAAAAGGCTAGTATACAAATAAAATACAATTTTCCATCTTAGCAGGTAAAGCCCACTGACGTATTAACTTATTTTTCAGAAGCGACCTGGTCACAAATGATTACAAGTGCCGGTCGCCTTGCTAAACCGCGGGAATCTGTGGGTACACAAATACCGCGGGTATGAAAAACGTGGTTGGTGAGGGCTATTCTTCTTTCGTATGGCATTGTGAAAAGCAACAGTTTGTATTTGTTCTTAATGGTCGTCAAATTAATGTAAAGGTTCCTCATCCATACTCTTTGGGTCTTTCGGTAAAGTCATCACGGAGATAAAAATAATAATTTTATTATAAACCAAATTCTTATATTTTATTATTATATTATTTTTTATTTTATTATAAAAAATTATATTTTTTATTATATAATTTTTATTTTATTTTATTATAAAAAATATTGTATTTTATTATGTTTCTATCTACGTGACGTTACCGAAAGCTTTAAGTCAAGTTCCTCATCCAGCCCAAGGAGGTCGTTGGCGCAGCGTGGATTTCAGCGACACTGCCACGATGTGCATGGATGAAGCGTTCATCGGCGACCTGCTTGGTGCTTTGGGCTTCTCCACAGTCGCAGTTTGGCGATTCTTTGACCTTCCGTTGATGGAACGTGCACGCGCATCCACCGTGTTCGTTCGAGCGCGGTTCAGCGTGGTCCGTAGTCGTCGTGGGAGAGAGAATCCCGGTACTTCCACCGCCGCGTCGCTAGTGATGTTTTTGTTTGCCACGTCCATAGCCGCCCACGATTCAGAGCACCGAGTGGCGGTGTCTTCTTGTTTCCGGCTGCTCGAGCGGAAGTGCTTATCCAGAACGGTTTCCTGGATAATCGTGATTTGAAGCTTTCGTGACTGCAGGAATCCATACTCTTTGGGTCTTTCGGTAAAGTCACGTGGGTATAAAATAAAATAAATCACGACGTTTCGGGCGCAACACAAGCGTCCGTCATCAGGTAGGAAAGCATGGTCTGCTGCTGAGGGAGACTGTTTTTAAAGGTTTGAAATGGGTGTAGCCCAAGGGTCATAAAGAAGTTGCCGGGGCTAGTGATGTTAAAGTGAGAAATTAGCATGTAACTGTAAGATAGGAGAGCGGCCTCCTGGAAGAGGGCACGGAAGTGGCTATGTTAATGTGAGAGATAAACATGTGAATGTGAAATCGAAGAGTGGTGCAATCCAAAGGCATGAGTGCAATCCAAAGGGTGCATTCCAAAGGACATGTGGGCATGAGAGTGCAATGCAATGGACATGTGAGCATGAGAGTGCAATGCAAAGGCATGAGAGTGCAATGCAAAGGACATGTGAGCATGAGAGATCTAAGAGAGAGGCATAGAGAGCCACAGAGTCGGAAATAACAGCTGACATAGGCAGGTAGGATGGAAACATAACAGTCAGTTAAGACTTACCTGGTTAATAACGTCCTTCCAATGATTGCTCAGTTCGTACCCATCTTCTCGGTTGAAGTTGTATCTGTGTTTATATAACTGGATGGCTTCATGAACAAATCTCTGAAGGTAGCCGGTAGGTTTGCAGAGTACCTCCGTCTTGGAAAAATCAATTTTGTGAGTTCACAGCATTAAAACAATGATTGCCAACGGCAGAGGTATTGGTCCTACCGTGTTTCAGATCTGCTTTATGTTCACGAACGCAGTCCGAGACATGTCGTTTCGTTTCCCCAATGTAACTGCCGCCGCAGCCACAACTTAGTTTGGAGACACCAGGGGATTGCATGTCAGGAATCACATCCTTTACAGATGGGATTAAATCACGGATTTTGTGCACTGTGTTGAAACGAACCTGGATAGTGTTTAAGATTTTGGAAATCTTTTTGGTAACCCCTGCTATGTACAGTAAAGCGATGGTTTTGGTTGGATCCTCAGAAGGTTGTCTCCCCATGGCTGGGGAGACAGCTTTTCGGATTGTACGGTCAAAGTATCCGTTCATCCTGAGGGCTTGGTGTACGTGTGCTCCAACTCACACCATAGGGAGTTTGCACGTGGTCACGTGGATTTTTCTCTGGGTCCTTTGGTTTTTCCTTCCACATTTAGAATCAATATCACGCACTTAAGAGTATTCGGCGACTGCTATACATTTCCACACAAGCCACTTCGTTGAGCTATCATTTGTGGCCAGGTCGCTCCTGAAAAAGAACTGTATAGCTCCTGGAGAGCTGCGAAACAGACCTTCAAAGCTCATCGGATTGCTCTAGTTTAATATTTTGATTCTGGGTGTGCCGAGTCCGTTGTGTAAAAGTGGGTGACGGGAGCAAACCAATTGAAAAGTAATTTCTTTAAAAGGGCTTTTTGTCTTTAGTTTGTTGTGCTTCCTCACACCTTCGATTAGCACGGTTGGCTGCGTACGGTGTGAAAGAAGTTCAACACACACAGAGAGAGACAACGCAGAGCAGTGGACTCGAGTCCTTGTCCGTTTTACAGTCACCCAAATATCTCTAATTAATATTCCTGTAACTCGATTTCTTTCTAATTGTGCTCTGAGTAGTCAGAATGTAATGTGCCCGAGCCCACTTTTAATGATTCGTTGTAATGTTTAGTGTTTAACATTCATTCGTGTCTGTGCAACGGTCTCTTTAGGAGTCCTCGTGTGAGACGGAGCCAGTCGATTTTGCTCCAATTTATACAAAAGACGTTTTTCACGATTGCATGCTTGATTTAGTAATAATCGATTACTTGTGCTGTAGATAAAATCTGCCAATCTCCCTTATAAACCCATTAATTTCACCATTCGAGTAAACTATTTGATTAATATTTTAAACAATAAGCATTTTTATAATACTCTGTGCCTCAGTCTCGTCAGATCTCAGAAGCTAAGCAGGTTTGAGCCTGGACAGTGCTTGGATGGACGACCACCACCATATAACAGGTGCTATAGGCTACGCTGTGGTCAAGTACAGGAACAGATTGCCCTGCATTCCTCCAGGGTGGAGAAGTATGGTCAAATATCACCTATACATGACCATCTCCCTATGCACGAGGCCCTCGTACATCCAGCAGTGGATTGACAAAATTGGCTGCATGTGCTGCAGTATACGCGTAATGACCGGCGTAGTGAAGTATGGTCAAGTACCCCCCCCCCACGGCTGTCGGGCATCCCTCGTGCATGGGGTGGGGGGAGAGTGTGGGAGTCGAATTGTCAAGACTGTAGCACAAACAAACAAAAAACTAGTCACGAACAAACACTGCAACAAACTTTGTTATCTTTATTACGTTTACACACGCGTGCGATAAACCACAGCCGTGAAGGAGAGAAACTCGAGGCTTGGTGGCGCGCGTGTTACACACTGGCAGTGCTGCTGCTGGCTGTCGGCCATACCGAGGCAGGGCTCAAGAGTAACGACACACGACGTCACGATTACCTAACGCCACTATTCAATACTCAACGCATCAACTTTTACCTCAAACACACCACAATTTACCTCCCGCACCTCATCATTTACCACGAAAAATACTAACGCATCAACATTTACCTCACACACCTCATCATTTACTACAAAAATTACTAACTCATGAAAATTTACCTCTCACTGCATCATTTACCACTAAAACACCTCACTACAACACCTCACTTCTTACCTCTTGCCTCATTGTTTACCAATAACACCTCATTATTTACCTCACTACTAACATCTCATCATTTACCACGAACTCACACTTAGTCTTAAAACAGTCTACCAACATCACGATTCATAATCAACTTATTTTGGATTATATTGTGTAGGTATGTCAATGTTTAACTACAATCCTTTCACAACTTACTCAACTACACATTATATTTTACCAGGTAAGGCCCACTGAGCTACACAGCTCTTTTTCAGAAGCAACCTGGCCACAAATGATAGCTCAACGAAGTGGCTTATCGCGTGGAAATTTATAGGAGCCAAATACTCTAAACGTGTGATGTTCATTCTAAACGTGGAAGGTAAAACCGGAGGACCCGGAGAAAAATCCACGCGGCCACGGAGAGAGACATGCAAACTCCAAATATACAGGTGTTAGGGTCGGGGTCGAACCCACGACCTCCTGCACAACCGGCGAGGGAGATAACATCTCGCCACTATTGCTTGAATCGATTGGCGATGTCGGGTGGTGGAGGGTTCGAGTCAAACACTAGACATCATGCCCACACGATCCAATCCGACAAACCATTTATGAATCGCCACAAGCTGTTGACTTTAACAACGGGGGGGGGTCAACACGGAAACAGAAATGAGAGGGGGGTTGCGGGCTCAGCAGCTCCGCTCGCACACGGTCCCAACTTGTGAGAAACGCATTTTCACCGGAAAAAAACACAAATGGTGGAAAATGACAAAATCCGAGTTTGCCTCAGGACAGCGGAAGGCCCAGGGACGCCAGCGTTTAACGCTTTTATTTATTTTATTTACGGTCACTCCGCTGCTGCCCTGAGGGGGTAAGAGAGGGAAGTGAAAGGTAATGGAACATCGTGGCTCACAGCGTGCGGGAGGACTGGGTTCAGGTGCTGGTGACCATGGAACGGAACTGGGCTGGTTCCCTGGCAACTGGGCCCTGCCTGCCAGACAGTGGCGGAGGCGTTGCATGCAAACCGGGACGGAGGGAGGGATGGAGGAGAGATGGAGATAAAGATGCAGGGAGATATGGAGGGAGAGATGCAGGGAGGGATGGATGGAGGGAGAGAGGGAGGGATGGATGGAGGCAGAGAGGGAGGGATGGATAGAGCGATGGAAGGAGGGTTGGTGGAAGGGAGGGAGACAGGGAGGGATGGATAGAATGAGGGATGGAGGGATAGATGGAGAGAGGGAGGGAGGGAGGCAGTTAGAGCAGACGGACGGTCTTGCCGGTGACGGTGAGGAAGTCCTCGTCAGCCAAAGCCCGAAGCGTCTCATCAAACAGCTCCTTCGTAACGGCCTGCACAAGCACACGTCAACACACACAGATAAAGATCCCCCCATCTAGCCTTGACAGACTGTTGGGGCAAGTGCTGTTAGCGAGCACCTATGAAGGCTGGCACGGCACACAAAGGGGTGGGTGGCCAGCACCCCACCCTGCCGCCTTTGTCTCCATAGCGGCAATCATTACACACCGCACCAGGTACTCATTTAAGGCTGAGTCTACCTAGGGGAGGCCCAGAACCGGTTCAGATAATCGTCACGGATGTTGGCCGTGAGTGGGAATCGAACTCTGGTCGCCAGGTTGGTAGCACAGCAGGCTAACCGTTGCACTACCGCTCCCCCATACATAAACAGGCACGCATACCCGAGCGAGCAAGTAAGCGATCGGCTGGTCAAGTGAGCGGGTGCCCTATTGGTCTGGTGAGTATACGAGTGGTTGAGCAAGCAAGTATTTGAATGGCGAACTGGCAGAACGAGTGCTTGAGTATCAGAGTGAGTGAGTGTTTGAGTATCAGAGTGAGTAAGTGTTTGAGTATCAGAGTGAGTGAGTGTTTGAGTATCAGAGTGAGTGAGTGTTTGAGTATCAGAGTGAGTGAGTGTTTGAGTATCAGAGTGAGTGAGTGTTTGAGTATCAGAGTGAGTGAGTGTTTGAGTATCAGAGTGAGTAAGTGTTTGAGTATCAGAGTGAGTGAGTGTTTGAGTATCAGAGTGAGTGAGTGTTTGAGTATCAGAGTGAGTGAGTGTTTGAGTATCAGAGTGAGTGAGTGTTTGAGTATCAGAGTGAGTGAGTGTTTGAGTATCAGAGTGAGTGAGTGTTTGAGTATCAGAGCGAGTGAGTGTTTGAGTGGCAGAGTGAGCGAGTGTTTGAGTATCAGAGTGAGCGAGTGTTTGAGTAGCAGAGTGAGCGAGTGTTTGAGTATCAAAATGAATGTTTGAGTAGCGGAGTGAGCGAGTGTTTGAGTAGCGGAGCTAGCGAGTGTTTGAGTATCAGAGTGAGTGAGTGTTTGAGTATCAGAGTGAGTGAGTGTTTGAGTATCAGAGTGAGTGAGTGTTTGAGTATCAGAGTGAGTGAGTGTTTGAGTATCAGAGTGAGCAAGTGTTTGAGTATCAGAGTGAGCGAGTGTTTGAGTAGCAAAGGGAGCGAGTGTTGGAGTAGCGGAGTGAGTGTTTGAGTATCAGAGTGAGCGAGTGTTTGAGTATCAGAGTGAGTGAGTGTTTGAGAAGCGGAGTGAGCGAGTGTTTGAGTAGCAGAGTGAGTGTTTGAGTATCAGAGTGAGCGAGTGTTTGAGTATCAAAGTGAGTGAGTGTTTGAGTGGCGGAGTGAGCGAGTGTTTGAGTGGCTGAGTAAGCGAGTGTTTGAGTGGCGGAGTGAGCGAGTGTTTAGAGCGAGCTGCCCGCACCATGTCGGACTGCGTGCGGAGTTCGTCGAGTAGGCCCTGGTACTTGAGAGCCGGGCCCCGGCCCTTGGCCTGGATCAGCTTCTTGAGGGCCTGGACCAGCTCCTCGCGGCGCTTACGGGCGGTGGCGCTCATCCCTGCACCATCGCAACACAAATACAACGCCGCACAAACACACATAATAAACAAACAAGCGCAGCAATAACCACACGCACGTGGCGATTGTAACAATGCCAATGTCCACATACCCGTCGTGATGGTAGCGAGGATGGTCGCGATCGTGATGATGGAGGTGGTGATGGTGATGATGTTCACATACCCATAGGGATGATAGGTGATTGTGGTGATTGTGGTGATTGTGGTGATGGTAATGATGGTGGTGATGTTGACGATGGCGATGTCTCCGTACCCGTGGTGAAGATGGAGATTGTGGTGATGATGGTAGTAATAATGTTGGTGATGACAATGACGATGGTCATGATGATGATGTTGACGATGGCGATGTCTCCGTACCCGTGGCGAAGATGGTGGTGATAATGTTGGTGATGACGATGGTAAAGATGGTGGTGATGATTTTTGACGATGGCGGCGACGTCTTCCGTAGGCGAAAATGGAGATTATAGTGATGGTGGTGGTGATGGTGGTGATGATGTTGACGATGTCTCCGTAACCGTGGCAAGGATGGAAGATGACGGTGGCGATGATGACGATGGCATCGCCGTCCCCCCGTACCCGTGGTGAAGATGGAGATGTCCACGATGCCGGTTCGTGGGTCAGTAGCGGCCTGCTTCAGGGCCTCCCGGTGCAGCCTCTTGGCCTCCTCCACGTCAATCATCTCAACGCGCGGGGACAACCGCACCTTGGCGTGGGCCTCGGCCAGGCGAATCAGGCTCTCCAGCTGACGTGGGTAGGCCGACACGGAGCCGTGGCCGCTGCCCACCTTGCGCATGTCCACGTAGGCCTACGGGGGGAGGGGAGGAGGGTTGAGACAAGAGGGGAGGGGACATCGTCATCAACACCTTTTATTCACTGGCACAAGTGAGCCGTGCCGGCGCGCTCTCCCCGTCTCTCTCCCTCCACCGGCTTTCCTTTGGGCAGCAGGTTCAGCCTAAATGTCGCCTGCTGCAGCCTGCACCACCATCACCACCACCCCCAACCACCACCACGAACCACCGCCGCCGCACCTCAGACTCTCAGCCACCCCCCCTCCCCCCCCCCGTATACCCCGTCCCGCACCTCCGATTAGCACGGTTGGCTACGTATGGTGCGAAAGAAGTTAAAACGTGCGTACGCACATCTCTCTTCTCGCTGCTGTCGCCCTGCACTGTGGCTCATAGTGGATCTCTCTGCAGTGGCAGTACCGGCAGTGACGGCTTCCCCCCCTCCTCTCTACACCCTGGACCATGACCAAGGCCACTGCCGAGCGTCGTTTCTCCGTGGCAGCCCCCGCCCATCCGGAACACGTCCATCTTCGTTGTCACTGTCGTCACCGTCAATGCCGTTATCGTCGTCGCTATCATCGTCGCTATCGTCATCATCATCATCGTAGTCGTCATCATCATCTTTTGTACCGTACGTAGCCAACTGCGCTAATCGGAGGTGCCTCCTGGGGGAAGGACAACAAACTAAACACAAAAAGCAGTTCAAATGAAATCAGTTTGTCAACCTAGACGATGATTTAAAAGTGCATAGCTCCCCCAGTGGCTTCCTAACATCGGCAGAGCGTTCCAGACGGCCGCACAAGCGCGTCCAAAATCGTCGCATGATATGGCGACCGTCTTTTGTCCACCGGCTCCGCGTGGAGGGGCTTAGGGTGGGGGGGGCGGAGTGGGGGGGGGGGGGGGTCGGAGGGGGGATGCCTCACCTGGATGAGCGTCTGGCCGGCCTCCTCGCTGAGTGTGGGGTGCACGTAGAGGCGTGAGTAGGCGATGTAGTCACGCAGCACCGCCATGTCCAGGAACTCCTCGTCCACCTCCTCCTGCGACTGGAAGTAGAGTGAGACGAGGTGGTGCGCCAGGCGGCGGTCAAACGCCTCGTCCTGCGGGTCCAGGATGAGGAAGATGAGGTCGAACCTGCATCATGCGCCACACGCGCATGTACACGGTGGGGGGGGGGGGGGAGACACACAGGAGAGAGAGAGGGAGAGACGGAGACCAGGAGGGGGACAGAGACCAACAGGGAGCGAGGGAGGGAGAAAAAGGTTACTCAACTCTTTCTACACATTTACAATTGTGGGTGAGTAGATGGGCAAGGGGGTTAGTAGGTGGGTAGGTAGGCGAGTGCGTGGGTGGGTGGCCGAGTGAGTGGGTGAGTATCTGCAATCCACCAACTCTCAGACAAAGCAACTGAGCGGCTAAATCAGTGAGAAGCGAGTCTCCAGAAGTTGCTCTTCGTCAGCCCCATGAAACCAACAGTTTTGTGTGCCACGGTGGTGAGATGTTAACGACCTCCCCTGACATGCAGGAAGTCGTGGGTTTGATCCCGACCATGACGCCTGCTGTAAATTTGGAGTTTGCAAGTCTCTCTTTATCCCCGTGGTCGCGTGGATTTTTCTCCGGGTCCTTCGGTTTTTCCCTCCACATTTAAGACTCAAAATACGTTTAGAGTATTTGTCTGCTATATATTCACACATTGTAAGCCACCTCGCTAAAACTATCATTTGTGGCCAGGTCACTTCTGAAAAAAAGAGCTGTATAGCTCAGTTGCCCTTACCTGGTAAAATTAAAAATGCCTAGTTAACAGTGCCATCAGGAATCGAACTCCGGTCGCCGGGTTCACAGTGCGTGGCGCGCACTCACCACTGTACCAACTCCTCACCACTTACACTAAACATTTTTTTTAATTTTATCCAGTTCGGCTCACTGAGCTGTATAGCTCTTTTTCAGACGCGACCTGGAGAAATGATAGCTCAACGAAGTGGCTTGTCACGTGGAAATTTATAGCAGCAGCCAAAAACTATAAAAGCGTGCCGTTGATTCTAAATGCGAAGGGGAAAAACTCGGGAGGGGACCCAGAGAAAAATCCACGTGACCACGGGGAGAATTTCGATTTAAAGCTTTCGTGACTGCAAGGATTCATCTTCTTGGTTCTTTCGGTAAAGTCACGTAGAATGAGAATAATTGTTTTATTCTCATTCTACGTGACTTCACCGAAAGAACCAAGAACACGGGGAGAATGACACGCAAACTACACATTTACAACAGGCGTCAGAGGTTCGGGATGGAACCCCACGACTGAACAAAGGCAAACCCCTCCACAGCTCTGAGGACCGAGCGCATCGGCTCAACTGTCGACGTGTGATGGAACGGAACGTCGGACTCTCCGCGCGTCAGGGGGTGTGAGGACCACCCGTGCCTCCCCCACCGCTCCGCTCCGGTCCTCACCGCGAGAGCAGCGTGTGAGGCAGCTGGATGTTCTCGATCGTCGTCTTCTTGTGGTTCCACTGCGACTCCACGGGGTTGGCAGCCGCCAGGATGGAGGTGCGGGCATTCAGCTGGCAGATGATGCCCGCCTGAGGCCGCGCGCGGAGACAAAGTACAAAGGGTCAACCCCCCCTCAGCGCTCCATTCGGTCCGCGCGGCAGTTGGGGCGAGCGCCGTGATAGCGAGAAGCAGTGTCGGATGAAGGCTGGCACGGCACACAATGGGGGTGGGCCAGCACCGCATCCCCGGCCGCCTTTGTCTCCCCGGTGCCGATGTTCACACACCACGCCGGGTACTCATTTGAGGCAGAGTCGGCCTCGGAGAGGCCCAGGACTGGTTCAAATAATCGTCGCCGATGTTGGTGGCCGCAAGCGGGAATCAACCCCTGGGCCCTCGGGTTCGAATCGCTGCTCCCCTGGCACGCACAGGACCAAGACAACTCCTACGATACGCCACCACATCTCCTGTCAAGGGAAACTCGACAATGGTGGCAAACCTTACGCACGATCCAACCGGCGTCTCTTGTCGACACGGCGCAGCACACCGCTCGCGTTCACACGGAGCGTCTGGTGGTGCTGCAGCCACCCCCCCCCCCCGTCACCTTGGCGATGGAGAGCGTCTGCTGCTCCATGACCTCGTGCAGCACGGAGCGCGTGCTGTCGTTCATCTTGTCAAACTCGTCGATGCAGCAGACGCCGTTGTCGCTGAGCACGAGGGCGCCCGTCTGCAGCACCGTCTGGCGCGTTTCGGGGTCGCGCGTGACGTACGCCGTGAGCCCCACGGCGCTCGAGCCCTTGCCGCTCGTGTACTGGCCCCGCGGCACCAGCCCGTGCACGTACTGCAGCAGCTGAGACTTGCTGGTGCCTTGCGTGTGGAGAGGGGGCGGGGCGGGGGAGAGAGAGACACCGTGATAGTGCTGCCACGAGTATTTCTCACACACACCCGTGTGTGTGTGTGTCAGTGTGCTCGTTAACAGCACTTAATCCAAAAAGTCTGTTCAGGCAACAGTCTTGACTTAAAACTTTCGTGACTGCAGGAATTCATATTCTTGGATCTTTCGGTAAAGTCACGTAGATAGAAAATGAAAATAATAAAACACAATTAAAATAAAAATTGAAATAAAAGCAAAAAACCCACAGGGGGGGGGTAGAGATAGGGGGAGAGAGTTATAATTCTAGATTTGAAACTTTCGTGACTGCAAGGATTCATATACACTCGTCTTTTCAGTAAAGTCACGTAGGTAAAATAAATGAAAACTCAATTAGATCACACAAGCTTCCGTCTTCAGGTGGAAACCGTCACAGCAAAATTGCATACAGCAATTGCATACGTTGTGATTTAATTTAGTTGTTTTCATTTATTTTACCTACGTGACTTTATCGAAAAACCAAAGAGTATGAGAGAGTTCTACTCTACCCCCACTCTCTCCCCCTATCTCTACCCCCTTCCTCTCCCCCATTGTCTGACTGGCTGTCCCGCCCATGCTGCTAACGCTACACAAGTTCTCCTCCCGCCAGCTCTCGTCCCCCGCCCACTCACTTTGGAAACCCTTATAAGCAGTTACATTTGGAGGCTTGCCCTCTTTTCTCTCTACCTGATGAAGACCGCTTGTCTTGCGATTGAAACGTCGTGGGTTTTTTTATTTTTTTTCTGTGTGACTTTACTGAAAGAACCAAGAATAGACAACAGTCTGTTCTATATGGAGGGGAACTATGTTTTTGGTAACGTAGCGATTAGCACGCAGCGCTACGAACCCGGCGACACGGGGTCGATTCACGCTCACGACCAACACCAGTGACGATTATCTGAACCGGTCATGGGCCTCCCCTAGGTTGACTCGGCTTCAAATGAGTACCTGGTGCAATGTGTAAATATCACCACCGGGGAGACAAAGGCGTGCCGCCGGCCTTCATAGGTGCTACTCGCTAACAGCACTTGCATCAACAGTCTGTTAAGGCTATACGGTGGATCTTTGTCTCGTGTCTGTGTGTGTGCGCATTGTGGGGTGACCAAAACACAGCAAGTTGGCACAGCAGGGGGCCAAAGGTTGTGCAGTCATCACAGTCAATCAACCCATGGCAGCGGTGGAGCCTGACACTTCACGTGGCCTCATAGTGCACCTGGCCTGGCACAGGCGCCGTCACCGCCACTTAGTGGCGAACGGCGGTTGTTGTTGTATGGGCCACGTGGGCTACACGGGGGCCCTTTGTGTGTTGTGTACAAGCGTGTCGCCCGCTCACCCGGGTCTCCGCACAGGAGGATGTTGATCTCCGCGCGGAAATTCCCGCGGCCGGTTCCACTGAAGTCTTTGCGGGTGCCGCCAAACAGCTGCAGTAGGATCCCCTACGGCCACATCATCATCGAAGTCACCATCATCAACATCGTCATCATCATTATCGACATCATCGACATCGTCAACATCACCCATCGTCAACATCATCAACATTGTCATCGTTGTCGACGTCATCATTGAAATCAATGTCATAGATGTTGTCATCAAAAACATCTTCGACGTCATCAATCACGTCACCTGTTCACGTATAATCCACTCCCTGATTGGATGAAGGCATCGTAATTATAAACTCACTTCTACCCGTGGGTGTCACAGCAGCAGAGTCACAGCAGCAGAGTCACAGCAGCAGAGTCACCGTGCGTCGTCGCGAGTGTTCTGAGCTCCCGGACAGCAGTTTGGCTGGCGCTGCGTCTGTGCCGATGGCCTCAGCGAGTTTGTCATCAGGAGGCACAATGGATGGCTCCGACCGAGATCGCATCAGTGCGATTTTACTAAAGGAGTCCGATCGTGCACCCGCAACTGTCTGTCATCGGACCCCAAGAGCCGCAACTCCTTGCTCTCCAACCCTACTTAGTTGTGACCCCGTGACCTTGTGACCCCATGAGCCTCTCGCCTTCTTGATGTCGTTGTTCTCGTAGATGCTGGGCGCTAGAGCGGAGGAGAGACGGTCGTAGATGTCCGGCTTGGACGCCAGCTCCTTCAGAACCTCCACGCGCTCCGCAGAGAACACCTGGGGACGCGGGGAGAGACGCGGGGAGAGTGACGGGCAGGGATGGGGCGATGAGCGTCGTACAAAATAAACCCAGGGGTCTCTGCGATCGTGGAGTTCCCCCGACTCCTGCTTTGATCTCCCTGAACCGCGACAAGGTGGACCGAATTGTAACAAAGCAAACGAGGTGTGGGGGGGGGGATGTCGCCCGGCACCTTGTGCTGCTCCTCGTCGTCGATGCCGCGAAGGCGCTTGGCATCCGTCTTGATGAAATTCACCACGTCGATGTGGGTCTTGTACACGGACTTCACGTTGCCCGCACGCGGGTGAACACGCAGTGGCACCGCGCGGTAGATGCCTGCTCGCCCGCATACCGCAACGCAGCCGCAGGTTACTCGCACAGCACAGCCCACGCAGCCCTCTTCACCCACGTCACCCACGTAGCCCTCGTCACCCACGTCACCCACGTCATCCACGCAGCCCGCATCACCCACGTCACCCACGCAGCCCGCATCACCCACGTCACCCACGCAGCCCGCGTCACCCACGTCACCCACTCAGCCCGCGTCACCCACACAGCCCGCGTCGCCCACGTCACCCACGTCACCCACGTCATCCACGCAGCCCGCGTCACCCACGTCACCCGCACAGCCCTCGTCACCCGCGTCACCCACACAGCCCGCGTCACCCCCACAGCCCGCGTCACCCACGCAGCCCACTGGGGCGAGCGAAGTCTAACAGGCTCCTCCATTTAGGCCGCCATGAGCAGGCCGTCGACACCAACCGCACACGGCCGCCTTTGTATCCCCAAATACCAACGTTCACACGCCACACCGGGGTACTCGTTTACGAGGCCGAGTCGACCTCGGGGAGGGGTCCGGGACCGGTTCGGATATTGGTCACTGGTGTTGGCCGTGAGCGGGAATCGAACTCGGATCGCCGGGTTCAAAGCGCAGCGTAGCGCTAACCGCTACACCACCGCTCCCCGCATTTACAAAGACCCCCTCATACCCTTAACAGACTGTTGAGGCAAGTGCTGTTAGCGAGCACCTATGAAGCCCAGCAAGGCACACGAGGGGGTGGGTGGAAACACGATGCCTGACCACCAAGTGACGATGTTTACCCATCGCAACAAGGTACTCGTTTGAGGCTGAGTCGACCTAGGGGAGGCCCAGGACCGGTTCAGATAATCGTCACTGGTGTTGGCCATGAGCAGGAATCGAACCCGGGTTACTGGGTTTATAGCGCAGGGCACTAACCGCGACACTTCCGCGACGCACACGTACACGCACGGGAATAAATGCACTGCTAATCAACACGCCCGCTCATCCACTCATCCCTCTGTGTACTAACTGTCATACTCACTCACCTATTTGCCCATCAACTCGCCCGCTCGTGCATTTGCCGACCCATCCACTCACCCAACCACTCAATGACTCGCCCAACTCACTCATAAACTGGCCCACTCTCTCATCTACTCACTCATCAATTCATCCACCCACCCAATGCGTTCTACAAACGCATTGACCAACTCTCTCATCCAGTCACAAAATCACACACACACTTGCCCGCTCACCCACGTGCTCACCCACCCACCCTCCCAACCACCTGTGCGTGCTCACCCACTTTCCCGCCCGCTCGACTGCTGATCCAACCGCTTTCCCAAATGCTCACCTACCCGTCCACCCATTCGTGCGTGCTTACTGGCCCACGCCCATGCGTGCTCACCTATCTGCCCACTCAACCGCTCGCTCGCCCTCCCCCGTGCGTACGTGTGTGTGTGTGTGCGTGCTCACCAGTGACATTGACACGGTCCCCGGGCTGCACCTTGTCCACCAGGTCGTTGTGTGCATACAGCACCACGGTGTGCGGCGTCTGCCCGGGCGGCATGTCGTCCGGGGACTCCTGCAGCTTGATCTGAGCACGCACACAGCGCCACCGCTTGTCACTCGCCACGTCCACCACCGCCACGTTCACCACCACCACGTCCACCACCACCATCACGTCCAGCAGCGCGAGTTGCCCAGCACCACCACCATCGCCGTTAGTCGCTCAGCAGGGATGAGGTGCACATAATTAACAGAGTTCGCGATGGTAGTGACGATGGTAGTGACGATGGTGGTGATAATGGTAGCGATAATGATGGTAGCGATAATGATGGTAGCGATGATGATGGTAGTGGTGATGGTAGCGATGATGATGCCAGTGATGTTGACCTATGATATATAGCCTGTGACTTTTGGCCTATGTTAAAAAGACCACGACCCGACTGAAAATCTTTGTGCCGATTCACCACCAGAGGGCAGCACACACACACAAAGATCCCTGTGGAGCCTTAACGGACTGTTGGGGCAAGTGCTGCCAGCGAGTAGCACCAATGAACGCAGGCACGGCACACGAGGGGGTGGGCGATCAACACCACGTCCGGCCGCCTTTGTCTCTCTAGTGGTGATGTATCATACACCGCACCAGCTACTGATTTGAGGCTGAAGCTAGAGACACCAATACCAATACGCGCCATTCGCCACTAAGTGAAAGTGACGTCACCATGGCGCCCGTGCCAGGCCAGGTGCACTTTGAGGCCACGTGAGGTGTCGAAGGCTCACTGCTGACAGAAGGTCATGGGACAGACCCAGGTGCCATGCGTTTGCTAACTTTATTTGACTAGCAGATGCACCACACCTTTGCCCCCTATGCACACTACCACACTGAACAGACCGTTGGGAAAAGTGCTGTTAGCGAGGAGCACCTATGAAGGCCAGCACGGCACTCGACGAGAGGGTGGGTGGCCAGCAACACGCCCGGCCGCATTTGTTTCCCCAGTGGCGATGTTTACACACTGCACCAGGTACTCAAATCTATTTGAGGCCGAGTCAACCTAGGGGAGATCCATGATCAGTTTAGATCATCGTCACTGGTGTCGGCCGCGAGCGGGAATCTAACTCGGGTCGCCGGCTTCATAGCGCAGTGCGCTAACCGCGACCACTACCGCTCCCCTCCGCACACACACGCACGTAGCCACACACCTCTACCCTCGCTCACTCACGCACTCACCGCGAGCCCTCACCCCCCCCCCCCCACCCCCGCGGGCCCTCACCATCTGCTTGTCGGAGAAGAGCGAGCGGTTGTGTATGAGCGCCATGCTGTGCGTGGTGTTGCAGTTGCGGCAGAGCGCCGGCTCGGCGATGCGCCCGCGGTCGATCTCGACGCGGGCGCCGGCGCCGCACACGTGGCAGCGGAACACCGCCTCCTGCATCTCGGGGATGAGCTGCGACGAGCGGATCACCATCCCCGAGATGGTGATCAGCTGGTCGATGTCTACACACGCACGGGCACGCACGCACACGGGTGTTAGCACGTAGCGCGTGTGGTGTGTAGCCCGTGTGTGTAACTTGTAGCGTGTAGCGTGTTTGCAGTACGTAGCGTATGCGGCGAATAGCGTGTGGCGTGTGTGCGGCGAGTAGCGTGTGTAGCGTGTGTGCACCGTGTGTGAGGTGTGTGCCCTGTGTGTAGCATGTGTGGCGTGTAGCGTGTGTAGCGTGTGGGGCGTGTACCGTGCGTGCGGTGTGTAGCGTGTGTGGCATGTAGCATGTGTGGCGTGTAGCGTGTGTGGCGTGTAGCGTGTGTAGCGTGTGTGGCGTGTACCGTGCGTGCGGTGTATAGCATGTGTGTAGCATGTGTGGCCTGTACCGTGCGTGTGGTGTGTAGCGTGTGTGGCATGTAGCGTGTCGTACCCTCGGGGTTGAGGTTGCGCATGTTGCGCGTCTTCACGGCGTTGTAGGGCCGCACCTGCAGCTGGTGCTCCAGCACAGAGTCCGCGTGGCGCTCCACAAACAGCTCGTTGGCTGCCATGTCCAGCGTGGGGATCACTTCCTGCCGTGGCAAGCACAACCAGCCGCACCTCAACCTCACGACCTCGCTCGCCGCGACCTCGCTCGCCGCGACCTCGCTCGCCGCGACCTCGCTCGCCGCGACCTCGCTCGCCGCGACCTCGCTCGCCGCGACCTCGCTCGCCGCAACCTCGCTCGCCGCAATCTCGCTCGCCGCAATCTCGCTCGCCGCAATCTCGCTCGCCGCAATCTCGCTCGCCGCAATCTCGCTCGCCGCAATCTCGCTCGCCGCAATCTCACTCGTCACAATCTCACTGATCCCTTGCAATGAGATACGACCACAGGCGCGGTGTGCGTGTTACAAAGCGGCATGAATGACACCGCGTTCCTACTCACTGCACACAAAGAGTGCGCATTTATATTACAGAAGTAACCAATCATGGGCCTCCGCGCGAGTCCGTGGGCCTCCGCGCGAGTCCGTGGGCCTCTGCCCGAGCGAGAGAGTTTATCGGTCCCTATGCGAGTGTCAGCATCTGTTTGTGAGCAAACGGCTCCGTGGGGTAGGGGGCGGGCGCGTAACCATACTTCACCGCTCCGTGTGCTGCGCATGGTATGGGCGCTACCTGGGGGTAGTTGACGAGCTGGCGGTAGAGGTCAGAGTCGAAGAGCCGCAGGTGCTCCAGGTTCACGTTCAGAAAAGGCTCCCCGATCACACTTACCTGGGGCGGGGAGGTGAGGTACACATTTATGTATGCAAGGCGCCACGGTGGCTCGGAGATGTTAACTACCTCGCCTGGTATAAAGGAGGTCTTGGGTTCCTCTCGACCCTGACGCCTGCTGTATATTTGGAGTTTGCGTGTCTCTCCCCATGGTCGAGTGGATTTTTCTCCAGCTCCTCCGGCTTTTGCCCTCCACATTGACAATCAACATCACCACGCGTTTAGAGTATTTGGCTGCTGCTATACAATTTCTGAAAAAAAGACCCATGTAGCTCAGTGGGCCTTACCTAGTAAAATGAATATGTTGATAGTTTCAGTTATTCATATAATGACTTGGTTACCCGATGGTGAATGATGGTGGTGGTAGTGTTAGTTTTGATGATGATGTTGGTGATGATGTGTCATAGAGAGGAGGTGAGCGACGAGCAGTGAGCCGCATTTGCCGAGGCCGTGTCGGGAGAGTGAGGCAAGGGACGCGACTGGTTCGCTCGCTACGTCGTGGTGCAAGTGAGCGAGTGGTGAGTGAACTGGTGAGCGAGCGGGCAATTGGTGAGCGAGCGAGTGGCAAACGAGATGGAGAGTGATGAGCGAGCAAGTTGGCGAGCGACCAAGTGGGCGAGCGACCGAGTGGGTGATGAGCGAGTGGTGAGCAAGTGAATTTCGAATGGGTGAGCGAGCGAGTGGGAGAGTGAGCTGGCGAGTGAGTGATGAGCGAGCGGCGAATGAGCGGATGAGCAAGCAGGTCAGTGAGCGAGCTGGTGAGTAAGTGGGCGGGTGAGCGACGGGTGGGTGCGTAGCGAGCGAGAAAGTGGGTGAGCGAGCAAGCGAGTGGGTCAGTGGTGAGTGAGCGGGCGGTCACCTCCTCGAGGCGCTGCATGTAGAGGGGCGCCGCGAGGTCGACCCCGGGGCAGTCCTCGTCCTCGCGCTCCTCGCTTGTCACGAAGCGCAGCAGGAAGCGCTGAGCGCACAAACACACGGACGCACAGACGCAAGGACACACGTTCCCCAGGGAGGACACGCGGGATGCGGGGTAAAGTGCCGCACGTGAACAACGCACCCACACACAGGTGGGCGGGGAAGAGCGACGCGCCCGGCCGCCTGTCTCCCCCAGTGGGTCGATGTTTTTACACGCTGCACCGGGCGCTCATTTGAGACGGTTTCTCAAACTAGACGGGGGCCCAGGACCGGTTCGGATAATCGCCGCCGGTGTTGGTGGTGACCGTGAGCGGGAATCGCACTCGGGTCGCCGGGGTTCGTAGCGCAACGCGCTAACCGCTGCGCCACCGCTGCATGCGTACACCGTTAAAAATGGGTAGGAGAATGCGTGTATGGGGGCAGGGGTGAGTGCATGGAGGATCTAGGAGGCGGAGAGAGGGATCTTGTGGGTGACGCAGGGAAACTGGGTGGGGAGGCGGTGTAGGGATCAGAGGATTGGGGAGCCGAGGTCCCGTTCACAGGTGCAGAATGTGGCTGTGGCATTTGGACCACCCTGCCTCTTACTCACCCACCGACTCACACACTCACCCACCCACCCAGCAACCTACCCACTCAACTATCCAC
The DNA here is from genome assembly GCF_048934315.1 of Petromyzon marinus. Lineage (NCBI taxonomy): Eukaryota > Metazoa > Chordata > Hyperoartia > Petromyzontiformes > Petromyzontidae > Petromyzon > Petromyzon marinus. The sequence continues at coordinate 9,390,589 of NC_133720.1, forward strand.
TTATTCACTCACCAAGACAGTTCACATCGTATGGGGCTGGCAACTCCACGAAGCAGCTCTAGAGCCTCAGACGGGAATCGAACCTTGAACTTGTCCTTGCAGGTGTTGACGTTGACGTCCGTGCCCCAGATGACGAGCTTCTGTCCCATCGACTGCTCGCTCGCCACCGAGTCATCCGCCTGCGCTCCAACCACCACCACAGCCGCCGTGAGTGCAACAGCGGTTACAACCGCAACTAAGAGCACCGGCCACTGCTGCACCAACCGCACTTACTACGCCAACCATACCAACCACAGCGACCATACCAACCACGCCAACCGAACCCACCGGAGTGTGTGGATGGACAGGTGTGTGTGTGGGTGAGTGGGTGGACGGGCAGGTGTGTGGGTTGGTGTGTGAACGGGTAGGTATGTGGGTGTGTCGACAGGTGGTTGTGTGGACGGGTGGGCGGTAGCGTGCGAAGGGTAAGTGGTTGAACGGGCGTATGAGAGGGTGGGTGAGCGGGCGAGTCTCTCACCGACTGCTCCACGGCCGCCAGGTCCACCTGCCGGGGTTTGTGCGCGGAGCCGAGGTCGGGGCGCTGGCGCCGTGGGGTGCCGCGGGCGCCGCTGCGGCCCGAGCTCGGCGTGCCGTAGCACAGCGGGGAAGATGGCTCGCTCGCTCCTGCACAGACAAAAGCGCCCCGGGTAGGCCACGCCAGCTAATAGGGCAAAGTGTAGCACCCTACGAAGGCAGGGACGGCATGCGCGTGCACGAGGTGGCCGGCACCACCGCGCCAACACGGCCACCTTTGTCTCCCCAGCGCGGGCTGTTTGGTTAATTTACACGCCGTACCGGGAGCTCATTTTTAAGGTTGAGTCCACCTAGGGAAGGCCCAGGACCCGGTTCACATAACCATCACCGGTGTTGGCGACTGCGAGCGGCAACCGAACTCGGTTCGCCAGGCTCGTAGCTACCGCTCCAAAGACAAAGATCCCCCATATAACCTTAACAGACTGTTAGAGCAAGTGCTGTTAGTGAGTAGCAGCACCTATGAAGGCGGGCACGGCACACGAGGGGGTGGGTGGTGGCCAGCACGATGCCCGGCCGCCTTTGTCTCCGACGCACTCACAGACGCCAATGGCAATCTGGTGGCATCTGCCAAGTGTCCAATGGTTACGGTGTGCATCTGGTAGCATCTGGCATAATCTGGTATGATCTAGAGCTGTGTTCTTCACTGCAAGGCCCGTGGGCCACCTGGTGGGCTTTAGTACAGCCCCTGATGCACCCCTATCATCATCGTGCTGCTGTCAAGCCCCCAATGGTTTCAAACATGTGGCGGCCCTCACACACTAGATGATGTCTTATCAGCGCCTCTGCCTCCTCTGCCTCCTCTGCCTCCTCTGCCTCCTCTGCCTCCTCTGCCTCCTCTGCCTCCTCTGCCTCCTCTGCCTCCTCTGCCTCCTCTGCCTCCTCTGCCTCCTCTGCCTCCTCTGCCTCCTCTGCTGCCGCCTCTGCTGTGATTCAAAATTGAGTTATTTGCGGGGGGAATTTCTCAACAGCATTGGGCATGGACGGAGTTTGGGAGAGGGGGGGCACGGGGGTGAAGGGGGGGGGCAAGACCTCCCCAAACTGGGCACCATTTATTTTCAGAAGTTTACAATAAAGATTTAAAATAAATCAATGATATGCACCTACAATTCCGAATGTGGGGGACAAAGATAACCCCTGCCCCAACCCCCACGAAATACAGAAGTCAAACTCTGCCTATGGCATTGGGATGTGGCTGTTTGTTTGGCTGATACCGGTTCCGCCGTGTGTGTGGGTTTAGCTATGGGAGGAAAGCGGAGGAAACGCACGCAGACAAGGGAGAGAACAAACAGACTCCACTCACTCACACTCTCACTCTCTCACACGCTCACTCTCACACTCTTAACCCTCCACACTCTCTCACTCTTTTACACTTACTCTCTCACTCTTACTCACTCATACTCACTCTTACTCTCTCATACTCACTCTCTCACCCTCTCACTATCTTACTATCTTACTTTCTCACACTCTCACCCTCCACACTCTCTCACTCTCTCACTCTTACTCACTCTCACTCTCTCATACTCACTCTCTCACCCTCTAACTCTCTCACTATCTTACTTTCTCACACTCTCACTCACACTGTTCTCCGTTCATACGGAGGCAAACTCCACACGGAGAAAGGCAGCGCCCGAGTCGGGAAACGAACCCAGGGGCTTGCCGCTGCGAGGCCACGGCGCCACCGTCCTGGCACCGCTGTGTGCGTGAGCGTGGGGAGGCGAGGGTGGGGGTGCGTGAGGGTGGAGGACCTGGGGGGGGGGGAGGGGGTGGTACCTATGGTGCTGGGCTGGCGCGAGGGCGGCGCGGGGCTGGAGAAGAGCGAGGTGCGTGCGGGGCTCGGGGCGCCGGTGCTGCCCACGCTGCCCACACTGGCGCCGACCACCAGCGGGGATGCGGGCAGCGGCACGAGGTCGGCAGAGCCCGGGGACGCCACGGCGTCGGCGGCCAAGAGCCGGGCACGCTGGAGGGGGGGCGAGGACCCCCCCACGGAGCCCGCTGCACGCACACACACCACCGTAAATACCAGACACACCACCGCACGCGCACACACGCACACGCACGGTACACACCGCTCACACCGCCTCGTAAACAAGATTGTAAATTTTGTGGGTTTACTCTTCAACACACCGGTGTGTGCTGAAACAGTAACCAATTGGCACGTTTTGTTTAAGTGACAAACCTTACTAATTGGCTGTTTCGGGTGGTGACGGATTTAAACGCATTTATATTTACGCGATCTAAACCAAATTTAAAAACCTCTATTGTGGCCTGGTTGTCTGTTGGATCAAAAGCGTTTAATGTGGCTGTCCCCCCAAGTTTTGGAAGCACCCAAGATTCGTCTTTTGCCACCACTGTCCTCACTTTAACTGACTTATTAACAATCACTTAGTTTAATATGTTGTTAAAAAGGTAATTTTAACAACATAAATGCAATTATTATTAAGTTTGTTGTTTTTTTTTATTTACTCTGGAACTGTGGGACGCTGCAAGCAGAGTTGCCCTCGAAAAAGAGCTTGAGCTCTATGGCTTCACTCGTTGGGAAAAAACCTCCTGGTTCCGAGTCTCTGTCTCTCAGTCACACGAGGCCATTAAACAAGGGAAATGTTTAAACGAAACTTTTTATCTTACCAGGTAAGGCCCCACTGAGCTACGTAGCTCTTTTTCACAAATGATATCTCAACGAAGTGGCTTATCAAGTGGAAATTTATAGCAGCAGCCAAATACTCTAAAACACGCGACGTTCTAAATGTGGAGAAAAATCCACGTGGCCACGGGAAGAGCGAAACACACAAACTCCAAATACATAGCAGCAGGCATCAGTCGGGATCGAACCCACGACCTCCATCAGTTAACATCTCCTAGCCATTTAAAGCTTTCGTGACTGCAAGGATTCATCTTCTTTGGTTCTTTCGGTAAAGTCACGTAGAATGAAATGAAGGCCGCTTGTGTTGTGGCCGCAACGTCGTGAGAATATTATTGTTATTTTATTTTATCAATTTATTATTTTATTCTCATTCTACGTGACTTTACCGAAAGAACCAAAGAAGATCTCCTAGCCACCGTGGCGAGGGCAGTAAGAGCGATATCACTATAAGGGCAGCAGATGACAGCGATGGGGGTGGGAGATGTCATTGGGAGCACACAAGCGAGCGGCAGCACGAGGAGGGCAGCGACGGGTCGGGGGAGGGCAGAGGGGCAGAGGGGGGCGGTGGGGCAGCAGCCACGTACGTGTGCTGGGCACGCTGCTGTCGCCGGCATTCTCGCGACTGCGCTTGCCGCGCTTGTTCTGCGGGGTGGAGGGTGGAGAAGACATTGCCCTGACGATGCCGCTGCTGCTGGTCGTGGGGGGCTGGAGAAGGGCAAGGGGGGAGGGGGGGTGGGGGCGAGAGGAGGGGTGGGGGGAGAGTGGGGGAGGCAGAGAGGGACGGGAGCGGCATGGGTTAGAGTACAGCTGAGCTAGGTTAGTGTTAGGGCCAGTGTTTGTGTCTGAGCTAGGTTAGTGTTAGGGCCAGTATTAGTCTCTGAGCTAAGTTAGTGCTAGGGCCAGTGTTAGTCTCCAAGCTAGGTTAGTGTTAGGGCCAGTGTTAGTCTCCGACCTAAGTTAGTGCTAGGGCCAGTGTTAGTCTCTGAGCTAGGTTAGTGTTAGGGCCAGTGTTAGTCTCCGAGCTAGGTTGATGTTAGGGCCAGTGTTAGTCTCCGAGCTAGGTTAGTGCTAGGGCCAGTATTAGTCTCCGAGCTAAGTTAGTGCTAGGGCCAGTGTTAGTCTCCGAGCTAGGTTAGTGTTAGGGCCAGTGTTTGTGTCTGAGCTAGGTTAGTGCTAGGGGCAGTGTTAGTCTCTGAGCTAGGTTAGTATTAGGGCCAGTGTTAGTCTCTGAGCTAGGTTAGTGTTAGGGTCAGTGTTAGTCTCTGAGCTAGGTTAGTGTTAGGGCCAGTGTTAGTCTCTGAGCTAAGTTAGTGTTAGGGTCAGTGTTAGTCTCTGAGCTAGGTTAGTGTTAGGGTCAGTGTTAGTCTCTGAGCTAGGTTAGTGTTAGGGCCAGTGTTTGTGTCTGAGCTAGGTTAGTGTTAGGGTCAGTGTTAGTCTCTGAGCTAGGTTAGGCGTTAGGGCCAGTGTTAGTCTCTGAGCTAGGTTAGGCGTTAGGGTCAGTGTTAGTCTTTGAGCTAGGTTAGTGTTAGGGCCAGTGTTTGTGTCTGAGCTAGGTTAGTGTTAGGGCCAATGTTAGTCTCTGAGCTAGATTAGTGTTTGGGCCAGTGTTAGTCTCCGAGCTATGCTCATGTTAGGGCCAGTGTTAGTCTCTGAGCTAGGCTAGTGTGTTAGTGTGAGGTAGGCTAGTGTTAGTGAGAGCTAGGCGAGTGTTGGTGTGTTAGTGTGAGCTAGGCTAGTGTTGGTGTGTTAGTGTGAGCTCAGCTAGTGTGTTTGTGTGAGGTAGGTTAGTGTTAGTGTGAGGTAGGCTAGTGCGTTAGTGTGAGGTAGGCTAGTGTTAGTGTGTTAGTGTGAGCTAGGTTAGTGTGTGTGAGCTAGGTTAGTGTTAGTGTGTTAGTATGAGTTAGGCTAGTGTTGGTGTGTTAGTGTGAGCTAGGCGAGTGTGTTAGTGTGAGGTAGGCTAGTGTGTTAGTGTGAGGGAGGTTAGTGTTAGTGTGAGGTAGGCTAGTGTTAGTGTGAGGTGTGTTAGTGAGGTAGGCTAGTGTGTTAGTGTGAGCTAGGTTAGTGTGTTAGTGTAAGGTAGGCTAGTGTGTTAGTGTGAGGTAGGCTAGTATTAGTGTGTTAGTGTGAGGTAGGTTAGTGTTACTGTGAGGTAGGCTAGTGTGTTAGTGTGAGGTAGGCTAATGTGTTAGTGTGAGCAAGGCGAGTGTGTTAGTGTGAGGTAGGCTAGTGTGTTAGTGTGAGATAGGTTAGTGTTAGTGTGAGGTAGGCTAGTGTGTTAGTGTTTGTGTGAGGTAGGTTAGTGTAAGTGTGTTAGTGTGAGCTAGGCGAGTGCTGGTGTGTTAGTGTGAGGTAGGCTAGTGTTGGTGTGTTAGTGTGAGGTAGGCTAGTGTTGGTGTGTTAGTGTGAGCTAGGTGAGTGTTGGTGTGTTGTGTGAGGTAGGCTAGTGTTGGTGTGTTAGTGTGAGCTAGGCTAGTGTTAGTGTGAGGTAGGTTAGTGTTAGTGTGAGGTAGGCTAGTGCGTTAGTGTGAGGTAGGCTAGTGTTAGTGTGTTAGTGTGAGCTAGGTTAGTGTGTGTGAGCTAGGTTAGTGTTAGTGTGTTAGTATGAGTTAGGCTAGTGTTGGTGTGTTAGTGTGAGCTAGGCGAGTGTGTTAGTGTGAGGTAGGCTAGTGTGTTAGTGTGAGGGAGGTTAGTGTTAGTGTGTTAGTGTGAGGTAGGCTAGTGTGTTAGTGTGAGGTGTTAGTGAGGTAGGCGAGTGTGTTAGTGTGAGCTAGGTTAGTGTGTTAGTGTAAGGTAGGCTAGTGTGTTAGTGTGAGCTAGACGAGTGTTGGTGTGTTAGTGTGAGGTAGGCTAGTATTAGTGTGTTAGTGTGAGGTAGGTTAGTGTTAGTGTTACTGTGAGGTAGGCTAGTGTGTTAGTGTGAGGTAGGCTAAGTGTTAGTGTGAGCAAGGCGAGTGTGTTAGTGTGAGGTAGGCTAGTGTGTTAGTGTGAGATAGGTTAGTGTTAGTGTGAGGTAGGCTAGTGTGTTAGTGTTTGTGTGAGGTAGGTTAGTGTAAGTGTGTTAGTGTGAGCTAGGCGAGTGTTGGTGTGTTAGTGTGAGGTAGGCTAGTGTGGTGTGTTAGTGTGAGGTAGGCTAGTGTTGGTGTGTTAGTGTGAGCGAGGTGAGTGTTGGTGTGTTGTGTGAGGTAGGCTAGTGTTGGTGTGTTAGTGTGAGCTAGGCTAGTGTTAGTGTGAGCTAGGTTAGTGTTTTAGTGTGAGGTAGGCTAGTGTTGGTGTATTAGTGTGAGCTCGGCTAGTGTTAGTGTGTTAGTGTGAGCTAGGTTAGTGTTAGTGTGAAGTAGGTTAGTGTGTTAGTGTGAGGTAGGCTAGTGTTGGTGTGTTTGTGTGAGCTCGGCTAGTGTGAGCTAGGTTAGTGTGTTAGTGTGAGCTAGGTAGTGATAGTGTGTTAGTGTGAGGTAGGCTAGTGTTGGTGTGTTTGTGTGAGCTCGGCTAGTGTGAGCTAGGTTAGTGTGTTAGTGTGAGCTAGGTAGTGATAGTGTGTTAGTGTGAGTTAGGCTAGTATTGGTGTGTTAGTGTGAGGTAGGCTAGTGTGTTAGTGTGAGGTAGGCTAGTGTGTTAGTGTGAGGTAGGCTAGTGTTGGTATGTTAGTGTGAGGTAAGCTAGTGTGTTAGTGTGAGGTGGTGTGTTAGTGAGGTAGGTTAGTGTTAGTGTGTTAGTGTGAGGTAGGCTAGTGTGTTAGTGTGAGCTAGGCTAGTGTGTTAGTGTGAGCTAGGTTAGTGTGTTAGTGTGAGCTAGGCTAGTATGTTAGTGAGGTAGGCTAGTGTTAGTGTGAGCTAGGTTAGTGTGTTAGTGTGAGGTAGGTTAGTGTGAGCTAGGCTAGTGTGTTAGTTTGAGCTAGGCTAGTGTGTTAGTGTGAGGTAGGCGAGTGTGCTAGTGTGTTAGTGTGAGCTAGGCGAGTGTTGGTGCTAGGATGGCCTGGGCCATCATTTTGAGGCCTCGCTTGAGACAGCGACTGCCAAGTGAGCAGCGGGGCGCGCACAGCAACAGGCGGGCGCGCGACACCACAACCACAGCCTCCGCCACATCCCATGGGGGTGATGGCGGTTGTCAATAAGACAGTGACAGCTATTCGAGGTTGTTAAAGACTTTCGCGCCAAAACTAAACACACTTGTCGTACGGTGCCGCGTTGGCAGTGGCGCACGAGCACACACACAACGCAACACATTCTCCAAACACACACAGCGGCCAGAACGGAAACACATGACAGGCGACGTTTCGGACAACCGCCCTCCTCGCATAGCCAAAACGGGAGCGGCGGGCCCAGCGCTTTGACGCGACCCCCCCCAGCCTCGAGTCTCTCTGCCCTCTCGGGGACCCGCGCGGACCTCGTCAGCCAGCCGAGCCGTTCCCTCTCGCGATACACGATGGAGCACTCCCCCCCTACCCCTAAAGGTGCAGATACGTTGAGGAGGGGGGGGTCCTGGAATCCCGTGCCCCCCACTTTTAATTCTCACCGAGTGATTGGAGGTGGAGATGCCGCTGCTGCTGTACACGCCACCTCCGAGTGCCTTTCCCGCCAAAAGTGGTAACCACGTGACGAGTTTTCGCGGGTAAAAAAGCAGTTGACCAATCACAAGGCAGGGTTTTGTGAAGGGGCGAGGCGGCGGGAGGAATCGATAACTTTACTCGCATGAATCGATACCAACACACTGCTTTACATTCAGAGGAATCGCTTGTCGCAGACTCCGTAAATTCGATTATAATCACCGACTCCACCCACTTAGCGGGTAGCCCCGCCCTCCGCTGGCATCCGATGGAGCCATGAAGCAGGGCCATGACGCGAAACGTCGCCACCTGACAGACTTTCCCTTCCAAAGGCCGCAGTGCTGTTGTCGGCTGTGCGTGTTCACCACTGCCAGCAGCATGACCAGCAATAATGTGTTCGACATTGATTGACGTGTGTGTCAATTCGAGAGACGCGTTCAGCAATCATCAGGCGCGTGCAGCGTGTGGAGACTTCGTCGGTTTTTCAAAACAGAGGTCGGATCGGTAGAAACCCAGGAGATGATGCGTCACGACACACGTGTGTGTGTGTCCGCGAGTCATCATGTGTTTGCCATGTGTGTGTGTGTGGGGGGGAGCGGTGGTGCAGTGGTTAGCGCTGCACTGCGCTACGAACCCGGTGACCCGAGTTCGATTCCCGCTCACGGTCACCACTAGCACCAGTGAGGATTATCTGATACAGTCCTGGTCCTCCCCTAGGTCGACTGGGGAGACAAAGGCGGCCGGGAGTGGTGTTGTCCACACCACGCACGTCCTCTTCGTGTGCCGTCCCGGCCATCTCGCTACTGCACAAGAGCTTCATAGCTCATCGGATTCCTCCACATATAAATAAACATCGGATTCTGTTTCTTTCCCAACCGTCGTCTAAAGGCTTCACATTTACATTATTTAGATTATTTTTCTGCTATAAATTTCCACGTGAATAGCCACTTCGTTGAGCTATCATTTGTGGCCAGGTCGCTTCTGAAATAGAAGCGCGTTGCTCAGTGGACTTTACCTGGTAAGATTTAAAATGTAGTAACAGTATTAGTATATTTTTGGTAGTGATTTGTTTACCTTTCCTATACTTTGCACTCCAATCGTGTTTTTGTACTGTTTGTTGTTGCAATGTTATCAGCCCATGCCCCGACTGGACATCTGTAAAAAAACAAGAGCTTTATAGCTCATCGGGTTAATTCTCCTGCTGTAGTATAACTATTCCGAGTGTCCACGTGACGCCACGTGACCGCTGTGTTGTCAGTGGACGCCCCTTGCACCCACAGGTGAACATACTTCAACAATCGTGATTTGAAACTTTGGTGACTGCAGGAATCCATACTCTTTGGTTCTTTCGGTAAAGTCACGTAGGTATAAAATAAAACACGACGTTTCGATCGCAACACAAGCGATCTTCATCAGGTGGGACAACCACGGCAAGAAAATGAAGTGGACGGGAGAGCTGCCGTGGCAAGAGGTGATACCGTGTAGGAACCTCCTGGTTACTACACCACCAGCACCAGCCCACAGGGGGTTATTGTGTCCGTCCGTCGTGCGTCCAAAAGTGGGAGGGGTGGGGCTGGGTGGAGAGGGGCTGGGTGGGGAGGGTGGGTGGGGAGGGTGGAGAGGGGCTGGGTGGAGAGGGTGGGTGGGGAGGGTGGAGAGGGGCTGGGTGGAGAGGGTGGGTGGGGAGGGTGGAGAGGGGCTGGGTGGAGAGGGTGGGTGGGGAGGGGCTGGGTGGGGAGGGTGGGGAGGGGCTGGGTGGGGGGTTGGAGGGGTGGGGCTGGGTGGGGAGGGTGGGGCTGGGTGGAGAGGGAGGGAGGGGAGGGGCTGGGTGGGGTGGGGAGGGTGGGGACGGGCTGGGTGGGGAGGGTGTGGCTGGGTGGGGGGTTGGAGGGGTGGGGCTGGGTGGAGAGGGTGGAGAGGGTGGGGGGTGGGAGGGGTGGGGCTGCGTGGGGGGTTGGAGGGGTGGGGCTGGGTGGGGGGTTGGAGGGGTGTGGCTGGGTGGGGGGTTGGAGGGGTGGGGCTGGGTGGGGGGTTGGAGGGGTGGGGCTGGGTGGAGAGGGTGGAGAGGGTGGGGGGTGGGAGGGGTGGGGCTGCGTGGGGGGTTGGAGGGGTGGGGCTGGGTGGGGGGTTGGAGGGGTGTGGCTGGGTGGGGGGTTGGAGGGGTGGGGCTGGGTGGGGGGTTGGAGGGGTGGGGCTGGGTGGAGAGGGTGGAGAGGGTGGGGGGTGGGAGGGGTGGGGCTGGGTGGGGAGGGGCTGGTCACCCCGTGGTGCCCTTGTAAAACTCAACGTTTAACCTACTCACGCCGGCTTGTGCCCGCCCTCACAGTCGGGCATATTTGCGGAATACACCACGTGGTGGTGCCGTTGACCCGGCCATTGACCGAGCAACCCGACGTTCCTAGCAGCTCCCTCCGCTAGAATGTGTTATAGGTCAGAGGGGGGAGGAGGCAAGGGGGGGGGAGAAAGAGAGAGGGGGGTGTGGGGTAGGGGGGGGGGCGTGAGCGCTCGGGGAAGAGGACGCGAGGCTGGGGGAAGGGGGGAAGTGGGCGGGGCTGAAAGTGGTAAGGTGGTGGAAGAAGAGAAAGAGGATGCCAGGCTGGGGGAGCGTGGACAGGGCTAGCAGTAAGCCGGCAGGTAATGATGGAAACAGCAAGTAAAGGTTTTACCTGGTTAATAACATACTTCCAATGATTGCTCAATTTGTATCCATCTTCTCGGTTGAAGTTCTGTCTATGTTCATGAAGCCATCCAGATATAAACTTTTGATAGTAGCCCGAAGGTTTGCAGAGTACCTTGGTCTCGGAAAAAAATAATATCATGAGAGCCCACAGCGTTATAACAGTGGTCAGCTACGGCAGAGGTATTGGTCCTGCCGTGTTTCAGAGCTGCCTTGCGTTCGCGAACACGGTCCGAGATATGTCGTTTCGTTTCACCAATGTAACTGCGACCGCAGGTACAACTCAGTTTGTAAACTCCAGGGTATTGCATGTCAGGAGTGACATCCTTCACAGATGGGATTAGATCACGGATTGTGTACTGTATTGAATCGGACCTGGATCTTGTGTTTAAGATTTTAGAAATATTTTTGGTAATGCCTACTATGTATGGTAACGTGATGGTTTTGATTGGCTTCTCAGGGGGTTTATTCTCCATGGTTGGAGAAACAGCTTTGCGAATAATGTGGTCCGAGTACCTATTCATCTTGAGGGCCTGGTGTACCTGTTCCAGTTCACTGGCTAGGTGGTGTTGGTCGGAGATGAAGTGGGCCCGATGGTGTAGTGTTTTGATGAGGGAATTCTTCTGTGCCGGACGGTGGTGGGAATCAGGTTTTAGATAGGAATCTGTGTGGGTGGCTTTCCTGTGGACAGTGTTCCAAAGAGCTGTCAGGCCTCTTCTCAAACAGAACATCCAGGAATGGTAGCTTACCATCCTTCTCCACTTCCATGGTGAATTTTATGGATGGGTGTATGGAATTGATGTGCTTGAGAAATTGGTTCAATGCTGGCAGGCCATGTGGCCAAATGACGAAAGTGTCATCTACGTATCTCTTCCACAAGGAATGACGTAGGGTGGATGTGTGGATGGCATCTGTTTCAGATTTCTCCATGAAAATATTCGCTATCACTGGTGATACGGGGGAACCCATTGGGGTACCTTCATTTTGTTCGTAGAAAGTACCATTCCAGGTAAAGTGTTGGTAAGGCAGTGCCTAACCAGAGTAGGTACATCAGAATTCAGACCATGTTGGACCAAGTCTTCAATTATTGCTAAGGTGTCAGGTACAGGAACCTTGGTGAACAGAGAGACTACATCAAAGCTGACAAGCACATAATCTGGAGACAGTGAGATCCCCTTTATTAGAGACCAAGTCAGCTGAGTTACGTACTGCTGAGGTACTCTTGCCCGTGAATGGAAGCAAGGTCTCAGACAAAAATCGGGCCAGTTTGTAGGTAGGTGAGTTGATGGTGGAAACGATGGGCCGAAGTGGAGTACCTTCTTCATGGATTTTTGGAAGACCATAGAATCTGGGTGGTCTAGCAGCAGAGGGTTTTAGGGAGAGCCGCTTGAATGGTTCGATTAGAGAAGTCGAATTATTGATATTGTTGGTTTTTGTAGCCAGGCAGTTGGTAGGATCCTTGTTAATTTTGGTGTGACTGCCATCATTAAGAAGGTCCTGGATTGTTGTTATATGTGGTTTTATCCATGATGACAGTAGCATTGCCCTTGTCGGCTGAGAGGATGACTGTCCTCTCTTTTTCAATTTAGCGAGATCAGAGCGCTCGTCTATGCTGATTTTACTAATGGACTTCTTAGCATTTTTAAGGATGGTGGCAACTTCAGATCTTGCCACGTCAGCTGGGATGTGTCCCAAGCCTTTGAGGGCTACATCTACCTGGGCAATTATATCATCCACTGGGATGTGTTTGGGGGTGACAACAAAATTCAGCCCACTAACTAGTACCGATTTTAGGCTGAGATTGTGCTGTTACTGAGAACCCAATCAGGCAATACCTGCCGGTTTACTGCTAGCCCCGCACACGTCCCCCCCCCCCCCCCCAGCCTCACGTCCTCTTCCCCTCGCGCTCACGCGGCACCCCCCTCCTCCCCCTACCCTCTCTCTCCCCCCTCTCTTACCGATACAACCTCTTGCCACGGCAGCTCTCGCTTGTGTTGCGATCGAAACGTCGATGTATTTGATTTTATTTCTACCTACGTGACAATTCATTACAAAACCCGGACAGGACCCTTGGGAAATTCTGGCCGAGGATTATGGATTCGCGCCTCCTCCCTCGTTCAGAATAGAGGCAGACCGAGAGAAAGCAGAGACGGAACAAACGAGACGGGGCACGCGTGACTGCCGCGTGAGTTTGGGTGCTCATCACGCGGATTGCTCTTCTCTTTATTGCTCGTTCCGAACAGCTTCGCCGTGGGCACGTGGAGGAGGGTCACGGGCAACGCGGACACGACACGACACTCCACTCCCGCGCCGCGCCTATACATCCATGCCGGGTTTCGCTTCTCTGCTCCGGAGGAGTCGGGGTGGGTGGGAGGAAGGGTGGAGGGGTGGGGTGTGTGGGTGGGGTGTGTGGGTGGTGTGTGTGGGTGGGGTGGGAAAGGTGGGGTGGGAGGGGTGGTGTGTGTGGGTGGGGTGTGTGGGTGGGGTGTGTGGGTGGGGTGTGTGGGTGGTGTGTGTGGATGGTGTGTGTGGGTGGGGTGTGTGGGTGGGGTGTGTGGGTGGGGTGTGTGGGTGGGGTGGGAGGGGTGGGGTGTGTGGGTGGGGTGGGAGGGGTGGGGTGTGTGGGTGGGGTGGGAGGGGTGGGGTGTGTGGGTGGGGTGCGGTGGGTGTGGGCAAGTGATCCTGTGGTCACCGACACACAGCTACCCACGAGGCGACTCGCCTTGCCATTGAACATCTGGGCAAATCACCCGCGGCATTGACCCTGGGCCGGTTTCGACATTCAGTATCTCATCAGCAGGGTTGAGCTTGGTGGTGAACCTACACCCCCCCCCCACCCCCGGAAGGCCGTATGGCCGATGGGATGTTTAAATGTTAAAGTACTTTAAATGTTTGAATGTGGAGAGACAAACATGGACAAGAGCCGAATTGTCCGCTTAATTATTTTGCATGTAATGTTCTCCGCTACGACACACTCATGATGATTCTGTGCTGCCAATCATCGAGTTTTGCTTGGAACCAGGACCAGCCGCCGTCTAACACGGGCGGGTGGGGGGGGCCTTGCCAATTAACATCTGGCAGGCAAATTTTGATTTAAAGCTTTCGTGACTGCAGTAATTCATATTCTTAGCTCTTTCGGTAGTCACGTTGAAGGGAAACAATAAAATAATAAAATATATACAACAATAAAAATTCTCACGACGTTTCGACCATAACACAAACGGTCGAAACGTCGTGAGAATTTTTATTGTTTTATATATATTTTATTATTTTATTGTTTCCCTTCAACGTGACTTTACCGAAAGAGCTAAGATTATCTGGCAGGCAGTTTCACGTCCACCATTGGTTCTAGCAAAGCCCGACCCTGCTGCTGATGATGAAACATCGAATGTCGAAACCTGCATCCACACCGGTCGATGAGCGTGAAGATAAATCAAACATTTGTTTTGCAAAACCCAAGCTATTCATCACCACGCGGTTCACTTCGCTATTGCATAATTATTTGCTGGGTGGTGGGAATACAACTCCGAATCGTCACGATGCGATGCTCCGTTACTGAACGGACGATACGATTATCGTGAATACACACGCGAGTCCTACATTCAAAAAACACAGCCCTGCTGCAGAGCCAACGGTTGACATTCCACATTCCTATGGCAGGGGAGGGGGGTGGATACATAGAACAAAGCGCTGTTGACTTCACCACAAGGTGGTATATATTTTATTGACCCCGCTGGGATGATGCCCACTCCCCACCCGCTTCCTAACAAGGATTTGAACTCGCAAACTTCCACCGAGCCTGTATATTACAGTGACATCAACAACAACAGCCTGTATATTACAGTGACATCAACAACAACAGCCTGCATATTACAGTGACAACAACAGCCTGGATATTACAGTGACATCAACAACAGCCTGGATATTACAGTGACATCAACAACAACAGCAGCCTGCATATTACAGTGACATCAACAACAGCAACAACAGCCTGCATATTACAGTGACATCAACAACAGCAACAACAGCCTGCATATTACAGTGACATCAACAACAGCCTGCATATTACAGTGACATCAACAACAACAACAGCCTGCATATTACAGTGACATCAACAACAACAACAGCCTGCATATTACAGTGACATCAACAACAACAACAGCCTGCATATTACAGTGACATCAACAACAACAACAGCCTGCATATTACAGTGACATCAACAACAGCCTGTATATTACAGTGACATCAACAACAACAGCCTGTATATTACAGTGACATCAACAACAACAGCCTGTATATTACAGTGACATCAACAACAACAGCCTGTATATTACAGTGACATCAACAATAACAGCCTGCATATTACAGTGACAGCAACAACAACAAAACAGCCTGTATATTACAATGACATCAACAACATCAGCCTGGATATTGCAGTGACATCAACAACAACAGCCTGGATATTACAGTGACATCAACAACAACATCCTGGATATTGCAGTGACATCAACAACAGCCTGTATATTACAGTGACAACAACAGCCTGGATATTACAGTGACAACAACAACAGCCTGCATATTACAGTGACATCAACAACTGCCTGTATATTACAGTGACATCAACAACAGCCTGGATATTACAGTGACAACAACAACAGCCTGTATATTACAGTGACATCAACAACAACAGCCTGCATATTACAGTGACATCAACAACAACAGCCTGCATATTACAGTGACAACAACAACAGCCTGCATATTACAGTGACATCAACAACTGCCTGTATATTACAGTGACATCAACAACAGCCTGTATATTACAGTGACAACAACAACAGCCTGTATATTACAGTGACATCAACAACAACAGCCTGTATATTACAATGACATCAACAACAGTCTGCATATTACAGTGACAGCAGCAACAACAACAGCCTGCATATTACAGTGACAACAACAGCCTGTATATTATAGTGACATCAACAACAACAGCCTGCATATTACAGTGACAACAACAGCCTGTATATTACAGTGACATCAACAACAACAACAACAGCCTGCATATTACAGTGACAACAACAGCCTGTATATTACAGTGACATCAACAACAACAGCCTGGATATTACAGTGACATCAACAACAACAGCCTGGATATTACAGTGAAATCAACAACAGCCTGCATATTACAGTGACAACAACAGCCTGTATATTACAGTGACATCAACAACAACAGCCTGGATATTGCAGTGACATCAACAACAACAGCCTGGATATTACAGTGACATCAACAACAACAGCCTGTATATTACAGTGACATCAACAACAGCCTGCATATTACAGTAACAACAGCCTGGATATTACAGTGACATCAACAACAGCCTGTATATTACAGTGACATCAACAACAACAGCCTGGATATTGCAGTGACATCAACAACAACAGCCTGGATATTACAGTGACATCAACAACAACAGCCTGTATATTACAGTGACATCAACAACAGCCTGCATATTACAGTAACAACAGCCTGGATATTACAGTGACATCAACAACAGCCTGTATATTACAGTAACAACAGGCTGTATATTACAGTAACAACAGCCTGCATATTACAGTGACAACAGGCTGTATATTACAGTAACAACAGGCTGTATATTACAGTAACAACAGGCTGTATATTAGTGACATCAACAACAGCCTGCATATTACAGTGACATCAACAACAGCCTGTATATTACAGTAACAACAGGCTGTATATTACAACAACAGCCTGCATATTACAGTAACAACAGGCTGTATATTACAGTGACATCAACAGCCTGTATATTACAGTAACAGGCTGTATATTACAGTAACAACAGCCTGCATATTACAGTAACAACAGGCTGTATATTACAGTGACATCAACAACAGCCTGTATATTACAGTAACAACAGCCTGTATATTACAGTAACAACAGGCTGTATATTACAGTGACATCAACAACAGCCTGTATATTACAGTAACAACAGGCTGCATATTAGTGGCGATGCTGCTGCGTTGGCAGTGGTGGTGCACCAGCACAGTCTAACAGCGACTCGAGGTGCTCCTCAACAACAACAAGGCCAGGCGTGGCCTTCAAAGGAAAACATATACAACGTTTCACACTGTTTTGGGCCTTTATGTACTTTGCAGAAGGGCCATTGCCCGAAACGTCGCCTATTATTGGTATTTTGAAGCCACCCGCGGCGCTCTTATTGACTGTTTGGAGTTTAATTGCTTCATACATAAGCACATAATCATCATTATCTATTGACATTAATCATATTTGACAAATATAAATTAGGTGGCTACACGTTGCTCGCGTCTTGATGCAAAACAGGTTCGGCGTGACACGTGCGGATTCATGTCACGTGTACGTGTGTGTGTGTACGTGTGTGTGTGTGCTGGCACGGTAGGAGGCACCGCTGGTGGTGCATCTGCCAGTCATCTCAGTCAGTCAACCCACGGCACCATCTGGGTCTGTCTCCACTTCACGTGGCCTCAAAGTACACGCAGCCTGGCACAAGCGTCACTGCCACGTAGTGGGGAATGGCGGCGGCTGTTGTTGTGTGCCTGTGCATACGTGGCTTTTGTACGTGTGCGCACATGGACGTGTGTGCCTGTATGCATGTGTGAATGTGTGTGCGCGCGTGTGAATGTGTGCGCGCGTGTGAATAATGTGTGCGCGTGTGAATGTGTGCGCGTGTCAATGTGTGCGCGTGTGTGAATGTGTGCGCGCGTGTGAATGTGTGCAAGTGTGTGAATGTGTGCGCGTGTGTGAATGTGTGCGCGTGTGTGAATGTGTGCGCGCGTGTGAATGTGTGCAAGTGTGTGAATGTGTGCGCGCGTGTGAACGTGTGCCGACGTATTTGCGTCCCTCGTGACGTGGGGGGCGGAGCACCACGTCGCGTGGGATCTGTTTAGCAAACATCGGGTAAGTGGAGTGCGTAAGAAATTAATGTTTGGGATTTTTTTTTCGCTTCTATTTGCTGCCAATATTTTAGTATTTACTTTTGTCATGATGTTTGGCGACCCAGGTCAACCACTCACGCACCGTCCTGGCCTCGTGAGAGAGTCTCTCTCACCTGGAGACAAACGAGTTCAAGACCGGAGCGAAAAGGCTCATCCACAGACCACTCGTTCGTAGGAGATGAGCAAAACCTATTTGCTGTACTGCATACTAAACCATGTATGTCCAATACCAAGCGTTAAGGTGACGTGTCCGCTCAATGGTACTGATTTCAAGACGCATTCGTACACACGTGTATCTAACACGCGCACACAAAGCCAAAGATCACTCGTGGAGCCTTAACAGACGTAAGGGCCCCCCCAGTGGTGTGAGCGAGCATCTATGAAGGCCGGCAGGGCAACACGAGAGGGGTGGGTGGCCAGCACCACACCCAGCCGCCTTTGTCTCCCCAGTGTTGATGTTTTAATACACAGCGCACCAGGTACTTGTTTGAAGGCAGAGTCGACCGAGGCAACTAACCAGGAACGTCTTCTTTGGTTCTTTCGGTAAAGTCACGTAGAATGAGAATAAAATAATAAAATAACACGATAAAATTCTCACGACGTTTCGGCCACAACGCAAGCGGCCGTCTTCAGGTGAAAGGAACAGACCTGTCGGCACGACAGAGCTTCAATGAACGATGTTAAGATTCGTAGCGACTTTTAAGCTGGTAGGGAGAAGTGAGGCACCTTGACAAAGGGGTTGACATATCAAATAGCTGAGGGATTCGCTTGTGACTGGTCACAGAAATGGCTATGTTAAAGTCAAAACCTACACATCCACAGAGGCAACTAGTAATTTAGCATTGAAATAGCTAAGGGATTAGCTTGTGACTGGTCACAGAAATAGATGTTAAAGTAAAGGCCTACACATCCACAGAGCTGCAATGAACGCTGTTAAGATTCGTAGCGACTTTAAGCTGGTTGGGAGAAGTGAGGCACCTTGACAAAGGGGGTTTACATATCAAATAGCTGAGGGATTAGCTTGTTACTGGTCACGGAAATGGCTATGTTAAAGTCAAAACCTACACATCCACAGAGGCAAAGGGGGCTGCAACAACTCAACTGTCATACAGTAAACCGATGTGAAAAACCTAATTCTAAATGACATCGGTTTACTGTATGACAGTTGAGTTGTTGCAGCCACCTTTGGCGTCCATGTACGAGGTGCCTCTGTGGATGTGTAGGTTTTGACTTTAACATAGCCATTTCCGTGACCAGTCACAAGCTAATCCCTCAGCTATTTGATATGTAAACTCCCTTTGTCAAGGTGTCTCACTTCTCCTAACCAGCTTAAAGTCGCTACGAATCTTAACAGCGTTCATTGAAGCTCTGTGGATGTGTAGGCCTTTACTTTAACATCTATTTCTGTGACCAGTCACAAGCTAATCCCTTAGCTATTTCAATGCTAAATTACTAGTTGCCTCTGTGGATGTGTAGGTTTTGACTTTAACATAGCCATTTCTGTGACCAGTCACAAGCTAATCCCTCAGCTATTTGATATGTCAACCCCTTTGCCAAGGTGCCTCACTTCTCCCAACCAGCTTAAAAGTCGCTACGAACCTTAACATCGTTCATTGAAGCTCTGTCGTCCCGACAGGTCTGTTCCTTTCACCTGAAGACGGCCGCTTGCGTTGTGGCCGAAACGTCGTGAGAATTTTATCGTGTTATTTTATTGTTTTATTCTCATTCTACGTGACTTTACCGAAAGAACCAAATAAGATGAATCCTTGCAGTCACGAAAGCTTTAAAACGAAATTTAACCAGGACCGGTTCAGATATTCGCTGTCACTCAGGTCGCAGGCTTGGCAGTAGAGTGCAGCACGTGTGCTTTGACCACTGCGCCACCACTCCCCACAAAGACAAAGATCCCCCGTATAGCCTTCACACACACACACACACCCCTTGGTCACCTGTGGCAAGCACTCCAAAACACATAAACCCGAACTTCTCCACGCATGTGCAAAATAAATATAGATCCCGTCTCCCTCTACAGTATACATACATCTCACTACAATATATACAATATATTTTGGGAAGTGTGGTGTGGGGAGGGAGGGGGGTCAGAATGGTAATGTGCAGGATTACGGCCAGCAGCCAATGTTTTGGACAGGGCGCATAGATCACATCTGAAGGCGCCCCCCTATGTCATCATATTTACTGTTGCTACGTTTGATATTTTTTTGATATGCAGGGACTCTTCTACTTACGAACTAGTGAGGTTCCAGAGGTCTGTTCGTAAGTCGATTTGTTCGTAATTCCAACTGTACTCCTGTCGATTCCAAACGTGTTGAACGGCGTGTACACTAAACACGGGGAATGGCTTTAAAAGTTATTAAATTAAATCACGACGTTTCGGGCGCAACACGGGCGCCCATCATTCAGGTAGGACAACCAGAGCAAGAAACAATTTTTGAAGTGGGCAAAAGGGCTGCTGTAGTAACAAGAGGCCATATAGACAAGAGAGGGTGGGGGGAGCCAGGGAGGAGAGACAGAGGAGGGGGGGGTAGCAGCCCTTTTGCCCACTTCAGCAATTGTTTCCTGCTGTGGTTGTCCCACCTGATGACGGACGCCCGTGTTGCGCCCAAAAACGTCGTGATTTATTCTATTTGATACCTACTACGTGACTTTACCGAAAGAACCAAAGAGTATGGATCCCTGCAGTCACGAACACTTCAAATCTAGAGTGATACAACTTTTAAATCCAATCTCCCGTGGACGTAGGTGCCACCGCTTCTTCACGCTCTGCTGATGTAGATGCCGCCACCACCACTGGCATCTATTGCGCGGCGCCTGAACAGACGACGCTCGGCCCGAACAGGCAAAACGACATACGGGGGGGGGGAGGCGGTGGGGGACAGGTTTGTTCGTATCTCTGAAAGCTCACAAGTCGAGTGTTCGTAAGTAGAGGAGTCCCCGCACATATAGCATTGGGGTCGTCCTTCGTGGGGGAGTGCGGAACCCGGGGGAAGGGGGGGGGGGCGCAAACCCCACACCAGGTAGGCCCCTCCCCGTCGCCATCAGACTAAAGCGGAAGTGCGACATTTGACACTGTGACGTCCAAGTGCTCCCCGCCCCCCCCACTAAAGCGCGGGGCCCTGGGCAGTCGTCCCGACTAGCCCCGTGTCCCTAGGGGTCGGCTCCGTGTTGAGGGTTCAAAACGTTCAACAGCAATGTTGATTTGCTTATACACGTGTGACTGTTCAACGTTTGCCGAGTGAACGTGTTCACTCCCCGTTGTTGGTGTTACGTGTTCCTCGACTATCAAAACGCGTAATTTATTGGTTAGTGGTTTTTTTTTTTAAAAAAAACGTGCAAACAAGCGTAAATGCAATTAAAACTATGGAAATTATTTAAGTTATTTAATATCCTGTCGATAGTTGTGGATACATTAAATACTTTAATTAAATGTTATCGATTTTTTTTTAACACGTATAGACATTATTTTAGTTTTTACTCAAACCTAGCAAGAAATATCATGCCATACAATTGAGCAGCAGCAGCAGCAATCATTCTGCCACAGAGTGCCCCACTACGATCAGTCCGGACCGTGCATCACAGGTGCTAAAGGCTACCGCGAGGCTATGGTGTGCAGTACAGCACACCTAGATTAGTGTGCTGTACTTTCTCTATGCTACCCCGCATTGGCTAACCCACCCCCGACACCAGCGTCCGGTACTGGGGGTACACGCTTGGGGCATGGTACACGTGTGTGTGTGTGTGCGTGTGGTCACGGTCTGGAATTGAACTTTGGTGGTGTAGTGTGAAGGTGTGAGAGACAACTCCACACACACGCGCGCGCATGGGACAAACACAAAGATCCCCCGCCCCCCGTATCGCCTTTTGGGGCAAGTGCTGTTAGCGAGTAGCACCTATGAAGGTCGGCACGGCACACGAGGGGGTGGGTGACCAGCACCACGTCCGGCCGCCTTTGTCTCCCTCGTGGTGATGTTTACGCACCGCACCAGGTACTCATTTGAGGCTGAGTCGACCTAGGGGAGGCCAAGGACCGGTTCAGATAATCGCCGCCGGCGTTGGTGGCCGTGAGCGTGGATCGGTTTTGTTGTGCAGCGCGCTAACCGCTGCGCCACCGCTCCTCACACACGTAACGTCACACACTCACTCGCGCGTCTTCCTACCCACGTGTGTCCACCACATCACCACCACCATCATCATCATCTCACATGTAGCTCGACTCTCCTGCACCGCCGCCGCCGCCGCGCTGGTCGTCAGCTGCTGTGCGCCCCTCCCCTCCGTCCCCGGGGGTCCCCGCGGGGGCGGCCGCCACGGAGCCTGGCACGAGCGAGACCCCCGTGCTCGAGCGGGAGCGGCCCCAGCCCACGCGGCCCTCCTCCTCGGGGATGTCCGCGAGCGCGAACGAATCGGTGGAGCGAGTGCTGGCGCGCAGCGGGGTCAGCCGCGGGAAGCCCCCGGGGGTCTGGGGGATCGCCCTCTGGGCGCGGGCCGACGGGGTCGCCCGCTCGTCGCCTCGCCTCCACGGCAGATCCCCGCACTCCCAGGCCCCCGCGTCCCCCCAGCCGGGGGTTGGGTCGTCGGCGGCGAACGCCGGGTTCTCGTAGCCCCCCAGCGCTGGTTTGTTGGAATGGGGGAGGGGGAGGGGAGGGATGGAGATGAGAGGAGGTGGTAGGAGGGAAGGGGATAGGAGGGAAGGGGACGGCCAAGCGAGGGGATAGGGAGGGAGAGGGGGGGGGATCATCACCGTCGTGTAACGTTCACAACGCGCCTCCCCCCCACGGGGCAAGTCTGGCCCCCTAGGCGACCCCCCCCACAGCCCAGCTCCAGTGGCAGCCGTCCCCCGTGTGGTGGCTCGGCGAGGTTCTCTCCCCCCGCACCCCGAGGAGCGGGGGGCTGCGGCCCACGGCTCTCGTCGAGAGACCGACGCCACGGGACGCCGCCTCGGCAGTGCTGCTGCACCCGCAGTGTTGGGGCAGGGAACCAGGGAGGAGGGGGGCCTTGTGGGGGGAGGGGCCTTGTGAGGGGGAGGGGCCTTGTGATGGAGGGGGCCTTGAGGGGAGGGGCCTTGTGGGGGGAGGGGCCTTGTGAGGGGGAGGGGCCTTGTGATGGAGGGGGCCTTGAGGGGAGGGGCCTTGTGGGGGGAGGGGCCTTGTGAGGGGGAGGGGCCTTGTGATGGAGGGGGCCTTGAGGGGACGGGCCTTGTGGGGGGAGGGGCCTTGTGAGGGGGAGGGGCCTTGTGAGGGGGAGGGGCCTTGTGATGGAGGGGGGGCTTGTGAGGGGAGGGGCCTTGTGAGGGGAGGGGCCTTGTGAGGGGAGGGGGCGCCTGGTGAGAGGGAGGGGCCTTGTGAGGGGAGGGGCCTTGTGAGGGGAGGGGCCTTGTGAGGGGAGGGGCCTTGTGAGGGGAGGGGCCTTGTGAGGGGAGGGGCCTTGTGAGAGGGAGGGGCCTTGTGAGGGGAGGGGCACCGTGCGTGTAGATCCATGTGGTGGCTGCTCTATTAACATTGACACGCGACGATAAGCCACTTGTTGTTGTTGAGCTGTCATTTGTGGCCTGGGGGGGAAAAAAAACAACTTTATATAGCTCGGTGGGGCCTTGTCTGGCAAAATAAAAATAGTTTATAGAAGAGGGGACTTAAGGCAATGTCGAGTGACCTTGGGGCTCGGGGGGGGGGGCGTTTGTGGGATGTGGGGGGCTCTGAGAGGCGCTTCGAGCGGCGGTGGTGTCGCAGTGGTGAGTGCACCTTGCTGCGAACCCGGCCACCCGAGTTCAGAACAAATGTATTTAATGATCTATTTAGACTGCAGGAGGAATCCGATGAGCAATAAAGCTTTGTTTCACAGATGTCCAGCAGGGGCGAGTCAGAACGTCTCAACAACAAACGCTACAAATGTGGCGTAGCATTCTTGCTTCAGTTATATTTCTATGATATATTCTCGGTTCTTTCAGTAAAGTCACGTAGATAGAGAATATAAATTCAAATGAAGTAACAAAATAAAATATAAAATAAAAGTAAAAAAACCACGACGATCCGATGGCAACACGGTTCTTCATGCGGCGGACAGGAGAGAGGGGCAAGCCTCCACAAGGCACTGCCCTTCAGTGAGCTGTGCGGCGTTAACAGCATGGGCGGGGCACGACTTGCACTAGTAGTGCAGGTAGTGCAAGTAGTGCAGGTAGTGCAGGTAGTGCAGGTAGTGCAAGTAGTGCAGGTAGTGCAGGTAGTGCAGGTAGTGCAAGTAGTGCAGGTAGTGCAGGTAGTGCAAGTAGTGCAGGTAGTGGAGGTAGTACAAGTAGTGCAGGTAGTACAAGTAGTGCAGGTAGTACAAGTAGTGGAGGTAGTGCAAGTAGTGCAGGTAGTACAAGTAGTGCAAGTAGTGGAGGTAGTGCAAGTAGTGCAGGTAGTGCAGGTAGTGCAAGTAGTGCAGGTAGTGCAGATAGTGCAAGTAGTGCAGGTAGTGGAGGTAGTACAAGTAGTGCAGGTAGTACAAGTAGTGCAGGTAGTACAAGTAGTGGAGGTAGTGCAAGTAGTGCAGGTAGTACAAGTAGTGCAAGTAGTGGAGGTAGTGCAAGTAGTGCAGGTAGTACAAGTAGTGCAGGTAGTACAGGTAGTCCTAGTTCAGGTAGTGCAAGTAGTGCAGGTAGTGCAAGTAGTACAGGTAGTGCAAGTAGTGCAGGTAGTCCTAGTGCAGGTAGTGCAGGTAGTCCTAGTTCAGGTAGTACAAGTAGTGCAGGTAGTGCAGGTAGTGCCGGTAGTGCAGGTAGCACAAGTAGCGCGAGTAGTGCAGGTAGTGCAGGTAGTGCAGGTAGTGCAGGTAGTGCCGGTAGTGCAGGTAGTACGAGTAGTGCATGTAGTGCAGGTGGTGCCGGTAGTGCAGGTAGTGCCGGTAGTGCAGGTAGTGCAGGTAGTACAAGTAGTGCAAGTAGTGCAGGTAGTACAAGTAGTGCGAGTGGTGCAGGTAGTGCAGGTAGTGCAATTAGTGCAGGTAGTGCAAGTAGTGCAAGTAGTGCAGGTAGTACAGGTAGTGCAAGTAGTGCAGGTAGTACAAGTAGTGCAAGTAGTGCAGGTAGTACAAGTAGTGCAGGTAGTGCAAGTCGTGCGTGAGACAATGGGGGGAGGAGCAACAGGAGAGAGAGAGAGGTGGAGTAGAGGTGGAGCTGATGGCGATGGCGCAGTCCAAGTGTGTTAGTCCACCCGACTCGATGACGTGTTACCAGGTGGACGCTGGTTGACTATATACAACTGGGTGACTCTGTAGCTGCTACACGACGTTCACTATATAGCCGACTCCCTATGGAGGAGCCGTCGATGTAGTAGCCACGGCGAAGATTGTACAACTCCCTTCCCAGGGCGATCACCAGCGATGAGAGCGACGACGGCCCGGACCCCGAATCCCCCACGGCAGCCCCGAGCCCCGCCACGCGCTGCCTTTTAAATCCCCTCGGCTCTGCCGCGTCCCTTTCCCCAAACTCTCTCCCCCTTGCCTCACGAGAACACCCCGGGGGGAGTTCCATCGCTACCCCCCCCGCGGTGACTCCTCACCCAGTTACCGAAACTTGGCCCTGCCCGTCCTCATCGCTGCAATCACTTATTCAAGGCCACTAGGCCCCGTAGTGTCCTGACACAAACGACGCGATACGAGTGGAAAGTAAAAGGAAAGGTAAAAAGAAAATCACTTACATATATATACAAATACAGGTTTGTTTTAATCTTATCAGGCAAAGCCCACCGAGTTAAAACACATTCCTGCGGAGGGAGATGCGGAGGGAGATGTGGAGGGAGATGCGGAGGGAGCTGGTAGCAGCGGAGGGAGCTGGTAGCAGCGGAGGGAGCTGGTAGCAGCGGAGGGAGCTGGTAGCAGCGGAGGGAGCTGGTAGCAGCGGAGGGAGCTGGTAGCAGCGGAGGGAGCTGGTAGCAACGTTGGGTTGCTCGGTCAATGGCCGGGTCAACGGCGGCACCACGTGGTGCATTCAGCACAATATGCCCGACTGTGAGGGCGGGCACAAGCCAACGTGAGTAGGTTAAACGTTGAGTTTTATGAGGGCACCACGGGGTGACCAGCCCCACCCAGCCCCACCCTCACCACCCAGCCCCACCCAGCCCCACCCTCACCACCCAGCCCCACCCAGCCCCACCCTCACCACCCAGCCCCACCCAGCCCCACCCTCACCACCCAGCCCCACCCAGCCCCACCCTCACCACCCAGCCCCACCCAGCCCCACCCTCACCACCCAGCCCCACCCAGCCCCACCCTCACCACCCAGCCCCACCCAGCCCCACCCTCACCACCCAGCCCCACCCAGCCCCACCCTCACCACCCAGCCCCACCCAGCCCCACCCTCACCACCCAGCCCCACCCAGCCCCACCCTCACCACCCAGCCCCACCCAGCCCCACCCTCACCACCCAGCCCCACCCAGCCCCACCCTCACCACCCAGCCCCACCCAGCCCCACCCTCACCACCCAGCCCCACCCAGCCCCACCCTCACCACCCAGCCCCACCCAGCCCCACCCTCACCACCCAGCCCCACCCAGCCCCACCCTCACCACCCAGCCCCACCCAGCCCCACCCTCACCACCCAGCCCCACCCAGCCCCACCCTCACCACCCAGCCCCACCCAGCCCCACCCTCACCACCCAGCCCCACCCAGCCCCACCCTCACCACCCAGCCCCACCCAGCCCCACCCTCACCACCCAGCCCCACCCAGCCCCACCCTCACCACCCAGCCCCACCCAGCCCCACCCTCACCACCCAGCCCCACCCAGCCCCACCCTCACCACCCAGCCCCACCCAGCCCCACCCTCACCACCCAGCCCCACCCAGCCCCACCCTCACCACCCAGCCCCACCCAGCCCCACCCTCACCACCCAGCCCCACCCAGCCCCACCCTCACCACCCAGCCCCACCCAGCCCCACCCTCACCACCCAGCCCCACCCAGCCCCACCCTCACCACCCAGCCCCACCCAGCCCCACCCTCACCACCCAGCCCCACCCAGCCCCACCCTCACCACCCAGCCCCACCCAGCCCCACCCTCACCACCCAGCCCCACCCAGCCCCACCCTCACCACCCAGCCCCACCCAGCCCCACCCTCACCACCCAGCCCCACCCAGCCCCACCCTCACCACCCAGCCCCACCCAGCCCCACCCTCACCACCCAGCCCCACCCAGCCCCACCCTCACCACCCAGCCCCACCCAGCCCCACCCTCACCACCCAGCCCCACCCAGCCCCACCCTCACCACCCAGCCCCACCCAGCCCCACCCTCACCACCCAGCCCCACCCAGCCCCACCCTCACCACCCAGCCCCACCCAGCCCCACCCTCACCACCCAGCCCCACCCAGCCCCACCCTCACCACCCAGCCCCACCCAGCCCCACCCTCACCACCCAGCCCCACCCAGCCCCACCCTCACCACCCAGCCCCACCCAGCCCCACCCTCACCACCCAGCCCCACCCAGCCCCACCCTCACCACCCAGCCCCACCCAGCCCCACCCTCACCACCCAGCCCCACCCAGCCCCACCCTCACCACCCAGCCCCACCCAGCCCCACCCTCACCACCCAGCCCCACCCAGCCCCACCCTCACCACCCAGCCCCACCCAGCCCCACCCTCACCACCCAGCCCCACCCAGCCCCACCCTCACCACCCAGCCCCACCCAGCCCCACCCTCACCACCCAGCCCCACCCAGCCCCACCCTCACCACCCAGCCCCACCCAGCCCCACCCTCACCACCCAGCCCCACCCAGCCCCACCCTCACCACCCAGCCCCACCCAGCCCCACCCTCACCACCCAGCCCCACCCAGCCCCACCCTCACCACCCAGCCCCACCCAGCCCCACCCTCACCACCCAGCCCCACCCAGCCCCACCCTCACCACCCAGCCCCACCCAGCCCCACCCTCACCACCCAGCCCCACCCAGCCCCACCCTCACCACCCAGCCCCACCCAGCCCCACCCTCACCACCCAGCCCCACCCAGCCCCACCCTCACCACCCAGCCCCACCCAGCCCCACCCTCACCACCCAGCCCCACCCAGCCCCACCCTCACCACCCAGCCCCACCCAGCCCCACCCTCACCACCCAGCCCCACCCAGCCCCACCCTCACCACCCAGCCCCACCCAGCCCCACCCTCACCACCCAGCCCCACCCAGCCCCACCCTCACCACCCAGCCCCACCCAGCCCCACCCTCACCACCCAGCCCCACCCAGCCCCACCCTCACCACCCAGCCCCACCCAGCCCCACCCTCACCACCCAGCCCCACCCAGCCCCACCCTCACCACCCAGCCCCACCCAGCCCCACCCTCACCACCCAGCCCCACCCAGCCCCACCCTCACCACCCAGCCCCACCCAGCCCCACCCTCACCACCCAGCCCCACCCAGCCCCACCCTCACCACCCAGCCCCACCCAGCCCCACCCTCACCACCCAGCCCCACCCAGCCCCACCCTCACCACCCAGCCCCACCCAGCCCCACCCTCACCACCCAGCCCCACCCAGCCCCACCCTCACCACCCAGCCCCACCCAGCCCCACCCTCACCACCCAGCCCCACCCAGCCCCACCCTCACCACCCAGCCCCACCCAGCCCCACCCTCACCACCCAGCCCCACCCAGCCCCACCCTCACCACCCAGCCCCACCCAGCCCCACCCTCACCACCCAGCCCCACCCAGCCCCACCCTCACCACCCAGCCCCACCCAGCCCCACCCTCACCACCCAGCCCCACCCAGCCCCACCCTCACCACCCAGCCCCACCCAGCCCCACCCTCACCACCCAGCCCCACCCAGCCCCACCCTCACCACCCAGCCCCACTCAGCCCCACCCTCACCACCCAGCCCCACCCAGCCCCACCCTCACCACCCAGCCCCTCCCCACCCTCACCACCCAGCCCCTCCCCACCCTCACCACCCAGCCCCTCCCCACCCTCACCACCCAGCCCCTCCCCACCCTCACCACCCAGCCCCTCCCCACCCTCACCACCCAGCCCCTCCCCACCCTCACCACCCAGCCCCTCCCCACCCTCACCACCCAGCCCCTCCCCACCCTCACCACCCAGCCCCTCCCCACCCTCACCACCCAGCCCCTCCCCACCCTCACCACCCAGCCCCTCCCCACCCTCACCACCCAGCCCCTCCCCACCCTCACCACCCAGCCCCTCCCCACCCTCACCACCCAGCCCCTCCCCACCCTCACCACCCAGCCCCTCCCCACCCTCACCACCCAGCCCCTCCCCACCCTCACCACCCAGCCCCTCCCCACCCTCACCACCCAGCCCCTCCCCACCCTCACCACCCAGCCCCTCCCCACCCTCACCACCCAGCCCCTCCCCACCCTCACCACCCAGCCCCTCCCCACCCTCACCACCCAGCCCCTCCCCACCCTCACCACCCAGCCCCTCCCCACCCTCACCACCCAGCCCCTCCCCACCCTCACCACCCAGCCCCTCCCCACCCTCACCACCCAGCCCCTCCCCACCCTCACCAACCAGCCCCTCCCCACCCTCACCACCCAGCCCCTCCCCACCCTCACCACCCAGCCCCTCCCCACCCTCACCACCCAGCCCCTCCCCACCCTCACCACCCAGCCCCTCCCCACCCTCACCACCCAGCCCCTCCCCACCCTCACCACCCAGCCCCTCCCCACCCTCACCACCCAGCCCCTCCCCACCCTCACCACCCAGCCCCTCCCCACCCTCACCACCCAGCCCCTCCCCACCCTCACCACCCAGCCCCTCCCCACCCTCACCACCCAGCCCCTCCCCACCCTCACCACCCAGCCCCTCCCCACCCTCACCACCCAGCCCCTCCCCACCCTCACCACCCAGCCCCTCCCCACCCTCACCACCCAGCCCCTCCCCACCCTCACCACCCAGCCCCTCCCCACCCTCACCACCCAGCCCCTCCCCACCCTCCCCACCCAGCCCCTCCCCACCCTCCCCACCCAGCCCCTCCCCACCCTCCCCACCCAGCCCCGCCCCACCCTCCCCACCCAGCCCCTCCCCTCTCCACCCAGCCCCACCCAGCCCCTCCCCACCCAGCCCCTCCCTACCCTCCCCTCTCCACCCAGCCCCACCCCTCCCACGTGGACAGACATCCACAGACATACACAATTAATCCCCTGCTTCCTGTGAAGAATTAATCCCGGTTGGGCTTCCAGTCCACTACGTTTCCTACCAGTATTATTTTACAGCTTGATTCCCGCTCACGGTCACCAACACCGTTGACAATTATTTGAACCGGTCCTGGGCCTCCTTTAGGTCGACTCCGCATGAAATTAGTACCTGGTGCAGAGTGTAAACATCGCCAATGGGGAGGACAAAGGCGGCCGGGCGTGGAATTGGCCACCCACCCCCTCGTGTGCCGTGCCGACCTTCATAGGTGCTCGCCAAAAGCACTTGCCCCAACAGTCTGTCCAGGATATATGGGGGATGTTGTCTTTGGTGGAGGGGAGGGGGTATAAACTAAACTTTATTTTTACCAGGTAAGTCCCCACTGAGCGACGGAGCTCTTCTTCAGAAGAGACCTGGCCACCACAAATGATAGCTCAACCAAGTGGCTTATCAAGTGGAAAGCTACAGCAGCAGCAGTCAAACACTCTACCACGCGCCACGTTGATTCTCAATGTGGAGGGGAAAACCGGAGGACCCTGATAAAAATCCACGCAGTGACCACGGGAAGAGAGACAAATACACAGCAGCAGCAGGCGTCAGGGTGGTGATCAAGCCCACGACCTCCTGTAGACCAGGCGAGGTAGTCAACATCTCCTAGCCACCCTCCCCCCCCCCACTCACCCTGGCGCAGGTCAGAGACGAGCTGGCTGGGCGAGCGCGCCATGAAGGTGATGGCGCCCGGCTCCATGGAGGAGAGCTCGGAGGCCTCGCTGCACTGGGAGCGGCTGTCGGCCTCCGACTCGGTCAGCGACAGCGCGTCTGGCTCGCACACGGGGAGCCACAGCGCTCACCACCAACGCTCACCACCAACGCTCACCACCAACGCTCACCACCAACGCTCACCACCACCGCTCACCACCAACGCTCACCACCACCGCTCAAACCAACACTCAACACCGCCGCTCACCACCGCCTCTCACCACCGCCGCTCACCACCAACACTCAACACCACCGCTTACCGCCGCCGCTCACCAACGCCTCTCAACACCGCCGCTCACCACCGCCGCTCACCACTGCCTCTCACCAACGCTCACCATCACTCACCACCGCCGCTCACCACCACTCACCACTGCCTCTCACCAACGCTCGCCACCACTCACCACCACCACTCACCAACACTCACCACCGCTGCTCACCGCCGCTCACCATCACTCACCACCACCGCTCACCACCACTCACCACCGCCACTCACCACCACTCACCACCGCTGCTCACCAACGCTCACCATCACTCACCACCGCCGCTCACCACCACTCACCACCGCCGCTCACCAACGCTCACCATCACTCACCACCGCCACTCACCACCACTCACCACCACCACTCACCAACACTCACCACCGCCACTCACCATCACTCACCACCGCTGCTCACCAACGCTCACCAACGCCACTCAACACCGCCGCCGCTCACCAACACTTACCACCACCACCGCTCACTAACATTCACCAATACTCACCACCACCGCTTACCAACACTCACCAACACTCACCAATACTCACCACCAACGCTCACCAACACTCACCAATACTCACCACCACCGCTCACGAACACTCACCAATACTTACCACCGCCACTCACCAATACTCACCACCAACGCTCACCAACGCTCACAAGCACTCACCACCACGCACCCTGTCTCGATTGACAGCACCACCACTCACCAACGCTCACCGCCGCCGCTCACCAACACCTCTCCAGCACTCACCAATACGCTCCCTCTCTCGATCGACATCACCACCGTCGCCCACCAACACTCACCACTGCTCACCAATCCTCTCAAACTCACCTTTCTCCACCCAGCTCACAGACTTCTGCGGCAGGGGGCAGAACCCGTTGGGAATGAGTTCACCGTTCACCTGCACACGTGCGCACAAAGGCAAAGGTCCCCCACGTAGCCCTTAGCAGGCCGTTGTGGCAAGAGCCGTCACGGCGAGCAGTGGGGGGCTATGGGGGGCTGTGGGGGGCGCGAAAGCGACCGTTCGATCCCGTTTGAGTGACCCGCGGGGTGATGATCCAGAGCGGTAGCCAGAGCCACGGGGGGGGGGGGGGCAGACGGCGCGTGGCAGCGGCCGAGGCTTTGAATGCCACGCGACCGCCAGCGTTCACCAGGGCGGCACCTCGGATTCGAACCGCGAACCTCCACGACCATGTGAATTATCGTGGTGGGAGGGGGAGGAGATGGTGGGGGGCAGGGGGAGGAGATGGTGGGGAGGAGGGGGAAGAGATGGTGGGAGGGAGGGGGAAGAGATGGTGGGGGGGAGGGGGAGGAGATGGTGGGGGGGAGGGGGAGGAGATGGTGGGGGGGGAGGAGATGGTGGGGGGGGGGGGAGATGGTGGGGGGGGGAGGAGATGGTGGGGGGGGAGGAGATGGTGGGGGGGGGAGGAGATGGTGGGGAGGAGGGTGAAGGAGATGGTGGTGGGGGGAGTGTGTTTCCTCTTCACACCCGCGCCTCACCATGCCCCCCCCCAGCTCACCACCCCGACCCCCCCTCAGGCCCCCCCCCCCCCCCACCTTGCTCCCGCGGTGCGAGCGGTTCCCACGGCGTCCCTGCTTGCTCTGGCTGAACGACTCGAGGCGCTTGAGCATCGTGCGCTTGAAGATCTCCTTCTGCTGCTGCTCCTGCACGCTGCTGGTGCCGGCCGCCTGCCGGCTGTACAGGGACTGCACCTGCACGGGGGGGGCGGGGGGGGGGGTGAGCGCACCTGTGGGGTCACTCAAAGTTGCCGCGCAGTACGCGGCGAGTGTGGTGTACGTGTCTGCGTGTCTGTGTCTGTGTGTGTGTGTGTCTGTGTGGTGTACGTGTCTGTGTGTGTGTGTGTGTCTGTGTGTGTGTGTCTGTGTGTCTGCGTGGTGTACGTGTCTGTGTGTCTGTGTGGTGTACGTGTCTGTGTGTGTGTGTGTGTCTGTGTGTGTGTGTCTGTGTGTCTGCGTGGTGTACGTGTCTGTGTGTCTGTGTGGTGTACGTGTCTGTGTGTCTGTGTGTCTGTGTCTGCGTGTCTGTGTGTCTGCGTGTCTGTGTGTCTGCGTGTCTGTGTGTCTGCGTGTCTGTGTGTCTGCGTGGTGTACGTGTCTGTGTGGTGTATGTGTCTGTGTGTCTGCGTGTCTGTGTGTCTGCGTAGTGTACGTGTCTGCGTGTCTGCATGGTGTACGTGTCTGCGTGGTGTACGTGTCTGTGTGTCTGCGTGGTGTAGGCGTCTGCGTGGTGTAGGTGTCTGTGTGTCTGCGTAGTGTACGTGTCTGCGTGGTGTACGTGTCTGTGTGTCTGCGTGGTGTACGTGTCTGTGTGTCTGCGTGGTGTAGGTGTCTGTGTGTCTGCGTAGTGTACGTGTCTGCGTGGTGTACGTGTCTGTGTGTCTGCGTGGTGTACGTGTCTGTGTGTCTGCGTGGTGTAGGTGTCTGCGTGGTGTAGGTGTCTGCGTGGTGTACGTGTCTGCGTGGCGAGTAGAGGTTGTTGCGCAGCATGCGGTGAGTGACGACGTCCTCGCGGTGCCGGCCGCTCTTGGCCCCGCCGCGCTCCATGGCGTGCAGGTCGAGCTGCGTCACCGCCAGAGACCCGGCCGCACTTTCCCTGCGGCTGGGTCACACACGGGGGTGGGGGGACACCTTGTTGGTGGTGGTGGTGTCACCGTCCACGTGGTGGTGGTGGTGGTGTCACCGTCCACGTGGTGGTGGTGGTGGTGTGACCGTCCACGTGGTGGTGGTGGTGGTGGTGTGACCGTCCACGTGGTGGTGGTGGTGGTGGTGTGACCGTCCACGTGGTGGTGGTGTGACCGTCCACGTGGTGGTGGTGGTGGTGGTGTGACCGTCCACGTGGTGGTGGTGGTGGTGGTGGTGTGACCGTCCACGTGGTGGTGGTGGTGGTGTGACCGTCCACGTGGTGGTGGTGGTGGTGTGACCGTCCACGTGGTGGTGGTGGTGTCACCGTCCACGTGGTGGTGGTGGTGGTGTGACCGTCCACGTGGTGGTGGTGTGACCGTCCACGTGGTGGTGGTGGTGGTGGTGTGACCGTCCACGTGGTGGTGGTGGTGGTGGTGTGACCGTCCACGTGGTGGTGGTGGTGGTGTGACCGTCCACGTGGTGGTGGTGGTGTCACCGTCCACGTGGTGGTGGTGGTGGTGTGACCGTCCACGTGGTGGTGGTGGTGGTGTGACCGTCCACGTGGTGGTGGTGGTGGTGTCACCGTCCACGTAGTGGTGGTGGTGGTGGTGTGACCGTCCACGTAGTGGTGGTGGTGGTGGTGTCACCGTCCACGTGGTGGTGGTGTGACCGTCCACGTGGTGGTGGTGGTGGTGTGACCGTCCACGTGGTGGTGGTGGTGGTGGTGGTGTCACACCGTCCACGTGGTGGTGGTGGTGGTGGTGTGACCGTCCACGTGGTGGTGGTGGTGGTGTCACACCGTCCACGTGGTGGTGGTGGTGTGACCATCCACGTGGTGGTGGTGGTGGTGTCACCGTCCACGTGGTGGTGGTGGTGGTGTGACCGTCCACGTGGTGGTGGTGGTGTGACCGTCCACGTGGTGGTGGTGGTGGTGTGACCGTCCACGTGGTGGTGGTGTGACCGTCCACGTGGTGGTGGTGGTGGTGGTGTGACCGTCCACGTGGTGGTGGTGGTGGTGGTGGTGTGACCGTCCACGTGGTGGTGGTGGTGGTGGTGTGACCGTCCACGTGGTGGTGGTGGTGGTGTGACCGTCCACGTGGTGGTGGTGGTGTCACCGTCCACGTGGTGGTGGTGGTGGTGTGACCGTCCACGTGGTGGTGGTGTGACCGTCCACGTGGTGGTGGTGGTGGTGTGACCGTCCACGTGGTGGTGGTGGTGGTGGTGTGACCGTCCACGTGGTGGTGGTGGTGGTGGTGTGACCGTCCACGTGGTGGTGGTGGTGTCACCGTCCACGTGGTGGTGGTGGTGGTGTGACCGTCCACGTGGTGGTGGTGGTGGTGTGACCGTCCACGTGGTGGTGGTGGTGGTGTCACCGTCCACGTAGTGGTGGTGGTGGTGTGACCGTCCACGTAGTGGTGGTGGTGGTGGTGTCACCGTCCACGTGGTGGTGGTGTGACCGTCCACGTGGTGGTGGTGGTGGTGTGACCGTCCACGTGGTGGTGGTGGTGGTGGTGTCACACCATCCACGTGGTGGTGGTGGTGGTGGTGTGACCGTCCACGTGGTGGTGGTGGTGGTGTCACACCGTCCACGTGGTGGTGGTGGTGTGACCATCCACGTGGTGGTGGTGGTGGTGGTGTCACCGTCCACGTGGTGGTGGTGGTGTGGCTGTTCCATGGTGGTTGTAGTGGTGGTGGTAATGGAGTGTCTGAGCCGTGGTGGTGGTGGTGATGGTGTGGCTGACCATGGTGGTGATGGTGTGGTGTGGTGGTGTGGCTGAACCATGGTGGAGATGGGTAGGTGGTGTGGCTGAACCATGGTAGAGGTGGTAGGTGGTGTGGCTGGCCATGGTGGAGGCGGTGCTGGTGGTCTACTCACTACATGTTGGCGATGGACACCTCGGAGGCGCGCCGCAGGCCCACGAAGTCGATACTGGAGGTGACGTGCTCGGGGCTGGCCGAGTGGATGAACGCCAGCGAGCCGCTGCGCTCCCCCTGGCGGGGAGGGGGGGGAGTGATGTCAGCGAGCAACAGCGGCACCTCTGAAGGTCGGCACTGTGGCACACGACGGGGAGGGTGGCCAGCGACCACGCCCGGCCGCCTTTGTCTCCCCAGTGGCGATGTTCACACCGCACCAGGTACTCGTTTGAGGCCGAGTCGACCTAGAGGAGCCCCCAGGACCGATTCAGATAATCGTCACTGGGTGTTGGCCGTGAGCGGGAATCGAACCCGGGGGTCGCTGGGTCTGTGGCACTGTGCTCCAACCACTGCACTGCCGCTCACCACAAACCTAATACACACACTCGTACGTACGCACACACACACACACACTCGTACGCACGCACACACACACACACACACTCGTACGCACGCACACACGTACACACACGCACGCACACGCTCGTACGCACGCACACACGCACACACACACACACACTCGTACGCACGCACGCACACACACACACTCGTACGCACGCACGCACACACACTCGTACGTACGCACACACACACACACCGCTCGTACGTACGCACACCTACTACGCTCGTACGTACGCACACACACACGTACACACACACACGTACACACACGTACACACACACACGTACACACACACGTACACACACACACACGTACACACACACTCACAGTCCATGGATTCGTGCGCCCTCGGGCCCGTGGGCCAAGTGACCGCTGGGGCCTGGCGGGGGCGAGGGGGGGCGAGAGGGGGCCTGGCGGGGGCGAGGGGGGGCTAGGGGGCGAGAGCGAGGGGGCTGGGGGGCTAGGGGGGCTAGGGGGCGAGGGGGGGCTAGGGGGGGCTAGGGGGAGCTAGGGGGGGCTAGGGGGGGCTAGGGGGGGGCGAGGGGGGTTAGGGGGGGCTATGGGGGGCTAGGGGGGGCTGGGGGGGCGAGGGAGGCACCTGGCTCACGAAGTTGATGGCGTCCTGCACGTTGAGGCTGTGGTAGACGTCCCACAGCAGGCAGCGGTTGCGCCGTGCCGACTTGCGCATCAGGATGGGGTTCAGGTACTTGAAGTCAAAGTACTCCCATCTGGGGGGCGGGGGGCGGGGGGAGACGAGAGGTAAGTGGAGCGTTGAGGATGTAGATAAGGGAGAGTTGAGAGCTTAGAGAGGCGAGGGAGGGAGATCATGGAGACGAGAGATTGAGACAGAATCGAGAGGGGTGAGGGGTGAGGGAGAGGGGTGAGGGTGAGGGGTGAGGGAGAGGGGTGAGGGGTGAGGGAGAGGGGTGGGGGTGAGGGGTGAGGCGTGGGGGTGAGGGAGAGGGGTGAGGGAGAGGGGTGAGGGGGAGGGGTGGGGGGGTTTCCGTACTTGTGT
Organism: Petromyzon marinus; assembly: GCF_048934315.1. Taxonomy (NCBI): domain Eukaryota; kingdom Metazoa; phylum Chordata; class Hyperoartia; order Petromyzontiformes; family Petromyzontidae; genus Petromyzon; species Petromyzon marinus. The sequence continues at coordinate 9,427,138 of NC_133720.1, forward strand.
CTGACGTAGTGGTGGCCGTACTCGCCAGAGATGTCCTCTACGGCAGAGAGGATGTGGTCGAACGCCTGGGGGCGAGGGGGCGAGGGGGCGACCACACCACAAGGTCAGCCACAACACAAGGGGACACCGGGTCACCCTCACAATACGCAGAGACACCACGGGTCAGACCACACCACAGGGGTGAACATCAACGTGCGGGCCACACCACGGGACACCACTCAGCTCTTTGTGGCCACACCACACGGGGACATCGCGGGAGCCGCCACACCACGACACATAACACACACAACACACACACCACCACGACGACACAACACACACACCACGACACACACCACGACACACACACACACGCACACACCACTACACACACCACTACACACACCACTACACATAACACATACAACACACACACCACCACGACGACACAACACACACGCCACTACATACACACCACCACGACGACACAACACACACGCCACTAAACACACACCACGACACACACACCACTACACACGACACACACACACCACTACACAACATACACACACACACCACTACACAACATACACACACACACCACTACACAACATACACACACACACCACTACACAACATACACACACACCACTACACAACATACACACACACACCACTACACAACATACACACACACCACTACACAACATACACACACACACCACTACACAACATACACACCACTACACAACATACACACCACTACACAACATACACACCACGACACAACATACACACCACGACACAACACACACACACCACGACACAACACACACACACCACGACACAACACACACACACCACGACACAACACACACACACCACGACACACAACACACACACCACGACACACAACACAACACACACCACGACACAACACACAACACAACACACACCACGACACAACACAACACACACCACGACACAACACACACCACGACACAACACACAACACAACACACACCACTACACACAATACACACCACGACACACACACACACACCACGACACAACACACACACCACGACACACACACAACACCACACCACGACACACAACACCACACCACGACACACACACAACACCACGACACAACACACACACCACAACACACACACCACGACACAACACACACACCACGACAATACACACACACACCACGGGGCGGCCACAACAGGGGGGGAGGAGGAGGGTGCAAGGAGGAGGAGGAAGAGGAGGAGGAGGAGGGTGCAAGGAGGAGGAGGAGGGTGTCCCTCTCCCTCACCCGGTCGAGCATCTCCTCGCTGAGTTTGGGCTCCCGGTGCTCGCTGCGTTTCACGCGGAGCCAATTCACTAGCGGCTTGATGGTGAGACCCTGCACCACCACACACCATCACACACCATCACACACCATCACCACCATCACACACCATCACCACCATCACCACCACCTTCACCACCATCACACACCATCACACACCATCACCACCACCACACACCATCACACACCATCACCACCATCACCACCACCACACACCATCATCACCACCACAACCAGTCAACATCATCGACATCAAAACCACAATCACCATAATCACCATCACACACCATCATCATTAACATCATCACCACCACATTCACTAAAAACATCATCATCATTATCACCGTTCACCCTCACCACCATTTCCATCGATCTCAACATCAACCAACACAATTATCCACAATCACCGTCACCACCACCACCGCGCACCTGGAAGATGACGGTGAAGAAGACGACGATGATGGTGGTGCTCACAAAGAGGCGCTTCTCGGGCACCAGCTCCTCGTCGAGCAGCGCGACGAGCGCGAAGGCGACGGCGCCGCGCAGGCCTCCGTAGGACATCACGGCCTGGTCGATGGGGCTCAGCGGCACCACGCGGAACCAGTTGAGGATCCACGTCTGGATGACCACGCCTGGGCACCGCCCGCCGGGACGGGGGCACGGGAGGGGAGGGAGGAGACGAGAGAGGGAGAGAGGGGAGGAGACAAGGAGGGGCAGAGCAGGAGAGAAGAGAGAGGAGGGGAGAGAGAGGAGGGGAGAGAGAGGAGGGGAGAGGGCAGGAGAGAGAGAGAGAGAGATGGAGGACGAGAGAGAGACTTTTGACTTTTAAACAACCTTGATTACCTCGGCCGCAAAAATGTGCCGGGGCGATTTGAGTGCTGGGTCGTGCGTGAAACACCAAAGACAAAATCAGGGCTAGCGCGTCATCGTGCGCGCAGTCAAATGACACAACTGATCACCATCCCTACAGGTAAGCATACAAAACCCGCTTCACAACGAAACAAGTGGAAAAAACCCAGATCTAGGACGCGACACGTGCGCTGCGCCAGGGGGTGGGGGGGGGGGGGTGGCGAGTCCCCTGCCAGCACAGGTAAGTACACACGTGCGAAAAAACCGCTTCGAGGTCTGCGCGCGTCATCGCGCGCACAGCCAACCGACACAGCTGATCGCCACCAATGCAGGTAAGTACAAAACCGCTTGACGACAAAAGAAGTGGGGAAAAAACCCCGGGTCCAGAACGCGACACACGCGCTGCACAGGGGGGGGGGGGGCGAGTCCCCTTGCCAGCACAGGTGAGTGCACACGTGCGAGATAAAAAACCGCTTCGGGGTCCGCGCTCAACAGCGCTCGCGTGAACCCCGGTCCACGCGCGTCTCCGCGCGCGCAGTCAGCGTCACCGCTGTACCTACACGCGTGTCGCATGCTGCAGAGTAAGGATCGCACAGCGCGCCTCTTGGCGCGGCCACCGCCAGCTCAGGTGGTCTCACGCTGCGCAGGCGACTCAAGATCTACCGCCAGCTCAGGTGGTCTCATGCTGAAGCAGGTGACTCAAGGTCTACCGCCAGCTCAGGTGGTCTCGCGCTGAGCAGGCGACTCAAGATCTACCGTCAGCTCAGGTGGTCTCATGCTGAAGCAGGTGACTCAAGGTCTACCGCCAGCTCAGGTGGTCTCGCGCTGAGCAGGCGACTCAAGATCTACCGCCAGCTCAGGTGGTCTCACGCTGAACAGGCTGCTCAAGATCTACCGCCAGCTCAGGTGGTCTCACGCTGAACAGGCGACTCAAGATCTACCGCCAGCTCAGGTGGTCTCACGCTGAACAGGCTGCTCAAGATCTACCGCCAGCTCAGGTGGTCTCACGCTGAACAGGCGACTCAAGGTCTACCGCCAGCTCAGGTGGTCTCACGCTGAACAGGCGACTCAAGGTCTACCGCCAGCTCAAGTGGTCTCACGCTGAACAGGCTGCTCAAGATCTACCGCCAGCTCAGGTGGTCTCACGCTGCGCGAGCGACTCAAGGTCTACCGCCAGCTCAGTTGACTCAAGGTCTACCGCCAGCTCAGGTGACAAGGTCTACCGCCAGCTCAGGTGACTCAAGGTCTACCGCCAGCACAGGTGATCTCACGCCGAGCGGGTGACTCAAGATCTACCGCCAGCTCAGGTGATCGCCTGTGCAAAGGAACCCGTTTCGAGTCCGCGCGCGTCATCGCGCACCTTGCCATTATTAATGCCCGAAGCCATGACGCTAGGTGGTGATGTTGGCGGTGGCCCCCGGGGGGCCCTTTGGCTGGGAGAAGTGCTTCTTCTTTACCTTGCGTGCTAGAGCCTCCAGCCTGCCGGCCTCCTGCCGGCTGAAGGCGTACCTGTGCGGCTCTTTACAAATCCGTTGCGTGGTCTGCACGAAGCCTAGCGCGTCGGGGAATGTCTCTCCGACGCTGACCCCACGCCACCTGAAGTTTTCTTTTATGTGGCCAAGGATGTCCCACGGGTCGTACTCTTTCACCCCCCGGACTTGCGGGAGGCTCGTTTCGCTTGTGTTGTCAACAACGTAGGACGCTAACTGCCCGTCGTCGTTGTCGTTGTTATTGTTGTTATAGTCGCCTTGCATGTTCTCGTGGGGCTTGGCGGCCGCCTCTTCTATCGGGCCACCCCGAGCCGGGGTCTCCACAGGCTTGGGGTGGAATTCCTCCGCAGGTCCGGCAGCCATTGCCTCGCCAGATGAGGAGGCGGGCTGCTCGGCATTCGCGAGCCCCACGGCACCATCAGGCATCACGGCACCGTCAGGCGTCACGGCGCCATTAGGCGCGGCAGCGTCGGTGAAAGTGGCGGTGGTGGTGGTCTGCGATTCTGGGGCGGCCAAGGCCGGGTCTGGCTCCGACGGTCGCTCTGCCACCGCGGCGTCGTCCGGCGGGTGGAGTTCGCCGTCGTCGCCCCTCCCGTCCCGCGGCTCGGGCTCGTCGTCGCTCCCCGTCGCCGCGGTCCTCCGGCTCGCTGTCGTCGCCGGCGACCGCCGTCCGCTTCGCGGGGGCCGCGACGCGTCCCGCTGCCGCCGGGTCGCTCCTGGCCCTCCGTTTCCTCGGCTGAACACGGATGAAACCGCCTTGCTCGTCCTCGAGCATCGGCGCTGCTGAGATGACGAAGCTCCTCTGCTGCTGCCGCTGCTGCTGCTGCTGCTGCCGCTGCTGCCGTTGTTGTTGTTGTTGCTGCGGCTGCTGTTTTTTGCCGCTGCTCTGCCTGCACCGTTGCGGGCGGTGCGGCAGGCGCGGCAGACCCGCTCGCGCTGTTCGGGCAGTCTCTCCGGGCGTGGCCGTTACCTCCACACCCGTAACACCGCATCCCAGCTGTGGATGCATACACCGTATACACATGGCCCTCCAGCGTGTATTTAAAGGTAACGTCCAAGTCCGCGTCGCCGCTCTCCAGGACCATAAAGACATGTCGCCGGAACGACAGGACGTGCCCCAACCTGGGGTCCCTCGACCGCAGAGGCAGCGGCGCGATCCTCGACGCCGCCGTTCCAAACCGCCGGAGGTCCCGCAGGAGGTCGGCGTTTCTCAGAACAGGCGGCGCGCCCGAGAGCGCCACGCGGACGGCGGGCGCGGCGAGCGGGGCGCACCGCAGGTGGAGCCCGCCCACGGCGAGCCCCGTCTCCACCAGGCGCGCCGCCATCGCCTCCTCCGCCACGTGCACCGTGACGCCGCCGTTCTGCCGCCGGGCCGCGACGACGTTCCGGTGGCCGACGCTCGCGGCCACCGCGGCGGCGGCGACGGCCTCGGCGGCGGTCTCCTGCGGCGGGAAGACGGCGACGGCGTTCCTCCTCGTGAGGCTCTCCAGGCGGCTTTCCAGACGGGCGTGCTGCGCCAAGATGGCGGGCGGCGGCAGCACACCTGCGCCTGCTTCAGTCGTCGTCGCTGCTGCTGCTGTTGCTGCTGTCGTTGTTGTTGTCGTTGTTGTTGTTGTCATTATTGTCGTTGTCGTTGCCATCGTCCGTGCAGCCCACGAGCCGATTGCGATGGATTATCTCGAAGGGTTCAGTGAGCAAAATAAAAGACCAAATTTCAGAATTTGAATGGGGAATGAATCCAACGAGGGAATTCACGATGTTTAACTTTCTTTTTACCGTATCCTCTCTCGGGCTCGGCCTGGAAGGTGGAAAAACCAGGCCCCTATTGTTCCAGGTGAGAGCTCGGGAGCTTCACCCGTACACAGCCTCCTCCGAGCGCGCTCAGAGAGAGAGGAGGAAGAGAGAAAGAGAGAGGAGAGTAGGAAAGAGAGAGGGGGAGACGATACCACATTTCTGGGAGGCTCAACTGGCACAAGTGGCGAGCCGCTAGCTTCTCCCTCTCTCCATCAGCACGGCCGATCCCTCGCGCACGCACAGAGACGAGTGGGAGCTGGTGTCAGTGAGCGTGCGACAGGGTGAGCGAGTGAGGAAATGAACGATTGAGTGAATGCACGAGAGAGTTACCGAGAGGGTGGATTTAATGAGCGAGCGAGAGTTTGAGCGACTTGGTGACATCTGTGAGTTAAAGAGCTTCATAGCTCATCGGATTCCTCCTACAGTGTGACATAAGGATTCTGATTCAGATTCTGAATTAGCGAGAGACTGAGTGAGTGAGCAAGCGAGAAATTGAGTGAGCATGTGAGCTAGCGAGAGAGTGAGTGAGTGAATGAGTGAAGGAGCGAGAGAGTGGAGAGAGTGAGTGAATGAGTGAAGGAGAGAGTGAGTGAAGGAGCGAGTGAGTGAGTGAAGGAGCGAGAGAGTGAGTGAGTGAAGGAGCGAGAGAGTGAGTGAGTGAAGGAGAGAGTGAGTGAGGGAAGGAGAGAGCGAGAGAGTGAGCGAGTGAAGGAGAGAGTGAGCGAGTGAAGGAGAGAGTGAGTGAGCGAGTGAAGGAGATAGCGAGAGAGCGAGTGAGTGAAGGAGAGAGAGAGTAAGCGAGTGAAGGAGAGAGAGAGAGAGTGAGCGAGTGAAGGAGTGAGAGAGTGAGCGAGTGAAGGAGAGAGTGCGTGAAGGAGCGAGAGAGTGAGTGAAGGAGTGAGAGGGTGAGTGAGTGAAGGAGCGAGAGAGTGAGTGAGTGAAGGAGCGAGAGAGTGAGTGAATGAGTGAAGGAGCGAGAGAGTAAGTAAAGGAGCGAGAGAGTGAGTGAGTGAGTGGAGCGAGAGAGTGAGTGAGCGAAGGAGCGAGAGAGAGTGAATGAATGAAGGAGCGAGAGAGTGAGTAAAGGAAAGTGAGTGAATGAGTGAAGGAGAGAATGAGTGAGTGAGTGAGTGAGTGAAGGAGCGAGAGAGTGAGTGAGTGAGTGAAGGAGCGAGAGAGTGAGTGAATGAGTGAAGGAGAGAGTTAGTGAATGAGTGAAGGAGCGGGAGAGTGAGTGAAGGAGCGAGAGAATGAGTGAAGGAGAGAGTGAGTGAATGAGTGAAGGAGAGAATGAGTGAGTGAAGGAGCGAGAGAGTGAGTGAGTGAGTGAGTGAAGGAGCGAGAGAGTGAGTGAAGGAGAGAGTTAGTGAATGAGTGAAGGAGCGGGAGAGTGAGTGAAGGAGCGAGAGAATGAGTGAAGGAGAGAGTGAGTGAATGAGTGAAGGAGAGAATGAGTGAGTGAGTGAAGGAGCGAGAGAGTGAGTGAGTGAGTGAAGAAGCGAGAGAGTGAGTGAAGGAGCGAGAGAGTGAGTCACAGCACGAGACATCTCACTGCGAGGTTATCTCTCTGGCGAGTCGTTATCTCCCTGCCCGAAGCGCCGGGTGACTTCGAGTGACTTTGACCCCTGAGGTGGGAGGGAGGGGGGAATCTCACCCCCGTCCTCACCTCTCACCCACTCAGCCCACTCAACCCATCACGGAGTTTCCCGGTTCGTGATAAGAGGCCCCATCACCATCATCATCAGAGCAGCAGGGAACTCCTCGTCAGCTGATAAGGGCGAGTGGGGGGCGAGTGAAGGTCGGCACGCTACACGAGGGGTTGGGTGGCCAGCACCACACCCGACACCCAGAGCGGGAAACACCACGGCCCGGAGAGCGGCGCACGTGGGGCACGCCGCACTGCCTGCAGCCACGAATGGAGAGCCGCGAAACGAGGACCTCGCAAGCGACCCGCCACCCCGCCATCCCGCCATGCCACCACCCCGCCCGCCTGGCTTCGACCTCCCAAAAAGGCGCCAATGGGTGCGGTTGAACCAATACCGGTGTGACCACGGGGAGTGTGACCACGGGGAGCGTGCCACCACTTCCGGTGTGACCAGACGGAGCGTGCCACCACTTCCGGTGTGACCAGACGGAGCGTGCCACCACTTCCGGTGTGACCAGACAGAGCGTGCCACCACTTCCGGTGTGACCAGGGGGGAGCGTGCCACCACTTCCGGTGTGACCAGGGGGAGTGTGCCACCACTTCCGGTGTGACCAGACGGAGCGTGCCACCACTTCCGGTGTGACCAGACGGAGCGTGCCACCACTTCCGGTGTGACCAGGGGGGAGCGTGCCACCACTTCCGGTGTGACCAGGGGGGAGCGTGCCACCACTTCCGGTGTGACCAGACGGAGCGTGCCACCGCTTCCGAACAAGGGTGTGGAGTCGTGCTACTGCGCGACAGCCCGGCCACCAGCGTGTGAATGTGGTGAGAGCCAGGAGAGGCCGTGGTGGCACACCATCGTGTCCGGCTGCGGGGTCCATCAGGGCGTGCCGGGCGGACTGTGTTGTGGTTGTTGTGGTTGTTGTTGTTGCTCTGCATGTGCTGGAAGAGGAGGAGGAGGAGGCTGGAAAAGTGGCTCTGTGACTACGTCAGGGGGGCTGACGTCCTCTCAAAAGAACATTTATCTCTCTCTGCATGTATTTTTTTGTAAATGTATCTGCTGGTGATTTGGCCGTGGGGGAGTCGCGTGAAACAGCATTCGCTAAAAAAAAAACACACCGCGCCAGGTACTCATTTTGACGCCGAGTCGACCTAGGGGAGGCCCAGGACCGGTTCAGATAATCATCACTGGTGGTTGGCCGTGAACGGGAACCGAACTTGGGTGGCCGGGTTTGTAGCGCAGTGTGCTAACCACTGCACCACCGCTCCCTACCAGACACACACACACACACACCTATGACCCCTGTAGATGGACACGAACACAAGACACACGCACACACAGACAGACAGACAAACAGACGCACCGATTATCCTGTAGACGGACACGAAGATGAGCGTGGGCAGGATGAAGGCGGTGTTCCAGGTCCACTTCTCGGTGTCCACGGCCGAGATGCCGAGGAAGATGAAGATGATGGTCTCGGCGGCGCTCGCCAACATCTTCATGGTGTACTTGATCACCGTCTGGGACTTGCTGCTGATGTTCGCGTCCACGTAGGTGCGGCAGCAGATGCCGCAGAACGTGATCCTGAGACGCACGCAGATGTAGTGAGAGACACACAGAGGACACACGGAGATGCACACAGACACACACGGAGACAGAGAGACACACGGACGCATAGACACAGTGAGAGATAGACAGGGCGAGAGACACAGATACCAAGACAAAAGCAGATAGGCACACACAGACGGAGAGACACACAGGACCCCCCCACACACACACGAGGGGGAGCGCGAGGGAGAGGGGGGGGGGAAGAGCCTCACGCGAGGATGGCGGACAGGGTGAACATCTCAGCGGTGAGGTAGGCGAGGTAGGAGAGCAGGAAGACGAAGCCCGGCTCGATCATCTTCACGTGCTTGGTGAACCTCGTGACGAAGGCGATGATGAAGGCGAAGATCACCCCGACTGCCGTGCCGCCCAGACTCACCACGAAGAACGACGCTGCCGGGACACGACCACAAAATCGGCAACATCGTCGTCAGCAACATCAGCAGCAACGTCATCATCATCATCATCAGCGTCATCATTAATAGAATCAGCAACAGCATCATCATCATCATCATCGGCAGCGTTGTCGTCATCCTCGCCGGCTCGTCTAGGGGGTAGAGACGCAGCCTCAACTGAAGGCCACCCTCGTTCAGTTTGTTTCGGAGTACCCTGTGAGCCAAGAAGCTCCTAAAATGGTGTTGCATTAACCCTGCAGAGGGCACAGTACTTTGGTCTACTCTTCCGCTGGGGCAGCTGCCTTCCTTTCTCAGCCACGGCACGGGTTAGACTTGCCGAGTTTAATGCTCCACACATTTTGGTGTTTGAATCTGTGAACCGGTAACCGTTTCACCCCCCCCCCCACTCCCATTTGGTTACCGATTATGTATTATATTTTAATAGCATTATAGGTCAGTCCACAGGAGCCTGGGTCAGGGATCGAACCCGGAGTGGGCGAGGAGCGAGGCTGCGTCTCACCGATGCCCTTGATGTAGTCGACTCCTTCAATGTTCTCCCCTCCCAGGGCCACGAACGAGTCGAAGACTTTGTACAGCACCTGGGGGGGGTGGGCACGGGGGGTGGGCACGGGGGATGACTCGGGACACGTGGAGCGCCCGCGGCAATGAAACGGTGACAAGTGGAGAACGGGGAATGAGGAAATTATGGTGGTGGTGGTGATGGTGGTGGTGATGGTGGTGGTGATGGTGGTGGTGATGGTGGTGGTGATGGTGGTGGTGATGGTGGTGGTGATGGTGGTGGTGATGTGATGGTGGTGGTGATGTGATGGTGGTGGTGATGTGATGGTGGTGGTGATGTGATGGTGGTGGTGATGTGATGGTGGTGGTGATGTGATGGTGGTGGTGATGTGATGGTGGTGGTGATGTGATGGTGGTGGTGGTGATGTGATGATGTGGTGGTGATGATGTGATGGTGATGATGATGTGATGATGATGCTGCTGCTGTACTGCGGCTGCTGGCACCCACCACGGTGACGGCGTCGTTGAGGAGCGACTCTCCGAACACGATGATGAAGAGCACCTCGTTGACGTGCACCTCCTCGAACACGGCGATCACCGCCACGGGGTCCACAGCGGCGATCAGACTCCCGAAGAGGAGGAAGTCGAGCAGGCCGGCTTGCAGGTCGCCTGACAAACACATAGATCCCCCCCACCCATGTAGCCCTAACGGACTGTTGGGGTAAGCGCTGCTCGCGAGGGGCACCTATGAAGGCCGGAACAGCACACGAGATGGGGTGGGTGGCCAGCACCACGCCCGGCCACCTTTGTCTCCCCAGTAGCGATGTTTAATACACGCCACACACAGGTACTCATTTGAGGCTCAGTCTACCTAGGGGAGGGCCCATCACCGGTTCAAATAATTGTCACTGGTGTTGGTGGCCGTGAACGGGAATCTAACTTGGGTGGCCGGATTCCTAAAGGAGCAGCACAATCAGCATCAGCAGCATCATCAGCAGCATCATCAGCATCATCATCAGCAGCATCATCAGCGGCATGTGGCTACTCTCAGTTCCTCAGAGGCCTGGTCGGGATGCAAGAGTAGGCCAACTACAACGCTACAGGGACTCTGTATAGCGGCCTCTAGTGGAGGTCTTTCCGCCAGCAGTGGCATGTTATTGGCTCACTGGAGTCCCTATTCCGACTACGAATAGCCAATCACACGCTACCTCGAGCGTGACCTCGACCACAACCTTGACCCTGACTTCAAGCTCGACCTCCACCTCGACCCCGACCAAGACATCGACCCACGACCCCCAAACACAACCTCGTCCCACAACCACGACCACGACCCCCAACCAGAACCACGACCCCCAACCACAACCAGAACCACGACCCCCAACCAGAACCACGACCCCCAACCACAACCACGACCCCCAACCACGACCACGACCCCCAACCACAACCAGAACCACGACCCCCAACCAGAACCACGACCCCCAACCACAACCAAAACCACGACCCCCAACCACAACCAGAACCACGACCCCCAATCACAACCCCCAACCACAACCACAACCCCCAACCACGACCACAACCTCGACCCCCAACCACAACCCCCAACCACAACCCCCAACCACAACCCCCAACCACTACCACAACCCCCAACCACAACCCCCAACCACTACCACAACCCCCAACCACAACCCCCAACCACTACCACAACCCCCAACCACAACCCCCAACCACAACCACGACCCCCAACCACAACCCCCAACCACAACCACAACCACAACCCCCAACCACAACCCCCAACCACAACCACAACCCCCAACCACAACCACAACCCCCAACCACGACCTTCAACTACAACCACAACCTCGCCACCACTCGTCCCTCACCCATGGCGCCGGTGAGGAAGATGCCGTAGAGCGAGAGCCCCGTGGTGGCGGCGTTCCACACGGTGCCCAGCACGGCGTACATGAGGATGGCGCCGATGTTGTCGAAGAAGAGGCGCGCCGGCATGAAGTAGCCGGCGTCCAGCACGATGGGAGGCAGCAGGTAGAAGAAGAAGACGGTGGGCGTGAGCGTGAACTCGGCGTGCTGGCTGGCGCCCCACACGACGCCCCCCAGGGCGAGGCCCAGCACGATGAGGAGGGCGCTCTCGGGGATCAAGGTGGACAGCTTGTGGTTCAGGTGGAACACTGCGTGGGAGGGGGGGGATGAGAGGGGGGGAGGGGGATGAGTTACCCGGGAGGTGGAGTCAGAATCTGGATTTGGACTGCAGGAGAAATCCGACGAGCTATGAAGCGCTTGTTCACGTCCGGCAGGGGCGAGTCAGAACGTTACAACAACAAGCAACACGGCAGGAGTGGAACGTATAGGAAAGGTAAAAACAGATCGCCGTAAAATAATAAACATAAAACTCAACTACTTGCACCTCGCCAGGCGAAGCCCAGCGAGGTGTAGACTGGACGGCTCGGGAAAGCGCAGCGTCTTATGCGGCGTGCTCGGAGCGTGAACGGAACGCGTGGGTAGGGGCACAGAGAGGGATCGACACAGATGTGTGGATGTAGAACTTCTTTCGCACCGTACGTAGCTAACCGTGCTCATCGGAGGTGCGGGGGAAAGACAAACACCAACAACAAGCAGTTCTACAGCAATTAGTTTTTGTTATCTAGATTCTCGAGATAGAGAGAGAGAGATAATAGCAGGGAGGGATAAGGACGGAGAGAGATAGGAACAGATAGGGGGAGAGAGAGATATATATAGTAAGATAGATATGGACACAGAGATAGGGACAGAGATATAGACAGAGAGAGAGATAGAAACAGAGACAGATGGAAATGGAGAGACAGGCAGACAGAGAGGCCAGTGACATGGAGCAGTTGAGCGATGAAGGGATGGTGCTGGGTGAGTGGGTGGGCGGGAGAGTGGGTAAATGGGCGAGTTGGCGAGTGGGTGAGTGGGTGAGCAGGTAGATGGGCGAGTGGGTGGGTGAGTGGGTGAGTAGGTAGATGGGCGAGTGGGTGAGTAGGTAGATGGGCGAGTGGGCAAGTGGGTGAGTGGGTGAGTAGGTAGATGGGCGAGTGGGTGAGTAGGTAGATGGGCGAGTGGGTGAGTAGGTAGATGGGTGAGTGGGTGGGTGAGTGGGTGAGTAGGTAGATGGGCGAGTGGGCGAGTGGGTGAGTAGGTAAATGGGCGAGTTGGCGAGTGGGTGAGTGGGAGAGTGGGTGAGTGGGTGAGTAGGTAGATGGGCGAGTGGATGAGTGGGTGAGTGAGTGGGTGAGCAGGTAAATGGGGGAGTTGGCGAGTGGGTGAGTGGATGGATGGGCGAGTGGGTGGGCGAGTGGGTGAGTGGGTGAGTAGGTAGATGGGCGAGTAGGTGAGTGGGTGAGTAGGTAGATGGGCGAGTAGGTAGATGGGCGAGTGGGTGGGTGAGTGGGTGGGCGAGTGCTCATTATTATTTGTAAATGGTATCCTCATCAGCAGTCGTCATCAAAACAGCGGCCATCATCAGCAACATCGTCACGATCAGACATCTTCATTGCTCGGTTCGTCATCATCACAACCACCATTGCCCATATAGGACTCACCACTGTGATCTCTACATTGGGTCAAACTTAACATCTCTTAATGTTCGACGGCTTGTGCACCAGATCTTATTTATTCACGATGTACTTACAAAAAAATCCGCAGACTACTGGATTTCTTCTCTGCTGGATCTCCTCTGTTTCAAAGAACAAATTTGACCTCAGGTCTTCGCTCATTTACCAGCTTCACATTCCCTATTGCCGTACAAAACCTGGAGTAAGGGCCTTTCCTATTGATGCCCCCAGGGTCTGGAATGCTATTGGCAATAAACTGCAACTTAAATCGCTACCAATGAGATCTTCTCTCAAAACTGCTCTAGAGGAGTTGTACACCCCTAGCTGCCACTGCTATTCATTGGCGTAAAATAAAATAAAATGTTTCGCTCCGGATGACACTGCAAAGTATTATCTGTATTTTGATTTAGCGTGCTGATCTTAAAGGTGCATTGAAACCATTGATACTCCGACTGATGCTCCTGTTGTTGTAACTCGTGCAGCCAGCTATGGCTCTATAGAGCTCTATAGAGCCATAGCTGGCTGCATGAGTTACCCTATAGGGTTTGGTGTTACATGTTATTTATGTAGTTTATTGTAAAAATTCGGTCACAGTCCCTGTGATCACTGTTACGTTGCAATTATGGCTTTATTTTTTGGCGATTTCGAAAAGTGTTTTGGTTTAGCCATGTTTGTTTTGTTGTAGCACGGAGTTAGACTGATGGCCTTAATCTAAGTTTTTGTGGTTGTTGTTGTTGTTGGACTTGCATCCCACTGGGATTTGTTGCACACAGCGTTGGTGTACGGTGCTTTTTTCAGGAATATTTTTGCCACCCCGCCCCCTCCCCTAACTAATCCGTGAACCCAAACACCGCCCCCCCCCCCCCCCGGCCCCCCAGGTGGAGCGGGTGAACAAATATTTGAGTGAGAAGCGGCGGGGGAACAATGGCGGAGCCGTGGGTACCACCGCAGCGCACGTAGCCGGCATTGTGTGGGGGGGTGGGGGGTGGGTGGGTGGGTGAGTGGGTGAGTGGGTGGGTGAGTGAGTGGGTGGGTGGGTGGGTGAGTGACGGCGGGTGAGGTTGGGGGGTGAGTGGGTGAGTGGGTGGGTGAGTGGGTGAGTGGGGTGAGTGAGTGGGGTGAGTGAGTGGGGTGAGTGAGTGGGGTGAGTGAGTGGGGTGAGTGAGTGGGGTGAGTGGGTGGGTGAGTGGGTGGGTGAGTGGGTGAGTGGGTGAGTGAGTGGGTGGGTGGGTGGGTGAGTGGGTGAGTGGGGTGAGTGAGTGGGGTGAGTGAGTGGGGTGAGTGGGTGGGTGAGTGAGTGGGGTGAGTGGGTGAGTGGGTGAGTGAGTGGGTGGGTGGGTGGGTGAGTGGGTGAGTGGGGTGAGTGGGTGAGTGAGTGGGTGGGTGGGTGGGTGAGTGGGTGAGTGGGGTGAGTGGGTGAGTGGGTGAGTGAGTGGGTGGGTGGGTGGGTGAGTGGGTGAGTGGGTGGGTGAGTGAGTGGGTGGGTGAGTGGGGTGAGTGAGTGGGTGAGTGGGGTGAGTGGGTGGGTGAGTGGGTGGGTGAGTGGGGTGAGTGAGTGGGTGAGTGGGTGAGTGGGTAAGTGAGTGGGTGGGTGAGTGGGTGAGTGACGGTGGGTGAGTGGGGTGAGTGAGTGGGTGGGTGAGTGGGTGGGTGAGTGAGTGGGCGAGTTTGTGGGTGGGTGGGGGCGGTGGTGCAGCGGTTAGCGCTACGCTGCGCTACGAACCCGACGACCCGAGTTCGATTCCCGCTGACGGTCACCAACACCGGAGACGATTATGTGAACCGGTCGTGGGCCTCCCCTAGGTCGTCTCAGCCTCAAAAGGAGTACCTCGTGTGGTGTGTAAACATCGCCACTGGGGAGACAAAGGCGGCCGGGCGGGGTGCTGGCCACCCACTTCTTCATGTGACGTACCGCCCTTTATAGGTGCTGCTACTCGCTAACAGCACTTGCCCCTACAGTCTGTAAAGGCTACACGGCGGATCTTTGTCTTTGGGCGAGTGAGTGGGCGAGCGGTGGTGCAGTGGTTAGCGCTACGCCGCGCTACGGACCCGGCAGCCCGAGTTCGATTCCCGCTCACGGCCAACATCGGTGACGAACCAGTTCTGGGCCTCCCCTAGGTCTACTCGGCCTCAAATGAGTACTGTAACTGGTGTGTAAACATCCCCGCTGGGGAGACAAAGGCGTCCGGGCGTGGTGTTGCCCACATTGACCCACTTGATGTGCCGTGCCGACCTTCTGAGGCCTTTGCTAACATCACTTGCCCCAACAGTCGGTGCAGGCTATACGGGGGAATTTTATCTTTGTGTGCCTGTACGCGTGTGATAATGATGATGATGATGGATCTCGATGACGAGTATTAGAACGAGGATGTGTACGTGCTATGAAGGAGGCCCGCTGCCCGAAACGTCGCCGGTGTTCTTGGTCGCACGTGTCGAGTTTGCTTGACAACTGGGAGCACGGCGCCCGTTGATTTGGGATGAGGGTCATGAAGGTGACGGCGGCAACGCTCACAACAACGAGCGGAGCACCGGGCGGATAAAACGCAGCAAGTTGGCACAGTAAGGGGTACCGCTGGTGGTGCATCTCGCGGTCATCGCGGTCAGCCAACCCATGGCACCTGCTGGGTCTGTCCCGAGACCTCCTCCTGCCGGCAGCGAGCCCTTCGACACTTTGCGTGGTAGCCTCAAAGTGCACCTAGCCTGGCACAGGCGCCGTGGTGACGTCACCGTCACCAGAGGCGATACGATGTGTACACAGCCGGAGAGGGCAGCTTCATCTCGACTCGACTGTAAACTATAAAAAAAACTCTCCTTCGCACGCACGTCTGCTGCCTGTTGCAGGGTCGGGCAAGGCGGTGGGTCGGGCCATGTTTATGCCGTCGTGGCCCTGCCATCCTTGACGGTTGTGTTGTGCCCCCTCGAACCTCGCCCGAGCCTTCGACTTGAGGCTGCTCGTCCTTGGGCACACCTCTGCCGGAGGGTCGAATCCCACCAAGCGGTTCTGCTCACGTGGAATCCGCACCTCCGATGAGCACGGTTGGCCACGTACGGCGCAAAGAGAGCGTCAACATTCATACATCTCTCTTACCAGCGACCTGGCCCATCACAAATGAGAGCCCACAACGAAGTGTGGACGTTCACAGCAGCAACCAACTCACTCGAAACGCGTGGGTGCCCTCGATTCTCAATGCGGAGGGGGGGAGGGGGGTCGCGGGGAGAGGGGGGGTCGCGGGGAGAGGGGGGGTCGCGGGGAGAGGGGGGGTCGCGGGGAGGGGGGGTCGCGGGGAGGGGGGGTCGCGGGGAGGGGGGGTTACGGGGAGGGGGGGGGGTCGCGGGGAGGGGGGTCGCTGCGGGGAGGGGGGGCGAGCCGGACCTGGGCGGACTGGACTTTACTGCCCCACTTAGCGGCGAGGGAAGTGTGGGGCCCCAGGTGCCGCTAAACTGGGAACCGACCCGGGCCGGTCAGGCCCAGCGCCCTGTCCGGTTAACGAAGCTCGCAGCTCGTTAATTGGGGAACTCGCGCTGCCAACACGAGGCAAAGTGCCCCCACCACCATCCCCCCCCCCCCATTCCCCGTGACCCCCACAGCCCCACCCCCTCGCAGCCTCCTAATCTGAGATCCGTGCCGAGTGTTAATCTGCGCTGGTTCTGAACCCCGCTCTGGCTCATAACTTCTGGCAATGCCAGCGGAGTGTCGTTTCAATGACCCCCGACACTGCTGATGAGACCCCCCCCCCCCCCGTCTAAACCCCCCCCGCCCCTCCCACAAATAAATGATGGGATTATCTGACGAAGGCCTTTCAAGTGGAATGTTTGCGTCCACGTGGAGAGATGAACCAAGCCTGGTAGGGAAAAAAGGCGCAGCCCCTGCAAGTGCATGGTCACGCCACCACTGGAGGGAGTTCCAGGAGGGTACCTTGGCCTACGCTTCCACGTTGGCCCAGACAGCTTAGAAGAGATGGTGGTGGGGGAGAAGTAAACACTGTTAACTATTAAATTAAAGAAGTGACCCACACTTTACCCCACCACACGCCGCCACGTGCCGGTCAGACTAACAGACTTGCGGTGGTTGATGAACATTTTCCCGCGGCTGCTGGGTGGACAGAGGCGGTAGTGGGGGTAGTGGTGGTGGGGTTTAAGGGACCGCTGTCTAAGCTGCCGCGCCGAGTCCCAGTGTGGTGATTCACCGTTGCACTGCGGTGGGGTATGAACCAGAATCGTTTTCTGGAAAGGTTAAAAAAAAAAAAATCTGACATTTTGCCATAACCGACGGGATTTCTTTTGGGACGTTAAAGCTCAAAGTTCCATACAGATAGATTCAACAATCCACTGCGATCGGTGTTAGTCGCCAGGCCGACAACGCGGTCAAGGAGCTCTGAGCCACCATCACGCAAACTCCGGGGCTCATGCTCGAAGCAGTAGCAGCAGTAACAGCAGTAGTAGTAGCAGCAGTAACAGCAGTAGTAGTAGCAGCAGTAGTAGTAGCAGCAACAGCAGCAGCAGTAGCGACAGCAGCAGTAGCAACAGCAGCAGTAGTAGCAGCAGTAGCAGCAGCAGTAGCAGCAGCAGCAACAGCAGCAGCAGCAGCAGCAACAGCAGCAGTAGCAGCAGCAGTAGCGACAGCAGCAGTAGCAGTAACAGCAGTAGCAGCAGCGGCTTTAATCTCAGCGATGCAACAAAGACGGTGGTCACTGCACATCGCGCGGCGCTATCAGATGCGCATCTGCGGCCGTCCGGAACGCTCTCTCCTTCCGGTATTAGGAAGGCACTGGAGCTATACACGTTTACAGTATCATAATCATCTAGATTGACAAACTCCTTGCTCTAGAACTGATTTTTGTGTTGAGTTTGTTGCCCTTCCTCCAGCCCGCACCTCCGGTTAGCACGGTTGACGACGTACGGTGTGAAGGAAGTTCAACACTCGAGAGGAAATCTCATGTCTACCTGTGTGTCTCTACTCTACATATCTATCCGTCTTGCCTCTACTCTGATGTCTGTCTGTCTCTACTCTGATGTCTGTCTCTGATGTGATGTCTGTCTTGTCTCTACTCTGATGTCTGTCTGTCTCTACTCTGATGTCTGTCTCTGATGTGATGTCTGTCTGTCTCTACTCTGATGTCTGTCTCTACTCTGATGTCTGTCTCTGATGTGATATCTGTCTCTACTCTGATATCTGTCTGTCTCTACTCTGATGTATGACCGTCTCTGATGTGATGTCTGACTGTCTCTGATGTGATGTCTGACTGTCTCTGATGTGATGTCTGACTGTCTCTGATGTGATGTCTTTGCGTCTCTGCTCTCATCGCGTGCGGGTTCATCCCCAGGCGCCCCGTCACGTGCCCCCTTCCCCCCGTCCCATCGCCTCGCCAGCCGCGTGTGAAATCACCACGTGGTCACACGAATGGGTTATAAACGAACGCAATAACGCGATCGTGTTTTCTATTTATGGAGCGCATTAGCTCAAGGCGTGCTCTGTAACGGAGTTTAAAGGCGGCAACGACTAAACGGGAGTTGTTTAGATGGCATGGCGCAGTGCAAGGGTCGAGGAAAGAGTGACCCTAACAGAGAGCACGTGGGGTCACGAAAAGGCGAGGGGATGGAAGAGGGAGTGGAGGGTGCGTTGGAGAAGAGGTGGCGGGGTTGAGAGGAGGGTGGATGGAGGTGACGTGATGTATTTCATCCGTGGATCGCAATGTGCGCCACTCACCCACTCAACTACTCATCCATCCATTCACTCACTCAACTACTCACCCACTCAACTACTCATCCATTCACTCACCCACTTCCTCACGTGCTTACCCAGTTTCTCAATCACCGAACTACTCACCCACCCACTCACCCAATCACCGAACTACTCACCCACCCACCTACTCACCCACCTACTCACTCACTCAGCTACTCACCCAGCCACTCACTCACCTACTCACCCAGCTACTCACCCAGCCATTCACTCACCCACTTCCTCACGTGCTTACCCAGTCTCTCACTCACCCACTCAACTACTCATCCATTCACTCACCCACTTCCTCACGTGCTTACCCACTCACCCAAATCACCGAACTACTCACCCACCCACTCACCCAATCACCGAACTACTCACCCACCCACTCACCCAATCACCGAACTACTCACCCACCCACTCACCCAATCACCGAACTACTCACCCACCCACTCACCCACCCACTCACCGAACTACTCACCCACCCACTCACCCACCCACTCACCCACTCACCCACCCACCCACTCACCCACCCACTCACCCACCCACTCACCCACTCAGCTATTCACCCAGCCACTCACCCAGCCACTCACCCAGCCACTCACCCAGCCACTCACCCAGCCACTCACCCAGCCACTCACCCAGCCACTCACCCAGCCACTCACTCACTCACCCAGCCACTCACTCACCTACTCACCCAGCTACTCACCCAGCCACTCACCCAGCCACTCACCCAGCCACTCACTCGTTCGCCCACCCGCCCAGAACCTGCAGGCTAAGACGGCCAGGGCGAGGCGGGTGGTCGAGGCGAGTTTTTAAAGACGGCGACTCAAACAGCTCGAACGACTCCGAATGTCCGATGAGCAAACAAGGCAAAGAGAGTTGATGTCCCGCGGGGCCCGAAGATGATTGACTAATTAACTAACTCACTCAAATGGTTGTTCCAAAGCAAGGCCGTAATTATAACATATACAATGAAACAAGAAAAAAGCAATGTAATACAATACACTCTTAGACATTATTGTAAAAAAATAATAATAAAAAGTCCATCCCATGTGTTAGTGAATTTTTTTTTTTATATTTTAGGCAAGATTTGGTCCCCCCCCAATGTTGACTCCATGGCTACGGCCTCGTTCCAAAGCCTGGGGAGGAGCTTCGCAGTGGCAACAGCCCCCGACCACCACAGGCAGGCGGAGAGCCGCCGTGGACCTCCTTAGAAGGCGGCGATCGGAAGACTTCGGGGGCATCGCTGGGAGGAGGAGCGAGGAGCGAGGAGAGTCGCCAAGCGATTGGCTCCCTGCCACGAGTGCGGGGCTGACCCCCCGCTGGGTGGGTTGTCAGGGCAGCAGCCGCTCGGCCTCAAGCGCCCGGCTCCACGCACCAAATGGCCAAATAATGAGGAATTCATCACCAGGCGATGGGGTGGGTGGGTGGGGGGGTGGTGTGATGGGAGGGGTGTGATGGGAGGGGGGGGTGAAGGTGAGGTGAAGGTGAGGTGAAGGTGAGGAAGGTCGAACATTCATTATTCAACGGCACGAGGCTCCGGTAAAGTTTCAACCCCCCCCCGCTCCCCGTGCGGGGGGGGGGCGGCGAGAGGCGGGGCTCCTTGGGGGCCCCGCGACGCCGCCCCCCCGCGGGGCACGGCGAAGGATGCCGCCTCTCCGTTATGGCCCCGTAATGACCCCTCAAGCGGAACTGGCTCCGTGTAATGGGGAGAGTAATTGAGGTCGTTGCGGGAGGTGCGCGTGGAGGAATCTGGATGTGGAGGGTGTGGCGGGGGGGGGTTAAGGACACTTATTTGGTTGATAATGAGGGCTGTGCAACATGTGACTACTGACACAAACTACCGCGCAGACTACTTCACGGTGTTGCATGGTTGGGTTGTTGCATGGTTGGTGAGTGTTTCCGTGGGTTGGTAGGTAGGTGGGTGGCTGGGTGGATTGGTAGGTGGGTGGGTGGGTGGATTGGTAGGTGGGTGGGTGGCTGGGTGGATTGGTAGGTGGGTGGCTGGGTGGATTGGTAGGTGGATGGGTGGCTGGGTGGATTGGTAGGTCGGTGGGTGGCTGGGTGGATTGGTAGGTGGGTGGGTGGCTGGGTGGATTGGTAGGTGGGTGGGTGGCTGGGTGGATTGGTAGGTGGGTGGGTGGCTGGGTGGGTGGATTGGTAGGTGGATGGGTGGCTGGGTGGCTGGGTAGGTAGGTGGGTGGCTGGATGGATTGGTAGGTAGGTGGGTGGCTGGAGGGATGGATTGGTAGGTAGGTGGGTGGCTGGATAAATTGGTAGGTAGGTGGGTGGCTGGATGGATTGGTAGGTAGGTAGGTGGGTGGCTGGATGGATTGGTAGGTAGGTGGGTGGCTGGATGGGTTGGTAGGCAGGTGGGTGGCTGGATGGGTTGGTAGGCAGGTGGGTGGCTGGATGGGTTGGTAGGTAGGTGGGTGGCTGGGTGGGTTGGTTGGTGGGTGACTGTGGATTGGTAGGTAGGTGGGTGGCTGGGTGGATGGGTAGGTGGGTGGGTGGCTGGGTGGGTAGGTAGGTGGGTGGCTGGGTGGGTTGGTAGGTAGGTGGGTGGCTGGGTGGATTGGTAGGTGGGTAGCTGGGTTGGTAGGTAGGTGGGTGGCTGGGTGGGTTGGTAGGTGGGTGACTGGGTGGATTGGTAGTGGGTGGCTGGGTGGGTTGGTAGGTAGGTGGGTGGTTGGGTGGGTGGGTTGGTAGGTGGGTGGCTGGGTGGGTGGGTAGGTAAGTAGGTGGCTGGGTGGCTGGGTGATCTAAAGAGCATGTCCCCCAGCACGCTCATTGAAATCCCCCCGCCGTGTGATGCGGGCACATCCAGCGAGCCGCTGGACGCTGCGGGTCTCGGAACAGCGACTCTGAAGGGAGATCGCTGCCGTGGAGTGACGTCAGAGGTGTGGATCTCCCTGCGCGGCAGTGTGACGCTTCTTACATCTGCACCCTGCCCACCCGTCTACACCCTCTGCCCCCCGAGGCCCTGTGATCATCGGCAGCTTAGTCGCGCGCGGTGGGGTAAAGCGTGGGCGCTCTCCCACCTCGTCCAGGACGTCTGGCCAACGTAGCAGAGCGAACATGAGCACGGAGCGAGGGAGGGGGGGCTGCCTGGGAACTCCCTCTCTCGTGCAGCCGCTTCCTCCAGCGGTGTCGTTAAGCAAGCAGTTGCAGGGCTGCGCTTTTACCAATGCATTTGAAAATAAGCCCCCCAACCCGCCCCCCTCCCCCCATCTCCACATAACTCGACCGCGTCCCCCCCCCCCCCCCCCGCTCGTCCCCGGTTTGCACGGCGACAGTCAAATTGACCACTATTTAAACTAGAAACTATGTTTATTTATTTCACCAGGTAAGGCCCCCACTGGAGCTTATGTAGCTCTTTTTTTCAGCCGCGGCCCACCTGGCCATCACAAATGATAGCTGGGCCGAATGGCGGAGTCATCGCGTGGAAATGTACATCAGCGGCCAAACACTCGACACTCCCTGGATGTCGATTCTCAATGTGGAGCGGAAAACCGGAGGACCCGGAGAAAAATCCACGCGACCACAGCGAGAGAGAGACACCGCAGACTCCAGAAACACAGCAGCAGCAGGCGTCAGCGTCGGGATCTAACCCACGACCGCCTGTACACCGGGCGAGGTAGTTAACATCTCCTCGCCACCGTGTTTCATCAGGGCGGCCGCTACAGCCGTCACCTAACCAGACCGCTGGATTATGTAAAAAAAACACAAATTTTTTTAGCACTGACCGATACCGAGCCGAGCCAGCGTGCACGACAGGCTGTGGTTTTCCACTGGGCAGTCGTGTTACATTTGTTGGCGGTGTTGCTTTTGCCGTGCCAAGCCAGGAGATCCGAGCCTCCCAACGACCAGAAGCCTCACGTGTGGAAGGGGGGGGGGGCTCTGGCCGAGCCGAAAGACGGGCAGCTGAGATAAAAAATCATATCTATATTTTATAGATAATTGTAAAATGTATGACCGTTATATAATCATTATTATGGGCCCTACGGAGGATCACAGAAACAGATAGAGGGACTTCGAGAATCTTGTGTGTAAGCCCTCAATAAATCAAAGTAATTTATCTTATATAATAACAAGGAGCAGGCATTTATCAATACCATACTTCACCACGTTGGTCAGGGCGGGTTGGTGAAGGGCGGTGTGAGCGAGGTGGGGGTAGAGAGAGGGGGGGTAGAGAGAGGGGGGGTAGAGAGAGGGGGGTAGAGAGAGGGGGGGTAGAGAGAGGGGGGGTAGAGAGAGGGGGGGTAGAGAGAGGGGGGTAGAGAGAGAGAGGGGGGGTAGAGAGAGGGGGGGGTAGAGAGAGAGAGGGGGGTAGAGAGAGGGGGGGGTAGAGAGAGGGGGGGTAGAGAGAGGGGGGGTAGAGAGAGGGGGGGGGGTTAGAGAGAGACATCAGGGACGACCGCTCCACGCCAATCCTATCTCTCTCCACAGCAGCTCGAGCCTCCCGTCAAATCGCGTGCCTCCTGTGTGGCCATCTCCACCCTTGAGAATATAGAGAGATCTAAATACAAAGACAGACAAAGATCCCCCCGTATAGCCGGAACAGACTGTTGGGGCAAGTGCTGTTAGCGAGCACCTATGAAGGCCAGCACGGCACGCGAGGTGGTGAGTGGCCAGCACCACGCCCGGCCGCCTTTGTCTCCCCAGTGGCGATGTTTACACACCGCGCCAGGTACTCATTTGAGGCCGAGTCAACTTAGGGGAGGCCCAGGACCGGTTCAGATAATCGTCACTGGTTTTGGCCGTGAGCGGGAATTGAACCCGGGTCGCCAGGTTTGTAGTGCAGCGTAGCGCTAACCACAATAATACCTCTCCCCACACGCACAAACGCACACACACACAGAGACACACAATGACCGAAATTCCAGCTCACACACACGAAGAAAACAAACAGAATGGCAGGAAACAGATCAAGTTATCCCATCGTGGCTGGTTGGGAGGCAAGGCTCAAGAAAGGGGATTGGAGGAGAGATTGTGAACTGAAACATCGCGGGGAAGCAGGTCGAGTCTGAGGACCGCCGGGGCAGGAGGATGAGGATTGGACAAGCAGAGTGGAGTGAGCGAAGGTTCGAGAAGGGGAGCTCATTACACACACACACATAGATCTGTGTTTGCCGTGTCGAGCCGGGAGATCTATAGATCTATATAGCCGGTAGATCTATCTATCTGTATAGATCTACCGGCTATATAGATCTATAGATCTCTAGCTCTCCATCGAAACCAGATCAGGCCTCCCGTAAAACCACGTGGCTTCCGTGTGACCACTCCCCTCTCCCCACCCCGCCCACTGTGAAAACAGACGCCGCTACGTGCAGCAGCAGCATCAGCATCAGCAGCAGCGTCGTGACCCCCAGAGCCTCGCGATCCCCACCACCCCCAGATCCCCGTGGTTCCCCATTTCTCCAATCCTTTTCCATCCCCTTCCTCTAATTTCCCCCTTCTCTCTCTTCCACCTCCACTCTCGCTCCCTCTCGCTCGCTCTCTCGTCCCTTCTCCCATTGCACTTCTCTCGTTCACAAACACGGCCCACCCCCACCCCCACCTGCCCCCACCCCGCCTGCCCCCACCCCACCCCACCCCCACCTGCCCCCCCGCCCCCCACCCCCCCAGCACACTCCACCCCACATTTGTTTCCCACGTTGTTCCCTCTGTGTTGTTTGTGTAAATCACGTGTTCATTCTCCTCCTTTGTCTCTCTGCTGCCATATCCATCTGCATGTCTCTGCTGCCATGTCCATCTGTGTGTCTCTACTGCCATGTCCATCTGTGTGTCTCTGCTGCCATGTCCATCTGTGTGTCTCTGCTGCCATGTCCATCTGCGTGTCTCTGCTGCCATGTCCATCTGTGTGTCTCTGTTGCCATGTCCATCTACGTGTCTCTGCTGCCATGTCCATCTGCATGTCTCTGCTGCCATGTCCATCTGCGTGTCTCTGCTCTCATGTCCATCTGTGTGTCTCTGCTGCCATGTCCATCTGTGTGTCTCTGCTCTCATGTCCATCTGTGTGTCTCTGCTGCCATGTCCATCTGTGTGTCTCTGTTGCCATGTCCATCTGTGTGTCTCTGCTGCCATGTCCATCTGTGTGTCTCTGTTGCCATGTCCATCTACGTGTCTCTGCTGCCATGTCCATCTGCGTGTCTCTGCTCTCATGTCCATCTGTGTGTCTCTGCTGCCATGTCCATCTGTGTGTCTCTGCTGCCATATCCATCTGTGTGTCTCTGCTGCCATGTCCATCTGTGTGTCTCTGTTGCCATGTCCATCTACGTGTCTCTGCTGCCATGTCCATCTGCATGTCTCTGCTGCCATGTCCATCTGCGTGTCTCTGCTCTCATGTCCATCTGTGTGTCTCTGCTGCCATATCCATCTGCGTGTCTCTGCTGCCATGTTCATCTGTGTGTCTCTGCTGCCATGTCCATCTGCGTGTCTCTGCTGCCATGTCCATCTGCGTGTCTCTGCTCTCATATCCATATGTGTGTCTCTGTTGCCATGTCCATCTGTGTGTCTCTGCTGCCATGTCCATCTGTGTGTCTCTGCTGCCATGTCCATCTGTGTGTCTCTGCTGCCATGTCCATCTGTGTGTCTCTGCTGCCATGTCCATCTGTGTGTCTCTGCTCTCATGTCCATCTGTGTGTCTCTGCTGCCATGTCCATCTGTGTGTCTCTGCTCTCATGTCCATCTGCGTGTCTCTGCTGCCATATCCATCTGTGTGTCTCTGTTGCCATGTCCATCTGTGTGTCTCTGTTGCCATGTCCATCTGCGTGTCTCTGTTGCCATGTCCATCTGCGTGTCTCTGCTGCCATGTCCATCTGCGTGTCTTTGCTCTCATGTCCATCTGTGTGTCTCTGCTGCCATGTCCATCTGTGTGTCTCTGCTGCCATGTCCATCTACGTGTCTCTGCTGCCATGTCCATATGTGTGTCTCTGCTGCCATGTCCATCTGCATGTCTCTGCTCCGATGTGTATCTGCGTGTCTCCATGCCCCCCCCCCCCCACCCCGATGAAGACCCCGCCAGAGCGATCGCCAACTACACCCACCGTGTGTGAGTTTTTACGCTCCGGCGTCGAATTTTTATCATAAACCGAAAACGCTCTATTTATAAATGTGTCGTAACCCTCCACCACCCGACACGGCCAATCAGCAAAAAAGTGTCAGGTTGACAAAAGACAAAAAGTTCACTACTTTAGCCCACCGGTGTGTTGAAGAGTGAATCCACAACATTTACAGTTTGAGTACGACGTTTCGCTGGTAATTACATCTAGCATCATCGGGCAATTCGCCAGAATGGTAAAGCCCTCGCTTGCTCCTGGTCTTCAATAGAGCAGCAGGGTGACGTCATTTAACTCATTCAGGTGCAGTGATTTGAGGCGGAGGGGGGTATTGTAATTATATAATAATCGATTGGTAATCAGTCAATGGTTATGATTAGTAATGAGTTGTAGATTAGTAATTAGTTGTAATGTGTGTCATTGTGATTATATGCTACGTTAGTAATCCGTTAATTAGTATGCGTTTCCCCTATAAGGAATTGTAATATGTATTATTTAATAATACGCTTCCAAGCCGCACTAAGCTTATAGCTGTCAGAGCGATTAAAGTTATTTCTATTTCTCTCAATTTCAATGGATTCTCTAATTAGTCTTTGCCAATAATCATTAGTTTTACACAACACTTCATTTTATCAAAATCAATTGAGTGTCCTTGTTGACAAGCATGTTCTGCCACTGCCAACAGTTGTGTTTGAGATAATTTAATATTTCTTTGGTGTTATTTTAGTCTTATGCTGATGTAAAGTCTCGTCTGTCCAATATAACATCTGCCACATAAACAATTAATCCAATATACACCTTCTGTTGATAATTTAGGTAATTCGTCTTTAGTGCAAGATACTAGTTTTTGAATTGTGTACTGTACCAAATCTTACTGTAATCTTTTGCTTTTGCAAAACACGGGCTAATTTGTCAGTTACTCCTGAGATATGGAATTTTAATTGTTTTAACAATCTGATCGCTTTCAGCAGTGTTGCTTTGCGATCGTGATTTGGCATTCAGTGCTCTGTTAATTGGAGTATTATTGTAGCCATTCTGTCGTAATGCTTCTTTAACGTGTTTGATCTCTCTCACTAGACTTTCACCATCTGACACTGTTTTAGCCCGATGTATGAGCGTCTTGATAAGAGAGGATTTCTGAGCTGAATGATGATGCGAATCTGCATTCAGATAGGCATCAAAATGTCTAGGAACGGGAGTATGTTATTCACCTCCTTTTTCATGGTGAACTGGATGGCCGGGTTTTGTGCATTGAGATGATTTAGAAAATCATTAAGTGTATCTTTACCATGTGGCCAGACAACCAAAGTGTCATCCACATATCTAAACTAAAAAGATGGTTTTAATGTGCTCGAGGCAAGTGCTCTTATTTCAAAGTTTTCCATGTACAGATTTGCTATAGCAGGAGATAAAGGAGAACCCATTGCTGCTCCTTCCTTTTGTTTAAATAAATCCCCTCTCTATAAGAAGTAAGTGTTATTTAAACAATGGTCAGCATGTTTCGGAATATCTTTTGGTAAACCTGTATTATTTACTAGTGTATCAAGTAATTTAAGCGATTCGTTCACTGGAACCTTAGTGAATAGAGAAATCACATCAAAATTTACCAGAATATCATTAGGATTAAGTATAATATATTTAATCACATTCACAAGATGTTCTGAATTTCTTATGAATGAAGATGTCCTACCGATGTAGGGCTGGATTTGTTTAGTTATATATTTTGCTAATTTATATGTGGCAGAGTCAATTGTAATGACTATGGGTCGTAATGGGATGCCGATTTTATTAATCTTTGGTAGCCCATATAGTCTAGGTGGTTTTGAGGCCCTTGGCTTAATTTGGTATTGCTCATTCTTAGAGATTAATGAATTTGCAATTATTGCAGTCGTCTTACGTTCTAAAGTATTAGTTGGATCTCGTTTAATTTTAATGTAGGTACTTTCCTCTAGTAAATTTCTAATTTTATTATCATAATTGGCTCGTGACATCACTACAGTAGTGCGTCCTTTATCAGCTGCCAGGATTTGGATATCTTTATTTACACGCAGCTCTCTTAAGGCTTTTGCTTCGTTAGGACTAATATTTAGTTTTGGAACTTTGCTATTCTCAATTATTTTTGCAACCTCGTATCTAGTCATCTCTGCCTCGTTATGTGGAAGGAGTCTTACTGCTGATCATGCCTCAGCAATTATCTCATCCACTGGAATTGTGCGTGGGGTAACGGCAAAGTTAAGGCCTTTAGAAAAGACAGAGATCATGTCACTGGTTAAAACAGTGTTAGTCATGTTCATTACGGTTTTGTTTTTAAATTGTTCGTTTTTAGTAGGGATTTGTTTATAATTAAGTCTAGAAAATGTATTCATTTGGTTAGTTTTTGTTAGATTAAACACATTATCAGCCGATTGTTGTGTTATGGTATCGATTATATTCTGATAATGCATGGATACACTATTGCTTATATCTAAGTGTAACTGCTTTAGCGATTCCGAAATGTAAGATAATTCACTCCTATTGTGCTGCATTCTCGCCATTAATAATAAAGTTAAATGATGACGTCACCCTGCTGCTCTATTTAAGACCGGGAGCAAGCGAGGGCTTTACCATTCTGGCGAATTGCCCGATGATGCTGGATGTAATTACCAGCGAAACGTCGTACTCAAACTGTAAATGTTGTGGATTCACTCTTCAACACACCGGTGGGCTAAAGTAGTGAACTATTTGTCTTTTATCAACGTGACACTTTTTTGCTGATTGGCCGTGTCGGGTGGTGGAGGGTTACGACACATTTATAAATAACGCGATCTAACCCAAAAACAACCTTTATTATGAATAATATTGGTCGCGAAAGTCTCCCAAGTGTTAAACCGAAAACGCGAAGCAGAAGTCCGACGACAAGTTCGGAAAATATCATAAACATCAAATACATTGCCGAACCGATATTCCGCAGAATTACGGTCACAAAGAAAACACAATCCCCACAAACCCGTGTAGCCGTAACAGACTGTTGGGGCAAGTGCTGTTAGCGAGTAGCACCTGTGAAAGTCGGCACGGCACACGAGGGGGTGGGTGGCCAGCACCACGCCCGGCCGCCTTTGTCTCCCTTGTGGTGATGTTTATACACTGCACCGGGTACTCATTTGAGGCGGAGTTGACCTAGGAGAGCTCCAGGATCGGGTCAGATAATCGTCTTAGTGGTAAATAAATACTAACAGCACTTGCCCCAACAGTCTGTTCAGGCTATACGGGGGATCTGTGTCTTTGTGTGTCACAGACACGCCGTGGTGGGGTAAGGGATGAGCAAATGACGCCTGGAAGTGGCTGAACAATGCCTGTGTGGGTGGTGGTGGTGATGGTGGTGGTGGGGGAGTCAACAGCGGGTTGTCCTTTGCGTAACTAAGCCTTCGTCCGCCCGCCATAGGAATGTGGAACTTCCCCCTCCCACTGGCTCTGCAGGGCTTGTCAACGCGAGATAAAAGCAGCAGCGCGCCTACGTGCTCAAATGAGCGCGGGACATCGCTTTGACCCTCGCTGCGCGTCCGTGACTCACGGATGTTGGCAAACGCATTAATCATTGTATTCTTGGTTCTTTCGGTAAAGTCACCACGTAGAAGGGAAACAATAAAGTAATAAAAACATAAAACAATAAAATTCTCACGACGTTTCGACTGCACCACAAGCAATCACACTGATGATGATTGCAATCACCACACTGATGATGATTGCAATCAACACCACTGATGATGATTGCAATCACCACACTGATGATGATTGCAATCATCACCACACTGATGATGATTGCTTGTGTTGCAGTCGAAACGTCGTGAGAATTTTATTGTTTTATATTTTTATTGTTTTATTGTTTCCCTTCTACGTGGTGACTTTACCGAAAGAACCAAAACTATGAATCCCTGCAGTCACGAAAGCTTTAAATCAAAAGCAGTAATCATTATTAATTATTTACCACGACGACGACGACAACAATGGAGCCCGAGTGGCGGCGCTTGACATGGCGCTCGCGTTCACTTCACCCGCTCAGCTGGAGGCGCGCTCACACCCCAGCTCGCTTCACCAAAGATAAAGTTCCCCCGCCCCCCGTGTAGCCTTGCCAGGCTGTTGGGGCAAGTGCTGCTAGTGAGCCGGGCCTATGAAGGCCGCCACGGCACACGAGGGAGTGGTGTGTGGACAGCACCACGCTTACACACGGCACCAGGCGCTTATTTGAGGCCGAGTCGACCTAAGGGGGTGAGGCCCAGGACCGGTTCAGATAGTTCGACACCGGTGTTGGTGGCCGTGAGCTGGAAAAGAAACTCGGGCCACCGGGGTTCGTAGCCAAACTGCGCTAACCGCTGCGCCACCGCTCTCTTCACCATGAACATCCGCAAGGACACTTACACAGCAGAGGTATCCCACGAGCTACACAGGAATTTGTTCACAGAGATCACCACGCAGATCCCGAGGAACTCTGCTGCTGTGTAAAGTGGCACAATGCGGAGGTCCGGAGGAAACACCGTCCTCGTCCCATAGAGATACACAGAGACTCATAGAGAGACAGAGAGAGACCCATAGACACCACAGACCCATCGAGATACAGAGACTCGGAGAGAGATGTAGGACCCATAGACACCACAGATTTAGAGATAGATAAAGACCCACAGACACCACAGACTCATAGAAATACACGGAGACTCAGAGACACAGAGAGATACAATAAGATTCATAGAGACACACGGGCATACATGGAGATGCCTGTGCATGAAGGCAAGCCACGGGAGTGAGACTGGGGCCATGCAACCCAAGCTGTGGACCGTATAGTAAACCCAGAGAGACCCATAGAGATGCAATAATCATAGAGATGCATAGAGACCCACGAAGGGTGCGATTGTGACCATGCAACCCAAGCTGTGGACCGTATAGTAGACTCAGAGAGAGATAGAGACCCATAGACACCACAGGCTCATCGAGATGCATCGAGACCTCGTAGAGACAGAGAGATACATTAGCATTCATAGAGACACACAGGCAAACATGGAGACACATTCAAGACAAGCCACAGTCGTGCGCGTGTGGGCATGCGACCCAAACTATGGACCACAGCTTAGTGAGTCCACCAGACGATACAAGACTCCCCCACCCCTCCCCCCTCTCTATGTGTCTACTTGAAGGTGAAGTCACAGGGCCTGCAACTACTCGCACACGGCAACCGCTGGCGGATAAAGGAGCCTCTGATAGATAGACATCGGAGCAGAGACACAAAGGAGGGGAATGAACACGTGGTTTAAACAAAGGGGACACGTGGTTTAAGCAAAG
The DNA here is from genome assembly GCF_048934315.1 of Petromyzon marinus. Lineage (NCBI taxonomy): Eukaryota > Metazoa > Chordata > Hyperoartia > Petromyzontiformes > Petromyzontidae > Petromyzon > Petromyzon marinus. The sequence goes on from NC_133720.1 coordinate 9,458,455, forward strand.
GGGACACGTGGTTTAAACAAAAGAGACACGTGGTTAAAACAAAGGGGACACGTGGTTTAAGCAAAGGGGACACGTGGTTTAAGCAAAGGGGACACGTGGTTTAAACAAAGGGGACACGTGGTTTAAACAAAGGGGACACGTGGTTTAAACAAAGGGGACACGTGGTTTAAACAAAGGGAACACGTGGTTTAAACATAGGAAACACGTGGTTTAAACATAGGAAACACGTGGTTTAAACAAAGGAAACACGTGGTTTAAACAAAGGGAACACGTGGTTTAAACAAAGGGAACACGTCGTTTAAACAAAGGGAACACGTGGTTTAAACAAAGGGAACACGTGGTTTAAACAAAGGGAACACGTGGCTTAAACAAAGGGAACACGTGGTTTAAACAAAGGGAACACGTGGTTTAAACAAAGGGAACACGTGGTTTAAACATAGGAAGCACGTGGTTTAAACAAAGGAAACACGTGGTTTAAACAAAGGAAACACGTGGTTTAAACAAAGGGAACACGTGGTTTAAACAAAGGGGACACGTGGTTTAAACAAAGGGGACACGTGGCTTAAACAAAGGGAACACGTGGTTTAAACAAAGGGAACACGTGGTTTAAACAAAGGGAACACGTGGTTTAAACAAAGGGGACACGTGGTTTAAACAAAGGGAACACGTGGTTTAATCAAAGGGGACAAGTGGTTTAAACAAAAGGAACACGTGGCTTAAACAAAAGGAACACGTGGTTTAAACAAAGGGAACACGTGGTTTAAACAAAGGGAACACGTGGTTTAAACAAAAGGAACACGTGGTTTAAACAAAGGGAACACGTGGTTAAAACAAAGGGAACACGTGGTTTAAACAAAGGGAGCACGTGGTTTAAACAAAGGGAACACGTGGTTTAAACAAAGGGAACACGTGGTTTAAACAAAGGGAACACGTGGTTTAAACAAAGGGAACACGTGGCTTAAACAAAGGGAACACGTGGTTTAAACAAAGGGAACACGTGGTTTAAACAAAGGGAACACGTGGTTTAAACAAAGGGGGGGGGGGGGGTGAAGTGCGTGCCGGGCGCAGGTGGAGGGGGGCGGGGCAGGTGAGGGGGGGGGGTCGAGGGGGGGGCGTATTTCTGAACAAAATGTCTCGCCTGAGAACATTCATTCACTCGAGATCTCTCTCGAGGTCAAGGGTACAGACACGTGATCAATCCACTGCTGGATGAATGGCCGTGGCGATCTGCGAGAGCCGGAGCTTTGCCCCTTTGCTAATGATGGCAAGAGCAGTGGATTGAGCCTGGCTGCTGCTGCTGCTACTCAACAGAGTGATCATTTAGTTAACAAAGAATCTCTGCCGAACGCAGGTTTACACCTGGCGCTGTTGTCCATCACAGGGGATGTTTGGCCATACTTCACCACGCTGGTCAATGCGGTTTGCTGAGCGGGTTGGGAGTGGTGGAGGTGGACACAGGAGGATGGGATGTGGTAAACGCAGTCATTGCGATATTTATTTGGAATGCCAATTATTAACCCAGAAAGGCCTCTGCGAATCTGCAGGCCCCCTCTGTCAGGGTGGGTACTGCCAAATTGGGGAATGTCTGGGCCATCAATTTCTAACAAATGAGAGACCTCGTGACGTCCAGATAAACGTCACAACGGTACACGTCTAGCATTGGTGACGTCACAACGGTACACATATAGCATTGGTGACGTCACAACGGTACACGTCTAGCATTGGTGACGTCACAACGGTACACATATAGCATTGGTGACGTCACAACGGTACACGTCTTGCATTGGTGACGTCACAACGGTACACGTCTAGCATTGGTTACGTCACAACGGTACACGTCTAGCGTTGGTGACGTCACAACGGTACACGTCTAGCGTTGGTGACGCCACAACGGTACACGTCTAGCATTGGTGACGTCACAACGGCACACGTCTAGCATTGGTGACGTCACAACGGTACACGTCTAGCATTGGTGACGTCACAACGGCACAAGTCTAGCATTGGTGACGTCACAACGGTACACGTCTAGCATTGGTGACGTTATTCTGAACGCGGTTCTGGGCCTCCCCTGCGTCGACTCGGCCTCGAACAGGACGACCTGGCGTGGTGTAAAACATCGCCACTGGGGAGACAAAGGCGGCCGGGCACGGTACTACCGCACTGCTCTCCCCACCACCGACCCCGCAGCTACGGCTCGCTGACAGTCAGTCCGCATGTCAAGGGGGGGGTGGGGGGTGGCTGTGTATTTGTCACCACGGCTCGCGGGAGTGTGACACTGCCGAGGGCAGTGGCACGGCAGTGGCACGGTAGTGAGTGGCACGGCAGTGGCACGGCAGTGGCGCGGCAGTGGCACGGCAGTGAGTGGCACGGCAGTGGCACGGTAGTGGCACGGCAGTGGCACGGCAGTGAGCGGTAGTGAGTGGCACGGCAGTGGCACGGTAGTGGCACGGCAGTGGCACGGTAGTGAGTGGCACGGCAGTGGCACGGCAGTGAGTGGCACGGCAGTGGCACGGCAGTGCCGTGAGTGGCCCGGCAGTGAGCGTCACGGGCCATTAAAAAGGCGGTCTCACGCCCACCACCAAGTCGTGAAGGCCGTGGGAGGAGGAGGAGGAGGAGTCTGAGGCGCGTGCCCACGGGTGAAGTTTTACTGCGGCGCGGCTCCTGCCAAACCCGCGCCGCCCCGCCCCGCCTCGACTTTGCACGGCGTTGGGGGTCCGGGGTGGGGGGAATTTGGCAGCGAGTGACCCCCACCACTGCCCCCCCCCCACTGCCCCCCCCACCCTCCCCACAACCTTGACCGTCCAGTCAACCCTCCCCCCACGAACCGCAGGGTCGCCGACTGATCGGAGGTTTCTGGTTCGATTTTCAAAAGTGAATGTTTTTGATCGATCTCTCCGATGTGCTTGTCGGGTTGTGGTGGTTGTTGTTGGTGGTGGTGTTGTTCGGCACGATGTCCGACGTTTCGCTCCCTACGCGTGCTGGCTGGGTGGATAAAATTCAGTTGCTGGAGAAGATCGCGGCACAACGAGAAACCCGGGACGATGATGATGCTGATGATGATGTACAAAGACAAAGACCCCCCCCCCCCCTCTATAGCCTTCATATACTTTTAGGGGCAAGGGCTGCTAGCGAGTACGGCACGCGAGGGACTGGGTGGCCAGCACCACGCCCGACCGCCTTTGTCTTCCCAGTGGCGATGTTTACACACCGCACCAGGTACTCATTTGAGGCTGAGTCGACCTAGGGGAGGCCCAGGACCGTTTTAGATAATCGTCACTGGGTGTTGGTGCACGTGTGTGCGCGCACGTGTGTACACACGTGCGCGCACACACGCGTGTGAAGCGCACACACACGCGTGTGAAACGCACACACACGCGTGTGAAACGCACACACACGCGTGTGAAACGCACACACACGCGTGTGAAACACACACACACGCGTGAAACACACACACACACACGCGTGAAACACACACACACACACGCGTGAAACACACACACACACACGCGTGAAACACACACACACACACGCGTGAAACACACACACACACACACGCGTGAAACACACACACACACGCGTGAAACACACACACACACACACGCGTGAAACACACACACACACGCGTGAAACACACACACACACGCGTGTACCACACACACACACGCGTGTACACGTGTGTGTGTGTACACACGCGCGTACACGTGTGTGTGTGTGTACACACGCGCGTACACACGCGCGTACACGTGTGTGTGTGTACACACGCGCGTACACACGCGCGTACACACGCACACACACACACGCGTACACATGCACACACACACACGCGCACACACGCACACACACACACGCGCACACACGCACACACACGCGTACACACACACACACACGTGTACACACACGTGTACACACTGTGTGTGTGTGTGTACACGTGTGTGTACACACACACGTGTACACACTGTGTGTGTGTGTGTACACGTGTGTGTACACGTGTGTGTACACGTGTACACGTGTACACACACGTGTACACACTGTGTGTGTGTGTGTACACGTGTACACACACGTGTACACACACACACACGTGTACACGCACACACACGTGTACACGCACGTGTAGACGCAGCGTGTGCACGCGACTCGCGACACCCGCGCCGCGTTTGTCGCCGCCATCGCCCGCGTGTATTTAGGCAGCGACGCGACAGTGATTCTAGAGCAGCGAGGAAGCGTGGAGAGCGGGTCAGGGTGCGGTTCGTGCTGTGACTGAGTGAGCGGATGAATGAGTGAGTGAGCGGATGAATGAGTGAGTGTGGGGTGAGTTAATTGAGTGAGTGGCGATTACGTGAATGGATTTCGGAGTGAATGGATTGAGCGGGCGAGCGAATGAATGAGCGCGCCTGTGAGTGAATTAATGCACGGATGAGCGAGTCGGGCGAGCAGGCGACTGAGCGCGTTAGTGAACGAGTCCGTGAGTGGATGGGCGAGTGGATGGGCGAGTGGATGGGCGAGTGGATGGGCGAGTGGATGGGCGAGTGGATGGGCGAGTGGATGGGCGAGTGAGCGTTCGAATGACTGAGGCCAAGCGTGGCCATTTGACCCTGAACTTCAGTGTACCACTCACGCTAGGGGGGGGGGAGAAGCAGCAGCAGATTCTCAATATCGTGAAGAGGAAACTTCGTGACCTGCTGCTGCTGCTCAGTGTCAGAGCACGCCCACCCCCCCTCACCCCCCCACGCCCCGCCCCCCACCCCACGCCCCGCATCCCCCCACCCCACGCCCCGCATCCCCCCACCCCACGCCCCAACCCCACACCCCACGCCCCAACCCCACACCCCACGCCCCCACCCCACACCCCACCCCACGCCCCCGTGTCCCAGGGTCGAACTCTCGCGGATTCTGCCTGCGAGTCGTGACCGGTCACTCGGCACCGTCACCTGCACACGATTATACACCACGCTAGCACACACACAGCCTGTAGCACACACACACACAGCCTGTAGCACACACACAGCCTGTAGCACACACACACAGCCTGTAGCACACACACACACAGCCTGTAGCACACACACACACAGCCTGTAGCACACACACACACAGCCTGTAGCACACACACAGCCTGTAGCACACACACAGCCTGTAGCACACACACAGCCTGTAGCACACACACAGCCTGTAGCACACACACAGCCTGTAGCACACACACACACAGCCTGTCACACCACACACACAGCCTGTAGCACACACACACAGCCTGTAGCACACACACACACACAGCCTGTCACGCACACACAGCCTGTAGCACACACACACACAGCCTGTCACACCACACACACACAGCCCGTCACACCACACACAGCCCGTCACACCACACACAGCCTGTAGCACACACACACACACAGGGGTTCACACACACACAGCCTGTAGCGCACACACACACAGCCTGTAGCACACACACACACACAGCCTGTAGCACACACACACACAGCCTGTAGCACACACACACACAGCCTGTAGCACACACACAGCCTGTAGCACACACACACACACAGCCTGTAGCACACACACAGCCTGTAGCACACACACACACACAGCCTGTAGCACACACACACACAGCCTGTAGCACACACACACACAGCCTGTAGCGCACACACACACAGCCTGTAGCACACACACACACAGCCTGTAGCACACACACACAGCCTGTCACACCACACACAGCCCGTCACACCACACACAGCCTGTAGCACACACACACACAGCCTGTAGCACACACACACACAGCCTGTAGCGCACACAGCCTGTAGCGCACACACACACAGCCTGTAGCACACACACACACAGCCTGTCACACCACACAGCCTGTCACACCACACAGCCTGTAGCACACACAGCCTGTAGCACACACACACACAGCCTGTAGCACACACACACACAGCCTGTAGCACACACACACACAGCCCGTCACACCACACACAGCCTGTCACACCACACACAGCCTGTCACACACACACAGAAAATACACGGGCACTGCGAGTGTGCGGCTCTCTGTGCCTCGAGTCTACTGGAAGCGATGGAATTCGAGGTGGAGGCATTCGCGGAGCGTGCGTGAGACCCAGCCGAGTGCTTAGCCCCTAAGTGCTGTGCGCCCTAGGTGCTGCGCGGCGTCTAAGATCGGGGATTTTGGTTCTGAATAAACACGTCGGGTGAGAGGTACGGGGATTGAGTTATGCGCCGAGTGCATTAGGACACTGCCACCACCACCACAATGAATCTCCGTCCGGGTTGGTGGTGGTGGTGGTAACCCGGTGTTGGGAATACAGTTCCCAGCGGTGAGAGAGTTGTGTGTAAGGCAAGAGAGTGCAAGGGCGGAATGAGAGATCGGATTCAGCCAACACAGAGGGTGGGGGGGGGGTGTCCCGGATTCCATCAAAATGTAAATGCAATAACAGTTCACGAAGCCGCAATGCACCGTGGGATGAATACGAGACTATGTTGGACCTTGATGGGTGACGGCACGAAGCAATCGCTTAGAAAGAGCGACCGGACGCGTTGCCAAAGCCGCAGGTTGCCGACCCCCGAGCCAAGCTAACACACAAAATACAGATTATGTTGTTGTTTGTTTTTAAGTTATTCGAAACGTGATATTAGCGAGGTATTCGAGCAGCTACGGGTATCAAACGTTGCCGTGTTTACTTTAAACAGGAATTTGGAAGGGGAGCTACTTAGCGCAAATGGACTTTATTCGTAAAATAATCTTTAGAAATCGGACTGATTAAACAGTATGTTGCTGTGTCGGGTGGTGGTGGGCTTAACGACACATTTCTATTTACGCCATCGAACCCAAAAACATGTATTATTATGGAGTACCTTGATCCCATCTTCACCGTCAAGGTTTGTATTTCACATTTCCCACTGTGTGGGGGGGGGGGGTGAAATCGAGATGAGAATCGAGGCCCAGATGATGCCCGAGATGGGGGGGGGGAGCGTCAATAATGAACATCTCTCACGCCAGGGCCCTACCCGTCGAACCTCTCCCGGTTTCAACCTTCCACGACCATCAACCGAATCGGGACCGGGGGGAGGGGTGAGGCACCTGATGCCACAAGCGGCGCCATCGAGAATTCGTCGGCCCCGTGAGCTGCGCGGCCACGAATCCCAAACCGTGAGGCTCGCATCGTGGACGCGCCGCCACTGCCGTCACTGTCACTGTCGTCGTCTTAACCACAAGGAGGAATGGACGGAGATCCACTGTCACTGTCGTCTTAACCACATGGAGGAATGGACGGGGATCCACTGTTACTGTCGTCTTAACCACAAGGAGGAATGGACGGAGATCCACTGTCACTGTCGTCTTAACCACAAGGAGGAATGGACGGGGATCCACTGTCACTGCTGCCGTCTTAACCACAAGGATGAATGGACGGGGATCCACTGTCACTGCTGCGGTCTTAACCACAAGGAGGAATGGACGGAGATCCACTGTCACTGCTGCCGTCTTAACCACAAGGAGGAATGGACGTTCGGCCGCCTTTGTCTCCCTAGTTGCAATATTTTTACACACCGCACTAGGTACTCATTTGAGGCCGAGTCGACCTAGGGGAGGCCCAGGATCGGTACAGATAATCGTCGCTGGTGTTGGCCCTGAGCGGGAATCGAAATAAGGGCCGTCTGGTTCGTAGCGCAGCGTGCTAACCATTACACTACTGCACCCCAGTGTCACACACACACACAGAGGTTTACACACACACACACAGGGGTTCACACACACACAGGGGTTCACACACACACACACACAGAGGTTCGCACACACACACACACAGAGGTTCGCACACACACACAGAGGTTCGCACACACACACAGAGGTTCGCACACACACACAGAGGTTCGCACACACACACAGAGGTTCACACACACACACAGAGGTTCACACACACACACAGAGGTTCACACACACACACAGAGGTTCACACACACACACACGGGTTCACACACTCGCAGACACAATGCGTGTTGACACAGAGGCTGCGCGCAGCCATTCCACGGTGTAAAGAAAAGAGCGCCCACGTTTACTTTATAGAGGGAAAGCCATCAGTCATATAGCCCAATGCCGTGAGTCTATGGATCTCTGTGTGAGGCTACGGGCCCCTATGTCTGTGGGTCTCCGTGCGAGTCTGTGGGTCTCCGTGCGAGTCTGTGGGTCTCCGTGCGAGTCTGTGGGTCTCCGTGCGAGTCTGTGGGTCGAGGGGAGTCGACAGCACGGACAGACAGTGGGGGCAGCAGAGGAGAATGAGCGACCGCCCACTGAGTGAAGATTGCCTGGGGAGGTACTTCCAGAGAGAGACACTCGTCTGCTGCAGCGGAGAGAATTCGTGGAGAAGAGTGGAGTGAGACGAGAAGGGAGAGGTAGGAGAGTGGGGAGAGTAAGTCATGGAGGATCCCGTGCGCGATATTGAAAATTGATGCAGGATTGCACTGGGACTGGCGGAGTGATCTTAAGTCATCGGAATCGACTGGAGGAATCCGATGAGCTATGCAGCTTTTGTTCACCTAAGTCAAGTAGACCATTTGGCAGCGAAGTAGGGAGGAGGGGGGGGGTCACGTGATTCATAATTGCCGGGCGAGAATTCCTTCTGATATCCCCCTCCCATCACCCCCCCCCCCCCCACATATCACCCCCCGCGACCCCGCCCCCCCCGCGTGCCTCCACCGCATTGCCCCGCCCCTGAGGGGGTGGGGGAGAGGGGAGGGAGACATCAAACAGAGCGCGTGCCGAGTGCGCGACCATTGTCCCGCGGGGGGCATCGGCCGCGCGTGTTTGGTCAGAGAGGGGAGAGATAAGGGGGGGGTTACGAACATACCCCCCCCCCACCAACCCTACTTCCCCCTCCGCGCACGGCCCCCCACCCTGGCCCGGCCCCCCACGCTGCCCCACCCGCAGAGTTCCATTCACAAACGGCCGGTCACGTGGGTGTCCGCCTCGGTAATGACGCGTCACGTGGTTGTCCGCCTCGGTGATGACGCGTCACGTGGTTGTCCGCCTCGGTGATGACGCGTCACGTGGTTGTCCGTCTCGGTGATGACGCGTCACGTGGTTGTCCGCCTCGGTGATGACGCGTCACGTGGTTGTCCGCCTCGGTGATGACGGGTCACGTGGTTGTCCGCCTCGGTGATGACGCGTCACGTGGTTGTCCGTCTCGGTGATGACGCGTCACGTGGTTGTCCGTCTCGGTGATGACGCGTCACGTGGTTGTCCGTCTCGGTGATGACGCGTCACGTGGTTTGTTTGGGTTAGATCGCGTAAATATATAAATGTTGTGTCGTTAAAACCCGCCACCACCCGACACAGCCAACTAGTAAGGGTTGTCACGTCAACAGAACGTGGCCAAGTCGTCACTAGTACAGCACTAACCGGTGTGTTGGAGAGCCAAGCCACAACATTTACAATCTGAGTACGACGTTTCGCCAGTAATTACAACCAGCTTCATCAGGCGACAGCCAGATTGTGGCTTGGCTCTCCAACACACCGGTTAGTGCTGTACTAGTGACGAATTGGCCACGTTCTGTTGACGTGACAACCCTTACTAGTTGGCTGTGTCGGTGGTGGTGGGCCATGTCTCGCTACCCCCAGAGAGGGCATATCGCACCCCGGTTTAGATTATTTGGTGGCTACTGCTATAAACGTGCACGTGATCAGCCACTTCTCAGAGCTATCATTTGAGATAACCAGGTCTCTTCTGGAAAGAAAAAAAAGAGCTAAATCGCTCAGTGGGGCTTTATCTGGTAAAATAATACAAGTCAGACAATTCGGTGTCTCTTCACCCTACAAACACTATGCGCCAAAAGCGTCACAGCGAAACGTTAAAGACCCAGCGACGTCATTGGCACGAGTTGTGTGCCGGCATCACTGTAGCAATCTTTTGCAGTTATTCATTCCCTTCCAAATTTTGAGAAGAAAAAAACAATCACACCGAAAAATCCCTCAATTGGGATGACGCGACACTCGACAGCAGAATAGCAGCAGCAGCATCGCAAATCTGCTGCGGAAAAAACCTGACAGGACCCTCCTGAAAGAGTCTTGAAACTTGGCGAGGCCTACCTGGGCAACAACAATAATGACAACAACAATAACAACAAACACAGATCCAGTGGACAGTGTTCACGTGGGGTGCGCGCTGCGGTCGAATTGCTACCGCACAGACAAATGCAAAGCTCCCATCAGTTTGTCTGCACGGTCATTTAAAACGCAAATTATTGTTTGGCGATGCTGCTGCTGCTGCTGCGTTGGTGGACACGCAGAGTCAGTGACAACAAAGGCAACTCACATCCCGTGTCAACAACACTCTGTGTGTGGCCTTTAAACTGGGATAAAGTATATAACAGGAGATGACGTTTCGGGCAATGGCGCTTCTTCGCAGCACATAGGCCAGAGGGGTAGTGTCTATACCTCTATGCTATCTGTGCGCGCGCTTTGAAGAAGGGACATTCCCCCAAACGTCAGCTGCTATGCAAATAAGTTTCATTCTAAGAATTATCGGCGGACGTGTCGCGTTATCCGCCGTGCCGATTACCCAGCCGTCTCACATTCACCAGGACCCTGGGTGATCGAACCGAGACTTTGCGAGGTCGCCTGCGTGATGGTTCCTGTTCCTCACGACCCCCCCCCCACTCCGCTCCTTCGCTTTTACCCCAGCACCCTCGCGCGCGTCACCACCACCGACTGGAAAGTTACTGCGGGAGCTATGAATTAAAACATTTTTAAATCAGTTTCAAATTTCTTTTTTTAACGAACGCAGCAACCCAACCCCGTTTCTCGCCCGCCGCCGGCTATTTGTAGAGAGATGTAAATGCGATTACGTAATATGGGTGAACAATGGGGGGTGACGGATTATGGAATTACGTCACACTCCAGCAAGTCCACACCCACCGCGCTAACCACTGCGCCACCGCTCCTCACCCAAGTTGCAGGTCCCCCCCCCCCCACCACAGCGCAGCGCGGTGGGGGAGCGGTGGCGCTCGTGGCGAGCGCAATCGCCGCTCGCTACGAACCCGGGCGCGATCCGTTCTCGCTCACGGCGAACATCAGTGGCAAGTGAGAGCTGTGAAGCGGCCCTGGATAGCCGTCCCGCTGCGCGTCCCACACCGCCAATCTCCCCCGCTCACCAAGCCACTCTGCCCCGCGCGGTGAAGTATGGCCAACAGCTCACCACGGCATGCATGGGACGTCTTCATCCAGCAGTGATACAGACAATGACGTGGTGGTAACGATGGCGGTGGTTATGGTGGTACACCGATAGCAGTCATGCTGAAGTGACCACGAGTCATCTATCCACTGCTGGATGGTCTCCCCCAGTCTCTCTCCACTGCTGGATGAAGTTCTCCACCAAGCCATCGCCATCTCAATACATCTCGCGATTCCACGCTCCACGTCTCTCTCTCTATCCCCTGCACACACGCGCGCCGCTCCATCTCCCCGGCGCGCCTCCTCTCGGGCGCGCTCTCCGCTCCTCGTGCTGCCGCTCCGTCGCCCGGCCTCGACCCCCGGGGGCCTCCCTCCAGCGTCCCCTCGCCGGGCCGCGACGCCTCCTGCCTCGTGCCACGCTCGCGTTGACCAAGTTGGCACCACGAGGGGCGTCCCCACAAACACGCGGCGGCGGTGGCGCGCCCCTCCATCCCCTCTCTCTCAAGACAACCCCTCGCGCGTGCATCTCTCTCATCGTCAGCGTCTATCTACTGCTGGATGAAGGTCACGAGGACGATGTCTCGAGCGCCGCGTGTTCTCTGCTCCGTGGGCTCCTCGGTCTGCCTCGGTATTATCGTATTTCACTCGTCGCAATAATAAAAACAAAGAACCCGTTAGTAGTCGCGGTCCTGCAATTGCCCACTGGCGTCTCATCGACATAAACTCCCTGGCTCCGTCCCACCCAATTAGATTGTCTGTCTGTCTGGCAGAGGAGATGGTGGCGGATGAGATTCCAAGAACTTGCGCTGGTTTAATCTTTGATTTGAAGCTTCCGTGGCTGCGGGAATCCATACTCTTTGGTTCTTTCGGTAAAGTCGCGTAAATAGAAAATGAATAGATTACGACGTTTCGATTGCAACACAAGCGACCGTCTTGCAATGTTTTCGTTTCAAATGGCGCGCCGGGGAGATGGAGTGGACAGGCAGGCGACCTCTGGAATTAAGGTCCAGCGTGCGGACCATTGCCCCACAGCGCATCTCCCCCGGTACCACAGACAGTGCAGCCATGGTGAAATGGGACTGCCCTATCGATAACGTCTCTAGGACTTTACCCCGGGGACAGAACAGAAGACCCCGGAGCCCATGGAAAATAAAAATAACAATATAAACCCCCATTAGGACCCCGCACGGACCCCATACAGCTCCCAGGGCGACCACAAAAAAGGCATCAAAATACGAGACAGGGGACATTTTGTTTCAGGCTAAGTGTACCCAAAGGGAGTCCAGCCCAGGTACGCACGCAGCCGTCGTGTTCCCGCCGCTGCCCCCTCGGTGAGGACCTCGCTCAATGCGAGTGGCGTGTCTCCGGACGTCACGTGGTGCGGTCTTCACCTGGCCGCCTGGGGTTCTCGATTCTGCTCGGGGCAACCATTCTACAAAATAAAAACTATTTTTTTTAGTTTATTTTACCAGCTGAGGTCCCACTTGAGCCTATGGAGCTCTTTTTCAGAAGCGGCCTGGCCACAAATTAAACTCAAGCAATTTGAAGTTGATAGCAGCCAAATACTCTAAACGAATGTTAATTTTAAGCATGTGGAGGGAAACCCCGAAGGACCCGGAGACAAATTCACGCTACCACGGGGAGAGAGACACGTAAACTCTAAATATACAGCAGCAGCAGCAGGCGTCAGGGTTCGAACCCACGACTTCCTGTACACCAGGCGAGGGGATTCACATCTCGCCACCGTGGCGCCCCACGACTCTCTCTCTCCCCTCTCACAATCTCTCTTGCACCCTCCATCTCCCCTCTCTCTCTCACGAACGAACGACAGCACCGACAACCGGCGACATTCGCTTGCGCCAGGCGAGGTGCACCTTGAGGCCACGTCAAGTGTCGAAGGCTCGCTGCTGGCAGGAGATCACGGGACAGACCCAGCAGGTGCCATGGTGTGACCGACTGAGATTGGCTGGCAGATGCACCACCTGTGCCCCCTACTGTGCCAACCTGCTGTGCTTTAGCCACCCGGCGCTCCGCTCGTTGTTGTGAGCGTCGCTCCTCCGCCCTCCGTTGTTGTTGGAGGGCGACTGCCTCCAACTGCCCAGTAACAGCAGTAGCGTCTTTCACGAGCCTCCTCCACAGAGGCCGATCTTGACACCGCTGGTACCGGTCATCGGCAAGTCCACTCAGCTCCACGTCCTCCTGTACCACATTAATCAATCTCTACTCTAGCCCGTGCCGCGCCCGTTTAACCCCCTCTATCCGGCTAAACAGAAGCTGCTTTTGGGCAAGCGATGGCTGGGGCATGTATGCCACATGCGCCTGCCAACACATTTTCGCATGCCGGAGGAGTTCACTAATGATGGGACTATGTCCAGATCGTTGAATGATTTGCAAGCTCCTCACACAATCCAGCCTGGGTGAGACCCAGGATGGAGCGTGGGCAGGGTAGCCTGAAAATGCTTCAAACCGGCGAGGAAGTTCCTTCAGGAGGTGTCCAGATTTCGCAAGCATAGAGAAGAGAGGGCACGGCTGTGGCCGGGACGAACTGGATATTACACTCTTTCATACATAATAAGTTAACATTTATAATAATAATTTTCAGGGCGCTATGCATGAAAGGGCAGGAAAAGGTTAAACATCAACCAAGGAAAGATGGGAGACAAAGCCATTTTAAACAGTCATGTTCTTAGTCGACATTTGAAGATGTGCAGCGTCTCGGAAGCCCCCTGACCTCGAAGGGGCAACGAGTCACAGAGTTTAGTTGCCGCAATTGCAACGACAACGATCACCACCCCCAAGTGTGAAGCCTTAGAGACCGTGGGACAGCAAGCGATGCACAATCTGAGGATTTGAATGAGATATCCGTGGCTGAAGGAGGTCACGAATGCATGGGGAGGAGCAAGTTCATGCAAGACAAGAGAATCGTCAAATGAACACGGGGCCCGGACAGGGCGCCAGTGAAGGGGCAGGAGCACGCGCGGGTGGCGGCCGTCACGAACCTTCAAGTGTCGCGTGTACGAGTTGGTACGAGGTGGTACGAGTTGGTACGAGGTGGTACGAGTTGGTACGAGTTGGTACGAGTTGGTACGAGTTGGTACGAGTTGGTACGAGGTGTTTACTCTGGCGGCCGCACTTTTTGAACATCCATCGCCCTCTCGCCCCGACAAAATCACCACGACGCTCTCTCTCTCTTCTCCACACTCACTCACTCCATCTCTCCCCCCTCTCTCCATCTCCCACCCCCTCTCAATCCCCCCCCCTCTCAATCTCCACCCCCCCTCCATCTCTCCCCCCCCTCTCTCCATCTCTCACCCCCCCTCTCTCAATCCCCCCCCCCCCTGCGGACACACGCTCTGTGGACTACTCACGGATCTTGGCTACGCTGGCCACGAGGATCCACACGGCGATGATGTAGGGGTCCTTGACGTGCTCCCACTGGAACGACACCACCTGGTAGCCCGTGGGCCTCGCGTGTCCGCCACTGCCGTGGGCGCCGCACGAGGGGTCCTGGGTGGGGTGAGTGCCCGAGCCCCCCGCTCCGTTCGAGTCTTCATTCGTGGGGGGCTCGTGAGGCGCGGCCGTCGCCTGATGAGGGTCGGATGCTCCTCCGGCTCTCGGCGCCCGGTTCATCGCGGTGGTTGTTGTTGTTGTTGCTGCTGCGGTGGTGATGCTGGTGGTGGTGGTTGTGGTGGTGGTGGTGGCTGCGGCCACTGCGTGGATGGACCCCAGTTGCCCCCCTCGCGTCGAGAAGCCCCCCTCGATCGCGGCTGCCGGGCCACGCGCAGTGGCGGCATTGGCCTCGTTGCCCGAGATCATCAACATCATCAGCAGCAACGTCATCAGCTGCAGCGTCATCATCAGCTTCGGTATCGTGGGCGTCGTGCGCAGATGACGACGACGATGGTGAGGATGATGATGATGATGAGCAGCTGAGAGCCATTCCGCAGCACGCATGGCCGCGCGTGTTCTCGCGAACATGCGCTCGCTAACAGCACTTGCCCCCAACAGCCGACGTCGTCAGGCTAGACGGGGGAAGCTTTGCCTTTGTGTTGTCTATCCGTGCGTGCGTGCCTATACAGGTGTGCGTGTGTGTGCGTGCGTGTGTCTGTGTGTGTCGACGTGTGTGTGCGTGCGTGTGTGTGTCTCATAGAACTGCACTCGAGCTGAGCCACAGGTGTCACCATCCAACACCCAATTTAAAGCACTCCTCCTCCTCCTAATCACAGCAATCACTGCGGCGACAGTGACGACAACTCGCGTGGCCAGTGTCTCGTTCAAAACTATCCACGTCGCTTGATAATGTTGCTGATGCTGAGATGATGTTGCTAATGATGTTGCTGATGATAGTTCTTCTGATGTTGTTGTTGCTGATTGAGACGAGAAGACATCTGGTACCAGCGAGGCGCCCCTCGCTTTTATACTCAACACCTGCACAGAGACACCCGCACCTGCCCACCCACACAGCGCACTCACCCCGCCCTCTCCTCCACTCAATCCCCACCGGGACGCGCTGGGCCGGAGGGGGGGGGGGGTAAGAGGATAGACGCGGAGCCAATCGCACGATCTGTGATTGTGTTGGCAGCGATGCCGCGGCGCGAGTTAAGTCATTAACGGCTGTAAAATAATGGAGTAGCGGGCGGTGTGGGTAGACTCCCCCCACCCCTCCCCTCCAAACCCTACCCCTCCTACCTCACACCCCTCCCCTCCTACCCCACTCCTCCCCTCCTACCCCCACCCCTCACCTCCTACCCCCACCCCTCCCCTCCTACCCCTATTCACCCCCCCCCCCCCCTTCACGGGAGTGTGCGGGTTTGGCCCAAAGTCACCCCCCAACCATCGTTAGAGACGAAGGTCACTCAGGGTTTTGTTTTAGTGAGCGGAATCGTCGTCACCTCTTTGTGGGACTGATCAGTGAGCCGGGCCCAGACATTGCCAAGCAGTTCCGGTCGTGTTGTTAGCGGTGTCCTTGATCATTGGAGCTCATCAGTGAGATCTGCCCATACGTACGGAATGCCAAGCAGATCCAATAGTATGGATGTAAGTTTAACTTCTTTCGCACCGTACGTAGCCAACCGGGCCAATCGGAGGTTGTTTTTTTTATAGATTTGACGAGTTGTCCGGTGTGTTTTAGGGTTGTACCGAGCACGGTTTTCAAAATTTTGCTCCCTCTCCACCTGCTCCGAGCATCTTCAGAAATATATAAGATGAAAATCCAGTTCCTGATGTTCCTGATTAAGCTCCCAGCACGTGAAGCGAAACTTCGGACATCGTGCGCAATGAGACGCAGCGGGTGGAGCTCAGAGCAGACAGGCGGGGGAGAGCCACTCGCCACCACCGTGACGACCGGAGTCTTCCTCTGCGTCGGGACTCATCGGTTAGCCATGCCCAGATTTTGGGCTGCCCAGAAGATATCCCCAGAGGGTTGTGCGTGTCATCGTGATCACTGGGGCTCATCAGCGACGCATGCCCAGACGTTATCCCCGTCAGTGTGAGCATAACTTTGGGAGGAGAGGGTTGGTGGATCACGCATAGATTTGTAAAAAAATTAAACTCCCAAAGCCTCCGAGACTGCGAGGTGGTGGTCAAGAGATGGCAGTACAGAAAGTGTTGGGTTCGTGTACCCATCTGTGCGGAACTGTCTCCCCCCCTCGTACTGTCTCCCCCCCCGCTCGTACGCAACGTGCTGCCTGTTCTCCGTGTCCTCCCGCACAGAGCCAATCGCTCATCATTATGTAACGTAGCTCTCAGAGACACCGTCTTGTTCTCGGTATATTTATTACAAATAAAGTCCACTGACAACTTCACGAGTAACCGCGAGTGACTCTGTACACTTGGGTAACTTGGACGACTCTATTCTGGGACGACGCCAACTCCAGCCCTTCAAGACAACGAGGCGCTCACTCCAGGACGATGAAGACCACCCGCTCCTATTCCCCAACTCTCGCTCACCGCACCTGGCCCTGTCTCCCTCTGCTCTGATTACCATTCACGACCGTGGGGTGCCGTGCTTCTCCACACGCGACCCTGTCAACGCTTGTCCCATCAATCATCATCAGCGACCATTCAGGTCCCACGTTACCCGTTCGTGACGCTCTCTGTTCCCGGTACGTTCATTAATAACCATGGGTCCCGGGGAGCCGGACTGTCCCTACATCACCCAGTACTGTCCTTACAATTATATAGGGGGGGCGTGGGGGGGGGAGAGATTGGGCGGGGGGGCTGGGGAGAGAGATGGGGGGCGAGGGAGAGCTTGGGGGGGAGGGGGGGGGAGATTGGGGGGGCGAGGGGGAGAGAATGGGGGGGGCGGGGGGGGAGATTGGGGGGGCGAGGGGAAGATTGAGGGGGCGGGGGGGAGAGAATGGGGGGGGGGGGCGAGGGGGAGATTGAGGGGGCGGGGGGGAGAGAATGGGCGGGGGCGAGGGGGAGATTGGGGGGGCGAGGGGGAGATTGGGGGGGCGAGGGGGAGATTGAGGGGGCGGGGGGGAGAGAATGGGGGGGGGCGGGGGGGAGATTGGGGGGGCGAGGGGAAGAGAATGGGGGGGCGGGGGGGGAGATTGGGGGGGCGAGGGGGAGATTGAGGGGGAGGGGGGGAGAGAATGGGGGGGCGAGGGGGAGATTGAAGGGGCGGGGGGGAGAGAATGGGAGGGGCGGGGGAGGAGAGATGGGGGGGGGGCTGGAGGGTTTCAGTTTTGTTGCCAGAAAAAAGGGGAATACCGATGATTATATTCATACGGGAGACCTTTGATTTGTAACGATGGTGGTATTAGTTACAATTATGTGATTGTGATGATGGTGGCGATGGTGCTGATGATGGTGGTGGTGATGGTGGTGGTGATGATGGTGGTGGTGATGATGGTGATGATGGTGGTGGTGGTGGTGGTGATGATGGTGATGATAGTGGTGGTGATGGTGGTGGTGATGATGGTGATGATGGTGGTGGTGATGGTGGTGATGATGGTGGTGATGATGGTGGTGGTGGTGATGGTGGTGGTGGTGATGGTGGTGATGATGGTGGTGGTGGTGATGGTGGTGATGATGGTGGTGATGATGGTGGTGGTGGTGATGGTGGTGATGGTGGTGGTGATGGTGGTGATGATGGTGGTGGTGATGGTGATGATAGTGGTGGTGATGGTGGTGATGATGGTGATGGTGGTCATGATGGTGATGATGGTGGTGATGGTGGTGATGGTGATGATGGTGATGGTGGTGATGATGGTAGTGGTGATGATGGTGATGGTGGTCATGATGGTGATGATGGTGGTGATGGTGGTGATGGTGATGATGGTGGTGGTGATGGTGGTGATGATGGTGGTGGTGATGGTGATGATGGTGATGGTGGTGATGATGGTGATGGTGGTGATGAAGGTGATGATGGTGGTGATGATGGTGGTGATGATGGTGGTGATGATGGTGGTGATGATGGTAGTGGTGATGATGGTAGTGGTGATGATGGTAGTGGTGATGATGGTGATGGTGGCATTATTGATAGTAGCGGCGGTGGTGACGACGAGAGTAAGGGATACACGGACGCCCCTTGTGCAAACCGCGATGGCGAGAGACAAAGGCGGCTGTTTGAACCCCGCTCTGGTTGTGTTTGGGTCCCCCTGAGGTTTGTATTGCGCGCTCAAGGGGCGGGGCTGGGAGGGGGGGTGAGGCAGAAGGGGGGAGGGGTGGAGGATGGAGTGGAGGGGGGCCACGTGGGATGGGTTATCTATTCCCTACACGCGTTCGGGGTGTGACCAAGTTCGCTCTGAACGCATCGCATCTCGGAAGCTAAGCAGGGATTTGAGCCTGGTAGTCACTTGTACGGGTGGCCACCGCCACCACTACTACTGCCGGGGCTTGCCGGGTGTTGTAGGCGCGAGGCTGCGAGGTGCGGCCAGCGATGCCCCCCGCCCCTCCTCGTGTACAGCAGCAGCGCGGTGTTTTCTCTCAGGGTCACGCCATGCAACGCCCCCAACGCGAGCCGATTCCATCGTTCCATCTCCACGATGCACGTCCAACTGATCCCCGTGTCCCTCTCCCAGACAGAACCCTCCCCTCCGCACGCCTGCTGTGATCTAGCGCTGTGGAGCCAGCGGCGAGGGTTGATGGATCACGCACTGATGGGCTGTGAAACTGCCTTGCCCGTGGGCGTCGAGGAGGAGCCGTGCCAGGAGAAGGCGGCACAGCGAGGGGACTAATCGCCATCTGTTGCCATCTGTACGGGGGTGGAGCGTTGCCACCTCTCGCAAGGTACGGATTTTACTAAACTTATTTACATTTTACCAGGTAAGGCCGACTGAGCTATTTGGCTCTTTTTCAAAAGTGACTGGGCCACAAATGAAAGCTGAACGAGGTGGCTTATTGTCACGTGGAAGTTTAGAGCAGTAGCCAAATACTCTAAACGTGACGTTCATTCTAAATGTGGGGATGGGGCGGGGGAGGACCTGGAGAAAAATCCACGCGACCATGGGACGAGAGACACCGCAAACTCCAAATACACAGCAGCAGCAGCAGGCGCCAGGGTCGGGATCAAACCCACGACCTCGTGTACACCAGGCGAGGTAGTCAACATCTCGTAGCCACCGTGACGTCCACGGTGATCCGGTGTCCTGCTCCCACTTGTATATATAAAGAACTCGTCGTTAAAGGTCTGAAAACATCTTAGAATAAAAAATATAAACACGGAATGTAGCGGCAGGACCCTCCTGCAAACAAGATCTAGGGCTCTCCTGTATGAGCCAATCATAATCCTTGATTCGTTTGTGTGGCCCTGCGTTGGCAGTGGTGCGCAAACAACAAACATCACAGTCGTCAATAACAACAACACCGCCGTGTGTGTGGCCTTAAACAAGGAAAACAGATATGATAGGCGACGTTTCGGGCAATGGTCCTCCTAAAAAATGTTTGTAACCCCCCACCAAGCCCCACGTTGACAACCGGGAGGCTCCATCTCCGCGGCTTATCGAGGTGACAACATTTGAATGTAAAACAATAGACGAGCTGGCGATGTGCATACAGTGAAAGCATTAAGCAAATGAAAGGGGCATTGTCCCGAGTCAAACTCTGCCTCCTCCTGGCTCAGCCGCCTAATTCCCCACCCGCCAAAGCTCCCTTGTCATGAATTCATCATCGCCATGACTTCAGTGCATGACGAACCCCCCCTCCTCCTCCTCCCTCGCCTCCTCCTCCCTCTTGGATGTGGCAATATTCTTGAGCAATTCACATTCATCAACACTGAGATCGCAGCCGTAACTGGTCTGATTGTACCCACGCCAGCGGCCACACTGGGGGGGGGGGGGGGGGCAGCGTTATTTCAGTATAACTGGTTCAACACGAGCGACACTCTGGACCGGTTTCGACATTGCGGTGTCTCAGCAGGCAGGCTGCTTTGCTCGAATCAATGCTGCACGTGACCTGCAGCCACGCGTAGGGGAACTCCTCACGAGAGAAAAACAGAACTAATCAAAAAGTCGAAGCAAAGTCGTGCTCGTCAAATAAGCACTGAGGCATCCCCTGTTCATTACAGCCCTGCAGGGCCGGTGGTGGAAATTACACATTTCCATGGCGTGGGCAAGTCTATTCATAGGACAATGACACACACGCCACCGCTCCCCACGTGAATAGCCAGAAACACGTGGGGTCGGCCTCATCCGTCCACGGGAGTTGCTCCTCCGCAGCCGCAAGCGTCCCGTCACGTGTTGGTGGCGACCACGTGGAGCGGGAGACTTCACGTCACAAGATGTTACCAGCTGACGACGACACGTCACCTCTACAATATCTCTGTCCCTTTTGCATTGAATGAAATATAAAAATACAGTTTTAGTTTTAGCACATTCCATCGGCCACACCCAAGCGCGCGCTAGGCTTTCCCTTCTGGGAGTTGCATGATTTTGAGCCGCATTACAATTCTCAACACAAGCAACAACAAAAAAACCCGGGACGGGTGTCGACATTTCTGTGTCTCATCAGCAGAATAACTGTCAGGCTTTACTTGACAGTTGCCGAGGCAATGCCGCGGGTGGTCAGGCACGGGCCCTGGTTTGACACAAAACTCTTGCGGTTGCATTCAAAGTCGTCCATTCTCGCAGTGGATTGTGGCTAACCGTCGAACAAAGATGGTCACTGGATCGCGCGCTTTTAGATGCTGCTGCTCCTGCGGCCGTCTGGAACGCTCTTCTTTCCAATATATTAGGAAGTCACTGGGAGCTATGCACTTTAACGTCATCTAGATTGAAAACTCATTTCTTTAGAACTGATTTTAGTGTTTAGTTTGTTGTCCTACCCCCACACGACGGATTTGCACGGTTGGCTACATACGGTGCGAAATAATTAAACATATATACATTGTGATGCCTTGCGGTAGGTGTCGATTTGATGTTTGAACATCTTTACACCCCCTGTATTATTGTTGGAATGGTTAACGGCTATTATGTTGTCATCATTTTGATACCGGCAAAAAGATCGCGATAGATACAACGTCCGTGTGTGTGTGCATGTCTGTGTGTGTGTACCTCCTCGTGGTGCTGGATGGGCCACTCTGTCATGGACAGTGCTGTGGGGGGAGGGCCAATTCCGATTGGTTCCTCCCCTCATGGCGTCTGTGTCCACCACAGTGGCTTAACGGGGGCTCTGGACGGGTGCGAGGGGCTGGTAACCCCTCCACCTTCAATTAATTACCACTAAACCACGAGTTAAACTGAAATATGTAACAAATAAGCTTGTGCCGGAGGCCCCGGGGGGACAGGCGTCTATGAAGTCTACTGGCCAAACCCCAATTGGCGGAGCCAGGAGATTGAATCTCTATCCTCGGGGCTCCTCCAGAAACAACGAAAAGCCACTACGGATGGCCACGTGGAATGTTCGAACACTCATTGCGGAGGACAGGCTGCCACTTATCTGTCGGGAGCTGGACCGGTACCGCCTGGATCTCTGTGGCATTCAGGAGGTCCGGTGGACCGGTTCTGGCTCCTGCCACCATGAGGGGTGGACAGTCCTCTACTCGGGGCAGCAGACTGCCAAACAACAGGGTGTGGCTCTTCTTTTGAAGAAAATAATGAAGGGGGCGTGGGAGCGTGGCGGTGAGGTGTGGGAAGCTGTAAGCCCCAGGCTACTTTGGGCTCGCCTTCCCATCAACCGGAGGCGAGGAGTGGTGGTCGTGGTTACTTATGCCCCACCGAAGATGAACATCCGTGGAGGGATGCAGGCAAAGCCGATGAGTCAGATGCCTTCTATGACCTCCTGTCACAGGTGCTGGCTAAAGTGGCACCTCGGGATAGAGTCATCATGTTGGGTGACTTCAATGCCCGAGTTGGTCATGATGCTGGCACCTGGACTGGAGTGATTGGAGGGCATGGGCCAGATCAGTTCAATAAAAACGGTAGGAGGCTGCTAGATTGTGTGCAGCCCATGGGCTTGCAATTACCAAAATGCTGTTCTGGCATCAGCGCATCCACACAACATCATGGATGCATGCCGGGTCCAAGCAAGAACATCTGCTGGACGACATAGTGACGGACCAGCGGATGTGAGCCCATGTCCTTGACACCAGGACCTACCGTGGAGCTGATCAGCCCTCTGACCATCGACTAGTCATCTGTAAGATGCGCCTGGCATTCTTCCACTCCGGTGGTGGGTGTACACCAAGGACCCCATTCCAACCTAAAGTGGCCTGGTCTCAGTTATCTGATGAAAGTTGGAAGCGAGAATTTCATCATCGCTTGCGGCTGGGATTGGCATCGTCCCCCACTCCTCCTGATGTCGAGGGTAAATGGGCGAGGTTTAGGACTATGACTCATGCAGCTGCAATGCCTGCTTTGGGTACGTGGTCCAGATCTCCCCAGAGACTCTGGCTGACAGAGGAGGTATTCAGGATGGTTGAGAAAAAGCGACAAGCCCACTGTCATCGGCTACAGAATCCCACGTCAAAGAATGAGGAGGCTTACCGCAGCCTTCGCTCGGAGGTTCGAAGAGCCGTGAGGTGCTAAAAGTATGGGTGGTGGTCGTGGGTTGCTGAGGAGATGGAGTCTGCCTCAGTGGCCCGCGATCACAAATCTCTATTTAACTCCATCAAAAAAGTTAACTGCATTGCCACACCTATTACCATCATTAGGGGAAAAACGGTGATCCAATCTCCGACCCCCAGGAACAGGTTTGCAGATTTGCTGAGCATTTCCGTGAGGTCCTGGGGGAGGGAAAATCCCTCAGCCAGGAAAACATCGTGGCACAAAATGAGGAGGACCCTGCTGAGGCTGCGGTGCCTCAAATATTGGAAGAAGTCACACCCTGTGAGTGGCTGGCTGAGGTGCCATCTGTTGAGGAAATATTGAAGGCGATCTGGAGTCTGAGACCAGGAAAGGCAGCGGGCAGAGATGATCTCCCAAGCGAAATGCTGAGGGAGGGTGGCGTGTGTGCACTGACTGCCCTATATGACATCATAACAACAGTCTGGATGACGGGTTCCGCAGGATTGGAAGGATGCCCTGGTGGTCCCCCTTTTTAAGAAGGGGGACCGCACAGACCGTAACAACTACACGTGCATCTCACTTCTCAGTGTGCCGGGAAAGGTCCTGGCAAGGATTATTCAACATCGCCTTGCCAGGCACGCTGAGGAGAGGCTTGCGGAGCCCCAATGTGATTTCAGGAAAGGGCGGTCCTGCACAGATGCCATATTTTATGTCCGTCTGCTACAGCAGAGGTGTAGGGAATTCCAGCAAGACCTACATCTCTGCTTTATTGACCTGGTCAAGGCCTATGATACCATCAGTAGGCCTGGGCTCTGGGTTGTTCTTCGTGCTTTTGGAGTACCTGACCCTCTGCTCACGATCATTAAGGACCTTCATGATGGTGAGCGGGCCCGGGTAAAACTACGTGGCCGAGAGTCAGAGCCATTCCCTGTACACCTTGGGGTGCGACAGGGATGTCCTCTGGCTCCCACATTAAATAACATCTATTTTGACCACGTAGTTCGTAAAGCCTTCAATAGCTGTACCGGGGGAATCTCCATATGGTACAGATATAATGGGAGGCTGATCGATGCCCGGGTGCGGTCAAGGGATGGCTCCCTATTGGTCAACCACGTTATGTATGCCGATGATTTGGTAATAGCCGCTCATTCAGAGGAGGAGTTGGAGAAGCTGCTGCTGAGACTGGAGCGTGCCACTAAGAGGTGGGGCCTGACCATCAGCCCCACCAAAACTAAGCACCTGCCTGGGTATTTTATGCCATCGGACACTCCACCCCCACAACTCCCAATCGGTGATGGGGCAGTTGTGGAGAGAGTGTAGAGTTTATTATACCTGGGCAGTGTGCTTATGACTGGCTCCAGTTTAGCAGCAGAGGTCTCACTCCGAATCAGTTGAGCGGCAATATCTTTTCATCGGTTGCGTAACGCTGTGTGGAAGGTACATGGTCTGTTGCTCCGCACTAGGCTTCAGGTCTTCTCAGCCACGGTCATTCCCTCCCTTCTCTACGCTTACGAAACGTGGACCCCCCTAATGGAACATCTTCGCCGGTTAGAAACATTTAGGCTGGCCTGCCTACGATCTATCCTGGGTTTAACCAGACTGGATTGTGTGAGGAGCTCACAAATCCTTGAAAGATCTGGGCAAGGTCCCATCGGTGAGCTCCTCCAGCGGGCAAGGCTGCGATGGCTGGGTCATGTAGCCCCCATGCCCAGCCACCGCATGCCGAAACATCTTTTGTTCGGCCGGATTGAGGGGGCTAAACGGGCGCGGCACTGGCTAGAGAAGAGATAGAGTGATGTGGTACAGGAGGACGTGGAGCTGAGTGGACTTGCCGATGACTGGTACCAGCGGTGTCAAGATCGGCCTCTGCGGAGGAGGCTCGTGAAGGACGCTACTGGGCAGTTGGAGGTAGTCGCCCTCCAACAACAACGGAGGACGGAGGAGCGACGCTCAGAACAACGAGCGGAGCGCCGGGTGGCTAAAGCACAGCAGGTTGGCACAGTAGGGGGCACAAGTGGTGCATCAGCCAGTCATCTCAGTCAGTCGACCCGTGGCACCTGGGTCTGCCCCGTGACCTCCTGCCAGCGAACGTTCGACACTTCACGTGGCCTCAGGGTGCACATAGCCTGGCACAAGCGTCGTGGTGACGTCACCGCCACTTAGTGGCGAATGGCGGTTGTTGTTGTTGTTGTGTGTCACTGTGTGTGTGCCACTGTGTGTGTATGTGTGTATCTGTGTGTGTATCTGTGTGTGTTTATGTGTGTGTGTTTCACTGTGTGTATCTGTGTATCTGTGTGAATGTGTGCGTGTGTATATCTGTGTGTGTCTGTGTGTGTATCTGTGTGTGTCTGTGTGTGTCTATTTATGTGTAGCTGTGTGTGTGTATGTGTGTATCTGTGTGTGTGTCTGTGTGTGTGTTTCACTGTGTGTATCTGTGTGTATGTGTGTGGTCCGGCAAAAACAACCCCCTACCTCCTCGTTGGTGCCGGACGGCAACGCTGTGGTGAGCGGTGCCGTGGGGGGGAGGGCCAACTTAAATTGGCCATAACCCCTCCACCTTCAATTAATTACCACTAAACCACGTCTAAAATATCTAATTAAGCTTGTGCCGGAGGCCCCGGGGGGACAGGCGTCTATGACGTCTCTTGGCCAAACCCCATTCGGCGGAGTAACGAGATTGAATCTCTACCCTCGGTGCTCCTCCAGAAACAACAAAAAACCACTGCGAGTGGCCACGTGGAATGTTCGAACACTCACTCAGAAGGAGAGACTACCACTCCTCTGTGGGGAGCTGGACCGGTACCGCCTGGGTCTCTGTGATATTCAGCAGGTCCGATGGATCGGCTCTGGCTCCTGCCACCATGAGGGGTGGACAGTCCTCTTCTCGGGGCAGGAGACTGCCAAACAACAGGGTGTGGCTCTTCTACTGAACAAAATAATGAAGGGGGCGTGGGAGCGTGGCGGTGAGGTGTGTACGGTATGGCTCAGGCTACTTGGGCTCGCCTTCCCATCAACCGGAGGCGAGGAATGGTGGTCGTGGTTACTTATGCCCCCACAGAAGATGAACATCCATGGAGGGATGCAGGCAAGGCCGATGAGTCAGATGCCTTCTATGACCTCCTGTCACAGGTGCTCGCTAAAGTGGTCTCTCGGGATCGAGTCATCTTGTTGGGCGACTTCAATGCCCGAGTTGTTCATGATGCTGACACCTGGTCTGGAGTGATTGGAAGGCATGGGCCAGCTCAGCTTAATAACAACGGTAGGAGGCTGCTAGATTTTTGTGCAGCCCATGGGCTTGTAATTACCAACATGCTGTTCCGGCATCAGCGCATCCACACAACATCATGGATACATGCCGGGTCCAAACAAGAACATCTGCTGGACTACATAGTGACGGAACAATGGATGCGGGTCCATGTCCTTGACACCAGGACCTACCGTGGAGCTGATCTGTCCACTGACCATCGACTTGTCATCTGTAAGATGCGCCTGCCATTCCTGCTGATGAAAGTTGGAAGTGAGAATTTCACCATCGCTTGCGGCTGGGGTTGGCATCGACCCCCACTCCTGATGTCGAGGGTAAATGGGCGAGGTTTAGGACTGTGACTCATGCAGCTGCAATGGCTGCTTTGGCTGACAGAGGAGGTGTTCAGGCTGGCTGAGAAAAAGAGATAGGCCCACTCTCATCATCTACAGCATGCCACGTCAGAGAATGAGGAGGCCTACTGCAGTCTTTGCTCGGAGGTTCGGAGAGCCGTGAGGCGCTGCAAGGTTGGGTGGTGGTCGCGGGTTGCTGAGGATATGGAGCCTGCCTTAATGGCCCGCGATCACAAATCTCTATTTAACTCCATCAAAAAAGTAACCTGCAGCGCCAGACCTATTACCATCATTAGGAGAAAGAACGGTGATCCAATCTCCAACCCCCAGGAACAGGTTTGCAGATTTGCTGAGCATTTCTGTGAGGTCCTGGGGGAGGGGAAATCCCTCAGCCTGGAAAATATCGTGGTACAAAGTGGGGATGACCCTGCTGAGGCTGCCGTGTCTCAAATATTGGAAGAAGAAGTCACCCCCTGTGAGTGGCTGGCTGAGGTGCCATCTGTTGAGGAAGTCCTGAAGGCGATCCAGAGTCTGAAACCAGGAAAGGCACCAGGCAGAGATGATCTCCCAAGCGAAATGCTGAGGGAGGGTGGCGTTTGTGCACAGACTGCCCTACATGATATTATTATAACAATCTTGATTTGAAGCTTTCGTGACTGCAGGAATCCATACTCTCTGGTTCTTTCGGTAAAGTCAAATAGAAAAAAAAACACGACGTTTCGGTCGCAACACAAGCGTCCGTCATCAGGTGAGAAAGAATGAGCTGTTGTTGTAGCTTTATATAGACACGGGGGGAAGGGGAGGGTTTGTGACGTGCAGGGACGGGTGGGGGCTGGAAAACAACACGGGTGTAAGAGTGAGAATCACAGCAGTTTAATCTTGACGTTGTTTATCCCGTCCTTCCAATGATTGCTCAATCTGAATCCATCTTCTCGATGCTCACAACAACGAGCGGAGCGCCGGCTGGCTAAAGCACAGCAAGTTGGCACAGTAGGGAGCACAGGTGGTGCATCAGCCACTCATCTCAGTCATCTCAATCAGTCGACCCGTGGCACCTGCTGGGTGTGCCCCGTGAGCTCCTGCCAGCGGGCGTTCGACACTACACGTGGCCCCAACGTGCACATAGCCTGGCACAAGCGGCGTGGTGAAGCCACTGCCACTTAGTGGCGAATGGCGGTTGTTGTTGTAAGAACAGTACTGGATTGTATAAAACCAATTTAACCCTTTATTTTTATTTTAGCAGGTAAGGCTCAGAAGCGACCTTGCCACAGATGATTGCTCAACAAAGTGTATTATTGTATGGCATTGTATAGCAGCCAAATACTCGAAACGCGTGACGTTGATTCTCAATGTGGAGGGACAAAGAGGAGTGCCCGGAGTAAAAATCCATGCGACCACGGGGAGAACGCGCAGACTCAAAATATACAGCAGGTGTCAGGATCGAACCCACGACCTCCTGTATATCAGGTGAGGTAGTTAACATCTCCTAGGCACCGTAGGCACCCCGTATTCATAGACCATCCATATCCACTGCTGGATGAAAGCTTCCCCCCCACCCTCACACCAAGCCGTGCCAGTTGAGAGTTATTTGACCATACTGAATTACGATCGACAAACGAATTTATTACTCGTCCCACGCCTCACTGCCCCGTCTTGATATCAGACTTCCTCAAGACTTTAACCTTTGATAGTAAAGACAAAAATCCCCCGTGCAGCCTACACACTGTGGGGGCGAATGCTGTTAGCGAGCACCTATGAAGGCCGGCGCGGCACTTAAAGGGGGCAGGGGAGAGGCCAACAGGACGCCTCGCCGCCTTTGTCTCCCGAGTGGCGATGTTTCACATATTGCACCAAAAAAGGTACTCGTTTGAGGCTAAGTCGACCTAGTGGAGAAAGCCCAGTTTCGGTTACCGGTTCAGATAATCGTCGTCCTTGGCCGTGAGCGGGAACGGAACGCGAGTCGCCGGGTCCGGAGCGCGCGCAGTGCGCTAACCGCTGCGCCACCGCTCCCCACCCCGGGCGCGAGGTGGGGGGGGGGCATCCTCCTGCGAATGCAAATAGGGCAGCGGTGATAATCCGGCAGCTGGCGCAAGACGCGACCCTCCTTCCTGTCATCATAGCCGTAAAACAATCAAATCAGCAGCGACCACAAAGGTCCCCGTGTGGGCTGCAATAGAACTCAGGGGCAAGTGCTGCAGAGCGAACCAGCGGGCTTCAGGGGCGGCACGCGGTGGTGCAACTCGACCATCGGCGCGCCCGCTACGGGACCGATGATCTCACGCACCGCGCCAGGTCATTCGCTCGAGGCCGAGTCGGACCAGGGATGAGAGGGGTCCGGGACCGGTCCAGGCATTCGCCACTGATGGTGGTCCGTGAGCGGCGCGAGTCGAACCCGCGTCGCCGGGTGAGTAGCGCAGTGCGGTGATGGACAGCGTCGGCATCAGCAGCAGCACTGGGGAGACAAAGGCGGCCGCGCCACCACCGCCTCGTAGGTGCTCGCTAACAGCACTTGCCCCTACAGTCTGGTGTAGGCTCTA
Source organism: Petromyzon marinus (assembly GCF_048934315.1). NCBI lineage: Eukaryota > Metazoa > Chordata > Hyperoartia > Petromyzontiformes > Petromyzontidae > Petromyzon > Petromyzon marinus. Next base: position 9,487,710 of record NC_133720.1, read on the forward strand.
CGGGGTGGGGGCTTTGCCTCGTAGGCGTCGTGCAGTGTGTGTGACGTGTTGACACGTGTGTGTGTGTGTGACGTGTTGACACGTGTGTGTGTGTGACGTGTTGACACGTGTGTGTGTGACGTGTTGACACGTGTGTGTGTGACGTGTTGACACGTGTGTGTGTGTGTGACGTGTTGACACGTGTGTGTGTGTGTGACGTGTTGACACGTGTGTGTGTGTGACGTGTTGACACGTGTGTGTGTGTGTGTGACGTGTTGACACGTGTGTGTGTGTGTGTGTGACGTGTTGACACGTGTGTGTGTGTGTGTGTGACGTGTTGACACGTGTGTGTGTGTGTGGGGAGCGGTGGCGCAGTGATTCGCGCTTCACTGCGCCACGAACCCGGTCACCCGAGTTCGATTCCGGCTCACGGCCACTAAACACCAGAGAAGATTTTCTGAACCCGTCCTAGGCATGCCCTAGGTTGACTCAGCCTCAGATGAGTACCCAGGTGCGGTGTGTAAACATCGACACTGAGAAGACAAAGGCGGCCTTCAGAGGCGCTACTCGCTAACAGCACTCGCCCTAACAGTCTGTGTGGTCTATACGGGGGATCTTGGTGTCCGTGTGTCATCTTCATCAGCCATGAACAATCCACTGCTGGATGAATGCCTCCCTCCCGTAGCCGTCACCAACTCTCACGGTGCTGCGATGTCACGCAGGAGGCGCCCGCCACCAACGTTGGAAATTGTTGGGGGGGGGGGGGTGCGTCTTATAATCCGGTTGATACGGCAGTGTTTGAGACTCCTTTGGAGAGGCGCATTGCATCCGGCTGTAATGTTGGGAGCTCGTCGTAAACACGGGCTGAAAAAAACCACACGTTAGGGCTGCGTCCGTATGACTCGTTTTCAGGAGGGTCCTGCCACTACGTTGCGTTTAAAACATTGTCAAGATCTTTTAAGCCGATTAATGAGCGACGAGTTGTTGTTGTTGTGTTTATTATTCACGTGGGGAGGAAGAAAGCGAAGAAACCGGAGAAGAACCCCACGCCTGGCGCGAGGGGGAAACGCTGTATCCCCGTCCACAATGAACAGGTGGAAATCCACACGTTTCGGTACACTGCCTTCTCCTGGCGGGCCAGGGTATCACTCCTCCACATTACGATGTAAAGACAGCGCGGAGCGATAGCGGGACAGTGTGGACCATGGTTACTAATGGACGTGCTCATGATGATTGCTGACACAAACGTTGACAGGGTCACGTGAGGGGGAGCACGGGATCCAATGGCGGGGGGGGGGGGGGAGTGCAATTAGGGCGGTGATTGACGGAGCAGATGCGGCGAAGAGAATTCGAGAATAGGGGCATGGCCGGACCGGGCGAGGCTTCAGAGCCGGCACGAGCCGGAGCTGGGGGCTGTTGGTGTGGGGAATCATCGCCGTCGCCGCCTTGGAACGGGTCGTCTCCATCGTCTTCAAGATGTCTTGAGACTAGAGGCTACGTTGTCTCAGAATAGAGTCGTCTAACTACCCCAGTGTACAGAGTCACTCGTGGTTACTCGTTGAGTTGTCAGTGGACTTTATTCATAATAAATATACAGAAAGACAAGACAGTGTCTCTGAGAGTTACATTACAAATACATATACAATACAGATAAATACATCCACGTGCCACGAATGAACATTACCCAAGCTCTGTAGTCCTACATATGAAGTTTGAATGAAACAAATAATGAATAATTAAGGTTCAGGGTATGTTAAAAAGTAAGCAAACCCCTGGTATCATTCGCTCAATTAAGGGAATAATTAGAATCAGGTGTTTAAATAATTTGGTAGATCTTCAGGGAGGAGTTTGGGAGGCCCCACCCTACATAATGATCAGAAACTTTGTGAGTTTGGTCATCACCATACAGGGGTGTGGGAAGAAGTAATGCCAAGATCATCTCTGAGGACCTGAGAAAAATAGTTATTGATGCTCATCAGTCCGAAAAGGGTTAAACAACAATTTCTAAAGATGTGGGGCTCCAACAATCCACTTTCAGACAGAGTCTACAAATGGAAAGAGTTCAAGACCATAGTTGCTCTACCCAGAAGCTGTCGTCCTCCCAAAATATCTCCAAGAACAACCCGGAAAATCATCAAGGAGGTCACAAAGAAGCCCAGAAAAAACATCCAAGGATCTGCAGGCCGCTCTCGCCTCGGCCAATGTGAGTGTTCATGACTCAGCTATCAGAAAAAAACTGAACAAGAATAATGTGTTCATGGAAGGACAGCGAGGAGAAGACCCAACGCTCTCCACAAAGAACATTGCTGCCCGTCTGAAGTTCGCCAAAGAGCACATAGATGATCCACACGACTTCTGGACCAACGTTCTCTGGACACATGAGTCAAAGGTATAACTTTTTGGCCTCACTGAGAAACGTTAGGTTTGGCGAAATCCGAACGCTGCTTTCGAACAGAAGAACCTCATCCCAGTCGTCAAGCGTGGTGATGGGAATGCGATGAAGTCTGCGTTGTATCAGAAGATTCTCGAGGAGAACGTCAGACCATCTGTCCTTGAGCTGAAACTAAACCGAAAGTGGGTCTTGCAGCAAGCCACACACACACACGTGTTCACACACACACACGTGTTCACACACACACACACACGTGTTCAAACACACACACACGTGTTCACACAACAACCGCCATTCGCCACTAAGTGGCGGTGACGTCACCATGACGCTTGTGCGAGGCCATGTGCACATTGAGGCCACATGGAGTGTTGAACGCCCGCTGGCAGGAGGTCACGGGGCAGACCCAGGTGCCACGGGTCGACTGACTGAGATGACTGGCTGATGCACCACTTGTGCCCCCTACTGTGCCAACCTGCTGTGCTTTAGCCACCCGGCGCTCCGCTCGTTATTGTGAGCGTCGCTCCTCCGCCCTCCGTTGTTGTTGGAGGGCGACTGCCTCCAACTGCCCAGTAGCGTCCTTCACGAGCCTCCTCCACAGAGGCCGAACTCGACACCGCTGGTACCAGTCATCGGCAAGTCCACTCAGCTCCACGTCCTCCTGTACCACGTCACTTCATCTCTTCTCTAGCCCGTGCTGCGCCCGTTTAGCCCCCTCGATCCGGCCGAACAAAAGCTGTTTTGGCATGCGGTGGCTGGGCATGCGGGCTACATGACCCAGCCAACGCAGCCTTGCCTGCCGGAGGAGCTCATTGATGGGAACGTGCCCAGATCTTTCAAAGATTTGTGAGCTCCTCACACAATCCAGCCTGGTTAAACACAGGATGGATCGTAGGCAGGCAGGCCTAAATGTTTCTAACCGGTGAAGATGTTTCATTATGGGGGTCCACGTTTCGCAAGCGAAGAGAAGGGAGAGAATGACCGTGGCCGAGAAGACCTGAAGCTTAGTGCGGAGCGACAGACCAGGTAGCTTCCACACACCATTACACAACCGATGAAAAGATATTGCCGCTCGACTGATTCGGAGTGAAACCTCTGCTGTTAAACTGGAGCCGGTCATAAGCACACTGCCCAGGTATGGGAAACTCTCCACACTCTCCACAACTGCCCCATCACCGATTGGGAGTTGTGAGGTGGAGTGTCCGATGGTACAAAATACCCAGGCAGGTGCTTAGTTTTAGTGGGTCTGATGGTAAGGCCCCATCTCTTAGTAGCACGCTCCAGTCTTAACAGCAGCGTCTCCTCCTCTTAATGAGCAGGTATTACCAAATAATCGGCATACATAACGTGGTTGAGCAATAGGGAGCCATCCCTTGACCGCACCCGGGCATCGATCAGCCTCCCATTATATCTGTACCATATGGAGATTCCCCCGGTACAGCTATTGAACGCTTCACGAACTACGTGGTCAAAATATATGTTAAAGAATGTGGGAGCCAGAGGACATCCCTGTCGCACCCCAAGGTGTACAGGGAATGGATCTGACTCCCGGCCACGTAGTTTTACCCGGGCCCGCTCACCATTATGAAGGTCCTTAATGATCGTGAGCAGAGGGTCAGGTATCCAAAAGCACGAAGAACAACCCAGAGCCCAGGCCTACTGATGGTATCATAGGCCTTGACCAGGTCAATAAAGCAGAGCTGCAGGTCTTGCTGGAATTCTATACACCTCTGCTGTAGCAGACGGACAGAAAATATGGCATCCGTGCAGGACCGCCCTTTCCTGAAGCCGCAATGGGGCTCCGCAAGCCTCTTTTCAGCGTGCCTGGCAAGGCGATGTTGAATAATCCTTGCCAGGACCTTTCCCGGCACACTGAGGAGTGAGATGCCCCTGTAGTTGTTACAGTCTGTGCGGTCCCCTTCTTAAAGAGGGGGACCACCAGGGCATCCTTCCAATCTTGCGGAACCTGTCCAGTGGTCCAGACTGTTGCTATGATGTCATATAGGGCAGTCTGTGCACAAACGCCACCCTCCCTCAGCATTTCGCTTGGGAGATCAACTCTGCCCGCTGCCTTTCCTGGTCTCAGACTCTGGATCACCTTCAGTACTTTCTCAACAGATGGCACCTCAGCCAGCCACTCACAGGGGGTGACTTCTTCCAATATTTGAGGCACCGCAGCCTCAGCAGGGTCATCCCCACTTTGTGCCACGACGTTTTCCTGGCTGAGGGATTTCCCCTCCCCCAGGACCTCACAGAAATGCTCAGCAAATCTGCAAACCTGTTCCTGGGGCTCGGAGATTGGATCACCGTTTTTTCCCCTAATGATGGTAATAGGTGTGGTGCTGCAGGTTACTTTTTTGATGGAGTTAAATAGAGATTTGTGATCACTGGCCACTGAGGCAGACTCCATCTCCTCAGTAACCCGCGACCACCACCCGTCCTTGCAGCGCCTCACGGCTCTCCGAACCTCTGAGTGAAGGCTGCGGTAAGCCTCCTCATTCTCTGACGTGAGATTCTGTAGCCAATGACAGTGGGCCTGTCGCTTTTTCTCAACCATCCTGAACACCTCCTCTGTCAGCCAGGGTCTCTGGGGAGGTCTGGACCGCGTACCCAAAGCAGCCATTGCAGCTGCATGAGTCATAGTCCTAAATCTCGCCAATTTACCCTCGACATCAGGAGGAGTGGGGGACGATGCCAAGCCCAGCCGTATGCGATGATGAAATTCTCGCTTCAACTTTCATCAGATAACTGAGACCAGGCCACTTTAGGTTGGAATGGGGTCCTGGGTGTACACCCACCGCCGGAGTGGAAGAATGGCAGGCGCATCTTACAGATGACTAGTCGATGGTCAGAGGGCAGATCAGCTCCACGGTAGGTCCTGGTGTCAAGAACATGGGCTCGCATCCACTGGTCCGTCACTATGTCGTCCAGCAGATGTTCTTGCTTGGACCCGGCATGCATCCATGATGTTGTGTGGATGCGCCGATGCCGGAACAGCGTGTTGGTAATTACAAGCCCATGGGCTGCACAAAAATCTAGCAGCCTCCTACCGTTGTTATTGAGCTGATCTGGCCCATGCCCTCCAATCACTCCAGACCAGGTGCCAGTATCATGACCAACTCGGGCATTGAAGTCACCCAACAAGATGACTCTATCCCGAGGGGCCACTTTAGCCTGCACCTGTGACAGGAGGTCATGGAAGGCATCTGACTCATCGGCTTTGCCTGCATCCCTCCACGGATGTTTGTCTTCGGTGGGGCATAAGTAACCACGACCACCACTCCTCGCCTCCAGTTGATGGGAAGGCGAGCCCAAAGTAGCCTGGGGCTTACACTCTTCCCACACCTCACAGCCACGCTCCCATGCCCCCTTCATTCTTTTGTTCAAAAGAAGAGCCACACCCTGTTGTTTGGCAGTCTGCTGCCCCCAGTAGAGGACTGTCCACCCCTCATGGTGGCAGGAGCCAGAACCGGTCCACCGGACCTCCTGAATGCCAGAGATCCAGGCGGTACCGGTCCAGCTCCCAACAGAGGAGTGACAGCCTCTCCTCCGCAGTGAGCATTCGAACATTCCACGTGGCCATCCGTAATGGCTTTTCGTTGTTTCTGGAGGAGCCCCGAGGGTAGAGATTCAATCTCCTGGCTCCCCAATTAGAGTTTGGCCAGGAGACATCATAGACGCCTGTTCCCCCGGGGCCTCCGGCACAAGCTTATTAGTTAAATGTTGTATTCGTAGTTTAGTGGTAATTAATTGAAGGTGGAGGGGTTACCAGCCCCTCGCACCCGTCCAGAGCCCCCGTTTAGCCACTGTGGTGGACACAGACGCCATGAGGGGAGGAGCCAATCGGAATTGGACATACCCCCACAGCACTGTCCACGACAGAGTTGCCCATCCGGCACCGCGAGGAGGTAGGGGGTTGTTCACACACACACACGTGTTCACACACACACACGCGTGTTCACACACACACACGTGGTTGTTGAATGTAGAATCATTTGAGGATAAATGTTGAAAGACTATCATGTTCGTGTCATGTTTGTGTAATTTGTTTAATCAGGTTACATTTATCTATTATTAGGACTTAGTTCTAATAACATTTTAGGTTTTGAAATATGTGAAAGTTCTAATGGGTTCACAAACGTTTTATCGGCACCGTTGAGATGTAAATGGGCAGTGCATTGCGCGTAAACATCGTCACTGGGGAGACAAAAGCGGCCGGGCGTGGTGTTTGACCACCCACACCTTCGTGTGCCGTGCCAGCCATCAGAGCTTCTTGCTAACAGACAGCCCTTGACCCAACTTACTGTTCAAGGCAATGCGGGGGATGTTTATGTTGAATGTGTTTATGTGACTGTGTGGGTGAGAATGTGTTTGTGGTGGTGTACGTAGGCGAGACTGTGTGTGCACGCGTGCTTACGTGTGGTTTGTAATGACGGAAATCCGAATTAAGTTTCCCCCAATCACAGATGAGCATCAGGGGCGAGAGATAACGGAGAGTCACTCGGCCCTCTCACCTGCACGGACATCGGCTCTGGGTGAGAGAGTCACACCACTCGTGCACTGCCATTGCCCGTGGAATATTAATATTTATTATTTTGTTATGCCAGGTCAGGCCCACTGAGCTATATAGCTCTTTTTAATTAGCGACCTGGACATAAATGATAGCTCAACGAAGTGTCTCATCAGCATGTGCAAATTGAAAGCAGCCAAATACTCTTAGACGTGTGATGTTGATTATAAATGTGGAGGGGACAAAACCGGAGGACCGAAGAAAAATCCACGCGACCACGGGGAGAGAGACACCGGAGAGAGACACCGCGAACTCCAAATATAGAGCAGCAGCAGGCGTCAGGGTCGGGATGGAACCCACGACCTCGTGTATACCAGGCGAGGTAGTTAACATCTCACCACGGGAGAGAGAGACACGCAAGTCCAAATATACAGCAGCAGCAGGCGTCAGGGTCGGGATGGAACCCACGACCTCCTGTACACCAGGCGAGGTAGTTAACATCTCACCACGGGAGAGAGAGACACGCAAGTCCAAATATACAGCAGCAGCAGCAGGCGTCAGGGTCGGGGTGGAACCCACGACCTCGTGTATACCTGGCGAGGTAGTTAACATCTCACCACGGGAGAGAGAGACACCGCGAACTCCAAACATACAGCAGCAGCAGCAGGCGTCAAGGTCGGGATGGAACTCACAACCTCCTGTATACCAGGCGAGGTAGTTAACATCTCACCACGGGAGAGAGACACACGCGCACTCCAAATATACCGCAGCAGCAGCAGGCGTCAGGGTCGGGATGGAACCCACGACCTCCTGCATACCTGGCGAGGTAGTTAGCCTCTCGTAGCCACCGTGACGCCCAAACTTGCGCACGAACGACCACTTGCTCCAGCAGTCTGTCAAGGCTATGCTATTTTTACGACGCGTGTCTTTGTTTTACCGCGGGGGACCGGGGAGGGGAGGGCGTTCTACCACTGGCTCACCATCCTCTCTGACCGCCTGCGAGTGCAGAGGAGTCGCCCTTTGTCGTGGAGCGCGGGGTGAGAGAACTACACAGGGGCAGAGAGGTGGCGGCTCAGGGCGAACAACGCCAGCCCACGTGGTGCTCCATAATCCCGCAAACTCTGAGTCTCCGAATTTAAATAACCACGCAAATGAAAATGAGTGGAGCAGTTGCAGCACCATCAGCACCAGCAGCACCATTAGCACCATCAGCAGCAGCACCATCAGCAGCAGCACCATCAACACCATCAGCACCATCAACACCATCAGCACCATCAACAGCAGCACCATTAGCAGCAGCAGCACCATCAGCACCAGCAGCAGCACCATCAGCACCATCAGCAGCAGCACCATCAGCACAATCAGCAGCAGCACCCTCAGCAGCAGCACCATCAACACCATCAGCACCATCAGCAGCACTACCATCAGCACCATCAGCAGCATCAGCAGCAGCATCATCAGCACCATTAGCAGCAGCACCATCAGCAGCAGCACCATCATCACCATCAGCAGCACCATCAGCACCATCAGTGGCTGCTGCTGAAAAGCGGCACGCGTTTGGACCGCTCCTTCACCAGACACACACAGGCGGCGGTCCATCCCGGGTTACTACCTGTGTCACTACCTGTGTATCACTACCTGTATGTCACCACCTGTGTGTCACTGTCTGTGTGTCACTACCTGTGTGTCACTATCTGTGTGTCACTGTCTGTGTGTCACTACCTGTGTGTCACTACCTGTGTGCCACTGTCTGTGTGTCACTACCTGTGTGTCACTATCTGTGTGTCACTGTCTGTGTGTCACTACCTGTGTGTCACTATCTGTGTGTCACTGTCTGTGTGTCACTACCTGTGTATCACTGTCTGTGTGTCACTACCTGTGTGTCACTGTCTGTGTGTCACTGTCTGTGTGTCACTACCTGTGTGTCACTGTCTGTGTGTCACTACCTGTGTATCACTGTCTGTGTGTCACTATCTGTGTGTCACTACCTGTGTGTCACTGTCTGTGTGTCACTGTCTGTGTGTCACTACCTGTGTGTCACTGTGTGTGTGTCACTGTCTGTGTGTCAATACCTGTGTATCACTACCTGTGTGTCACAGTCTGTGTGTCACTACCTGTGTCACTGTGTGTCACTGTCTGTGTGTGTCACTGTCTGTGTATCACTACCTGTGTGTCACTACCTGTGTGTCACTGTCTGTGTGTCACTGTATGTGTGTCACTACCTGTGTGTCACTACCTGTGTGTCACTGTCTGTGTCACTACCTGTGTCACTACCTGTGTGTCACTGTCTGTGTGTCACTACCTGTGTGTCACTACCTGTGTGTCAATGTCTGTGTGTCACTACCTATGTGTCACTACCTGTGTGTCACTCCCTGTGTGTCACTGTGTGTGTGTCACTACCCCCCCGTAGTGGGGAGCGATAGTGTAGCGGTTAGCGCGCTGCCCTATGAACTTGGCGACCCGGGTTCGATTCCCGCTCACGGCCAACACCAGTGAGGGTTATCTGAACCGATCCCGGGCCTCCCCTAGGTCGACTCAGCCTCAAATGAGTACCTGGTGCGGTGTGTAAACATTGCCACTAGGGAGACAAAGGCGGTCGGGCGTGGTGCTGGCCACCCACCCCCTCGTGTACCGTTCCGGCCTTCATAGGTGCTCGCTAACAGCACTTGCCCCTACAGTCTGTTAAGGCTATATGGGGGATCTTTTTTTGTCACTACCCGTGTGTCACTGTCTGTGTGTCACTACCTGTGTGTCACTACCTGTGCGTCACTGTCTGTGTGTCACTACCTGTGTGTCACTGTCTGTGTGTCACTGTCTGTGTGTCACTACCTGTGTGTCACTACCTGTGTGTCACTACCTGTGTGTCACTGTGTGTGTGTCACTCTCTGTGTGTCACTACCTGTGTGTTACTACCTGTGTGTCACTACCTGTGTGTCACTACCTGTGTCACTACCTGTGTGTCACTACCTGTGTGTCACTGTCTATTTGTCACTACCTGTGTGTCACTACCTGTGTGCCACTAACTGTGTGTCACTGTCTGTGTGTCACTACCTGTGTGTCACTACCTGTGCGTTACTGTCTGTGTGTCACTACCTGTGTGTTACTGTCTGTGTGTCACTACCTGTGTGTCACTGTCTGTGTGTCACTACCTGTGTGTCACTACCTGTGTGTCACTGTCTGTGTGTCATTACCTGTATGTTACTACCTGTGTGTCACTGTCTGTGTGTCACTACCTGTGTGTCACTACCTGTGTGTCACTTCCTGTGTGTCACTCCCTGTGTGTCACTACCTGTGTGTTACTACCTGTGTGTCACTACCTGTGTGTCACTACCTGTGTGTCACTGCCTGTGTGTCACTCCCTGTGTGTCACTACCTGTGTGTCACTGTGTGTGTGTCACTCTCTGTGTGCCACTACCTGTGTGTTACTACCTGTGTGTCACTACCTGTGTGTCACTGTCTGTGTGTCACTGTCTGTGTGTCACTACCTGTGTCATTACCTGTGTGTCACTGTCTGTGTGTCACCACCTGTGTGTCACTACCTGTGTGTCACTACCTGTGTGTCACTGTGTGTCACTGTCTGTGTGTCACTACCTGTGTGTCACTACCTGTGTGCCACTGTGTGTCACTGTCTGTGTGTCACTACCTGTGTGTCACTACCTGTGTGTCACTGTGTGTCACTGTCTGTGTGTCACTGTGTGTGTGTCACTACCTGTGTGTCACTGCCTGTGTGTCACTGCCTGTGTGTCACTGTCTGTGTGTCACTGTCTGTGTGTCACTACCTGTGTGTCACTGTCTGTGTGTCACTGCCTGTGTGTCAGTGTCTGAGTATCACTACCTGTGTGTCACTACCTGTGTGTCACTGTCTGTGTGTCACTGTGTGTGTGTCACTACCTGTGTGTCACTACCTGTGTGTCACTGTCTGTGTGTCAGTGTCTGTGTATCACTACCTGTGTGTCACTGTCTGTGTGTCACTGTCTGTGTGTCACTGTCTGTGTGTCACTACCTGTGTGTCACTGTCTGTGTGTCACTGTCTGTGTGTCACTACCTGTGTGTCACTGTCTATGTGTCAGTGTCTGTGTATCACTACCTGTGTGTAACTGTCTGTGTGTCACTACCTGTGTGTCACTGTCTGTGTGTCACTACCTGTGGGTCACTACCTGTGTGTCACCGTCTGTGTCTCACTACCTGTGCGTCACTCTCTGTGTGTCACTCTCTGTGTGTCACTCTCTGTGTGTCACTGTCTGTGTCTCACTACCTGTGTGTCACTACCTGTGTGTTACTACCTGTGTGTCACTGTCTGTGTGTCACCGTCTGTGTGTCACTACCTGTGTGTCACTACCTGTGTGTCACTACCTGTGTGTTACTGTCTGTGTCTCACTACCTGTGTGTCACTGTCTGTGTGTCACTACCTGTGTGTCACTGTCTGTGTGTCACTGTCTGTGTGTCACTACCTGTGTGCCACTGTCTGTGTGTCACTGTCTGTGTGTCACTGTGTGTCACTACCTGTGTGTCACTGTCCGTGTGTCACTACCTCTGTGTTACTACCTGTATGTTACTACCAGTGTGTCACTGTCTGTGTGTCACTGTCTGTGTGTCACTGTCTGTGTGTCACTAACTGTGTGTCACTACCTGTGTGTCACTGTCTGTGTGTCACTACCTGTGTGTCACTACCTGTGTGTCACTACCTGTGTGTCACTCCCTGTGTGTCACTACCTGTGTGTCACTCCCTGTGTGTCACTACCTGTGTCACTGTCTGTGTGTCACTGTCTGTGTGTCACTCCCTGTGTGTCACTACCTGTGTGTCACTACCTGTGTGTCACTCCGTGTGTCACTACCTGTGTGTCACTACCTGTGTGTCACTGTCTGTGTGTCACTACCTGTGTATCACTGTCTGTGTGTCACTACCTGTGTGTCACTGTCTGTGTGTCACTGTCTGTGTGTCACTGTCTGTGTGTCTACCTGTGTGTCACTACCTGTGTGTCACTGTCTGTGTGTCACTACCTGTGTGTCACTACCTGTGTGTCACTCCCTGTGTGTCACTACCTGTGTCACTGTCTGTGTGTCACTGTCTGTGTGTCACTCCCTGTGTGTCACTACCTGTGTGTCACTGTCTGTGTGTCACTGTCTGTGTGTCACTACCTCTGTGTTACTACCTGTATGTTACTACCAGTGTGTCACTGTGTGTGTGTCACTGTCTGTGTGTCACTGTCTGTGTGTCACTAACTGTGTGTCACTACCTGTGTGTCACTGTCTGTGTGTCACTACCTGTGTGTCACTGTCTGTGTGTCACTACCTGTGTGTCACTCCCTGTGTGTCACTCCCTGTGTGTCACTACCTGTGTGTCACTACCTGTGTCACTGTCTGTGTGTCACTGTCTGTGTCACTCCCTGTGTGTCACTACCTGTGTGTCACTACCTGTGTGTCACTGTCTGTGTGTCACTGTCTGTGTGTCACTACCTGTGTGTCACTACCTGTGTGTCACTGTCTGTGTGTCACTGTCTGTGTGTCAGTGTCTGTGTGTCACTACCTGTGTGTCACTGTCTGTGTGTCACTGTCTGTGTGTCACTACCTGTGTGTCACTACCTGTGTGTCACTGTCTGTGTGTCACTCCCTGTGTGTCACTACCTGTGTGTCACTACCTGTGTGTCACTGTCTGTGTGTCACTACCTGTGTATCACTGTCTGTGTGTCACTACCTGTGTGTCACTGTCTGTGTGTCACTGTCTGTGTGTCACTGTCTGTGTGTCTACCTGTGTGTCACTACCTGTGTGTCACTGTCTGTGTGTCACTATCTGTGTGTCACTACCTGTGTGTCACTGTGTGTGTGTCACTGTCTGTGTCAATACCTGTGTATCACTACCTGTGTGTCACTGTCTGTGTGTCACTACCTGTGTCACTGTGTGTCACTGTCTGTGGGTGTCACTGTCTGTGTATCACTACCTGTGTGTCACTACCTGTGTGTCACTGTCTGTGTGTCACTGTCTGTGTCTCACTACCTGTGTGTCACTACCTGTGTGTCACTACGTGTGTGTCACTGTCTGTGTGTCACTGTCTGTGTCACTACCTGTGTCACTACCTGTGTGTCACTGTCTGTGTGTCACTACCTGTATGTCACTACCTGTGTGTCAATGTCTGTGTGTCACTACCTGTGTGTCACTACCTGTGTGTCACTACCTGTGTGTCACTCCTTGTGTGTCACTGTGTGTGTGTCACTACCCGTGTGTCACTGTCTGTGTGTCACTGTCTGTGTGTCACTACCTGTCTGTCACTACCTGTGCGTCACTGTCTGTGTCACTACCTGTGTCACTACCTGTGTGTCACTGTCTGTGTGTCACTACCTGTATGTCACTACCTGTGTGTCAATGTCTGTGTGTCACTGTCTGTCACTACCTGTGTGTCACTACCTGTGTGTCACTACGTGTGTGTCACTGTGTGTGTGTCACTCTGTGTGTCACTACCTGTGTGTTACTACCTGTGTGTCACTACCTGTGTGTCACTACCTGTGTCACTACCTGTGTGTCACTACCTGTGTGTCACTGTCTATTTGTCACTACCTGTGTGTCACTACCTGTGTGTCACTCCCTGTGTCATTACCTGTGTGTTACGGTCTGTGTGTCACTACCTGTGTGTCACTGTCTGTGTATCACTACCTGTGTTTCACTACCTGTGTGTCACTACCTGTGTGTCACTACCTGTGTGTCACTGCCTGTGTGTCACTCCCTGTGTGTCACTACCTGTGTGTTACTACCTGTGTGTCACTGTCTGTGTGTCACTACCTGTGTGTCACTACCTGTGTGTCACTGCCTGTGTGTCACTCCCTGTGTGTCACTACCTGTGTGTCACTGTGTGTGTCACTCTCTGTGTGTCACTACCTGTGTGTCACTACCTGTGTGTTACTACCTGTGTTTCACTGTCTGTGTGTCACTGTCTGTGTGTCACTACCTGTGTCATTACCTGTGTGTCACTGTCTGTGTGTCACCACCTGTGTGTCACTACCTGTGTGTCACTGTGTGTCACTACCTGTGTGTCACTACCTGTGTGTCACTGTGTGTCACTGTCTGTGTGTCACTACCTGTGTGTCACTACCTGTGTGTCACTGTGTGTCACTGTCTGTGTGTCACTGTGTGTGTCACTACCTGTGTGTCACTGCCTGTGTGTCACTGTCTGTGTCACTACCTGTGTCACTACCTGTGTGTCACTGTCTGTGTGTCACTACCTGTGTGTCACTACCTGTGTGTCACTGCCTGTGTGTCACTCCCTGTGTGTCACTACCTGTGTGTCACTGTGTGTGTGTCACTCTCTGTGTGTCACTACCTGTGTGTTACTACCTGTGTGTCACTACCTGTGTGTCACTGTCTGTGTGTCACTGTCTGTGTGTCATTACCTGTGTGTAACTGTCTGTGTGTCACCACCTGTGTGTCACTACCTGTGTGTCACTGTGTGTCACTGTCTGTGTGTCACTACCTGTGTGTCACTACCTGTGTGTCACTGTGTGTCACTGTCTGTGTGTCACTACCTGTGTGTCACTACCTGTGTGTCACTGTGTGTCACTGTCTGTGTGTCACTGTGTGTGTGTCACTGTGTGTGTGTCACTACCTGTGTGTCACTGTCTGTGTGTCACTGTCTGTGTGTCACTGTCTCTGTGTCACTACCTGTGTGTCACTGTCTGTGTGTCACTACCTGTGTCACTGTCTGTGTGTCACTACCTGTGTGTCACTGTCTGTGTGTCAGTGTCTGTGTATCACTACCTGTGTGTAACTGTCTGTGTGTCACTACCTGTGTGTCACTGTCTGTGTGTCACTACCTGTGTGTCACTACCTGTGTGTCACCGTCTGTGTCTCACTACCTGTGTGTCACTCTCTGTGTGTCACTCTCTGTGTGTCACTGTCTGTGTCTCACTACCTGTGTGTCACTACCTGTGTGTTACTACCTGTGTGTCACTGTCTGTGTGTCACTGTCTGTGTGTCACCGTCTGTGTGTCACTACCTGTGTGTCACTACCTGTGTGTTACTGTCTGTGTCTCACTACCTGTGTGTCACTGTCTGTGTGTCACTACCTGTGTGTCACTGTCTGTGTGTCACTGTCTGTGTGTCACTACCTGTGTGCCACTGTTTGTGTGTCACTGTCTGTGTGTCACTGTGTGTCACTACCTGTGTGTCACTGTCCGTGTGTCACTACCTCTGTGTTACTACCTGTATGTTACTACCTGTGTGTCACTGTCTGTGTGTCACTGTCTGTGTGTCACTCTCTGTGTGTCACTGTCTGTGTGTCACTCTCTGTGTGTCACTACCTGTGTGTCACTACCTGTGTCACTACTTGTGTGTCACTGTCTGTGTGTCACTCCCTGTGTGTCACTACCTGTGTGTCACTGCCTGTGTGTCACTCCCTGTGTGTCACTACCTGTGTGTCACTGTGTGTGTCACTCTCTGTGTGTCACTACCTGTGTGTTACTACCTGTGTGTCACTACCTGTGTGTCACTGTCTGTGTGTCATTACCTGTGTGTAACTGTCTGTGTGTCACCACCTGTGTGTCACTACCTGTGTGTCACTGTGTGTCACTGTCTGTGTGTCACTACCTGTGTGTCACTACCTGTGTGTCACTGTGTGTCACTGTCTGTGTGTCACTACCTGTGTGTCACTACCTGTGTGTCACTGTGTGTCACTGTCTGTGTGTCACTGTGTGTGTGTCACTACCTGTGTGTCACTGCCTGTGTGTCACTGTCTGTGTGTCACTGTTTGTGTGTCACTACCTGTGTGTCACTGTCTGTGTGTCACTGTCTGTGTGTCACTGTCTCTGTGTCACTACCTGTGTGTCACTGTCTGTGTGTCACTACCTGTGTCACTGTCTGTGTGTCACTACCTGTGTGTCACTGTCTGTGTGTCAGTGTCTGTGTATCACTACCTGTGTGTAACTGTCTGTGTGTCACTACCTGTGTGTCACTGTCTGTGTGTCACTACCTGTGTGTCACTACCTGTGTGTCACCGTCTGTGTGTCACTCTCTGTGTGTCACTCTCTGTGTGTCACTCTCTGTGTGTCACTGTCTGTGTCTCACTACCTGTGTGTTACTACCTGTGTGTCACTGTCTGTGTGTCACCGTCTGTGTGTCACTACCTGTGTGTCACTACCTGTGTGTTACTGTCTGTGTCTCACTACCTGTGTGTCACTGTCTGTGTGTCACTACCTGTGTGTCACTGTCTGTGTGTCACTGTCTGTGTGTCACTACCTGTGTGCCACTGTTTGTGTGTCACTGTCTGTGTGTCACTGTGTGTCACTACCTGTGTGTCACTGTCCGTGTGTCACTACCTCTGTGTTACTACCTGTATGTTACTACCTGTGTGTCACTGTCTGTGTGTCACTGTCTGTGTGTCACTCTCTGTGTGTCACTGTCTGTGTGTCACTGTCTGTGTCTCACTCTCTGTGTGTCACTACCTGTGTGTCACTACCTGTGTCACTACTTGTGTGTCACTGTCTGTGTGTCACTCCCTGTGTGTCACTACCTGTGTGTCACTGCCTATGTGTCACTGTCTGTGTGTCACTACCTGTGTCACTGTCTGTGTGTCACTGTCTGTGTGTCACTCCCTGTGTGTCACTACCTGTGTGTCACTCCCTGTGTGTCACTCCCTGTGTGTCACTGTCTGTGTGTCACTACCTGTGTGTCACTACCTGTGTGTCACTACCTGTGTGTCACTGTCTGTGTGTCACTACCTGTGTGTCACTCCCTGTGTGTCACTACCTGTGTCACTGTCTGTGTGTCACTGTCTGTGTCACTCCCTGTGTGTCACTACCTGTGTGTCACTACCTTTGTGTCACTGTCTGTGTGTCACTCCCTGTGTGTCACTACCTGTGTCACTGTCTGTGTGTCACTACCTGTGTGTCACTACCTGTGTGTCACTGTCTGTGTGTCACTACCTGTGTGTCACTACCTGTGTCACTACCTGTGTGTCACTACCTGTGTGTCACTGTCTGTGTGTCACTACCTGTGTGTCACTACCTGTGTGTCACTACCTGTGTCACTACCTGTGTGTCACTACCTGTGTGTCACTGCCTGTGTGTCACTGTCTGTGTGTCACTACCTGTGTGTCATTACCTGTGTGTCACTACCTGTGTCACTACCTGTGTGTCACTACCTGTGTGTCACTGCCTGTGTGTCACTGTCTGTGTGTCACTACCTGTGTGTCACTGCCTATGTGTCACTGTCTGTGTGTCACTACCTGTGTCACTGTCTGTGTGTCACTGTCTGTGTGTCACTCCCTGTGTGTCACTACCTGTGTGTCACTGCCTGTGTGTCACTACCTGTGTGTCACTGCCTGTGTGTCACTACCTGTGTGTCACTGTGTGTCACTACCTGTGTGTCACTGCCTGTGTGTCACTACCTGTGTATCACTATGTGTCACTATCTGTGTGTCACTACCTGTGTGTCACTGTCTGTGTGTCACTGTGGGAACTGGCCGTGCCCGATGCCTCCCGCCGCCAGTCCCGGTGGGGTCCGCGTGAAGCCCTCTGCACGCGAGGGCTTCACGGCCAGCGAAACCCCCCCCCCCGAAACCCCCCCCCCCGACACCCCCCCTTATACCCCCACCACCCCCTTATATCCGTCCCACCCTTATACCCCCCCCTTATATTGCTCTCTTACACGCCCCCCCCCCCCCACTTCTGCCCCCCTCTCCTAAGCCCTCCCTCCTTATCCCCCCTTTAACCCCCCAGTTGTATCCCGACTTGTCAGGAGACGCGTGGGGATCCATTCGGAACTCTCGCAGAGCGAGGGCGGTAGGGAGTGGGTTGTCGCTGCCAACCAATCACCATCACCACCCTCACCACCATCACCAACCATCACCACCATCACCACCATCACCAACCATCACCACCATCACCACCATCACCACCATCACCAACCATCACTACCATCACCATCACCACCATCACCACCACCCATCACTGCCATCACCATCAACCATCACTGCCATCACCATCACCACCATCACCACCAACCATCACTGCCATCACCATCACCACCATCACCACCACCAACCATCACTGCCATCACCACCAATCATCACTACCATCACCACCACCATCATCACCACCACCAACCATCACTGCCATCACCACCAATCATCACTACCATCACCACCACCATCATCACCACCAACCATCATCACCATCACCAACCATCACTGCCATCACCATCACCACCATCACCAACCATCACTGCCATCACCACCATCACCAACCATCACTCCCATCACCACCAATCATCACTACCATCACCACCGCCATCATCACCACCACCAACCATCACTGCCATCACCACCAATCATCACCACCATCACCAACCATCACTCCCATCACCACCAATCATCACTACCATCACCACCACCATCATCACCACCACCACCAACCATCACTGCCATCACCACCATCATCACCAACCATCACTGCCATCACCATCATCACCATCACCAACCATCACTACCATCACCACCAATCATCACGACCATCACCACCACCATCATCACCCCCACCACCATCATCACCACCAACCATCATCACCCCCACCAACCATCACCACCACCACCATCATCACCACCACCACCAGCATCATCAATACCAACAACCGCCATACGCCACAAAGTGACGGTGACGTCCCCACGGCGCCTGTGCCAGGCTAGGTGCACTTTGAGTCCACGTGAAGTGTCGAAGGTTCGCTACTCAGCTCCACGTCCTCCTGTACCACATCACTCCATCTCTTCCCTAGCCCGTGCCGTGCCCGTTTAGCCCCCTCTATCCGGCCGAACAAAAGATGTTTCGGCATGCGGTGGCTGGGCATGCGGGCTACATGACCCAGCCAATGCAGCCTTGCCTGCCGGAAGTGCTCGCTGATGGGAATTTGTCCAGATCTTTCAAGGATTTGTGAGCTTCTCACACAACCCAGCCTGGTTAAACCCATAATGGATCGTAGAGAATGCCAGCCTGAATGTTTCTTACCGGCGCAGATGTTACATTAGAGGGGTCCACGTTTCACAAACATACAGAAGGGAGGGCATGACTGTGGCCGAGAAGACCCGAAGCTTCGTGTGGAGCGACGGACCAGGTAGCTTCCACACAGCATTGTGCAGCCAGTGAAAATATATTGCCGCTCGACTGATTCGGAGTGAGACCTCTGCTGTCAAACCGGAGCCGGTCATGAGCACACTGCCCAACTATGGGAAACTCTCCACTCTCTCCACAACTGCCCCATCACCAATTGGGAGTTGTGGGCGTGGAGTGTCCGATGGTACAAAATACCCAGGCAGGTGCTTAGTTTTGGTGGGGCTGATGGTAAGGCCCCACCTCTTAGTGGCACACTCCAGGTTCAGCAGCAGAGCCTCCAACAAGGTGGTCATGGTGATGGTGGTGGAAATACCATCACCAACCACCACCATCATCATCGTAACAGACGCCACCACCATTGTGTTAATCGAATCGCCGTGGTTGGCGATGAATCATTAATAACCACTGAGAGTAATTTGTATTGAATCTGTGCTTCATTCCGAGGGGACCGGTTTGGACATTGGGGGGAGATACGGTCGTGGTCGTGGTGGTGGTCCCTTAACTAATTAATTAATTGGTGCACGGGCGCTAATTGTTATTGAAGCTGATCGCACGATTACTCCGCAATCAGCGTTAATTGAGCGGCGCTAATTGTGGCCTTGATCCTTCCCCCACCACGCGCACGGCAGCCTTGCGGCGGTGGTTGTGGGCAAGGTGGGTGGTACTGTCGTGAGTTCATTCGTTGTCACCCTCTCTCATGGGGACGTTCGTTTAAACCAAACTAAAACACGGTTTCATCATTAGACCTCCTTTGCCAGTACCAAAATGTGATAATAGGGGGTTTTCCCCCTTTTTTCTGGCAACAAAACTGAAACCTTTTTTTTACGAGGATTCATGTCTGCATTAACCACAAAATATAAAACACTGTTTTTTTATTTCACCAGGTAAGGCCCACTGATCCATGGTAGCTCCTATTTCATAAGCGACCTGGCTATCACGAATGATAGCTCAACGAAGCGGCTTATCGCGTGGATTGATACATCAGCCAAAGACTCTGAACGCGCGACGTTTATTCTAAATATCGAGGACCCGGAGAAAAATCCACGCGACCACGAGGAGAGAGACACCGCAAACTCCAATCGTCCTTCATACCAGACGAGGTAGTTAATATCTCCTGGCCACCGTGATGATGATGATGATGATATAGAGATGGATGTACACTCAATATATAGTAGCAGGTATCGTCAGGGTGTGGATCCAACCCACGGCCTTACTGTATACCAGGCGAGGTAGTTGATATCTCCTAGCCACCGTCGCTGTCTGCCCGAACGCTTTCCTCACTCCCTCACCAACTCCCTCACCCACACACACTCGGCAACTCTTTAATTCAATCACAGTACTCAACAATTCCCTCACCCACAAAGTCCGTCACACGCTCATCAAGTCCCGTCACTCGATGGCTCACCAACTTTACACACCCATCTCACGCTGAGTCACCAACTCCTTCACAAACTCAACTCTTTAAAATATTCAATCAACAATGTCCTCACTCATATTCTTGGTTCTTTCGGTAAAGTCACGTAGAAGGGTAACAATAAATAATACAAAATATAAAACAATAAAATTCTCACGTTTCAAACTGCAACACAAGCAATCATCATCAGGTGTGAAAACCACAACAAGAAAATTTGAAAAAAGTGGCGTTTTTTTATTATTTTATTGTTTACCTTCTACGTGACTTTACCGAAAGAACCAAGAATATGAATCCCTGCAGTCACGAAAGCTTCAAATAAAAATTGTCCTCACTCATTCACCAACTCCCTCACACTTGACGAAGCCTTACACACAACCACTCACCAACGATGTGCACAACTCACCTCACAGGCCGAATTGAATCGACTCCCTCACCACTCACTCAACATTTCACTCATTCATCTACTCGCTCACCTCACACTCACCACTCACCATACACCTCACCACACCACTCACCTCACCACACTACTCGGCCCCATCACTCACCTCACCATACACCTCACCACACCACTCACCTCACCACTCACCATACACCTCACCACTCACCATACACCTCACCACACACCACTCGGCCCCATCACTCGCCTCACCACTCACCATACACCTCACCACACCACTCACCTCACCACACAACTCGGCCCCATCACTCACCTCACCACTCACCATACACCTCACCACTCACCTCACCACTCACCTCACCACTCACACCACCACTCACCTCACTACTCACCTCACCACTCACCTCACCACACACCTCACCTCACCTCACACCTTACCTCACCACACACCTCACCTTACCACTCACCTCACCACACACCTCACCACACACCTCACCACTCACCTCACCACACACCTCACCTCTCACCTCACCACTCACCTCACCACACACCTCACCACTCACCTCACCACTCACCACACCTTACCACTCACCTCACCACACACCTCACCACTCACCTCACCACACACCTCACCTCACCACTTACCTCACCACACACCTCACCACTCACCTCACCACTCACCACACCTCACCACTCATCTTACCACTCACCTCACCTTACCACTCACCTCACCACTCACCTCACCACTCACCACACCTTACCACTCACCTCATCACTCACCTCACCACTCACCTCACCACTCACCAGACCCCCGATCACTCACTCGCGCTCGCGCATTTCCCGCTCTTTTTTTATTGAGGGCAGAACGAGGCGCGCAACAAAGCGTGGATTAAACATCAATTCTCACGCTCACGTTACATAAAGTACATCCAAGTATGCGCTTGAGAAACATTCAGTCAACTATGTATAACGTAAGGAAATTAGATGTTAAGGTTACAATGTGTATGCTAACGAGGGGAACAATAACGGACAAACGAGACGGTTGGTAGCGCGGGAAGAAGAAAAACGACGCAAACATTTAATCGAATCGTTCACGGACCAGTGAATTGTTACACGCGGGCAAGATACAGTTTATAGAATAACAGGCAAATTAAACACAACAACAGTGTGCCCCCCACTGAGATATATATATAAAAAAACAACTAAATATACGCGGCAAGTATGTGCAAGTATAATGGCTCTTAAACGCCGGGGCAGGTCCCAAGCGCCTCACCGCCTCAGCCACGGCAGCTGTCCCTGTGCACGGGTGGACGCGAGACATTAGTCTAACAGTAGGAATATCTCGACGTTTCGGACGAACGGCCTTCTTCAGGAAAGTCTTAAATATTCGGACATTGGACTCACGGGGGGGGGGGGAGGGAGAGGGCTTAATATGGGTACAGTATCGTTACAGTACACACGTACATACAGTATACACTTAAATAGAGTACATAGGTAGCAGTTTGCGTCATTCTGTTGCGAGTTCCTTAACAATAGCAAAGCCTTGCCAGCCTTCCCCCTGCACCGTGCGGTCTACAGAGTGTCCAAGCCCACACAGCCCCCCACTGCTGTTGGTGACCAAGCCCACAGAGCCCCCCACTGCTGTTGGTGGCCAAGCCCACAGAGCCCCCCACTGCTGTTGGTGATCAAGCCCACACAGCCCCCCACTGCTGTTGGTGACCAAGCCCACAGAGCCCCCCACTGCTGTTGGTGGCCAAGCCCACAGAGCCCCCCACTGCTGTTGGTGGCCAAGCCCACACAGACAGCCCCCCACTGCTGTTGGTGACCAAGCCCACACAGCCCCCCACTGCTGTTGGTGACCAAGCCCACACAGCCCCCCACTGCTGTTGGTGGCCAAGCCCACACAGACAGCCCCCCACTGCTGTTGGTGACAAAGCCCACACAGACAGCCCCCCACTGCTGTTGGTGACCAAGCCCACACAGCCCCCCACTGCTGTTGGTGACCAAGCCCACACAGCCCCCCACTGCTGTTGGTGTCCAAGCCCACACAACCCCCCCACTGCTGTTGGTGACCAAGCCCACACAGCCCCCCACTGCTGTTGGTGGCCAAGCCCACACAGCCCCCCACTGCTGTTGGTGACCAAGCCCACAGAGCCCCCCACTGCTGTTGGTGTCCAAGCCCACACAGCCCCCCACTGCTGTTGGTGGCCAAGCCCACACAGACAGCCCCCCACTGCTGTTGGTGGCCAAGCCCACAGAGCCCCCCACTGCTGTTGGTGACCAAGCCCACACAACCCCCCCACTGCTGTTGGTGACCAAGCCCACAGAGCCCCCCACTGCTGTTGGTGACCAAGCCTACAGAGCCCCCCACTGCTGTTGGTGGCCAAGCCCACAGAGCCCCCCACTGCTGTTGGTGGCCAAGCCCACACAGCCTCCCACTGCTGTGGTGCAGCAGCGGCAGCTTCCGTTGTCGCCCCCCCCCCCACTACTCTCAGCCCACGGAATAGATCCGTAACCCTTACGGCCATAGCTGTAACCCCACACGGTTTACCCCGTAGCCTCGTACAGGCACATTTAGTTCTCAGGTCCATGCGGCGTACAGCCGTTTCAGTACGGGCAATAAAAAGTGCGTCTATTTGTTTGTGTTTCTCCCTTGTGATGGGACTGTATGATGCACGGAGTGACCAATGAGGTCTGAATTGGTCTGTAATAAGCTAGGCAGCAGTGATAAAGGGATGACAGACACACTTACCCCCCACGTTATCTCCCCGGCAGATTCATTCCGAGTTGGCGACGGTGACGATGGTTGTGGTGGTGGCTGCGTTACTGCTAACAAGCAGTGGCCGCCACGCCTGTTAATTTTTTTTAGCTACTCAACATTTGTCAATCTTGAGGACGTGTGAAGGATTTTTCCTGAATAATCATCACGTCTGGTATGCTGTTGGTCAGGTCTGGGCTTCGGGGCAGGCCACGTCACATCAGATCTTCCTCCTCTCGATTCCGCCTCGTCCACTGAATTCCCAATTCAAACAATCCCAGAATTATCTCTAAGGGAACATTCACATTTCGTGCTAAGTGACTCTCTGTATGTCTCTGTCTCTCTGCACGGGCCACCCTGTAGACCAGGGGTGGGGAATGTCCGGCCCGCGGGCCGTGTAAGGCCCGCGAAATCATTTGGTGTGGCCCTGCCAAGGCAACCGCAGGCGGGACTCGAAATTCAATAAATCTAGGAGCAAACCTGGAAAAGCAGTTGCGAGTAGCAACAACATCGTCAATACCAGCTAACATCATCACCACGCCTCACCAGAGAGAAGCAGTTCCAGCCATCGCATTAAGGGCGAGTTAGTTAAATGTTTGACCAAATATAACGGGCTAATTTTTAAGTTGATAATTTTGTATGGCCCGCGAATGATGTTACAAATATCCAAATGGCCCTTGGCAGAAAAAAGGTTCCCCACCCCTGCTGTAGAGCGTCTAAAGCTAATGGCGCATGCTTTAGCTGCAATTGCGAGTCGTAATTACGCGATTACCGTGCCATGAATACGCACGGACACGTAACACAGGATTCTAAACCGTTCCGCAGTTTATATGTACAGTGCAAATCGCACACCGCGCGGTGTGAGCGCTGGGGGTTTAAGGAGGTTACTGGGGTATTTTTAGATGACCTCAGGGTTAAGTGGAGTGAATCTGAGGTAACTGAGATGACCCCGTGGTAACTGGAGGAAATGGGATCATTGAGATGATCAAGGTAGCTGGTAACTATACTGAAGAAATTGGGGTGACTGGGGTAATTGAGATGACCCCCGGGTAACGTGTAACTGAAGGGAATGGAGTGCTCGAGATGACCAAGGTAACTTTTAATTGGACTGGAGAAACTGGGGTAACTGAGATGACCTCATGGTAACTGGAAGGAATGGGATTATTGAGATGACCAAGTAACTGGTAACTGGACCGGAAAAAAGCCAGGGGTAACTGGGGTAATTGAGATGACGTCAGGGTTAACCGGAGCTAATTCGGTAATTGAGATGATCCCAGGGTAACTGGCAACTATAAGGCATAGAGTGAGTGATATGACCAGGGTAACTGGTAACTGGAGTGGAATTTACCAGGGTTACTGATAAATTGGATAACTGAGGTAACTGAGACAACTGTGGGGACAGAATTGTCCAGAGTGAGTGAAGTAACTGATATTAAAGGGGGGTAATCGAAGTGGCAGGGGTAACTGAGAGCTGGGGTGAGTGAGATGAGTGGAGTCTGCAGGGTTAACAGAAGTGAACGCGGCAATTGAGGTAACTAGCATAACTGAGATGAGTGTGTTAACCTGGGTAAAAGGGTCGCTGGGGTCTAGCGGGGGACTGGGCCAAGCCAGGTGTTTGAGGTAACTGGGGTAACCTGGAAAACGGGAGTGAATGGGTTAACTGAGATGACTGCAGTAGCTGTGAGGACGAAGGTAATGGGGGTAGCAGGGGTACCCCCCCCACCACCACCCGACAGAGCCCCCAACCACCAGGATAACGTGTGGAGAGACAAAGGCGGCTGTGAGGGCAGAGTGAGGGGGGGCTCTTTCACCACCCCCCCCCTCAGACTATACCCCACCACTATAGAGTCCGTGAACAGGGGAATACAGTAGGAGCCAATGAACTTCACTTAAGTATGCGCTGTTATAATTAACACATTCACCTCAAAGTGAAGGCCAATCCTGTAACACATTAACAGCTGTTATGTAAATATAATAGTGGATAGACGCCGTGGATGGATGGGGGTGCTACAATAAATAACTCACACCTGGCATGGGGAATCTAAGCCGAAGTGCTTCCTGCCCCTGGGCTATAGCGCCTCATCCCCTCACCCCCCTAGAGCCTCATCCCCTCATCCCCTCATCCCCCTAGAGCCTCATCCCCCTAGAGCCTCATCCCCTCAGAGCCTCTTCCCCCCAGAGCCTCATCCCCTCAGAGCCTCTTCCCCTCAGAGCCTCATCCCCTCATCCCCTCATCCCCCTAGAGCCTCATTCCCTCAGAGCCTCATCCCCTCAGAGCCTCATCCCCCTAGAGCCTCATCCCCTCACCCCCTCACCCCCTCATCCCCTCAGAGCCTCTTCCCCCCAGAGCCTCATCCCCTCATCCCCCTAGAGCCTCATCCCCTCAGAGCCTCTTCCCCTAGAGCCTCATCCCCTCATCCCCTCATCCCCCTAGAGCCTCATTCCCTCAGAGCCTCATCCCCTCAGAGCCTCATCCCCCTAGAGCCTCATCCCCTCACCCCCTCACCCCCTCATCCCCTCAGAGCCTCATCTCCTCAGAGCCTCATCCCCTCGGCCCCTCATCCCCTCAGAGCCTCATCCCCTCACCCCCTCACCCCCTCATCCCCTCATCCCCTCAGAGCCTCATCCCTTCAGCTCCTCGTCCCCTCAGCCACTCGGACCCTTCCCACTTTATTATAAAATAATGGCACCAACTATGGATGGCTCTGGGGGGGGGTGGGGGGGGGGCTTCGGGAACTGTGAAGGGGCTCACCCCCCCCCCCACCACCACCACCATTGCAAAATGTTGGCGCCACCTGTGAATAGTTCTAGGGGGCCCTAGGGGCGGTGTTGGGGGGGGGGCTACGGAGCTCTGGTGGGGGGGGGGGGGCAAAAGCGGGGGTGGGGGTGGCGAGGGTGGGGGGAGGGGGCTCGAGTGCGGAGGGCGGGGGGGGGGGGTCACTTCCCCCCCTTAACTTTGTCGTGGTAGCTGCCGGCGCCCTTGTACGAGGCGACGTAGCCGCTGGCATCCACCTCCTCCTCGCGGCCCGCACGGCCACGGCCTCGCCCGGCCTCGTCAAACCTCTCGCGGTGGCTCCCCGTGAAGCGGCTCGCGTCCGTGAGGCGGCTCACAGCGCCCGCGCTCGTCGCCTTCTGTACAGGGCAGGGAGCAGGGGGAGACACCCAGTGGGGGTTGAGAGGGGACAGAGATTGAGAGAGACGTCGGGGTGTGAGAGAGAGAGTGAGAGACACGTGGAGGAGAGGGGGTGAGGGAGAGGCGTATTGGGAGAGATGAATGGGAGAGTCGGCGGCGTGGGTTTGTGTGGGTGGGGAG
This sequence comes from Petromyzon marinus, assembly GCF_048934315.1. Classification (NCBI taxonomy): domain Eukaryota; kingdom Metazoa; phylum Chordata; class Hyperoartia; order Petromyzontiformes; family Petromyzontidae; genus Petromyzon; species Petromyzon marinus. The sequence goes on from NC_133720.1 coordinate 9,514,560, forward strand.
AGAGTCGTGGAAGAGACACGGGGGGGCCTGTGGAGCGTGGCGACAGCGACTTCAAACTCTCAGGGGTTGTGGAAACGTTTGGGCAGCCCGGACTATGGCAACCTCCTGGCTGTGTCAAACTTCACCGACAGACGTCATCATCATCGTCATCATCACCGTCATCATCGTCATCATCACCGTCATCATCACCATCATCATCACCATCATCACCGTCACCATCACCGTCATCACCACCATCATCATCGTCATCATCGTCATATCATCACCACCACCGCCACAACCATCAGCCATGGGCAGTCCGCTGCTGGACGATGGCCCCGTCAGGCCGCCACCGAGGCGTGCGACCCCAGCGATCCACGGGAACAAACCCCCCGGTGGACGACTCGCCGCGTGTTCAGCGTCCACCTCTCCCGCCGCGTGGTGATTTTGTCGTGGGTGGACGCGCGCGTGCCCCCCGACTCCCCCGGGGGCGCGGTTCCTCTCCGTCATGGGGGGGGGGCAACCCCCACTCCGACCCCCCCCCCCCCCCCCCGAGGCAGCGTGCGTTGATATCGTTGCGATAATAATCTCGCCCGTGCGGCGTAAACACTCCGGCGACCACGACAAGACACTCGCGAGACGTCGGAGCCCGCGACGCGGTTGGGGAGAGGGGTGGGGTGGACTTGGTTAATCCGAGCGATGAGAGGCGCGGTGAGTGTGGTTGCTGGCGGTAGCACTCGGCTGTGTTCAAGGTGGGAGATGCAAGCTCAGCACGGAGTGAAGAGTGGCATCACGAAAACACGTTTTGTTGTACGGATGGTGTAGCTCGTTTTCTTTAAGAAGCGACCTGGCCATCACAAATGACAGCCAGACGACGTGGGCTCATCGTCATCGTCATCATCGTCGTCGTCGTCATCATCGTCGCGTGGAAATGTAAAGCAGCAGCCAACTACTCTAAACGCGTGTTGTTGTTGTTTCTAAATGTGGAGGGAAAACCCGGACGACCCGGAGAAAAATCCACGCGACCACCGGGAGAGAGACGCGGAAACTCCAAATAAACAGGCGACATGGTCAGCATCGAACCCACGACTTGCTGAATATCAGGCGAGGGAGTTAACATCCCGCCAGCGTGGCGCCCTATAATTAATTACGGAGCCGATGCCAACCCATGACCACGTCGCCCTGAATGTGCCCGATGTCATCAGAGCAGACTTCAGCCTGGTCGGTGTACAGGACTTGAATGGGCGATTACCACGCGCTAGAGACTTGGGGTACGCGGTAGCCAGAACATGATGGTACAGGCAGAGCCGGATTCAGGTTCTTGTAGGCCCTGGGCACGTCTCTTTCGTAGGCCTTCAGTGCTCACTTTCTACAGCTGCGACTATCGCCGATGTCACTCGCTTGGTTCACGCGAAGCACAACAACGCCGCTCGTCTTCCCTTGCACCGCTCTCTACTGAGAATGAGATTGTGCGAAAAACACCATTTGAAGATGTTATTGGTAATTTTGCAATGAAAGAATCTCGAAAAGTTAATCTCTGTTGTTACATTTTCTCACCTTATGGAAAAAAAAAAAACGATTGACATTGGCACGCATCTGCCTCTTTGCATATACACTGTGCCTATCCTCGCTATAGAAATACATTTATTCAAGACGATGTCTTTGGTAACACGTTTCATCATACAAACAACATGGTGTACGGATCTTTGAGTGTCACCCCCATGCATAGTGCACTGCGGTGGGGGTTTCTCTGAGTTCTCCGGTTTCCTTTGTAGTCCACGGGCCTACGGCTGCAAGCAGCACTTCAGTTGTCGCGATGTCTTTACGTGGCTAACGATGATACAATAGCCCCAAACGAGTTTGAAACGGTTATGTAATTCGCCGCAGCTGACCGCATCAAAAGGAACTGGAAACCGCCAAAGTGACGCCACCCCTCTGTGACAAGGCGAAGACGTCTTGGATCAGGGCCCGTGGACCGGCGGCCTTAGAGGCTTCAGCAGCCGTGGCACAGGGCAAGAAATGTCAGGGCCGCGCCTTCACCCCTCAATAACCTCGACACCGCAGACGCCGCCGCTGCGCGTGCGTGCGTGCGATCCCATCTCACGCTCCGGTCCCACAACTCCGCGACTGCTGCCACTATTGAGCACAAGTTATGGGCGTAGGGGGGGGGGGTGAGGTATAACACTAATAAAGTCGCGATGCACGCCTCGATTTTCAGTACCAGCCGACCTGCGGGCGTGACGTGTGGCGTGGATTGTGGGGGGAAGGGGGTGCGGTGTGGATTGTGGCTTGTGGTGTTGGGGGGGGGGGCCTCGTGGATTCCGTGCGGCGCGGCCACGCGCCAAGCCGCGTTGGTGCGGGGTCGCGCTCGGGTTTCGGGGCGGTAGAATTCCACCGCGCGGTCGGGAAGAGGGGACCCGGACCCGCACGGAGACATTGGCGGGGTGGCTGGGTGGGTGGGACGCAGAATCTGGCACGGCAGTGAAGTTGCCTTCTCGCCCACCGGGTCTGCTCGGGCCGGTTTCTCTCTCACCCACGTATGTATGTTGAACTTCTTTCGCACTGTACGTAGCCAACCGTGCTAATCGGAGACGCTGGGGTTAGCCCTCGCACGAATTCTCATGATGAACGGAGGTGCCCGGGTGCGATGGGGAGATGTTAACTACCTCGCCTGGTATGCAGAAGGTTGTGGGTTCGATCCCGACCCTGACGCCTGCTGCGGCTGTGTATTTGGAGTCTGCGGTGTTTCTGTCCACCCGTGGTCGCATTTAGAATCGCAACGTCCGCTTCGGGTAATTGGCTCCGATTAACTTCTTACACGTGATAAGCTATTTCCTTCAGCTATAATTTGTGGCCAGGTCGCTTCTGATAAAGAGCTACATATGTCAGTAGGCCATATCTGATCAAATAAAATAGCTTAGTTTAGTTTAGTCTCTGTTTATAAAATGTATTATAATAATACCGCGTCAAATTCATCTCATTCTAATACTTTAAAATCAGTGGGGGGGGGGGGGTCTCGCCTGCGCGTGACCTCACCAGCACGGGCTCACGTGCGACCACAACCTCTGCTCTACCCTTTCTCGATCGTGAAAAGCAAACGCAACCCCAATGACCCAGCCAGCCCCACCATGCCGTCCACACCGGCCTCCACTGCATCGCCACTGCGATAACGCGGGCGCCTCACTCGTCCCAAGCGTTCTTGTCGCTTTTACTTTACATATCATGAACTGCCACCCACGTGATTGCGATGCCCTCGGATGAAAATTCACCGCCCCCCGGGGGGGAGGTGGCAGAGGGGGTGGTGGGAGGGGGATGGGGGGGTGGTTGGGGGAGCTGGCAGGGGGGGTGGCAGGGGGGGTGGTGGGGGGGGGTGTTGAAGGAATCGGGTGGGTGGTGGAGGGGACGGTTGGGGTGGATGGTGGGGGGTGGTGGTAGGGGGGGGGGTCGTTCAACTGAGCCGGGCTTTGCTCCGTGGTGGAAGAAATTACTGTCCTCGTCATATGCACGTGGAGTTTCCACCGCTGTCTCGATGTGTATAATAGAGAAACGCTTCTGTTGACTAACTGCTGTGTGTGCACTTTGCTGTCTCCACCCCCCCCCCCTCTCCGACTAACGCGGTTGGCTACGTTCACTGCTCGATCAAAGAGGAGTTGGGCAAACGTCGCCATGTAGCAGGACCCTCCTGATGAGAGAGTCTTGAGACTCACCAAGGCTCAAGACTCTCCCCCTTTAACGTCGTTTCACAAAAACGTCGTCGCTCTATGAACGCCGCTACACCTCAAAGCCCACGCTTCTTTTTCTCATATAAACTAAGCTTATTTTAATAAAGAATTAAAGCTTTCGTGACTGCATAACTTACTCATTGTTTTTTTTTCGGTAAAGTCAAGTATGTAGAAATACCATCAAATTATATTAAAATAAATCAATCACGACGTTTCGACCGCAACACAAGCGATCTTCATCAGGTGTAAAAAACAAATCACGTAGGTGAATTCTCGTGTCTCATCTTCTTGTTGTATTCACCTGCGTGATTTGTTTTTTTACACCTGATGAAGATCGCTTGTGTTGCGGTCGAAACGTCGTGATTGATTTATTTTAATATAATTTGATGGTATTTCTACATACGTGACTTTACCGAAATAACCAATGAGTAAACTTATTTTATTTACCAGGCAAGGCCCACTGAGCTGCACTGCTCTTTTTCAGAATGCGACCTGGCCACCAATGGTAGCTCAACGAAGCGGATCATCGCTATCATGTGGACATTTATAGCATGCAAATTCTCTAAATGTATGATTCTAAATGTGGAGGGGAAAACCAGACTACCCGGAGAAAAATCCACGCGACCACGGGGTGAGAGACACCGCATACTCCAAATACACAGCAGCAGCAGCAGGCGTCAGGGTCGGGATCGAACCCACGACCTCCTGCGTACCAAGCGAGGTCGTCAACATCTCCTAGCCACCGCGGCGCCTCTCGGCCCCTACCCCCACTTTTTGATTGACGTCGTTTCGATATTCGTCGTCGCACCTTTCAGGAACGCATCCCCGACGTTAACTGGGGTGTTGCTGTATTTGTATTTTTTTTTAATGGGCAAAAGATCCCCCCCCTTGCCCCCTCCCCTTTGCCCCTGCATGATAATTATCTCCCCCCGCCCCACCCTTCCCTCCCGCTATGAACTTCCACGCTCTTGCTCGCGGTCCCCACTTGCGTGGGACAGAGAGAGACCCAAATCCCCCCCCCACACCGCGACGCCGCCGCCCTTCTCTCGGCCCCTGGAGCACCCAGCCATGGGATTTTGTCCGCGGAGTTTCTGACCACTCGCCCCTCACCTCCCCACCTTGCGTCGCGGTCGATGCTTTCACCTGGGCTGTCGTTGCATTGTAACACACAACAAACATTTTGTTTGCGTGTTTGTAACAATGGACAAAACAATGACGTCGGGACGTGTCGTGGCGAGAGGGGTTGATGTCCGGTGGCCATGACGAGTGGCGGAGTGGCAGCCAAAGGGCACGGAACGCGTCCGTGAGACAGAGACAGAAGATCCAGCAGTGGATTGATCATGGCTGATAATGATCATGGTTAAAGGCACGTGTTCAATAAAAATAATCTTCTTCTGTAATAAAAGGCTGATAAGGAAAGGTCACCTCTATTCCTATCCATATCTCCTCCTATCTGTGGCTGTTCACATGCGTGGCATGGCTCCACTCGATTCGATCTGAAAGGTTAGCGGATCTAAGTTATCTGCAGCGATAAATACAGTACAAGATAGTGGGCTAAGTGGTGGCCCTGCGGTTACCCCGCTGTCATACGAACCTGGTGACCTGACCTCGAGTTTCTAGTCCCCGACACGGCCAACTTAAGCGGCAATAATCCGAGCAGGTCCACCCTGCGTCCTCTTCGACCAAATCATCCCGACCAGATTGGTGAAGTATGGCCAAAACAACGCCAATGGCAACTCTGCCACGCCAGCCCTGCCACTCGAATCACACCGATTGTTCCATAAGAAATTCTGCGAATACTCTGCGTGTGTGGTGAGACTCGTCCATCGCCGGTCCATTCAACGATCACCAACTGTGTGAAGCAAAAAAACCCCAACGCGGGAGATCCCTGGGGTTTGATCTTCCACGAAGCTGCTCATCGTCCACCCTTAACCACATCCACTGCACAAACCATAGCAGATGCGTGATACCTGAAAAAAAAAGTCTCCAATAAGTCTGAATAACGTATAGCGACCCAATGCCCCCGGTCCACGAATGCGAAGAAGGAGACATCACCACGCCGCTGCTCCTGTCTGGGCTTGACCGTTTACATAATCCGTACGAAAGAAAAACGCTGTGTTGGGAAGTCCAGTCATGGGAATGTGGAATTTCCACAACTGGCTCTGCAGGCCTGTAAACAGGAGATGAGCACCAGTGTCTTACTGCTTTGGCTTCGAATCTCAAGATCCGATATCATCAATTAATCAATGCATCTACGTACCGTTACAAGCCTTGTATCGTCCATATTCCGAAGCCAGAACAACATCAGTCAGCACTTGAGCGTTTCTCAAAGTGAGAGGAACGGAGAGCGGAGCACCCGGAGGACCCCCCCCCCTCCCGCCCCAACGCGTGTGAGGGAGACAGAAACTCTGTCTCTCCCAGGGGGTCGGCAACCTTTACAAAGAAGAAGAGACAATTTGTGTTGTGTCTTTGACCAAAGTATTTCGAGAGAGGCCGCAGCACGCACGCAGAGCCACTGTAAGACAAACACAGCAGCAGCAGCTGTGCGGCAGATGACAAGCACACTCATTCTGACTTAGTTAAACAAAATAGGTGATGGAATAAACTGCGTCTATTTAGTGGTTGACTGTACACTTTGTTGTCACCAACACAGAAGGTATGGTCCGGTTTACGACGGGGTTTCAATGAACGCGGTGTGGCGTCGTAAAAGCGGAGACCGCCAGTACTACACCTTTAGAATGTAACTAACCGAATATAGTATATTAATTTAAAAAAAAAACAGCTTCCCGCGCGAGGGGGCAGCCAAAGAGCAGCAAAGGGGGCAGTCTCAAAAGAGCCGCAGGTTAGCGACCCCTGATCTTTCCCGTACGGAACGGAACATTCATCGCCTGTGCCTCCGTACCGCTGGCGAGCCAGGAGACGGCGCCACGTCGCGATGCCCCAGGGGAGCCTCACAGCCCGTCTGCGTGTGATCCACCCACACCACCTGACGTTTAAAAATGAAATAAATAAAAACTGTCTCTGTTCATTCCGCGCGTTTGTATTCACTGCTTGCCTCTCGAACGCTACTCGTCGTGCACGGCTGCACTCTATTTTACTTTGCTCAGGCGGTGGTGGCAGCGGAGGGCGTGAAAGGGTTTCTGTTTTAATTCACCTTTCCCTTCTGGAAGCGCTCACTTCCGATGCAATCTGCACCGATGCCTCCTTTATCGAGGGCGATATCGGCACGTTAAATGAAGATCGATTGATTGATTAAGGCACAGGGCCGTCCATATACAGGCGGGAGGAAGGTGCGGGGCCCGGGTCAAACCCCACACCGTGTGGGTCCCTTCTGACACCGTGGATGTCAAAGCATGCCCCCAACGCCCACCAAAGCGGGGGCCCGGGGCAGTCGATTTAACCAGGTGAAACGATTTAACCAGGCGAGTCGATTTAACCAGGTGAGATTATTTAACGAGGTGAGATGATTTAACCAGGTGAGATGATTTAACCAGGTGAGACGATTTAACCAGATGAGACGATTTATCCAGGTCAGACGATTTAACCAGGTGAAATTATTTAACTAGGTGAGATGATTTAACCAGGTCAGACGATTTAACCAGGTGAGACGATTTAACCAGGTGAGATGATTTAACCAGGTGAGATTATTTAACTAGGTGAGATGATTTAACCAGGTGAGACGATTTAACCAGGTGATATGATTTAACCAGGTGATATGATTTAACTAGGTGAGATGATTTGACCAGGTCAGACGATTTAACCAGGCGAGACGATTTAACCAGGTGAGACGATTTAACCAGGTGAGATGATTTAACTAGGTGAGATTATTTAACCAGGTGAGACGATTTAACCAGGTGAGATGATTTAACCAGGCGAGACGATTTAACCAGGTGAGATGATTTAACCAGGTGAGACGACTGAACCAATTGAGATGTTTTAACCAGGTGAGATTATTTAACCAGGTGAGATGATTTAGCCATGTGAGATGATTTAACCAGGTGAGACGATTTAACCACGCGAGATGATTTAACCAGGTGAGATTATTTAACGAGGTGAGATGATTTAACCAGGTGAGATGATTTAACCAGGTGAGACGATTTAACCAGATGAGACGATTTATCCAGGTCAGACGATTTAACCAGGTGAAATTATTTAACTAGGTGAGATGATTTAACCAGGTCAGACGATTTAACCAGGTGAGACGATTTAACCAGGTGAGATGATTTAACCAGGTGAGATTATTTAACTAGGTGAGATGATTTAACCAGGTGAGACGATTTAACCAGGTGAGACGATTTAACCAGGTGATATGATTTAACCAGGTGATATGATTTAACCAGGTGATATGATTTAACTAGGTCAGACGATTTAACCAGGTGAGACGATTTAACCAGGTGAGATGATTTAACCAGGTGAGATGATTTAACTAGGTGAGATGATTTAACCAGGTGAGACGATTTAACCAGGTGAGACGATTTAACCAGGTGAGATGATTTAACCAGGTGAGATGATTTAACCAGGTGAGACGATTTTACCAGGTGAGATGATTTAACCAGGCGAGTCGATTTAACCAGGTGAGATTATTTAACGAGGTGAGATGATTTAACCAGGTGAGATGATTTAACCAGGTGAGACGATTTAACCAGATGAGACGATTTATCCAGGTCAGACGATTTAACCAGGTGAGATGATTTAACTAGGTGAGATGATTTAACCAGGTCAGACGATTTAACCAGGTGAGACGATTTAACCAGGTGAGATGATTTAACCAGGTGAGATTATTTAACTAGGTGAGATGATTTAACCAGGTGAGACGATTTAACCAGGTGAGACGATTTAACCAGGCGAGTCGATTTAACCAGGTGAGATTATTTAACGAGGTGAGATGATTTAACCAGGTGAGATGATTTAACCAGGTGAGACGATTTAACCAGATGAGACGATTTATCCAGGTCAGACGATTTAACCAGGTGAGATGATTTAACTAGGTGAGATGATTTAACCAGGTCAGACGATTTAACCAGGTGAGACGATTTAACCAGGTGAGATGATTTAACCAGGTGAGATTATTTAACTAGGTGAGACGATTTAACCAGGTGAGACGATTTAACCAGGTGATATGATTTAACCAGGTGATATGATTTAACCAGGTGATATGATTTAACTAGGTGAGATGATTTGACCAGGTCAGACGATTTAACCAGGTGAGACGATTTAACCAGGTGAGATGATTTAACCAGGTGAGATGATTTAACTAGGTGAGATGATTTAACCAGGTGAGACGATTTAACCAGGTGAGACGATTTAACCAGGTGAGATGATTTAACCAGGTGAGATGATTTAACCAGGTGAGATGATTTAACCAGGTGAGACGATTTAACCAGGTGAGATGATTTAACCAGGTGAGACAATTTAACTAGGTGAGATGATTTAACGAGTTGAGATTATTTAACCAGGTGAGATGATTTAACTAGGTGCGATGATTTAACCAGGTCAGACGATTTAACCAGGTGAGACGATTTAACCAGGTGAGATGATTTAACCAGGTGAGACGATTTAACCAGGTGGGATGTTTTAACCAGGTGAGATGTTTTAACCAGGTGAGATGATTTAACCAGGCGAGACGATTTAACCAGGTGAGACGATTTAACCAGGTGAGATGATTTAACCAGGTGAGACGATTTAACCAGGTGAGATGATTTAACCAGGTGAGATGATTTAACCAGGCGAGACGATTTAACCAGGTGAGATGATTTAACCAGGTGAGACGACTGAACCAATTGAGATGATTTAACCAGGTGAGATTATTTAACCAGGTGAGATGATTTAGCCAGGTGAGATGATTTAACCAGGTGAGATGATTTAACCAGGTGAGACGATTTAACCACGCGAGATGATTTAACCAGGTGAGACGATTTAACCAGGTGAGATGATTTAACCAGGTGAGACGATATAACCAGGCGAGACGATTTAACCAGGTGAGATGATTTAACCAGGTGAGATGATTTAACCAGGTGAGATGATTTAACCAGGTGAGACGATTTAACCAGGCGAGATAATTTAACCAGGCGAGTTGATTTAACCAGGTGAGATTATTTAACCAGGTGAGACGATTTAACCAGGCGAGATGATTTAACCAGGCGAGACGATTTAACCAGGTGAGACAATTTAACCAGGTGAGACGATTTAACCAGGTGAGACGATTTAACCAGGTGAGACGATTTAACCAGGTGAGATTATTTAGCCAGGTGAGATGATTTAACCAGGTGAGACGATTTAACCTGGTGAGATGATTTAACCAGGTGAGATGATTTAGCCAGGTGAGACGATTTAACCACGTGAGATGATTTAACCAGATGAGATTATTTAACCAGGTGAGACGATTTAACCAGGTCAGACGATTTAACCAGGTGATATGATTTAACCAGGTGAGATGATTTAAGCAGGTGCGATGATTTAACCAGGTCAGACGATTTAACCAGGTGAGACGATTTAACCAGGTGAGACGATTTAACCAGGTGAGATGATTTAGCCAGGTGAGATGATTTAACCAGGTGAGATGATTTAACCAGGTAAGACGATTTAACCACGCGAGATGATTTAACCAGGTGAGACGATTTAACCAGGTGAGATGATTTAACCAGGTGAGACGATTTAACCAGGCGAGACGATTTAACCAGGTGAGATGATTTAACCAGGTGAGATGATTTAACCAGGTGAGATGATTTAACCAGGTGAGACGATTTAACCAGGCGAGATAATTTAACCAGGCGAGTTGATTTAACCAGGTGAGATTATTTAACCAGGTGAGACGATTTAACCAGGCGAGATGATTTAACCAGGCGAGACGATTTAACCAGGTGAGACAATTTAACCAGGTGAGACGATTTAACCAGGTGAGACGATTTAACCAGGTGAGACGATTTAACCAGGTGAGATTATTTAGCCAGGTGAGATGATTTAACCAGGTGAGACGATTTAACCTGGTGAGATGATTTAACCAGGTGAGATGATTTAGCCAGGTGAGACGATTTAACCACGTGAGATGATTTAACCAGATGAGATTATTTAACCAGGTGAGACGATTTAACCAGGTCAGACGATTTAACCAGGTGATATGATTTAACCAGGTGAGATGATTTAAGCAGGTGCGATGATTTAACCAGGTCAGACGATTTAACCAGGTGAGACGATTTAACCAGGTGAGACGATTTAACCAGGTGAGATGATTTAGCCAGGTGAGATGATTTAACCAGGTGAGATGATTTAACCAGGTAAGACGATTTAACCACGCGAGATGATTTAACCAGGTGAGACGATTTAACCAGGTGAGATGATTTAACCAGGTGAGACGATTTAACCAGGCGAGACGATTTAACCAGGTGAGATGATTTAACCAGGTGAGATGATTTAACCAGGTGAGATGATTTAACCAGGTGAGACGATTTAACCAGGCGAGATAATTTAACCAGGCGAGATGATTTAACCAGGTGAGATTATTTAACCAGGTGAGACGATTTAACCAGGCGAGATGATTTAACCAGGCGAGACGATTTAACCAGGTGAGACAATTTAACCAGGTGAGACGATTTAACCAGGTGAGACGATTTAACCAGGTGAGACGATTTAACCAGGTGAGATTATTTAGCCAGGTGAGACGATTTAACCAGGTGAGACGATTTAACCTGGTGAGATGATTTAACCAGGTGAGATGATTTAGCCAGGTGAGACGATTTAACCACGTGAGATGATTTAACCAGATGAGATTATTTAACCAGGTGTAACGATTTAACCAGGTCAGACGATTTAACCAGGTGATATGATTTAACCAGGTGAGATGATTTAAGCAGGTGCGATGATTTAACCAGGTCAGACGATTTAACCAGGTGAGACGATTTAACCAGGTGAGACGATTTAACCAGGTGAGATGATTTAACCAGGTGAGATGATTTATCCAGGTGAGACGATTTAACCAGGTGAGACGATTTAACCAGGTGAGATGATTTAACCAGGTGAGACGATTTAACCAGGTGAGATGATGTAACCAGGTGAGATGATTTAACCAGGTGAGACGATTTAACCAGGTGAGATGATTTAAGGACAGGGAGAGATTCGAGTCGGGGGTTTGAGCAGCGATGCGATGTCGCCCTCTCGTGGTTACTTTGTGTAGTAAAATATAGACATTATTTCCAGTATGTATAATCAATGCATATATATCTCCATATATAAAAAGGCAAAGTTGTGAATGTCTGTTCAAAATGTTTAGCGTACTTCCCAACATGCAACAAACTTGAAATTTGCCATGTGGGTACTTTCCAGACCATCCACCATGCAGAAAATTATAAAAATACACTCATATTTTTTGGGGGGGCGAGCTCAATAATGCATATTTGTTTTGCACGGCAAGTGAGCTGTGACGTCACATCTGTCATGTGACCCGCGTGCGGAAGCGTAACGGAGTGTGCCTGCTGATCGCGGGTAAAGTGAAATACAAATGTGTTGCAGGTCTAAGGCATTCTTCTCGCAGCATTGCTTTATTATTTGAGCCGTTTACTGCCGTACGCACCCTGAAAGTTGCGTGTGTCTGCAGCAAGCGCGTGTTTGTGTACCTATGGACGCACGCGCGTTTGTGTGTGGGGGGAGTGATAGTGTAGTGGTTAGCGCTACGCTGCGCTACGAACCCGGCGACCCGAGTTCGATTCCTGTTCACGGCCAACACCAGTGACGATTATTTGAACCGGTCCTGGGCCTCCCCTAGGTCGACTCAGCCTCAAGCGAGTAACTGGTGTGGTGTGTGAACATCGTCACTGGGGGGACAAAGGCGGCCGGCCATGGTGAATCCAAGGCCTGGGTGAAGCCGGGTAGTAAAGCTCGTTTTGTATAAGTAACATACAAATGCTTCGGGCCCCGCACTTTCAAGGGCCCCGCGCTAAATGCTTCCAAGCCATCAATTCCGGTTCAGTGATTCTGCACTTGCTCTATCACTACAGTACTACACCGCCTTCAACTTTTATGAACGACAGGGTGTTTAAGGTTAGCGATTTGTCGTATTACCCGGCGGCATAGCAAATGAATAAACACAATAACTTTACTATGCAAGTTAAAAAGTGTATTTGTTTTAATATTCGGGTTTTTTAATGTAGGGCCCCTCGATAAGAACATACGCTGGAGGCCCCGCACGAGCTTCATCCGGCACTGGGGGGGGGGGTCAAGGCACCCCCGTGCCTGCCCCTTGCTCGCTACGCTGCTGAGCGTTGCACGTGAGCGGAGTTGCAGGGCCGCGCCGGCGTTCAGCATCGCCAGCGATTGAGTGGAGGCCACGCCACTGGTGACGGTGGCCGCGTCGGGTGGTGGAGGGCTTCTTAACGGCGCACGTCTCGTCGCATGGTTACGTGGCCTGAGCCCCCAAGAAACATCAACCGTGCGTCACTAATCACCGTGCGTCACTAATCACCGTGCGTCACTAATTACCGCGCGTCACTAATCACCGTGCGTCACTAATCACCGTGCGTCACTAATTACCGTGCGTCACTAATTACCGTGCGTGAATTATTGTGGATTTTTCTCCGGGTCCTCCGGTTTTCCCCTCCACATTTAGAATCAACGTCACGCGTTTAGAGTATTCGGCAGCGATGAATGTCCACTTCCTCGGGCTATCATTTGTGATGATATCCAGGTCGCTTCTGAAAACTAGCCACACAGCTCAGTGGGCCTTACCCCGTAAACATCGTTTAAGTGACGAGTTGTGTGATGTTTTTGAGCGTGTAACGGTGCTGCTGCTGTTGCGCTGTGGTGCTGCTGTTGCGCTGTGGTGCTGCTGTTGCGCTGTGGTGTTGTGGTGCTGTTGTGTTGTGGTGCTGCTGTTGTGTTGTGGTGCTGCTGTTGTGTTGTGGTGCTGCTGTTGTGTTGTGGTGCTGCTGTGGTGTTGTGTTGCTGTTGTGCTGTTGTGTTGAGGTGCTGCTGTTGTGCTGTGGTGCTGTTGTGTTATGGTGCTGCTGTTGTGCTGTGGTGTTGTGGTGCTGCTGTTGTGTTGTAGTGCGGCTGTGCTGCTGTGCTGCTGTTGTGTTGTGGTGCTGCTGTGGTGTTGTGGTGCTGTTGTGTTGTGGTGCTGTTGTGTTATGGTGCTGCTGTGGTGTTGTGCTGCTGTTGTGCTGCTGTTGTGCTGTGGTGGTGTTGTGGTGCTGCTGTTGTGGTGCTGTTGTGCTGTGGTGTTGCTGTTGTGTTGTGGTGCTGCTGTGGTGTTGTGGTGCTGTGTGGTGCTGTTGTGGTGTTGTGCTGCTGTTGTGTTGTGCTGCTGTGCTGTTGTGGTGCTGTTGTGCTGCTGTGCTGCTATTGCGCTGTGGTGCTGTTGTGGTGCTGCTGCTGTGGTGTTATGGTGCTGCTGTGGTGCTGTGGTGCTGTGGTGTTGTGCTGCTGTTGTGTTGTGCTGCTGTGCTGCTGTTGTGGTGCTGTGGTGCTGCTGTGGTGTTGTGGTGCTGTTGTGTTGTGCTGCTGTGGTGTTGTGGTGCTGTTGTGTTGTGCTGCTGTTGTGTTGTGGTGCTGCTGTTGTGCTGTGGTGCTGTGCTGCTGTTGTGTTGTGGTGCTGCTGTTGTGCTGTGGTGCTGTGCTGCTGTTGTGTTGTGGTGCTGCTGTTGTGCTGTGGTGCTGCTGTGGTGTTGTGCTGTTATTGTGCTGTTGATGTTGCTGTGTTTGTAATGCTGTTGTCCACGCTGTTGTGATTGTGTCGCGGTTATGCCGCTGTTTGTTGTTGTGCTATTGTTGTCATGTTGTTGTTGTTGTGATTGTCAGTGCCGCACATTAGGTTCTGGGAGCCCCCCAAGGGCAGATCCCCCCCTCCCTCCCCTCCCCCGTATTTATGAGCGGCAGAGGGGGGCAGAGCGGTTGTTGTTGATGTTGTTGTTCATGATGTCGATGTTGTTGATGATGTTGATGTTGTTGATGATGTTGATGATGATGTTGTTCACGATGTTAATGTTGTTGATGGTGTTAATGATGACGTTGGTGATGATGATGTTGGTGATGTTGTTGATGTTGTTGATGATGATGGTGATGTTGTTGATGTTGTTAATGATGATGTTGTTGATGATGATGATGATGTTGATGATGTTGTTCACGATGTTGATGTTGTTGATGGTGTTAATGATGACGTTGGTGATGATGATGTTGTTGATGATGTTGATGATGTTGATGTTGATGATGATGTTGTTCACGATGTTGATGTTGTTGATGTTGTTATTGTTGATTATATTTTCGATGATGTTGACGATGTTGTTATTGTTGTTGTTGTTATTCTTGACGATGACAATGTTGTTGTTGTTGTTTGCCGTACCGTGACCCCCGCGATCGCGGGCGTTCCCCCCGCCACCAGCCCATGGACCCCTCTCAGCGCGTGCTCCGGCTCGCGGCTGGGGAAGCGCTTGCGGGAGAGTTCCTCGAGCGCCGACAGGAACTGTGGGACCGTGATCACTCGCGCCGTGCGCTCCCTGGGGAGTGGGGGGGGGCACGGCAAGGATGTTGACTACCTCGCCTGGTATACACGATGACGTGGGTTCGGTCCCTGCTGCTGCTGCTGTCTATTCGGAGTTTGCGGTGTCTCTCCCTCCGCGTGGTTGCGTGGATTTTTCTCCGGGTCCTCCGGTTTTTCCATGCACATTTGGAATCAACATCACCACGCGTTTCGATGATTTGGCTGCTGCTGCTGCTATCCATGTTTACGTGACAAGCCACGTGTTTGAGTTATCAGTTGCGATAGCAAAAAGCTACGTGGCGCAGGGGGGCACTTACCTGGTAAAATAAAATATGTTTTAAAACAGTTTTAGTTTAATATAAATAAAGGTGGTGCGCATACGCAGAGAGAGAGAGAGGAATGAAGATTGAGGGGGATAGGGAGCAGAGGGATGACAGTGGGGGGCACAGAGAGAGAGAGAGAGTCGAGGGCCTCTGAGGATGAGGCCGGTGGCGAGGGAGGGGGCCGCTCGTTCGCTCTGTCATGGGCGGAGTTTGTGGGGGGGGGGGTAAACTGGACATCTTTATTAATTTATTTTTAGTAGTTAATAATTAAGATTCAAAATAAATGTATTAAATGCACCCGCGATGCTTAATGTGAGGGATCTTGCCCCTCCACCAAATATAGAAGTCACCAACATCACCACCACCATCACCACCACCACCAGCACCACCAGCACCACCACCAACATCACCAGCACCACCACCACCAGCACCATCATCACCACCAGCACCACCAGCACCACCAGCACCAGCACCACCACCATCAGCACCACCAACACCTTCACCACCACCACCAGCACCACCACCACCATCACCACCACCAGCACCACCATCACCACCACCAGCACCATCACCACCAGCAGCACTACCACCACCAACATCACCACCAGCACCACCATCACCACCACCAGCACCACCATCACCACCACCAGCACGATCATCACCATCACCACCACCATCACTACGGTGACCCCCACCTCCATCACCTCTACTACCAAGCAAAGAATAAGATCCCCCGTATAGCCTGTAACAGACTGTTGGGGCAAGTGCTGTTAGCGAGCACCTATGAAGGCTGGAACGGCACACGAGGGGGTGGGTGGCCAGCACCACGCCCGGCCGCCTTTGTCTCCCTAGTGGTGATGTTTTTACACAGCGCGCCAGGTACTCAATTGAGGCTGAGTCGACCTAGGGGAGGAGGCCCAGGACCGATATTCGTCACAGCTGTTGGCCGTGAGCGGGAAGCGAATTCGGGTCCCTGGGTTCGTAACGCAACGTAGCGCTAACCGCTACACCGCCGCTCCCCACTACCATCACCAACATCGCCATCCACAACATCACCAACAATTTTCCATCCACAACATCACCAACATCGCCATCCACAACATCACCAACAATTTTCCATCCACAACATCACCAACATCGCCATCCACAACATCACCAACATCACCATCCACAACATCACCAACATCACCATCCACAACATCACCAACATCACCATCCACAACATCACCAACATCACCATCCACAACATCACCAACATCGCCATCCACAACATCACCAACATCGCCATCCACAACATCACCAACATCGCCATCCACAACATCGCCAACATCACCAACATCGCCATCCACAACATCACCATCCACAACATCACCAACATCGCCATCCACAACATCACCATCCACAACATCACCAACATCGCCATCCACTACATCACCAACATCGCCAACATCACCATCCACAACATCGCCAACATCGCCATCCACAACATCACCATCACCAACATCACCAACATCACCAACATCGCCATCCACTACATCACCAACATCGCCATCCACTACATCACCAACATCACCAACATCGCCATCCACTACATCACCAACATCGCCATCCACTACATCACCAACATCACCAACATCGCCATCCACTACATCACCAACATCGCCATCCACTACATCACCAACATCACCAACATCGCCATCCACTACATCACCAACATCACCAACATCGCCATCCACAACATCACCAACATCGCCATCCACAACATCGCCATCCACTACATCGCCATCCACAACATCACCAACATCGCCATCCACAACATCACCAACATCGCCATCCACAACATCACCAACATCGCCATCCACAACATCACCAACATCACCAACATCGCCATCCACAACATCACCAACATCGCCATCCACAACATCACCAACATCACCAACATCACCATCCACAACATCACCAACATCGCCATCCACAACATCACCAACATCACCAACATCACCAACATCGCCATCCACAACATCACCAACATCGCCATCCACAACATCACCAACATCGCCAACATCGCCATCCACAACATCACCAACATCGCCATCCACAACATCACCAACATCGCCATCCACTACATCACCAACATCACCAACATCACCATCACCAACATCACCAACATCCACAACATCGCCATCCACAACATCACCAACATCGCCAACATCGCCATCCACAACATCACCATCCACAACATCGCCATCCACAACATCACCATCCACAACATCGCCATCCACAACATCACCAACATCGCCATCCACAACATCACCAACATCACCATCCACAACATCACCAACATCACCAACATCACCAACATCGCCATCCACAACATCACCAACATCGCCATCCACAACATCACCAACATCGCCAACATCGCCATCCACAACATCACCAACATCGCCATCCACAACATCACCAACATCGCCATCCACTACATCACCAACATCACCAACATCACCATCACCAACATCACCAACATCCACAACATCGCCATCCACAACATCACCAACATCGCCAACATCGCCATCCACAACATCACCATCACCAACATCGCCATCCACAACATCACCAACATCACCAACATCACCATCCACTACATCACCAACATCGCCATCCACAACATCACCATCACCAACATCACCAACATCACCATCACCAACATCGCCAACATCGCCATCCACTACATCACCAACATCACCAACATCACCATCACCAACATCACCAACATCCACAACATCGCCATCCACAACATCACCAACATCGCCAACATCGCCATCCACAACATCACCATCACCAACATCGCCATCCACAACATCACCAACATCACCAACATCACCATCCACTACATCACCAACATCGCCATCCACAACATCACCATCACCAACATCACCAACATCACCATCACCAACATCGCCAACATCGCCATCCACTACATCACCAACATCACCAACATCGCCATCCACTACATCACCAATATCACCATCCACAACATCACCAACATCACCAACATCACCAACATCACCAACATCGCCATCCACAACATCACCAACATCACCAACATCACCAACATCACCAACATCGCCATCCACTACATCACCAACATCACCAACATCACCAACATCACCAACATCACCAACATCGCCATCCACTACATCACCAACATCACCAACATCACCAACATCGCCAACATCGCCATCCACAACATCACCAACATCACCAACATCACCAACATCACCAACATCGCCATCCACAACATCACCAACATCGCCATCCACTACATCACCAACATCGCCATCCACAACATCACCAACATCGCCATCCACAACATCACCAACATCACCAACATCACCAACATCACCAACATCACCAATATCACCATCCACTACATCACCAACATCACCAACATCGCCAACATCGCCATCCACTACATCACCACCGCCGACCGCTACGGCTCACTGCCGCGCGCGTTCTTTCACGTGGCTGTCGTCATGAGCTTGAGCGAGGCGATTGGTCGATCGATCTCTGCGTGACGCAGCGATCGATCGATCTCTGCGTGACGCAGGCTCAGCCCCAGCGATCGATCGATCTCTGCGTGACGCAGCGATCGATCGATCTCTGCGTGACGCAGGCTCAGCCCCAGCTGCCGCAGGGCGGCGCCCGAGGACCGACGGAGCCATCTGAACCTCCGAGCGCGGATGGCTGCGTACGGTGCGAAAGAAGTTCAGCGCGCACGCGCATGGACAGACGACCAATCACGCGCGCCGGAAGCGATTAATTGAAACTGCGATGTGTGGATAACGTCGCCGACGTCGATATCATTGTCATCAGCCATGGTCGATCCACTGCTGGATGAATGAAGGCCTCCCCTCCGTTGTCATCTGCTGTCGTTTTAATGGCTGGAATGTCACATGTATTTCGTTGCAGGGAGACCGTCATCATAATGGCGAACGTCATCATCGTCGTCGTCAGCTGCCAACCTTTGTGGCGGATAAGGTCAAAAGCATCGTCATCATCAATCATCTACAGCAGGAGTGGGGAATGTCCGGCCCGCGGGCCGTGTGAGGCCCGCGAAATCATTTGGTGTGACCCTGCCAAGGCAACCGCAGGCGGGACTCGAAATTCAATAAATCTAGGAGCAAACCTGGAAAAGCAGTTGCGAGTAGCAACAACATCATCAATACCAGCTAACATCACCACACGCCTCGCCAAAGAGAAGCAGTTCCAGCCATCGCATTAGGGGCGAGTTAATTAAATGTTTGACCAAATATAACGGGCTAATTTTTAAGTTGATAATTTTGTATGGCCCGAGAATGCTGTTATAAATATCCAAATGGCCCTTGGCAGAAAAAAGTTTCCCCACCCCTGCTCCACAGCCATCGTCTAATGTCAACGTCGTCATTGGTGAATAACGTCAGCATCATTGCTCTCTCCACCAGCACCATCAGCGTTTCCACCAACACCAAAGACAAAGGTCCCCCGTATAGCCGTAAGACTGTTGGGGGCAAGTGCTGTTAGCGAGGAGCACCTATGAAGGCCGGAACGGCACGCGAGGGGTCAGCACCACGCCCGGCCGCCTTTGTCTCCCCAAGGGCGATATTTACGCATTGCATCAGGTACTCATTTGAGGCTGAGTCGACCTAGGGGAGGCCAAGGACCGGTTCGGATAATCGTCACTGGTGTTGGCCATGAGCGGGAATCGAACTCGGGTCGCCGGGTTCGTAGCGCAGCGCCCTAAACCGCTACACTACCACAACCCCACACCTGGCACACCACCTCCACCAGCACCACCACCATCATCAGCACCACCAGCACCACCATCACCATCAGCACCACCATCACCATCAGCACCACCATCATCAGCACCACCAGCACCACCATCACCATCAGCACCACCATCATCAGCACCACCAGCACCACCAGCACCACCAGCACCACCAGCATCATCACATCACCATCACATCACCATCAGCACCACCATCATCAGCACCACCACCAGCACCACCAGCACCACCATCATCAGCATCACCACCAGCACCACCATCACCACCAGCACCACCAGCACCACCAGCACCACCAGCATCACATCACCATCACATCACCATCAGCACCACCATCATCAGCACCACCACCAGCACCACCATCATCAGCATCACCACCAGCACCACCATCATCAGCATCACCATCAGCACCACCATCATCAGCACCACCACCAGCACCACCAGCACCACCAGCATCACATCACCATCACATCACCATCAGCACCACCATCATCAGCACCACCACCAGCACCACCAGCACCACCATCATCAGCATCTCCACCATGATCCCATTTCAACACCATCACCTCGTACACCGCCTCCACAATCACATTGGTGACCACCACCAACAGCACCATCACCAACATCACCACCACCAGCATCATGATCAACATCATCACCACCACCAGCATCACGATCAACATCACCAGCATCACGATCAACATCACCACCACCAGCATCACGATCAACATCATCACCACCACCACCAGCATCACGATCAACATCACCAGCATCACGATCAACATCACCACCACCAGCATCACGATCAACATCATCACCACCACCAGCATCACGATCAACATCACCACCACCAGCATCACGATCAACATCACCACCACCAGCAGCACGATCAACATCACCAGCATCACGATCAACATCACCACCACCAGCATCGCGATCAACATCATCAGCAGCACCAACATCATCACGAGGGCGGTGGCGCTCGCTTACTTGACTTTGGAGAAGACGATGTCCACGTCGGTGGCCGTGACGCGCTTCCCGTCCGCCACGCGGCAGTCGCGACACAGCTTGGCCCAGTTCTTGCCGTTCAGCTCCGCGCCGCTTGCCTTGGGGTCTCCGTGCAGCGCGAAGCGACGGAACGCCTCCTCCAGCTCCCTCGGGTCCACGGGGGCTTCTCCAGCCCCACCGCCTCCCGCTCCTCCCGCTACTCCCGTCTCAGCCGCATCGCCTCCATTCTCCACCTGCGCGGGGCTCGCTTCTCCTGCCGACATGGCCACGGCTTCTCGACCGGCACCACCCCCACCCCCACCCTCTCCCCGCGGGCAAAGAGCGAGATGAGAGATCACGAGGAAGCGGCGATGGGGTGATGGATGATGGCTGGTGGTGGTGGTGGAGATGAATGCGTGTGACGATGGAGATGGGTGTAGGGATGATGGGCGTGTGTGACGAAGCCGGTGATGATGAGGGATGTGAGTGAGGATGATGGGTGATGTGAATCGGCGATGCGTGTTGCGGTTGGTGATGGGGACCTGATGGTTGTGATGGTGGTGGTGAAGGTGTCAGTGATAGGGATGATGCTGATGACGATTGGAGGAGAGGGAGATGCTAGCCACAGAGGCGTGGGGCGTGGTGACTGTGGTGCTGATGTTGCTGATGGCGATGCGCGCAGCACCGCGCACGGACGAGCGAGTGGGGGGGCACCACGTGACGGAGACGTCGCTCCAGTCGACGGCTCGAGACGGCCCACGGACGGAGGAGCGAAACGCGACGACGCTGCTGCTGCTGCCGCTGCTGCTGCACCTGCCGCTGCCGCGGGGAGGGAGGGGAAACGTGCGCGGAATGAGAGCGGCGAGCGCGATGTGACGCGGACCCCCATCCACCCCGATCCTCCCTCCCCTCATCCCACCTCCCGCTCCTCCTCCTCCTCACCCGTTCATTAGCATCCCACCGCACTCCCATCCAATATCCCAGCACATCTCTCCCCTCCATTAACCCCCCACCCACCCACAATGCCCCCCCTCTCTAAACTTCTCCACTTGCCCCCCCCCCTCATCAATTGCCATCCAAATGTCTTCAATTGTCTGCCGCCCCCCCCCCCACACCATTATCCCCCCTCCCTATCCCTCGCCTCTCACCCCCCATCCCCCCTCCACAACCCCCCCCCCAACCACCCCCCATCCCACCACTCTCTTAACCCCCCCCCCCCCCCCATTATCTCGCCCCCACACAAAAACCTCTCAAGTTCCCTCCCCCCCTTGCCCTCAAAATCCTTCTCCCTCCCTCCCCCACTGCCACCAAACCTTTAGCGCGTGGTGCAATGATCTCCTGTTCCAGCATCGACTCCCGTCGATTCGCAGGGCTCGTCCAGCGCATCGAGACCATCGAGATTCAAACTTGATTTGGAGCTTCCGTGACTGCAGGAATTACTCTTTGGTTCTTTCGGTAAAGTCACGTAGAAAGAAAAAAATAAATTACATAATAGCATACGACGTTTCGATTGCAACACAAGCAATCATCATCAGGTAGGAATGAAAGAGAAAACAAGCCTAGTAAACATAGAAATGCAATGCAATACAACAAAGGGAGTCGGCTAACACAACAGTCAACACCCTACCTGGTTGATTACGTTCTTCCAAAGATTGCTAAATTTGAGAAAGAGACAAAACACAAACACGGAGACACACAAGCAGACACACAAGCAGAGAGAGACAACACAGAGACACAGAGAGAGAGACACACACAGACAGACACACAAGCAGAGAGAGACAACACAGAGACACACACAGAGAGAGAGACACAGACAGACACACAAGCAGAGAGAGACAACACAGAGACACAGAGAAAGAGAGAGAGACACACAGACACACAAACAGAGAGAGACAACACAGAGACACACAGAGAGAGAGACACACAGACAGACACACAAGCAGAGAGAGAGAGAGAAACACAGAGACACACAGAGAGAGAGAGACACAGACAGACACACAAGCAGAGAGAGACAACACAGAGACAGAGAGAGACACACACAGACAGACACACAAGCAGAGAGAGACAACACAGAGACACACAGAGAGAGAGACACACACAGACAGACACACAGAGAGAGAGACACACACAGACAGACACACAAGCAGAGAGAGACAACACAGAGACACACAGAGAGAGAGACACACACAGACAGACACACAAGCAGAGAGAGACAACACAGAGACACACAGAGAGAGAGAGAGACACACACAGACAGACACACAAGCAGAGAGAGACACACACAGACACACAAGCAGAGAGAGACACACACAGACAGACACACAAGCAGAGAGAGACAACACAGAGACACAGAGAGAGAGACACACACAGACAGACACACAAGCAGAGAGAGACACAGACAGACACACAAGCAGAGAGAGAGAGAGAAACACAGAGACACAGAGAGAGAGACACACACAGACAGACACACAAGCAGAGAGAGACAACACAGAGACACAGAGAGAGAGACACACACAGACAGACACACAAGCAGAGAGAGACACACACAGACAGACACACAAGCAGAGAGAGACAACACAGAGACACACACAGAGAGAGACACACACAGACAGACACACAATCAGAGAGAGACAACACAGAGACACACAGAGAGAGAGACAGACAGACACACAAGCAGAGAGACACACAGAGAGAGAGACACACACACAGACACACAAGCAGAGAGAGACACACTGAGAAAGAGAGAGACACACACAGACAGACACACAAGCAGAGACAGACAACACAGAGACACAGAGAGAGACACACACAGACAGACACACAAGCAGAGAGAGACACAGACAGACACACAAGCAGAGAGAGAGAGAGAGAAACACAGAGACACACAGAGAGAGAGACACACACAGACAGACACACAAGCAGAGAGAGACAACACAGAGACACACAGAGAGAGAGACACACACAGACAGACACACAATCAGAGAGAGACAACACAGAGACACACAGAGAGAGAGACACAGACAGACAGACAGACACACAAGCGGAGAGAGACACAGAGAGAGAGACACACACAGACACACAAGCAGAGAGAGACACACACAGAGAGAGAGACACACACAGACAGACACACAGAGAGAGACAAAGAGAGAGAGAGAGACACACACATCGAAACTCTCCCCGCTTGCGCGCGTCCTTGGGTGGAGCCGTCTCCTCTGCTGCTGCTGCTCACGAGCAGCTGAGCCCATTTCGTCGCTCCGTCTCCACGGCGTGGGTCCTCTCTCGGTCGAGTCCGCGACCCGCCGCTCCGCGTGGAGCGCGCGCACCCGGCGGCGAAGAGAGCGAGTCCTCATCCCCGCGACGCGCACAATCAGAAGCGGAATATTTGTTTACACTGGAGGAATCCGATGAGCTATAAAGCGCTTTTTTCCACAGACGAGACGGACACGCGCACACAGGCCGTAGCGCAAATAACAATCCGACTAAACAGGGCGGTCCAGATGTCTTGTGACGTGCGTACCCGTCCCTACTGGACATCTGTGAAAAGAGCTTTATAGCTCATCGGATTCCTCCTGCACTATAAATACATATTGTGATTCTTGTGACCCCCCAATTAATTGACCCGTAACATGTTGTTCCCGTTGCATATTAATTTCTGTTTTTAATAAAAGTTACTCAAAAACACGTTCAGTGTTAATTAAATGGGGCTCACAAGACAGCTGGACCACCTTGAACACACAAAAAACACCGCGGCCTTTAAAAGATAAATAAAATATGCAATAGGCGACGTTTCGGGCAATGGTGCTTCTTTAGAGTGACAGCAGTGGATTTACCATGGCCGGTGATGATGCTGATTATATAAATGTATTAACGTGACCTGATCCGGCCACTTGAATCTGCTACATTCACAGTGTTTTAAAAATATAAATTTAACATGGATTCTGTAATTGAATTGCGAGCACTCTTAGAATGAGAGGTCCGCAGATATCACGTGGGAACGGTTGGTGGTGGTGGTTGTGGTGGTTGTGGTGGTCGTTGTTGTGGTGGTGGTGGTTGTGGTGGTTGTGGTGGTTGTGGTGGTGGTGGTGGTTGTGGTGGTTGTGGTGGTCGTTGTTGTTGTTGTGGGGAGCGGTGGTGCGGCGGTTAGCGCTGCATTACAAACCCCGCAATCCGAGTTCGATTCCCGCTCACGACTACCAATAATCGGTGACGAATATCTGAACAGGTACCTGGGCCTCCCCTAGGTCGACTCAGCCTCAAATGAGTACCTGGTGCGGTGTGTAAACATCGCCACGAGGGAGACAAAGGCGGACGGGCGTGGTTGCTGGCCACCCACCCCCTCGTGTGCCGTGCCGGCCTTCATAGGTGCTCGCTAACCGCACTTTGCCCCGACAGTCTGTTAAGGCTATACGGCGGAGCTTTAGCTTTGCCTTTGGTGTTGGTTGTTGTTCTGTGTGCCGGGCATAAGGGCGTGGTGTATCTGTGCAGGGTGTAAACATAGGTGCCCGCTAACAGCACTTGCCCCCTACAGTCTCACAGGCTACACGGGGGATCTTTGTCTTTATCCTGTCTGTGTGTGTGTGGGGGCAGCGACTGTGTAGCGATTCGCGCGCTGCGCTACGAACCCGGCGACTCGAGTTCGATTCCCGCTCAGGCCACCGCCGGTGACGATTATTTGAAGAGTCTGTTAAAGGCTGTACGAGGGAGCTTTGTCTTTGTGCGTGTGTATTTCAATGTCAGTTTGTGTTCCACAGCCTGCGAGAGGCTACACGGGGCGCTTTGTCTCTATTTGTGTGTCTGGACCCCCCACCCACACCCCACTCCGAGCCCTGCGCCGACCTTAATAGGCGCTCGCTGACAGCGCTTGCCCCAACAGCCTGCGCAGGATACACGGGGGACCTTTGTCTTTGTGTTTTGTTTATTTCTGCAGTAGGAAGGGCGGGTGAGGGGCGGGGTGAGGGGCGGGTGGGGGGGCAATGGGGGGGGGGGCGATGGGGGGCAGTGAGGATGGGGGTGAGGTCATCCCTGTGAAGACGAGAGATGTGATGTCCGTGACGTCACCGTGTCGAAGCATGCCGTCACAATTTCATCATCATCAGCAGCAGTATTACACTGATGATGAGTATCATCCTGAGCATCATCATCAGCAGCATAAGGCGCACCATCACCAGTAGCAACATCATCAGCAGTTGCTGTAGCAGTGGCATCACCCACGAACGCACACCCATCACACACATCACACGCACACCCATCACACGCACACCCATCACACGCACACACATCACACGCAGCATCAAAGACAAAGCTCTCCCGTGTAGCCTTTACAGACTGTAGGGGCAAGTGCTGCTAGCGAGCACCTATGAAGGCCGGCACGGCACATGAGGGGGTGGTGGCCAACAACCACGCCCGGCCGCCTTTGTCTCCCAAGTGGCGATGTTTACACACCGTACCGGGTACTCATTTGAGGCTGAGTCGACCTAGGGGAGGCCCAAGACCGGTTCAGATAATCGTCACCGGTGTTGGCCTTGAGCGAGAATCGAACTCGGGTCACCGGGTTGGTAGTGCAGCTCGGTAACCACTACGCTACCGCTCCCCATCACACGCAGCACCACCCACACACCAATCACACACAGCATCACCCACACACCGACCACACACAGCACCACCCACACACCAATCACACGCAGCACCACCCACACACCAATCACACACAGCACCACCCACACACCAATCACACACAGCACCACCCACACACCAATCACACACAGCACCACCCACACACCGACCACACACAGCACCACCCACACACCGACCACACACAGCATCACCCACACACCAATCACACACAGCACCACCCACACACCAATCACACGCAGCACCACCGACACACCAATCACACACAGCATCACCCACACACCGACCACACACAGCATCACCCACACACCAATCACACACAGCACCACCCACACACCAATCACACGCAGCACCACCCACACACCAATCACACACAGCACCACCCACACACCAATCACACACAGCACCACCCACACACCAATCACACGCAGCACCACCGACACACCAATCACACACAGCATCACCCACACACCGACCACACACAGCATCACCCACACACCAATCACACACAGCACCACCCACACACCAATCACACGCAGCACCACCCACACACCAATCACACACAGCACCACCCACACACCAATCACACACAGCACCACCCACACACCAATCACACACAGCATCACCCACACACCGACCACACACAGCATCACCCACACACCAATCACACACAGCACCACCCACACACCGACCACACACAGCACCACCCACACACCGACCACACACAGCATCACCCACACACCGATCACACACAGCACCACCCACACACCAATCACACACAGCACCACCCACACACCGACCACACACAGCACCACCCACACACCAATCACACACAGCATCACCCACACACCAATCACACACAGCACCACCCACACACCGACCACACACAGCACCACCCACACACCGACCACACACAGCACCACCCACACACCAATCACACACAGCATCACCCACACACCGACCACACACAGCACCACCCACACACCAATCACACACAGCATCACCCACACACCGACCACACACAGCACCACCCACACACCGACCACACACA
The DNA here is from genome assembly GCF_048934315.1 of Petromyzon marinus. Classification (NCBI taxonomy): domain Eukaryota; kingdom Metazoa; phylum Chordata; class Hyperoartia; order Petromyzontiformes; family Petromyzontidae; genus Petromyzon; species Petromyzon marinus. Next base: position 9,542,543 of record NC_133720.1, read on the forward strand.
GCACCACCCACACACCAATCACACACAGCACCACCCACACACCAATCACACACAGCACCACCCACACACCAATCACACACAGCACCACCCACACACCGATCACACACAGCATCACCCACACACCGACCACACACAGCACCACCCACACACCAATCACACACAGCACCACCCACACACCAATCACACACAGCACCACCCACACACCAATCACACACAGCATCACCCACACACCGATCGACACGCAGCATCACCCACACACCGACCACACACAGCACCACCCACACACCGATCGACACGCAGCATCACCCACACACCGATCGACACGCAGCATCACTCACACGCTCACACCGACGACACTCCCAATCCACTTCACCCCCCACCATTCTCATCAGCCCCCCTTTCACTGTGGTTGCGAATCTCGTGGAGTTCACCGCACGTGGCATCCTGACACACACACACACGTGTCACGCACGCTGCCCACACTCGTGACACATAGCTCCCGCGTGCCCGTTACCACGCACAGCGCAGCCCTGGTCGCAGGTACCGTATTCTCCAGATTATAAGACGCATTCGCTCCCCCTCCCATCCCCATCTTAATTTACAAGCAGACGTTTGGGGTGCGTTTTATAATCCGTGTTGTCTTTGTGGTACCAGAGGGGACTAAAAGGGCGCCGCATGGGCGAGAGAAGAGGTGGGCTGATGTGGTGCAGGAGGATGTGGAGCTGAGTGGACTTGCCGACGACTGGTACCAGCGGTGTCACTATCGACCTCTGTGGAGGAGGCTCGTGAAGGACGCCGCTACTGGTCAGTTGAAGGCAGTCGCCCTCCAGCAACAACGGAGGACAGAGGAACGACGCTCACGACGAGCAGAGCTCCGGGCGGCAAAAGGGATGAGAGTTGGCTCAGTAGTGGGCACAGGTGGTGCATCTGCCAGTCGGTCAGTCAACCCATGGCACCTGGGTCTGTTCCGTAACCTCTTGCCAGCGGGCCTTCGATACTTCACGTGGCCTCAAAGTGCACCTAGCCTGGCACAGGCGCCGTGGTGACGTCACTTCCGCTTAGTGGTGAACGACAGTTGTTAGGTTATGACACCAGATGTGTGGGGGCGCCACGGTGGCTAGGAGATGTTAACCATCTCGCCTGGTACACAGGAGGTCGTGGGTTCGATCCGGACCCTGTCGGCTGCTGCTGTATATTTGGAGTTTTCGTGTCTCTCTCCCCGTGGTTACGTGGGTTTTTCTCCGGGTCCTCCGGGTTTTCCATCCACATTTAGAAACATTTAGAGTATTTGACTGCTGCTATAAATTTCCACATCTGGCCAGATCGCTTCTGAAAAAGCGTTAAATAGCTCGGTGGGCCTTATCTGGTAAAATAAAATAAAAACCGAATATGCTGTAGTTTAATAGTGCAACTTTGTTAACAGCAGTCAAAAGCCATCGCCATCTCTCACGGTCCCACGATGTCATCATAACAACAACAATCATCCACCCAGCACGTGCATCACAACATGGAGAGGCGTTTCTCACTCCATCTCCCCGGTGGATGTCCTCACTCAAGGCGCATTTCCACTCCCTTGATTGCCGCTCCGCTCTTAGTCTTGGCCCACGGGGAGTCGCTCCCTTCCGACCATTGTCGAGCCCTCCCTGCCCAAGCCTCAATCGCAATTGTTAACAGCTTGGATGATGATGACGACGATGATCCTGCTGCTGCCATTATCCTGCGTGTGCTCTCGAATCCACGTCTTCCTTCTCCGCCTCTCGGTGTCATTACATGCTCTGCCTCTCTCCACAGCGGGTACGTCGATTGACCCGATTTTGTGTGACCTTTGAGATGGGGTGGTTCATCTGTGAAAAATGAGCTCCATAGCTCATCTGGATTTCTCCAGTATGAATAAATATTCTGATTCGGATACTGCCGTGGGGAGTAATGGTCAGCGATATGGATTTAAAATCCAGAGGTCGCTGATTCGAGTCGATCTCCCGGAACGGCAATTCAAACTGGTGCAAGTTTTATTTAAACCTGAATCCACCTCTTCCACGACGTCTAGTCAGTGTGGAAGAGTAGGCCAAATACAGTCCAGAGCAGGTTCTACTCTCGTTGGACCGCCTTACCGCCAGCAGTGGCACGGAGCAAGCAATTGCAGGGCTGTGCCCCCTAAACAAAGCTGTTTAAAATCTTTTTTTATTTTACCAGGCAAGAAGTCCTACTAAGCTGTTACGTAGCTCTTTATCAGAAGCGGCCTGGCCATCACAAATGATAGCTCAACGAAGTGGCTGGCTTATCGTGTGGAAATTAATTTCAGCCAAATACTCTAAACGCGTAATGTTGATTCTATTTGTGAAGGGGGAAAACCCGGAGGACCCGCTCAAAAATATCCACGCGACCACGAGGTGAGAGAGGCACCGCAAACTCCAAAGAAACAGCAGCAGGCGTCAAGGTCGGGATGGAACCCACGACCTCCTGCAGACCGGGCGAGGGAGTTAACATCTCCTAGCCACGGCGGCGCCCCTTTACCCTACAGAGGCGGGTGGGGAGGAACAGGGTGAGCTGTAGGGAGGAGGAGGAGGAGGTGGACGAGGTCATTGATGATGTGTGGGAGATTTTGTTGCTATGAGAGGCGTGAGTGTTCGTCAGTGTTCGTCCCGGGGATGGAATGGCGAGATGCCGGGGACGAGGGGGTGAGACAGTAGCAGGGGGACGCAGAGGGCGTTGACTCACTCGCCACAGCCACCAACGCCCTCTCGTGCTGCCCAGCAGAGCGATGGGGAATTTGTTGAGCACGCGACGGAGGGAGGGGCAGGAGGAGGGGGGCTGGGGGGGGGGCACGAGGTGGGGGGAGGGGGGCCTGGCTCCACATCTTCTCGTATGAGGGGTGGGGGGGCATTAATGTTGTGTGGGAGCCCGCGATTACGGGGTACACCGCTCAGGATAATTAAATCGGGGTCCGCCCGTGGGTCCATTGTAGTGCCGGCCTTGTGTCCGACGTTTCGCGCCCTCCACGTGCTGGGAACTTAATTCCCTAAGAAGCTCACAGCACGTGGAGCGAAGCGTCGCAACGTCATCTTTTTTTGTAAACAAATCGCGCCGAACAACACGCGCACTGATACAACCCGAAACCACACCGGATAGCCACACAGCTCAAGGACAAACAGCCTACGCCGTGATGGGGACGAGCTGATGATGGGGAGGATGAGGGCTGGGTGTGTGTCGCTCTGAAGGTGGTTGTGTGTGTGTGTGTGATGGGTGTTGGGTGTGCGTGTGACGAGGCTACCGTTGATGATTTGGTATATCAGGATATTGATTATGGTCGTACGGTATGAGGAAGCTGCTGCTGATGATGATGATAATCACGTCGTGTGGAAGGCATTGCCCGGTTACCTCGTGTACGAATAACGAAATCAGCCCTTACTCAATCCACTGCTGGATGAAGGCTTCCCGTGGTCGCTTTTCAGGACAAACGTTCACGAGAGCATCGTAAAAAAAGATTCGTGATTGTGTCAGAATAACTAAAAGTTGGATGAATGACTCAAGGTGATGACGACGACGACGGTGGATGAATCAGAAAACACATGAAGGCATTTATTGGAAAGTGACTCCATCAATGAATGAGAACATTCATAAACCGGCGAATGAATGCAAGCAAATGCATCACCTCGTGACTCTCCAACCCGCTTATTATCGAACGACGGAACGAATGAATCTCGCGGCACCAGAGGGAGGCTGCGTGGGAATGACTGCATGGGAATGACTGCATGGGAATGACTGCATGGTAAGAACTGCATCGCTCCATCCCGGGGGCAGCAGACACCAAAACGCCGTTGAGCTCCATCTCCTCATGGTCGCTGGCGACGCCCGAATGATTCGGGACTGGATGACCGCTCTCACAGCTCCACCGCGGGGCGGCGAAAGAAGGGACCACGACAGCTCCAAGCCACGGCATTGTCAAGCAGTGTCACAGAGCCTGCCACATGCGATTGCCCTCGACGGAACAAAAACAATCGATCCAGAGGCAGCGCAGCACGAACCGAGTGTGTGCCGATTCACAATTTCTGCTTTTCGGGTGAGATCACCGTGGAGTTTACAAATGACAATTGTCAGCTGTTTATCCCTCGTTCAACCGACAGAGCCACTTACGTCGGGTGGAGAGGTGTGCCCCCGATAAATTTGGGGGTTTTCAGCAAAACCGGAGGAATGATGGAAGATGATTGTTGAAACGCCCAAGCAGAATGTTGACAATTTTTTGTACGCGACGTTTCTCTGCAAATGTTAAACCATCATCCTTCATCATCATCAGGCGTGAAGAGAAGCTCGGCTCTCGCGTGGCAAGCGTTCAGGGTAAAAAGGCGCAGGCCTGCAACTACTGCTCGCGGCCACTGCTGACGGAAGGGGGCTGCACTAGGAGCTCTCGAGAGGGAGAGAGAGAGAATACCTCTAGATGAGGACATTTTGGACTACTCTTCCACACGCGCGACCTTGGCAATTGGCTGACTGGTGGTCGTACAGGACTCGCTGATACTGCTGGGTGGGTAGAGGCAGTGGGGGGTTACACTCACGGGCGCGTGCGTGTGTGTGTCCGTGTGCAACAACATTTTTCCCCCACGCAAAATAAATGTATTGATGGGGGCGATTTATGTAACCAAGGCCAATAGAAGTTTGTATCTGGGACGGTTTGATGGACGCCGAATTTAAATGAGATCTGAATGATCGCTCACTCAACCACTCTGGTATTCTCGGGGGGAGTGAGACAGGAGAGCCGAGAGAGAGCCAGCAACGCCCGCGGGCATACCAGTTGCTAGTCATCATCATCACCATCAGCCAGGGTCAATCCACTGCAGGATAAAGGCATTCCTAAGCCGCCGCCGCCACCTCTCACGATCCTGCGATACTGCAATCCACCGAGCACCTTGCACACAATCCGATTTCATCGCTCCATCTCCTCGGCGGTTCTCATCTCTTTAGACGCGCTCCTATGCCTTGGCTGTCAAGCCAAGACACATTTTTTTGTTGCTTAAACACGTGGCACAATTCTGCCACAAACCCTCTTTTATATATATTTTATTATTTTATTGTTTTCCTTCAACGTGACTTTACCGAAAGAACTAAGAATATGAATTACTGCAGTCACGAAAGCTTTAAATCAAAAATTAAACCCTCTTTTATTTGTTTTGGAGCAGTTGCAAAGCACCACCACCACCACACGAGCTTCACTTCAGCCGGGTCTGACCTCGGGTCGAACACCTGGACAAAAATATTTTCTCCGCCCGGCACACCGCGTCCAGTATACACACCCCCACCCAGCCACCAGCCTCCCAGCGAGTCTGTGGAGACAGATTGAGCGAGCGATTAATCTCCTTCGCGTGGCTCGTTCTCGAACACGGAGCACAGAGCGCAGCACACCACGCCACAGGCCCCGTGTTTGATCCATTACCATGGAGATCGCCTTATCTGCACCCGGGTGTCCGGTTGAGCCAACCAGAAAAAAAAAACATTTGGCGTATGGTGGGGGCGGGGGGGGGGGGGTCTGGGGGGGAGGGGGGGGGCTGGAAACTTCCCAAGTTGGAGGAGGAGATGGAGGGAGGGGGCTTTCTTTAAATGTCAAGCTTATTAAATAATAACACTCGTCATTACAACCACGCAATTGTGAATGTAACGTTTTGACTTAAAACTTTCGTGACTGCAGGAATTCATATTCTTGGTTCTTTTGGTAAATACTCTTTGGTTCTATTGGGTAAAGTCCCTTCACCTGATGAAGGCCGCTTGTGTTGTGGCCGAAACGTCGTGAATTTTTGTTGTTTTATTTTCACCTACGTGACTTTACCCCATAGAACGAAAGAGTATGGATCCTAGCAGTCACGAAAGCTTTAAATCTTTTGGTAAAGTCACGGAAATAGAAAACAAAAAAATAAAACAAAATTAAACATTTAAAGAATAAAAAATTAAGTTTACATTGAAAATAATAAAAGCAAAAAAACCACAAAATATAAATAGTAAAATAAAATTTGGAGCCTTGCCCCCCCTCTCTCCGCCTGGTGAAGACCGCGTGTGTTGCGATCGAAACGTCGTGGTTTTTTTGCTTTTATTGTGTTCAATTTATTTTTTTATTTACATTTGATTTAACAATTTTTAATTGTTTTTTTACGTTTATTATATTCAATGTATTATTTTATTTTATTATTTTTAATTTTACTTTTATCTTATCTATATTTTTGGTTTTCTATTTACGTGACTTTACCGAAAGAACCAAGAATGTGAATGTAACAACCGAGTTTAAACGCCAAACGACCAGCAATCATTAAAATTTTATCGGCTAAATGGAGTGAGACTCGTCGGACATGGTAATCAGAATCTGATTATTTAGACTGCAGAAGCAATCCGATGAGCTATGAAGCTCTTGTTCACCAATGTCCAGCAGGGACGGGTCAGAACGTTACAACAACAAATAATACAAGCAGCACGATAGGAGGGCAAAGTATAGGAAAGGTAAACAAATCACTTTAAAAAATACAAATAAAACTGAAACAATTTGTTTTTTTATCGTGCCATGTAAAGCCCACGGAACTATTAACTAATTTTTCAGAAGCGACCTGGCCACAAATGATAGCTGAACAAAGCGGCTTATCACGTGTAAATGTATAGGTGGTGTGGGGTAGTGGGTACCTTGTGAGGTACCGACTCGTTACCCTGGTCACTAAGGTAATAGTGGTAACCGTGGCAACGATTGACACAGGTGGCGCGAGGGGGGCGGGGCTTGTGATGGTGACAGAGGGGCGGGGGGGTACACGTGGGTGGGGGGGGGGGTCTATAAATACCCCTCCCCCTCCCTAATATGGGCATGAGCGCGTGACCCCGCGTGCTGTGGGGGGGGGGGTGCCGTGGCAAGAGGTGGAGACCGCGGGGACAGCCCCTCCCCCCGACCCCTTCTCGGCCGGCCCCGCCCCTCGCCGTGTCCCTGCGGGCTGTTGCCATGGCAACGCCGCGTGTTTCCCGCTCCCCGGGGTCGCGCGCCGGGAACAACATCCTGGCGGTTGCCGTGGCAACGCGCGCAACAACACGCGCGGGTGGTTAAAGGGAACGCGCGGAACTCCCCACAAGAGCCAGAGAGAACTCAACCCCATCACGGTTGCCATCACACACGCACACAACACGTTAAATAATATTGTTTGTGTGTTGTTGTGTGTGAGGGGAACACACACAACAACACAGCACGCGCGCACGTTGTTCAGCACGATCGCTAAAGCCAACAGGCACCGAGCCGCTCGTTCGCATGAACTTCCCCCTTCACTCCGTAATAACGCACGAGGGATGTTATTGTGTTTGTAGCGCGGTATTGCCATCGCACGCAGCAGCAGCAGCAGCAAACAACGCCGCAAACATTTGGACATTTTGGGACGAATTTCGTTGAAACCGACAACAGTTGCGCAACCTCCGATAACGACAACTCGCTGGGTGTCGTAGGCGTGCTACATTCACAACCGGCGTGCGTGTGTACCTAAATAAAGTTCCGCGCGTCCATATAATTAATGAGTATAATAATTATGATGGTCTTGGCGAGGGAAGGCGATGCTACTGTACGCGGTGTGTATGTTAACGTGTGGCGGGAGATGTTTTGACCCCCACCACCACCCCCTCCGACGTCCTTTGCCGCGAATTTGGCGGCGAGGCTGGATCGGAATGCGGGCAACGTCGCATTCCAGCGTGATGTTAGTGAGGGATGTTAGTGAGGGATTGTTCCTGAGGGATTGTTCCTGAGGGATTGTTAGTGAGGGATTGTTCCTGAGGGATTGTTCCTGAGGGATTGTTCCTGAGGGATTGTTAGTGAGGGATTGTTCCTGAGGGATTGTTAGTGAGGGATGCTAGTGAGGGATGTTCGTGAGGGATTGTTCCTGAGGGATTGTTAGTGAGGGATTGTTCGTGAGGGATGTTAGTGAGGGATGTTAGTGAGGGATTGTTCGTGAGGGATGTTCCTGAGGGATTGTTCATGAGGGATGTTCGTGAGTGATGTTCCTGAGGGATTGTTCCTGAGTGATTGTTCGAGAGGGATGTTCCTGAGGGATTGTTCATGAGGGATGTTCGTGAGGGATGTTCCTGAGGGATTGTTCGTGAGGGATTGTTCGTGAGGGATTGTTCGTGAGGGATGTTAGTGAGGGATGTTCGTGAGGGATGTTCGTGAGGGATTGTTCGTGAGGAATTGTTCGTGAGGGATTGTTCGTGAGGGATTGTTCGTGAGGGATGTTCGTGAGGGATGTTAGTGAGGGATGGTCGCCATGGCTCCCCTGTGGCGATGCGCGAGGAATCCGTTGCGCGACTTCACGGCAAGGCGGGGGTCGCGGCCGAAAGCCCCCTCGCCCTCACCCCCAACAACTACGGTACCCATAGCAACCAACACGAACCAAACTACGGTACCCATAGCAACCAACACGAACCAAACTACGGTACCCATAGCAACCAACACGAACCAAACTACGGTTACCCATAGCAACCAACACGAACCAAACTACGGTTACCCATAGCAACCAACACGAACCAAACTACGGTACCCATAGCAACCAACACGAACCAAACTACGGTACCCATAGCAACCAACACGAACTACGGTACCCATAGCAACCAACACGACCCAACTACGGTACCCATAGCAACCACCTCCGAGTACTCTCAACCAACCATAACGAGCCATATACCAAGCCGGACTACCAGTCCAGGCAGCTAGACCTAGCCATATCAACTCGCACTAACCAACCAAACCGAACTAGCTATAACCACCCCGAGATAACTAGCCATAACTATCCCGAGCAAACCATCCCAAAGAATGAGCCCTCGCCATAACAACTATCACTAACGACTTGCCATTTCCCTCGCTGGCCCCTCGCCTTAACACTCACCGAATATCCCTTGCCCCAACATGCAGCCCTGACCACAACACTTCGCCATAAACCCAACACCCCTACATCCCTAACACAATGGCCATCACCCTAACGACCTTAACCCGTACTCTTAGCCTCGACCCTTCAAGCCCAACAGACCTTTTCTACTTTACAAACACTTCCATCAGTCGCGGTCGGGGGTTGTGATGCGCTTGATAGGTACCGGTCTGGGTCACCTCAAAGCCATGCAACACATTCGCCTCCACACCCATGGGATTGTTGCTTCAAGCAGCGTTCGCTTCAAGCTGGACACCTCTGGGACACGCAGGAACACTTGTCCCGCGTTGCTGTACTGCATCAAAAGGCACCCAGTGTCCGCGCAGTGCGTTTGCACCTACAACAGCACAGTCATCGCTTAGCCATGGTCGATCCACTGCTGGATGAAGGCCTCAAACCGTCAACCACTTCTCGCGATCCTGCGATGTGCTGGAGCTCGGGCCCTGGCAGCTCCGTCCGAAATGAAGCGCGGTTGTCAGTTGCATAAAAACAAGTTTTACCCTTTCCGGCAATAAAACAGGTGTTCATAGATGTTCATAAACCAAATAGATACTTATTTCAAGGCATTAAGTCTGCATTAACCACACGTACTTGTGGCAAAACATGCAAACAAACATGCTCTGATAATAACGTAAGCCAAGGCCGTAGCCATGGAGTCAACATTGGGGGGGGACCAAATCTTCCAGGGTGTCTGGGGGGTCCCAACCCAACAAAATATCTACATTTTAAAACTAATTTCCTGCCTACAATATTGAAAAATTCACTAACACATGGGATGGACTTTTTTATTATTACTTTTACAATAATGTCTAATAGTGTATTGTATTACATTGCTCTGTTTTTACTTTTTTACCATTTCTTGTTTCATTGTATGTAATGGCAGCGATTAGGGATTAATAAAGTACAACCATGACCACAATCATATAAACAGAAATCTATGCATTGATTTATATGAAGTCCAGATATTGTGGCCAAGGTTTCGCAAATTGTTGTTTTTATTTACATAGCATAGCAATTTTTTTTTATATATAGCAACATATTGTGGGGGGGGGGGGGACATTTTGAGCATATTTGAATATTGGAGGGGATGTGTCCCCCCCAATATATATTATAATTACGGCCTTGATGTATGCATTTTCTATGCAACAGATTGGCCTACACCAGAGACAGCCTTCTTCATGGCCTTGTCTCACCACCAGTGTTAGACCAGAGAACGACAACAAGCGAACAGTAACAAAGACAATGCCAGTATCAGAACACTCAGAACTCGGGTCGAGCAGTGATGTGTCATCAGTGTCCAAAATGATGGAAAATAAGAAGAGGTTTTACCCTTTCGGGCAATAAAAAGGTGTCAAGATGTTCCAACACCAAATAGAAACCTTTTGCAAGGCATCAAAAGTCTGTATTAACCACACAGTACTTGTGGCAAAGCATGCCAACAAACATGCTCCGATTATAATACACGCATCGTCTGTGAAACGGATTGGCCTCCACCGATGTTGTGGTGTTTGAACATCTTAACGCCCGGTTTTTATCACGACGGAGTAAAAACACCCCGTTATATTCTTCACCACTTTGATACTGGCAAAGAAAGTCCCATAGATGTAAAACTCCCTTTAAATTGACACCGATTCGCATACGAGCAGGCGCGATTTCACTCAATTTGAAAGATTCCGTCCGACGCACCGAAGATTCGCCGAGTGCCATCGTTTGCGAGAAGGGCGATGCAGGGTCCTGCCAAGTTGCCGCAGCGGGAGAGATTACCGCTATTTATATTCATAAAGGAGCGATGACCACAAATGTTTTTTTTACCCCTTTCCGGCAATAATACAGGTGTTAAGATGTTCAAACACCAGAGAGGCACCACCCCCACTGCACGGCATCAAAAGTCCGCATTAACCACACGTGCTTGTGGCAAAACATGCAAGCATGCTCCCACGTTCTTCGCATCAGACACGCTCTGATGTCTTAACAGAGCATGCTTGTTTGCATGTTTTACCACAAGCATGAGTGGTTACTGCAGACTCGATGCCTTGCAGCGAGTATCTGTTTGGTGTTTGAACATCTTAACACCTCCTGCACTACTCTTTGGTTCTTATAACTACGTGACTTTACCGAAAGAACCAAAGAGGATGGATTCCTGCAGTCACGAAAGCTTCAAATCAAGACCTGTATTATTGCCGGAAAGGGTAAAATGTATTATTTTTTCCCCCATAATTTTGACACTGGCAAAAAAGGGTCCGATAGAGGTAGAGTCATTTGCGGGATTGCTTTATTTTAAAAATCTGATGGGAAAATTTTGACCATGACACTGGCACACAATGGCCTCTTGCTAAACGTCATCACGGCATCTTTAGCATCGGCTGTGAATCAGATGGAGCGTAGTATTTTAAAAGGCTATCATTATTATACCTGCGGCCATGACAGCAGCCGCTGGACTTGAACCATAAACCTCTGCAACAAGCGGCCGAACGTGATACCCCGTTCGGCCGTGTTACCCAACCGAGCCCTGGTCTATACCGGCCCCAACCACCACCTCCAGCAGGCCGCCCGCGTTTAGGATTTTACCACCGACCCGGCACAAACCGGCTGTGGTTACCACGGCGGAAGCTACTCAGCCGTAACCAAAACATTTTAAAAAAATGCCTCGAAATTCTGAGAGAAGCGTTTAAATTCCTCGGATGGGGTCTCCCCCTCCCATAAACCAATCCCCGTCAGCGTGCCCCCGCCGTGGTAAGCGGAGACATTCCAATTATCTTTCCCTGTGGCGTCAACACGGCGAGATGGCACGGGGAGGGATGAATTAAGGGGGGGGGGTCAGCGATTTAAGCCGAGATTCCCACTCGACTCGCACATTTGCACCGTGCCCAATAAATCACGAGTTCGATTCCCGCTTAGTGCCACCGACACACCAGTGACTAATATCTAAACCTGGTGCTTATCCGCCTCTAGGTCGGCTCGTCCTCAAATGAGTACCTGGTGCGATACATCAGCATCGCCCACGATGGAAACAAAGGCGGCCAGGCCCGGTGGTGGCCAATCACCCTGTTGTGTGTGCCGTAGCGGCCTTCATAGGTGGTGTTCGCGATGCCCCAAGAGTCTGTTAAGGGTATGCACGTGGGTACACCTGTGTTGTGTAAATATACCATAACAAAATAACTCCCATTGACACAGTTTGGCAAAAAAGAATGAGTTTTAATAAAAATATCGGCTCCCAAATTCTGATCTACAACTCAGGAATAAATTACAAACAACCATGAGGAGGAAATCTGACTGCATTTCATTGTGACGTAATTCACACACGAGACGGGGGGGGGTAACAACAGGGGCAGTAACTGCGCTACTGCGGGTGCAGAAATTCACGCTCACCGCTTCCAATCCGGGGCTAAGCGGAGATGTGGGTGGGTGGGGGGGGGCACAGTGGGAAGAGGGGGGCACAATGGGGGTGGCTTGGGGGGCAGCACGCAGATTAGTACTCTTACTCTCTCATCTCTCCCCGCTCTCTCTCGCTTTGTACAAAGCGCGGGCGCGGCTGTGTTGAGAAGCAGAGTTGCCTGCCCGCAGCGGCGGCAGCAGCAGCAGCAACAACAAGCAAGCCCGCGAACGGACAAACGGCCCCGCGACTGTTACTCGCGGACACAGTGAACGTGCCCACGAACACAATGAGAACACGCACGCAAAAAAAAACCACACGCACGCGCGCGCGCACAACACGCAGCGATGACGGCGCGCGGCGCACGAGGAAGCAGCGGCGGCAACGCGAGTGAGATGACGCGCGGGTGGTGCGGTCGGCGTTTGCTGGGGTCGGGGGTGGGTTTTTTTTTAGGGATTGGGAGGGGCGGTCTCGGAGGAACTGGTAGTGTCAGAAGAGGATATATTTTGCTGGTGATTCGAGTGGGTTTGGGTGGAGTGCCAATCAAGCTGGGCTCCTGTGAGATGCGATAGATTTGGTAGTGTAACAGCGAGCATGGTGGGATATTCGTGGGGGTTACGGTGAGATTGGCGAGGGTTACGGTGGGATTGGTGGCGTTTCGGGGATATTGGTGGGGTTTCGGTGGGATTGGATGTGTTACGGTGGGGTTTCAGCGGGATCTCGGTGGGATTGGTGGGGTTATGGTGGGGTTTCGGTGGAATTGATTTTGCTATGGTGGGATTACACTGGGATTTCGGTGGGATTGGTGGAGTTATGGTGGTGTTTTGGTTGGATTAGTGGGGGTTGTGGTGTGTTTTGCTGAGGCTAGGAAGGGTTTTTCAGGGTTTTGAGGGTTGAAGGTAAGGTCTGGCGGGATTCAAATGAAATTGCAGCGAGTTTGGTAGTGTTACGTGGTCGGTTCGTGACAAGCATGATGCGATGAGTGGGGCAGGCAGAACAGCGGAATTTGCCATGTTACCAGCAGCAGCAGCCCCCACCACATGATTTGTGAAATCTTGAGAGATGCTTTCACGGCCTCGCGGAAACAACAACTCTGAAACAGTCACCTTGTGCTTGAAGGAAAATAAAAACACAAATATTCCAGAGGAGCAAATGCAAACGCACACCTAGAGAGAGAAACAATAAAACCAACAAATAAAAACAAAAAACGGAAACGTCAACCCAACCGGAGCGTGCGCTGTGGTTTTTTTCCTTCCAACATTCAGCACGTTTGTAACATCGGTGGCGCAGCGCGCGGAGGATGATGAGGTTACCTCGAGGTCTGTACTTTACATGTCGCTACACACTACACGCGATTACAGCAGCTACAATGTACACCTTTACACGTGGCCGGCGCGCGTCACAGTAAAACGCACGCGGCGGTCTTTTCAAGATTTTTTGTACTTTTTTTTGTATTTTTCTATTTTTTAATCAATATACGTATATCTGCTCAGCATGAGGTAATAATAAATAACCAGGGCCGTGTCCCGAAAGGCAAAAAGGAGGCTACAGTCTTGCCAGATGTTCCTCCAAGGGTGTAGGAGCCATGTGGTGAGGGCGTTAAGGTTCGAGTCCGGATTGGTGTGGCGAGTGGGTCGGGGTGGCGTACGTGGGAGGGGTTGCGTGTTTGAGAGCAACTTGGGGAGTATGGGAGGGCGGCCTTGCAGGCAAGCACCCCTCCCTCCCCCTCTATACTTCCCCAACACTTGAATTCACACCCCAGGCGGCCACACCTCACCCGTAATCACACTCGCCCACTGCCACAAACTGATTAATGCCGCTCAGTTCCAACACTGACGCAACCACGAGGGCCACACGTCTCACCGTGAGCACATTGAACGCACACTGTCACACCGTCGCAGAATAAACAGCCCTACAGTTAATACGCACCTAACACACAATCAATTATTCACACTCATTACCCACACTCACAAAACCACATTCAATACACAGACAGCAAATGTGCGAGCGCGCGGGCGCTCACCGACACACTCGCTCACTCACGCACACTCGCGCGCACATCACACCATACCGGACACGCTGGTGAGAGATTCATTCATCACTGCGCCCCACCCCCTCCTCTCTCCACTAATCCGCCCCCAAACTCACCCTCCAACACTCATCATCACCAGCACTCAGCTCCAACTCCCCAGAGGAGTTGATCCTGGCCCTCTGCCTTCTGTCCCACCGCCCTCCACCCCCACCCCAGCCACTCAAAACTCAGAGGCTCCGGGGGCGTGGGGTGGAGGCATGGGGGTGAGAGGTGAGGGGTAAGGGTGGAGCAGCGGACACCCCCTCTCCCGCTCTACCGAGCACAAGCCTGGCCATCGGCGCTGCACTTTACCACGGGCGCCTCCGGGGAGAGGACGACGACATCTGTGTCTTATCTCCGGTCTGCGGGGACCGTATTCTACAGATTGCAAGACACACTCCCCCACCCATCCCTCCCCCTCTGTATTTTAAAGCTAAAGTTGCCCTCTCACCGTGGCTTCGACAGTCAGCCCCTGACCATGTGTGCTGCCATCATGCGTCAGAATAGAGTAGCTTAAAAGCTAAGGGATGAGTCTTGTAATCCCCGGGAGCTGTGTGCGCGCGAGAGAGACCGGATTTGAACAAAAAAAGCTTAACCGCCACCAGGCACCAGTTTGCGGTGCCTCTTACTTTCCAGAGCGTCTTTTTAATCACGGAGGATATGATATTGGCTGTAGGGAGGGGACGGGAGATAGGGGGTGAGAGAAGGAGGTGAGAGAGGGACGGAGGGTTAGGCGAGCTGGAGGTGGTCAGACGTAGGACACTCCCTGTGGCAGAGGAGCAAGGTGGGGGAGGGGGGGGGCTCTTTCTTTGTATTACGCCAATCTGTATGGGGGGGGGGGGGCTCCCTTAACAACACAACCGGCCCCGACAACCCCAACCCCGTGCTTGCGCAACACTGCGGCCCCCTTCCCGCGGGGAAACGGGACCCTGGAGGAGACCAGCGGGGCCGTGGGGCCAGAGCACGGAGGAGTACCTGAATAGTCACAGTGCACCGCGAGTAATTCTATTAAAATACATCTTTGAGAAAAAACAAAACAAATTAATTAAAACCTAAATAAAAAAAATAACGAAACAAATCGCGAGATCTCTGAGTAGTGCTACCTGATGAGTTATTCCATCACTTCAGATTTTTTTTCCGTTATTTGTCAGTGGTGAAAAGTTGAACGGGTTGTTCTGTTTAAAAAGGTCACCCAACCCGAGGGTCCAAGTCCCTCTGAACCGATGGCCAGTGACCCGGTGACCCGGTAACCCGATTTATAGCTGCCGGGGTTATTGCTGCGGCCACAGTCACATTCTGATGGTCCGACTTAAAAAATACACACGGCCGGGTCGATTATCAAATAAAAATAACTATAGAGAAATCAACGAGGCGCTGATATATAACTCCCCGATGTACGTTACATTCGCTCTAAGTCATCCTAATGCACGTCAACTAAAGACAGCTATCGTCGTTAACACGCTAGGGGCCAGTTTTTATATATATATTTTTTAAAGGTTTTACATTATTTTTTTGTGTGTTGTGTTTTTTTTTTGTATTCCTCTTCTCCCATTTGTTTTGGCTACACTGCAAAAACTTCATGCCGATTTACAAACTTTCAACTAATTCAAAAACAAATTCAACATTCATGTCCACTTGCCTATAACTAACAAAGTCACACGGTGGGGGAAGAGGGAGGGGGGGGGACACTCAGATTCCCTCTTATTATTATGAACATTATTGTCGTCGTCGTCGTCATCGTTATTCTTATTACAATATTAAATCACTTGTCGACGTCATTAACAAGTTACGCACAGACACGCGCCAGGCTCTGCTCCTGGCGGGATTCGCTGGGGAAGAAAAAGAGTCCCCTTCAGGTTCGGCCGTTTCACTTAAAAACTTTCACCCTCCTTGCAGCTGTCGCCGCTGTTGCAGCTGCAGCTGCAGCAGCGGCGGCGGCGTGTCGGTGAATTGTAGTAAAGTCGCGTACAATCAGTGTTAGGGAAAGGCAGGCACGTGGCCGGCCCCATGCACATTCACGTCGTAAGCGAGTACTGCGGTCGTGGGAGAGAGGTTTGCGTCTCTCCCCTTTCGTTCATTGGTTTTGTGTTTTTCTTATTTCCGCAGCCGATCGACTTTGCCGTCATCGCTTTTATTACCTGTGATAAGATAGTGTCTCGTGTGATTATTATTATTATTATTATTTTTTAACAGTGTTTGACTCAAGGAAGTATTACGAAATCAAAAATAATAAACTAAAACAAAAAGATACCTGAATACTCGAGGTGAGAGCGGAAAGGGCGTGCGTGCGTGCGCACGTGACGTTCGCTCGCTCATAACCCGAGCGTCCACCTCCGCTCGTTCACGGGGTGACGCAAGGGACGAGCGTGGGGTTGGGGGGCGACGGGCGAGCAAGTGAACGGGCGGGCAAGCACGCACGCACGCCCGGCTCTAGTCAGCAATGCCCGTTGGAAGATTAAACCCGGATTTACTCGCCGCTTGCGCAGCGCGCACGTTGGCGCTCATTCACACACTCGCACGCTCGCACTGTACACACTCGCACACACCGGTACCGGCACAATCGCGGCACGGGCGAATGACCACGCGGCCGCTGCCACCACCACCTCCGCACGTCCAAAATGATCGTTGTCGTCACTGCGTTTGCCGGGGTGCGGTGAAGTTCCCTCGCCTGGCTCGCGCTCCCGCGGTCGGGAGGGCGGTGGGTGGCGGCGGCGTCCGGTGACGGCGCTCGGGAGCCAAGAAATGGCAAGTCGGTGCGTCCAAATCGATGCCGGTTTGTTCAATTATTCATTCGACAAATGCTGGGGGCGGTGGGCACGGGTTGGAGAGCTGAGATGCCCGGAGGGAAGTGGGCGGGGGAGATTGGGGTCGGGTAGACACGTGCCGAGCAGTCGCAGAGGGAACGTAATTAACAAAAATGAGAAAGAAAGACCATCGTCGTCCATTACAAAAAAAGGAAAAAGTAAAAATAAAGGATTCCTGAAGTTTACATTTTTTTCTGGAAAACTGGCGGCCACACCGTGGCATCGCTGAAATTAAATCCCGCTCCAGCTAAACCGCCACCACCCCCCCCCCACACCGCCGCAGCGAGCAACCAACCGGGCCCGCTCCGACAGGGCGGGGGGCGGGGGGCAAAGGGCAAAGGGGCCGACGTCCGCACGCCCCCCCCCCCTCCTGCCATTCCCCTTGGGGCACACGGCGCTTCACTCGGCGCCGGCGTCCGAGTCGGAGTCGTCCAGCAACGTGGAGTCGTCCTCGGTGAGCGACGACAGTCCCGTCTTATTGAGCGCCTCCTCACCGCTGCTGTCGTCTGACGAGTTGTCGTCGTCGTCGTCGTCATCGTCGTCATCGTCGTCGTCATCGTCGTCGTCGTCATCGTCGTCGTCATCCTCCTCCTCTTCTGCCCGTGCGGCCGCAAGTGCTTTCGCCTCCTTCATTTCCCCGCGCCCCTGCTTCTTCGCAACTTTCAGCAGCTGCTGCTGCTGCTGCTGCTTCTGTTGCTCCAGCTCCTGCCGCTGCTGTTCCTGCTGCTGCTGCTCTGCTGCCGCCTGCTTCAGCGCGGCCTTTTTCTTGGCTTTGCCCGTCACGCCGGCGCCCTTGCCCACGCTCGAACGGGCTCTACTCGGCGTCGAACTCACGGCGATTCCCGACTGCTGCTGCTGCAGCAGTTGCTGCTGCTCTTCCTCCTGCTGCTGGTGCTCTTGCTGCTGCTGCTGCTGCTGCTGCGCAAAGCCGGGCAGAGTCACGCCCAGGCCCGACAGTGGGAACATGGAGGGGTAGAGCAGCTGCGGGGACAGCAGGAAGGGGCTGATGGACGCCAGCAGGTTGCTGTTGAACGCTGCCGTGGCGGCGGCGGTGGCGGCCGCCGACCTGCCGCTGGTGCCCGGCGCGCCGTCTTCGTCCACGCCGCCGTCTTTCCCATCGTTCAGCAACGCCGCCATCACCGCCGCCGCCGCCGAAGAAGAAGTCCCCTGCTCCCCGTCCGCTTTTCCGTTTGCGTCGGCGCCGGCGGAGGACGCTAGCGCCGTGTTGAGGAGCCCTCCAAGGCC
The DNA here is from genome assembly GCF_048934315.1 of Petromyzon marinus. Lineage (NCBI taxonomy): Eukaryota > Metazoa > Chordata > Hyperoartia > Petromyzontiformes > Petromyzontidae > Petromyzon > Petromyzon marinus. The sequence goes on from NC_133720.1 coordinate 9,560,957, forward strand.
GAACATGGGCCCCAGCCCCGGCAGCATCATGGGCAGCATCGCCGCAGCGGCCGCGGCCTTCACGTCGTCGGACGACGAGCCGGCGCCGCCGCCCAGCGCCGTCGGGAAGCCCATGAGGCTGGCGAGTTGTAGGCTGTGCAGGCTTTGCAGGTTCGCGAGGTTCGCGAGGTCGCCGGTGCTCGCCGAAAGGAGGCTGCCGCCGCCGGCGCCACCGCCGGCGCCGCCGCCAACGAGGGAGTTTGTCGAGGCTTTGAGGAGCGCAGAGGCCTTGGGGCGGCGCCCGCGCCGGCGCGCGCCCTCCTCCGGCACCACGGGGCCCGTGAGGATACGGCCGAACATGGCGTTGGGGAGGAAGCCCTGACGGACAGAGTGAGCGTGAGAACGCGCAGATTGAGAGATTGGCACGGAGCATGTGGCTGACTAAACATGCGACTGCTTAAGCCGACTAGACTGGTAGGAGAATGACCGACGTAAACTCACAGACTCGAACTTGACTGAAAGGCCACACACGTCGGTAAAAAAAGCAGCAATGCATGTGAGAATAAGAAACAGTGGTCCTTAATAAATAACGTCACGAAGAAGCGGTCCTTAAAGATCCGCAAGTTGTCGACCCCTGAACTAGACGAAGACTAGGGCCGAAATTGGACATGCTGGCGAAATGAACCCAGGTCCTAGCAACGGCGTGGACATGGCGTAGGGTGGCGACATGACCGAGCGGGAGCACGCTCACTGCCGAGAATTGCGGTGCGGGGTCAGCGGCCGCCCCGGTTAATACCACGAGGGTGGATTAACCGACAAATACGCTCCCCCCCCCCAACCCCGTCCGCTTCACAGCAGACATTTAACATTCACAACGTTCATCTGAAAAGTATATCCCCCCCCAAGATGCGGTAAATTACTTAATTGGAGAAAAACACGCAACAGTGTAGCATCGCCCGGAAGGCCCACTCGGCAAGCCAGTGTCCCGTTACACTTGTGCCACACACGGCCAGCTCCCAAAGGGGGAGCCCCCCTGAGATGCACTGTGTGGGAGGTGCATTGTAAATATTAAGTGATGACGACGATGATGATGATGGGGGTGGGGGGGGGGGGCGGCACTCACCGACTGCTTGACGACCTCGCCCCAGTCGTCGGGGACGGCGAACTCCGTGTTCTCCTGCAGCCACCGCGCCAGCTCCTTGAGCGTGGGTGCCATCGCACCGCCCATCTGGGGTCGGGGTAAAGGATGAAGAGGTAGGGCGGGGTGTAGGGGGTGGGGGAGCAAAGAGGAGATGAATGGACGCAGGAGGAGGAACAACGTGGCATCATATCGCCGCCCGCTGATCGCAATGCGGCAGCAGTTTCTCCCAGAGATCGATGTTAATATCGTTACCCAGTGAATGTTGGTGATGGGGAGAGGAAGTGAGGCCTTTGTTTTTGTAATATATATAGAACAGGCAGTCGCCGTGTGTAAGGGAGGTTGGCGGTGTTTTAGCGGAAAGGTCAATGTCAGCCAAAGAATGATATAATCAGTTTTTATTGCTGGCCTGCAGTCTGACCTGTGGCTCACCGGCCATTCAGCGCATATCATGCCTCTCGGGTCAATACAATTAGTACCACTTTTACTACCACCACTGTCACCACCAACACCACTCTCATAACTAAAACAAAAGACAAAGATCCCCCATAGAACGTTTTAGAGCACCTATGAAGGTCGGCACGGCACACGAGGCGCGGTGGGTGGTCATCACTACGGACGGTCTCGCCTTTGTCTCCCGAGTGACGATGTTTGGACACCGCACCAGGTTCTCATTCATGGCCGTGTAGACCTCGGAAAGGGCCAGGATCGATTAAAAAATTCCCGTCACTGCATTCGTAGCGCAGCGCGCTAACCGCTGCACCACAGCTCCCCACTTCACCAGCACTACCAGTAACCTGCTTCACCGCCACAGCCACCCTCATCACCACCGCCTCCCACTGGTAGTACCTTTCCACTACCATTACCACCACCACCACCACTAGTACCCTCCCAACACCACCACCATGCTCGTGACGGCGCCCGTGTCCACCTTCTTGGCGGAGCGGCGGTTGACGACGGGCACGCGCTCCTCCCCCGTGAGTCTGCGCACGTCCAGCTTGTGCGGGTTCTTGCAGCGGTGGCGCTTCTTCTTCGGCTTGTCGAGGGGGTCCACCAGGAGGCCGCTGGCGCTCTGCAGAGCCGCAACGAGGGGATATCAAAACAAAATCAATACAAACACCATCACCGCCAACAACAACCACCATTTGCCACTAAGTGGCGGAGACATCACCACGTTCACCAACGCGAGGCCTCCAATCAATCCGCGTCATCTCTCTCCGATCGACTCATCCACGGGGGTCCCACTCCCGACAAAGCCTCGCCCACGGCAGCTCTCTCCGTAACCTCTGACCCCGAGCCGCCCCCATTGAACGAGCCAGGGCCGGGCTAATTAGCACGGCACGGCCGGCGGCGCCGATGACGGTGGCAAACACAAAATGGCACCACAGCCACAACCGGTGCAAGGATGAAGGTGGAGTCCTGCAATTGCCTGGCGGAAGGGCCTACTCCACCAGAGGGAGCTCTAGAGGGTATTTGGTCTACTCTTCCACGCTGTACCGGACGTGGTGGTGGGGTAACATGCGCTAATGGCACACGTGGACCGCCCAAGGAATTTGAAAGCCGTGTTTGGCAACCAATAGGGAAATTGGGCGTTTGTATCTCCGCAAAAAAACATGATTTTTGATGGTCGGTGTGGCACACAGGTGTGGAGTCCTCCGCACATCTGTGTGATCAAGGTCACACGTGGGTAGGAGGAAGAGGAAGGGTGGTGGGGGGGGCGTTGTGTTGGTACCGGGAGCAGGCTGGCCATGTCCACGGTGTACGCCGGGTTCTGCTTGAGGAACTCCTCCAGCTGGCGCCGTGATGGCGCGTCATGCCCCGCCAGGCGGGTGCCATCCTGCAGGCTCACCACCGGCACTCGCGACTCCGGCGTTTCGGCCGGTGCCGCCGCCGCCGCCGCCGACACCACGGGCACGCTCGCCGCCGCCGTCGCCGCCGCTGTGACGGCCGCCGCCGTCGCAGCGGCAGCCGCCTCGTCCACCGGCTTGGCGCCATCGGCGTCGTCCTGCGTGGTAAATGGTGTCAAGAGGGAGTGAGACACAGCTGAGGTGCACGATTCGGCTATTGAGCCGATGGGTCAACATGTTTTTTTTTATCTTCTTTGGTTCTTTCGGTAAAGTCACGTAGAATGATAATAAAATAATAAATAGATAAAATAAAATAACACAATAATATTCTCACGACGTTTCGGCCACAACACAAGCGGCCTTCATCAGGTGAAGGGGGCGAGACTGTCTGGAGGACAGCGCTGGAGTGAAAGAGCTACGTTCAGATACGGCCTTTAAGCTGTGTGAGAGGAACAAAGCGCCTTGACAAAGGAATTAGCATAGAATTTAGCATTGAAATGGCTGAATGATTAGCTTGTGACTGGTCACAGAAATAGCTATGTTAAAAGTTAAAGCATACACACCCGCAGAGGCACCCATTGTTAAAGGGATTAGCATAGAATTTAGCATTGAAATAGCTAAGTTAAGGCATACACATCTTGACAATGGAATTAGCATAGAATTTAGCATTGAGATAGCTGAGTGGTTAGCTTGTACCTGCTGCAGAAATAGCTACGTTAAAGTCAGAGCATACACATTCACCGAGGCCCTTAGTACAAATCAAACAGGAGAATTTATCATTGAAATAACTAGGCGAATCCAGCATTGAAACAACTGAGTGATTAGCTAGTGACTGGTCACAGAAATGACTACACATCTGAGCTATTCACAGTACTATATAGTGAACCAATAAAAACTAAAATATAAATTACCTTCATGTTATCAATAAACTCTATATTCTCCAATCAGCTAAGCTACCAACAATAAGTCGTTATATATCACACTCCAGCGCTGTCCTACCAGACAGTCTCGCCCCCTTCACCTGATGAAGGCCGCTTGTGTTGTGGCCGAAACGTCGTGAGAATATTATTGTGTTATTTTATTTTATCAATTTATTATTTTATTATCATTCTACGTGACTTTACCGAAAGAACCAAAGAAGATGAATCATTGCAGTCACGAAAGCTTTAAATCGAAATGTTTTTTTTTTAATTAACTTCCATTATTATGAGTGACGAGTCGCACCACTCCAACAAATAGCAGCCGGGCCAACGTCCTGCGTCTCTGTAAATCCTGCCCATCAAAAAGTGGGGAAGAGGAGAGGCTTTATTTTATTTGAACTATTTTCGTGTCACTCAAATGGTTGAAGAATTAAACCGCAACCAGGGCAGCTCCACAATGACGGACAATCAGAAAACTGGGCAGAATTTGTAATTTTTTGGTTTCGGATTCATTCGATGCGCTTTTTTTAATTTTTACCCGTCGTGTTTTGTGGCGAGTTGAAGTATGGTCAAATAAGCCCCCGTGACCCACGTAACCCCCATGGGCGACATCTCACACCCCCGCCCCCCGCTCACCGCTCCGCCGTGCTTGTGGCTCGTCATGAGGCTAAGGTCAAACCCCTCCACGTTCTTCCTGCGGCCCCGGCGCTTGCGGACGACTCTGCCGGCCCCCAGCGCGTCCCTCGCGGCGGTGCCGTCCCCGCCCGTCAGGGCGCCGTTGTTGAGGCCGGCCCTCGCCGCCGCCGCCGCCGCCGCCGATCCGGCCGAGGCCAGCGCTCGCGCCTGCAGCACCGCGTCCAGGCGGGCCTTGAGCACATCGGCCGGGGCCCCCCGGGAGGGGACGGCGGCCGTGCCGGCATTGCCCCTGGACGCCGGCGCCGAGCCCTCCGCGCCGACGGAACCCGAGCCGCTCTCGGCGGCGAAGAACGAGAGGTCGACGGCCGAGTCTTGCCACAGCTCGTCCGGAAGGCCGAGCGTCGCCGGGGCGGCCGCCGCCGCCGCCGCCGGGGCCACCGGTGGCGCCTTGGTGGGGTCCATGGCCTGCGCCATGAGGTCCATGAGGCTGCGCCGCTTGGCCACCTGCTCGGCCTCGATCTCCGCCTTCTTGCGCCGTTTGCGCCGCTGCTTGTGGAAGGGGAGCTTGAGGTCGTCGTCCTGCACGACGAGGCAGACGTTAGGGTCGGGGCCAAGGCCGGAGTGGCTCCCGTCACCGCGAGCGCTCGCTAATCTAATTTCAGACTTGTGTACATATATTTGAAGCTTTCGTGGCTGCAGGAATCACTCTTTGGTTCTTTCGGTAAAGTAACGTGACTTTACCGAAAGAACCAAAGAGTACATATATTTGTAAAGAGCGCTTTCACTCAAGGCACTTGACAGAGCTTACAAAACGGTGGACAGAATGGAATTATTTACATGGCAAGGGCGTGCTACAAGGTATTGAGGAATGAGTGAGCGGCAATAGAGGGGTACTTGGGGATCACGAAAGGGTAGGGGAGCCACGGGAAGGAGCGGAGGGGTGAGCCGGCGTATGGAGGGGTAGGGTCCCCGCAGACTGCGAGCAATGGCACCAAGGGTCTCCTACGGTGACGCCAGCGGCGGAGCTTCACGTGTCAATGTGTCGCTTCTCTCCACAGTTATTTCAAAGTCTTCCCCAGCCCTAAATCACACCGCTACGTACATCACATTCGCATTATTTGGGTGCCGCGGTGGCTAGATGTGAACGACCTCGCATGGTATACAGGAGGTTGTGGGGGTTCGATCCCAACCCCGACGCTTGTATATTCAGAGTTTGCATATCTCTCTCTCCTTGATTGTGTGGATTTTTTTCCAGATTCTCCGGTTTTTCCGTCCACGTTTACAATCGACACCAATCGTGTATTTGGCTGAAATAAATTCCCACGTGATAAGCCACTTTGTTGAGCTATCATTTGTGGTCCGGTCGCTTGTGAAGAGCTATATACAACTCAGTGGGACTCACCTGGTAAAATAAAAAAATAAAATCGTCAATAATTCCGTTTGATCTGCAACTGTTCCAAGACTCCCTCTAGTCTGGCGTGGGACCTAAATGCTCCGGCGGGGCTGCTGCTGCCATCGAGCGCAGCACAGTGGGTGTGGGGGCGACACAGCCCAGAACACAAAGTCACGTGAGGTTATAACGGAGCAATTACAACAAAAGGCAAACCAATCCGGCTCCATCAGCTCTCAGGTCCAGACAACAAGCGAGTCGCGGGGGTGGCCGGCCAGCTGGCCGGGCCAACCAGTAATTAGGTACAAATCCGCACAGAGAAACTAACGAACGATGAGCGTGGGGATGAACGTTTTAGCAGAGCATGCGATAGGAGGGAACGCGATTCAAAACAGCAGCAGTGGCGGTAAGCGCTGGCAGCAGCCGACGGTGGAGAGGGCAGCAGAGCGGCAGAGACCGCTTCAAAAGAACAAAACTGCGAACGATTCGAGATCGCAGCGACGCGGTTGACCGACGCGCTGCCGGATCATTCGCTCGATCCAGACACCCGTGGCAGATGTTCTGCGTGGCGCCACCCCTAAGTGCGATCTGTCTCACGGCGCCGCCACTGCTGAGCGCGCTGCACGAATCCTGACGGATTCCTAGACGCGCAACGCAAAGTGGGCGTTGTGAGCGCAAGCCAAACGAGTAACACCACCACCACGAGTAACACCACCACGAGTAACACCACCACCACGAGTGACACCACCACGAGTGACACCACCACGAGTGACACCACCACGAGTGACACCACCACGAGTGACACCACCACGAGTGACACCACCACGAGTGACACCACCACGAGTAACACCACCATCACCACCCTCCCTAAAAAAACATTCAGGGATGCAACTCGATTCAAGAATCCGTAGTTCTCCTCTCTATTTGGTGGTGTCGTTTTTTTTTCTTCCAAATGGAGCCACGGGTATAGGGAGCTGCTTTTTACTCACTGCCGGAATCGAAACGTCGGACATCGTACCAAGCGACACGCAGCGGTACAGCCCAACACCACCACATTGGAGAGCTGCACGGCACAACTGCGAACATCCACGCAGGACAATTACCAACCCCTCTGCAACATCACCAACATCAAAATCGTTACTAACTCTGTCCATGTCACCATAACCCACCGCCCCCCGGTGCTAGCGCCGGTGCTGCCGCCCCCCCCCCCCCCACCTTGGCGAGCTGCGGAGACGGAGCGCCCGTCTCCTCGGCGATGCTCAGGGCCGGCGAGTCGTTGGCCAACGGGCTGTCCGTGCCACTGGGGGTAAAGGTCGCCACCGGGGGCGCTGCTGGTGCCGGCACCGGCGTTGCCGCGGCAACTGCAGCAACCGCGCTTGTCGAGGCCACCACCTCCAGCACCAGTCGCCGTGCCGACGGCCACTTGCCCCGAAGCACCGTGTAGCAGATCTGGTCGATGCGGTTGATCATCACGCGGTCCTGTTGGGCACGGCAAAGAGGCGGCAGAGATCAAATCAGAGATCGGTTGCTAAGGTGCGGGTGCCAGGTCAAGTGCTGCCCTCCCGAAGGCGGAAACCTCCCCAAAAAGCCACACCCGTCATGAGTTTGTGCAAAAAATGCGTCTAAATAATCGCACGGAAAGCCTCAAGAGCTTTCCCCGCTGCCCGAATGAGCATCGATGGCATTGATGCTCATCTCCCATTTGCAGCCCTCGCAGCAGGGGCAGCAGTGGAAATTCCGCACTCCTACGGACAGGGAGGAGTCCATTACCTAGAAGGGCAACATCTGCTGAACTCCCAACACCTCCGACAAGCACGGTCGGCTACGTACGGTGCGAAAGAAGTTCAAGGTACATGCATACGAACAATGTTGACCCCAATCACGCACCTTGGGCCAGTAGGAGAAGGTGTAGATGGGCTGGTGGGGGTCGGGGTATCCGGGCGGGCACAACTCCCCCTCCTCACGCACCGAGTCGTCCAGCGTGTCGTCCCCGCGCCCGAACGACGCGTTGCTCTCGTCGGCGAACGCCCGGGGTTGCAAAGACCCGGTCACGCCTGCTCCAGAGGGGGACCCGGGGGGGGGGGGGGGGGGGAGAAGGAGATGACGCAAGGAAAGTGACGACACGAAAACGAGACGAGAGAGAGAGAGAATCGGTGCCCTTGAGCGGGGTCCTGGGTGCCACAGATAGCTGCCGAGGACCCCAGCCAAGTGCCCGAAAACACTTTTAGCTTCCCTGTAGTGGGAGTCTGTGCTCACGATGCTTCTCCTCTGCTCATCCCGACTGATGGCCACGTTACAACGCACGGTGGCCAGCAGGCGCCAGTACGGCACTGGTCTCCATCCAACTCCTCTGCAGATGGGAGCGTTGTCCCCTCCCGTGTGTGCGTGGCGTGCGTGGGCGTTCGTGCCGTGGCGAGCGCTCGCCGCTCACCGCGAGCCTTCAACTCGAAGTCGGACTTCTCCTCGTCGTCGCTGTCCGTCTCCTCGTCGTCTTCCTCGCCGTCCTCACTGCTCTTCCTCCGCGCTTCCTCGCGACGCGCCTCCTCCTTCACCTCCTCTGTCCTGCTCTCCTCCACCACCACCTCGGCCGGTACTTCCTGCTTCACCTTGGCCAGCACTTCCTGCTTCACCTTGGAAAGCACTTCCTCCTCCTGCTTCCGCAACGCTTCCTCCTCCTGCTTCCGCAACGCTTCCTCCTCCTGCTTCCGCAACGCTTCCTCCTCCTGCTTCCGCAACGCTTCCTCCTCCTGCTTCCGCAACGCTTCCTCCTGCTTCCCCAATGCTTCCTCCTCCTGCTTCCGCAAAGCTTCCTCCTGCTTCCGCAACGCTTCCTCCTCCTGCTTCCCCAAAGCTTCCTCCTCCTGCTTCCCCAAAGATTCCCCCTCCTGCTTCCCCAAAGCTTCCCCCTTCTGTTTCCCCAACGCTTCCTCCACCTGCTTCCCCAAAGCTTCCTCCACTCGCTTCCCTAATGCTTCCTCCTCCTGCTTCCCCAAAGCTTCCTCCACTCGCTTCCCTAATGCTTCCTCCTCCTGCTTCCCTAATGCTTCCTCCTCCTGCTTCTTCACAGGCACGTCCTCCTCCTGCTTCATCACCACCGGCTCGTCGTCCTCCCGCTTCGTGGGCGCTTCTGGCTTCTCCGCCGCTTCCTGCTTCGTTGGCGCGTCGGGCTCTGCGGTGACGGCCCCGGAGTCCGGTTTCGTTTCGGTGCCGTCGAGTTTCGGGGCAGACCTCGGCTCCTCCACCTCATCCGCGGGCGGCGGCGCCGACGGCTCCCTGACGCCTGCGTCCACCTCGGCCAACGGCTCCGACTGAAACGAAAACATGGAGGGGGTGGGGCGGGAGCAAGGTGTCCGGTTGGGGTCAGGGTTCAGGTGCACAGAGACGGCCCCCGCCGAGATCCGGCGTTCGATTCTGGGTTTCGGCCACAACAACCACCACGGTGACACTGGGGCTCTCGAGCCAAGCTGCAGCTTGTGTGAAAAAAAAAAAAATTCTGGCACGTGTCGTGATGGGTACCGCAACACCCTACCGTGTCCAACCGAGCTGCATTGGCTTCCGGTTGCCGAACAAATACATTATAAGGTCACGCATCATTACACGCGATACCTCGCCGATCTCGTCAAGGAGCATAAACCATCAACACGCAAACTCCGGGGGTCATCCTCGCAGCAGCTTTTGGCTAACCATCGAACAAAGACGGTCGCCGCATCATCACACGTCGCTTTCGGAAGCATTTCTGCGGCCATCTGGAACGCTCTTCCTTCAGATATTAGGAAAGCCACTGCAGCTGTGCACTTTTTAATCATATAGATTGAAAAAGCATTTCTTTAGAACCGATTTCTGTGTTTAGTTTGTTGTCCTTCTCCCCGCACCTCCGATGGGCATGGTTGGCTATGTACGGTGCGAAAGAAGCTCAACATCCGTACAGTCATCGCACAAACAACTCGTGCCCTTAAGTTTAGGTCAGTCAACTGGGCAGACACCCAGGCATCACACATTATTTTAACTACGCGAATAAACATTACTACACGTGTCTGTAGGTGGTGGGAGCGGAGGGGGGGGGGCAGTCCCTAGTGTGCGGAGAGACAAAGAGGCCATTTCAAAGGATCTCAGAATCTGTTCTACGGCATCTCCTTTCTCGGACCACTTATAAAACGCACGCAAAGCGAGCCCATTGGGAATACATTTTGGAGAAATTAATCATTTGGCGGGACCCTGGGGTCCCGAAAAAATCAGGTCAATAATTATTATTTTTCAGTCCGCCCACTCGTGATCCCGACAGCAACGCGCCACCCACCCAGACTCGCGCCAACAAGCGCCAGCAGGCGGCGATCAACACGATGGGCGCCACCCCACCAGCCAAACGCAAGCCCGGGGGGGCGTCCGCCGCAGTCGCGCGCGGCGACGACGCCCTCCGGTCAGCCGTTGATCCTCGGATTCTTTGCCAAGGTGAGCCCCACCGCCGCCCCCCAGGCGGTGAATTTAACGTGTTTGTGTAATTTTTCAACTTTTTACGAAACTTAGTGCCCCGAGTAGCTCTCGACGAGGCCAATCGATTGACCACTAGTTTTGTTATCGGTAAGGCAACAGGACTCATGTCGCTATGTGGTTTTTCCCACCCCGGGGCAGTGATGGGACCCCGGGGTCCTGGCAATTGCTTCAAATGCTGAAAAAACCCAAAGACACAAATAAACTTGGGAAACACGGGCCTTGCTCATCCCGCCCCTGCCCTCCCCCAAAAACACCATCACCACCACAATCACCCCCCGTTGCCTTCATCGCGCTCGCCACGCTCGTCGTACCTTCACGTGCACCTCGGCCTCTCCGAAGTTCTCCACTCTCTCCTCGCTCGACTCGGACTTCACCTCTACCGGCGCCTCGGCGGCAACGGCGCCGTCCTCTCCCTCGGCCGGCGCCGTCCCGTCGGGGCCCTTCTCCGGCCCTTCGTCGGGCCCTCCCGCCCCTCCGTCTGGCCCAGCCACCGCCGCCGCTGCCACCGTCGCCCCATTAGCGGTTTCGTCGGGGGGGTCCCCAGCCACCGGGGAGGCTGCGGCACGGTGGTGGTGTTGGTGCCGCAGTAGCGCCAGCGCGTTGGCGTTATTGGTGCTGGAGGACGTCTGGCACTGGATGTACCTGGGGCGAGAGACGTGACTGGGTTGGCGCCGAGTAGCGTTCACTCTCGCTACCAGCAGCAGCAGTGAGGGCGTTCCTTATGAGTGGAGGCGTAATGATGCATCGATTGACGTTGATGAATGTGTGTCTCTATGCGAGTCTACGGGTCTCTATGCGAGTCTACGGGTCTCTATGCGAGTCTACGGGTCTCTATGCGAGTCTACGGGTCTCTATGCGAGTCTACGGGTCTATATACAAGTCTACGGGTCTATATACAAGTCTACAGGTCTCTATGAGAGTCTACGGGTCTCTATGTGAGTCTACAGGTCTATATACAAGTCTGCAGGTCTCTATGCGAGTCTACGGGTCTCTATGCGAGTCTACAGGTCTATATACAAGTCTACAGGTCTCTATGTGAGTCTACAGGTCTATATACAAGTCTACGGGTCTCTATGTGAGTCTACGGGTCTCTATGCGAGTCTACAGGTCTATATACAAGTCTACAGGTCTCTATGTGAGTCTACGGGTCTCTATGCGAGTCTACGGGTCTATAAACGAGTACGTGAGAAAGAACGAGCAGCTATCTTCAGCCGCAGGGCCCGTCGGCCTGTGGCACCAACATGTGATCCCTTTCACAGTTTGCTAGATGCCGACCGTGCCGTGCCCAGTCACACGCTGCTGCCACGGCGTCGGGGTCTGGTCGGGTTGTCCGGCTGGCGCCCGGTCAGGCGTCGGCGCTCACCTCTGCTGCGCCTCGCGGAAGGGCAGCGTGGCGTCACACAGGATGTGGTAGTCGGTGCGGCTGACTCCGTGGCGGGCGGCGCCGATGAGCAGCTCGCGGTCGTGCCGACCGCACTCCCACCAATCGGGGAGGTCGTAGGAGGGGGCGCACAGCAGCAGGCGCTCCTCCAGCTGCGGGTGGCGCAGCACCTGCTCGCGCACCTTGCGCAGCAGCTGGATACGGTAGAGGGTGCGCGACGCGCGCTCCTCCGTGATGGGGGCCAGCAGCAGCGACGGGTCCACGAGGCCTGGCCACGGATGGTGGGCAGGTGGACGCCAGAGGGGTGGGCAAGGGACGTGCGCACAGTGAGCGGGGCAGATGCGGTAGGGCGAGAGACACGGGGAGGGCGAGAGAGACACGGAGAAGGTGAGAAGGACACGGGGAGGGCGAGAGAGACACGGAGAAGGTGAGAAGGACACGGGGAGGGCGAGAGAGACACGGAGAAGGTGAGAAGGACACGGGGAGGGCGAGAGAGACACGGAGACGGTGAGAAGGACACGGGGAGGGCGAGAAAGACACGGAGAAGGTGAGAAGGACACGGGGAGGGCGAGAGAGACACGGAGAAGGTGAGAAGGACACGGGGAGGGCGAGAAAGACACAAATGCGAAGGATGCAGCGGCGTTATGCGATGACGGGACACAATAGGTGGGGTGCGACAGTAGGATGGCCACCGCGGTGCGGGCGGGCGTGCTGGCTACGTACGGTCGCTCTCGTGCGGCAGCATGCGGCACACACGGCGGCACATGGCGAGGAAGGCCAGCAGGTACTTGGTGAGGCTCTCGTCCGTCTTTTTGTCGAGCCGCGCGTAGGCGCGGAAGCGCGCCCAGTCGAACTGCTGCCGCTCGGGGTCGTACTCCACGCCGAACGTCGACACCACGCGGTAGAAATCCGTCTCCTCGCGGCGCGTCCACCTGGGCCGGAAATTCCACGTTCCCGTAACGAGGGAGGAAGGGAGGGGGTGAGTGACTTCGCTTGACGCACTCGCTCGGGAAACTTCCCTCGGAAGCGACGCTCTCAGCTTTTGATCCGGCAAGGATGGTCGCCCAATTACCCCAACAGGGATCTGAACTCAACATATTTGACCTAGAGGCGAGCGGTCTAACCAGGGCTGAATTTCAGCCGGCTGGGACGAGAAAATATTTTTCCGCACCCGGCACAGCACATCCAGTAAACCTCTCGCTATGGCTGTGACCGCTAGTCACGGCGCCACCTACTCCAAGTCTGCCAGTGACCCGGAAAATAATCAGTGAGAAATGTCAGCCTTGGGGTCTCGCACCCCACCGCACCCACCAGGCTCCACGCACGTCCGCACACATCTCGTGGATGCATGTACCAATCATCAGGCACGCGAGGCGTGTAAACGACTTCATCCGTATTGGAACGGCAAACAAAAATGTATGAAAGCGGCAAGAAGTCGCGGCCGGCGCCGTCACTCTCGGCCGGACCGGTCAGTTCGCCGGCGCCTGCCTCTCTCACCTCTGCCGGCGCTCCGTCTTGGCGGCCTCGCGAGCCTGGATGAGCTCCTCGTTGCGGCGGCGCCGCCTGCGGTCGGGCTTGGCCGCCGCCAGCAGCCGCTGCTGCTGCTGCTTGTAGCAGCGCTGGTACGCCGTGACGATGCGACGCAGGCGCGTGGTGAGCGCCGAGCCCGACGGCCAGCCCGGCCGCCCGCTGCCGTCGCCGCACGAGCTGCCGCCGACCCCGCCGGCGTCTGTAGGCGTCGCATGGGGGAGAGGAGAAGGTGGGGGGAGGTGGGGATGTCGAGGTTAGGTCTTTGGGTACAGAGCGCACAGCGCGATAACCATCATCGCGGCACCGCTCCACACCTGTTGCAATTTTCCAAGCGTATAAATCTTGTGCTGTACAAAAAACCAGGGGATACGTCCCCTTGAGAGAGTTTGTGGAGATTTTGTTATGTCGGGAGTTGACTGTGACCATCGATCTGCATGCAGGTGCAGTAACGCCGCAGCAGAGGGCAGGAGAGAGACGCCTCCTAACGAATGTGCCAGCGACCTTTGTCCTCGCTAGCGGTCGCTCAACCCGCTCAGCATTTGCACAATAGTGGCATTTAGAAAAAAAGAGAGTAAATAAATTAACCCGGGAAGACTCTGTTGCTACCTTAGGGACATTTGGCCAGCCCGAGAACATCCGTGCATAGCAGGAGATCACACGCAACACTCAAATCCCACTCCGAGAACTCCTGGAGCAGCCAGGCTGGAGAGTCTGCTTGGCTAACAAGAGCCGCCGGCGACACGGGGCACATCTACGGTGATTTGGTCGGAGGGTTAATTGGTTGTGACGAGGTGGGCAGTGCTGCGTACCGTCGGAGATCGTCATCTTGAGGTCCGACGACGACATGAAGTCGTCCTGCAACACAGAGGGGCGGGGGGGGAGGGGCGCGAGTTACACCGGCCTGGAGTGACACCGCAAGGACAGGATTTTGTTTTCGGGCGAAGGCTGCTTTCTGAGCCAGAGTTGGTCTCTGGCATCTCTCCTTTGGTCATGAAGTTGCTACCTTCCCGGCGGAAGTGGTCGAGGAAGATGATGATCGTGGCTACATGGGTGATTATGACAGAAGTGATGCCGGCGGCAGTGACTTTGTTGCAAGTGGCGGTGGTCGTGGCAGCGGTGGTGGCGATGATCGTGGCTGTGGTGGCGATTGTGGTGGCGATTGTGGTGATGGTGTTGGTCGTGTTGGTGATTATCAGTGCCTGTGGGGGACTAGATAGTGGTGGTGGCGAGCTGCCGTGGTGGTGGCGGCGGTTCTTTCCGTGGTGGATGGTGCGTGGCGCCCGCCTCTCACCTCGATGTCGATGTCGTCCCGGAAGGCGGCGCGCGCCGGCTTATACTCCGGATCCTCGCCCTCGTCGCGCTCAAACTCTCCGCTGAGCACCGGTGACGCGCACACGCAAACACACGCGTACGCACAAAATTAATGACCACTTAAATCTGCTCAACACAGAAACACGTTACTTCGTATCGCAGAACAATATCACCACTGTCAGTCCTTGGTCGAGCGCTGGCAGCATTTTCAGTAGTAGAGTTAAATTAATTAATTAACCTCGGTTCGGTGTCCTGGCCCGTTAGGATTCAACAGGTACTTTAAGCGCCGTTTTTATCCTCTCCAAGTTTTGCACAACGCTCAGATCACATTGCCCGGGTCCAAAATAGTAACAGCACCTCGCACGAGAGTTTCGTTCACACGGGATCGTCATTACGAAAGTTATCGTGGCCCCACCCCCGCCCCGCTACCGACAACATGCGGACAGAACCAACGCATCAACGCTTCCAATCTCGGCGGGAAAGCGTCGGTAACCACAAACGATAACGACGGCGAGAGTGGCGCCACCAGCACCGCCGCCGCCACTCACCCATCGCCCAGATCACCCCCGCGTTGCTCGGCTGCGAAGGCCTGCTGGTCCGGCATGCCGACCTTCTCCAGGAAGCAGAGCGTCGGGTCCGCGCGCATCGAGTTGTACCGCTCATAGCCTGCGCACCGCCACACGCACACGGCCACACCCACGCACCCACGCACCCACGCACGCAACCACACATGAACAAACACGCAAGCGGATGCGGAAACACCAGATATCAGTACTCACGTTAAATATGATTTTCATAGGTGGTCAACGATACGCTCAAACTCGTTGCCACTGAACGGCGCACCAAAAGTCCCGGGGCGTGCGCACGCACAGCGTGGCGCTATGGTGCGACCGTTTGACTGTGCAGGAGGGGTCAAGGTCAGGGGCGGGAGGCTTGATGGGGGAGGGGGGGGGGCGGGCGACCGCACCGTGCTTGAAGACCCCGATGAGCAGGGATTTGTCGGCCGTTGAGTTCCACCAGCTGGCCGGACGGTCGCCCTGGTCGAGCTCTGGGATCCACACGTCGATCTCGCTGGGGGCACAGTGCGCGCGCACACATGCGCACGCACAAGCAGGCAGGGACACGCACGCAAGAATGCACACACAAGCACGCAGGAACGCACGCACACACGCGCAGGAACACGCACCGCATATGAGTCACATACTTTGGATTCTGTGCAGTACACCAGCCCCAGGGAGAATGTGCTCACACGCATTTAAATCCACTCATTCACGCACACACGCACGCACGCACACACGGTACACTGTCCATGATACCTGGAGTCGCACCCCTGCAGCACTCGCTCAGCCTGGTCCCCGATCACCTCCTGCCGCAGGTAGTAGAGCATGCGCACCCGCAGCAACACCCTACAGCAGGGGCAGCACAACCACCACCACCACCGTCACGATGACGGGCAACAACCACAACCGCCACTGCCGTCACGAGGACAAGCAACAACCACAGCCGCCACCGCACCGACGGGCAACAAACACAACCGCCGTCACGACGACAGGCAACAACCGCCACCATAACCACCATAGCCATCACACCTCACAGCAACACCACAACCGCCACCGCAATGCCAACGAGCAAGAACCACCGCCACGCCAAGGGGCAACACCCCTACCACAACTGGCATCGCCGTCGCACCGACAACACCGACCGCAACCGACAGCACCAACCACCACCAGTCACACTGAACAGCAACGCCCAAATTCCCACCACCACCACACCGACGAGCAATTTGGTTGACAAGTCCAAGTCAGCTGTTCGTAATGCAGTTGACAAGGCAGCTGTTCGCCATGTTCTTCGCGAGTCTGGACATCACCGCAGCCACGATTCGGCGAATCCTCCGCGGTCCCCGTGTGCAGCTCGCAGTAACGCAAAACGGTGGTGCCAAATTGACGAACGCGAGTCGCCAAGAAACCCAAATTCTGGCTTAATCACCGCTTGCTTTTCCGTTTGTGGTCCCACTCCGACGCCGCCTTGCCCACGGGGTAGGGCGGGCCGCTTTAAAATGGGACGGTTGCTCTCGCTGCGACCTTTGAAACCGAGCTGCCCCCCCACTTTATCAAGGGGCAGCCGGAACATTTGGTTCGGCACAGCCAGCAGCCGCCGTTGCCGACGCTCCAGTCAGTAAGCGAGTCGGCATGGCGGCACGGTTCGTTCACCGAAATTGACGATGCGACGATTCAGAATCAGAATATTTATTTATATACTGTAGGAGGAATCCGAGGAGCTATAAAGCTCTTTTTTCGCAGATGTCCAGTAGGGTTGGGTCAGAACGTTACAACAACAAACAGTACAATAACAGGATGGTAGTGCAAAGTACAAGCCAGGTAATCTTGACTTGAAGCTTTCGTGACTGCAGGAATTTTAGTTTTTTGTTATTTTCTTTGAACCTATCTATGTGACTTTACCGAAAGACCCAAAGAATACAGGTAAACAAATCACCCAAAAGCCTACAAATAAAAGTAAACCATCCCCATCCTACCAGGCTAAGCCCACTGAGGTATTAACTTATTTTCCAGAAGTAACCTGGCCATAAATGATAGCTCAACAAAAGTGGCTTATCATGTGGACATTTATAGCAGCAGATTAATCTAAATAATCTCAATGCACGTCTCTAAAAGGAGGGAAAACCGGAGGACCAGGAGAAAAAAATCCACGATACTACGGGGGAGAGACACACGCAGACTCCCAAATATACAGGGCATCCAATCGATTATTGATCATGATAAGACTGCTGTGCTCACGACACGCACGGATACTCACGTTGCCCATCGCCAAAACATTAACCAAAGAACCAGGTCTTGAATCGCGATGGGGGGGGGGGGGGCGGACGATCACACTCCCCGTCGACATGTTGCAGACTCTCAGAATAAACTGTACGCTTACGACTTGCCAAGCTTGTGCTGCGTACGTAGAATGCCTCGTTTCCACCGTGCGTTTGTTTACATCACCACACTTTTAGCGAATCACACGATTGTAGGTTTTACATGGCGACGGCTTTGGGTGGGGGGGGGCCTTCATCGAGCAGTGGACAAATTCTGGCCGATAAAGATCATGGCTTGGCGCCGACCCACAGCGGCGCGGCGAGATCGGTGACGGATCGCCGCTGCGTGGTGACTGCACGATGCCGTGGGGGTGGGGCGACTCTCCTCCGCTCCATATCAGTCCACAGCCCCCACCCCACCTCCCCCCTGTTCAGCTCACCCTTCGCTTCTCCCAACCCTCTCTCCCCTCGCCTCCTCCTATACCCTTCTCTCGAGGGTGCCACAGTGGCGGTAAGTTAACTACCTCGCCTGGTATGCAGGAAGTCGTGGATTCAATCTCGACCATGACGCCTGTTGTATATATGGAATGTGTGTCTCTTCCCCCGTGGTCGCGTGGATTTTTCTCTCTGGTTTTTCCCCCCACCTCCTCTTCCCCTCCACATCCATCCCCTCTGCCCCTAAACACCCACCCACCCCACACTCGTCCCTCTCACTTGTTGCACTGTTGCTTGAGGTGCTTCTTGTAGCCTTCGTCCTGCAGGATGACCTCCGGGTTGCTCTTGGTCAGCCAGTCGGCCTTCTCCAGGTCAGGCAGGCCGCTCTGGGCCTTGACCTTCTTGCCCTTGCGGCCACGCGGCACTGGCGCCGACAGGCCTGTTGACGCGGCGGGGGGGAGGGGTTGTCGGAAGGTCAGAGGCGAGCCTTACGAGGTCACGAGGTCAGCTTCCGTGAGGCCCCGGATGGGCCCAGCGTGGGACTGCATTTTTGCGCGTCGCTAAAAACTAAAAGAGCAATCCCAGTAGGTTTTAACGGGAAGCTGGAATCGTTGGTCACAGGGCCAAATCTACGGGAACTAACGTCGGCATCGGTGAGGGGACGTACCGGAGCACGAGCTGTGAGCGAACGAGTGGCTCACCTGAGTGGTTCTGCAGCGTGCGCGTCTGCCCGTCGGCCGTGGGAGTGATGAGGTCCCAGATGAAGGCCTTGATCTTCTCGTCGCCGCGGTAGTGCTGCAGGCAGTACACTACCAACGAGCGGCAGATGGCCTCCACGTCGCCCTCGGCCAGCCGGCGCTTGAAGCGCCCGTACGACAGGATGTCGGTCCACCGGCCCCAGCTGAGCGGGTGAGCGGTAGGGGCCGTACGCACACAGAAGGCAGGATATCCAGAGTGACGCACACCACCGAAGCAAACATAACGAACCGTGTGGCCCACGCGGGTTGCTGGGCCAGGTGCTGTTCGCTGTTAGCGAGAACCAATTTAAAACTAAATAACTACAACTTTTTATTTCACCAGGAAAGGCCCACTGAGCTTTCTACAACTCTTTCTCAAAAGCGACCTGGCTGCCACAAATGTTGATTCTAACTGTGGAGGGAAAAAAATCCACGCGACCACATGGGGAGAGAACACAAACTAAAAAAATATACAGGCGTCAGGGTCAAGGGACAGACTACCTGCATACCAGGCGAGAGAATCAACACCAATCAAGGCCGGTATAGTGCACGTGGTGTAGCCGGCACCATGCCTGGGCGCCACCGTTTCCCCGGTGCCGGCGCTTCCACAAACCGCACCAGGTACTCCCTTTGAAGGCCACGTTGCTTCGGGGATGGCTCAGAATCAGTTCACATTCCACGTACCACTGGTGATATCCACGGTCATGGACGGAATACAGGAAACGTTGGATTCGTAGCGCAATGCGCTCACCAATACACCACCGCACCCCATACAGGCGCACATGTGGAACGCTCGGCTCGCACTAACAGAACACACCACATTCACTGCGGTGAGGCCTCAAACCAACCCGCTGCATCTCTCCCGACTGACTCGTTTGTGGTCTACGACCGTCCCCACCAGCCCAGCAGTCTCCCCCCCAGTGCTCGTACCCGTAGATGAGGAGGTTCTTCTCGACGCGGAAGCACTCGGTGCGCGCGTATCCCGTGGCGCGGTCGTGGCTGCGGCGCGTGCGTGGCGTCGCCCGCTCGTCGTCGCTGTCGCCCTCCGAGAAGTCCAGATCCTCGCCCTTCACCGCGTCGTAGTGCCGCGTCTGCTTGCGCACGCGCGGTGTGTCGATAACCAGCGTGTTCTGCTCGCACGCACGGACATGGACACACGCAAGCAATTAGTTCCAAGTCCGACACGAGCGACGTACATTTCGGCGGCCCAGGTCGCCCTCGCCAAACGGAGACTCTATCCTGGTCTTTTGAGCTCTCAGCGAGTTAAACAAAATGACGACACCAGGCGTGTGAAAGATGCTTCACGATGCAAGGGCGGGTGTGCAATGATGAATTGAAGTGGAGCGGTGGCGCAGCGGTGAGTGCACCGAGCGATGAACTCGGGGATCCAGAATCAGAATATTTATTTATACTGCAGGAGGAATCCGATCAGCTATAAAGCTCTTTTTTTCACAGATGTCCAGTAGGGGCAGGTCAGAACGTTACAACAACAAACACAAAAGCACGCCAGGGGTGCAAAGTAAAGGAAAGGTAAACAAGTGACTTACAAAAATATGCGAACAAAATGTAACAAAAAAAAATTCTTAGCAGGTAAAGCCAACCGAGCTGTTAGCTTATCTTTCAGAAGTGACCTGGTCACAAAATGATAGCTCAACAAAAGTGGCTTATCATGTACAAATTTAAAGCAGTAAAATGATCTAAGCAATCTAAATATATATTTTTCTAAATGTGGCAGGGAAAAACCGGAGGACCCGGAGGAAAAATCCACGCGACCACGAGGAGACACGCAATACACCAAATATACAGCAGCAGCAGGCATCACGGTCGGGATCCAACCCACGACCTCCTGCATACCAGGCGAGGCAGTTAAGATCTCCAAAGCCACCGTGGCGCCCCTGAAATAAATAAATCCCAGTTGCGATTCCCGGCCACGGCTGACACCAGCGGCGAATGATATCTGAACAAGTTATGGCCACTCTCCTTCAACAATCCAGAACGACCGGTGTGGTAAAGTATGGTCAAGCAACCCTCATGACTGACATGGTGCGATGGGGGTGGGGGGAGGAGGCGGAGGCCTTCATCCAGTGGTTAATTTACAAAGTGCTAGGGCTGTACATCTATTCTTAGACACACACACTCAGAATTGCAAGCGTGGATCGATGATTACGTGAAAATTAAGTGCAAATGTTACATTCACACTTGCGGAACGAACCAAACTGCACAACCGAGAGGGACACTAGTGGCGGAACACACACACATATATAACAAGATAAAAATTCCTTGTACAGCCAAACAGACAGATGGGGGAAGTGCTTTCAGTGATCCCCTGTTAATTAATGCTGGTGCCAACGCACAAGCAGTTGGCAAGGCCGGGACCACACCCAGGCACCAGCTACTCATTTGTGGCCAAGTTGACCTATGGGAAGCCCAGAACCAGTTCAGAAAATAGTCACTGGTGTTGACCGTGAGTGGGAATCGAACTCGGGTTGCCGGGTTCATAGCGCGGCGTGCTAACCACCAGACTACAACAGACGGGGCCACACGTCACACGCATGCACTTTGTTGTCCTTCTCCCGCACCTCCGATGAGCACGGTTGGCTACGTACGGTGCGAAAGATGCTCAACGTACACAGGGACAATAACAAGCGGGGGGTGGTGGGGGGGGGAGCGGCTGGTGGACTCACCCTGCGGCTGAATGCGTCCGGGTCGACTTCCGCTTTCTTTGCCCACTTAGCCCAGAAGTTGGGGTCGTCCAGAGAGATGTCGTCCCGATTCCCCGATGCCACGAAGCTCGCCTGCCGTCGTGGACACACACGGGGGCGGGCATCGCCGACATCCACGTCATCGTTGTCAACATTATTCACATCATTATTCTCATTATCTTTCATCATTCGATCATCATCAACACTGATGACATCATCACACCATGGATCATCATTCTTAGGGTCATTGTTGGCAACACAAACTTCGTTCAAATCATCATCGCCACCATCACCACAAAAATCAACTTAACTTTCAAAGTAATTTGTATTCTCATCATTATCATCAGTATTATCACCATACTCATCATTCATCATCCCCGCCACCACGACGATCTCCAACACTATTATAACGAAAATAATGATCATAATCAGAGTCATCATTATTCTCATCTCCTGAATAACCAGACATAGGCAACGCGACGAGCTAGAGATGACACGGACACCACCAGGCCAAGGGCCAACAATACCAGGTATGAGCTCTACTCTTTGGACCGAGACCAAAGTTGAATATTATGCTGTTTGCTCCGTGCCCTTGTAATGGCTCTCCATGTTATTATTACATGGGGCACCACGGTGGTGAGATGTTAACTCCCCTGCCTAGTACGCAGGAGGTCGTGGGTTTGATCCTGACCCTGACGCCTGCAGCATATTTGGAGTTTGCATGTCTTTATTCCCGTGGTGGTCGCGTGGATTTATCTCGGGGCCCTTCGGTTTTTCCCTCCACATTTAGAATCAACGTCCCGCATCAGGAGTATTTGGCTGCGATCAAATTTCCACGTGATAAGCCACATCGTTGGGCTATCATTTTATATGGAGCGCAGTGGCTTCTGAAAAAGAGCTACATAGCTCGTTGGGCAATACCTGGTCAAATAAACGTAGTTTAGAGTTTAGTAGTTTAAATTATTAAACGTGCAATCAGGCACTGGCCACACGTGTGCCCGCGCGCCCGTACCCCACCTTAGCGAAGGTGGAGCCCTTGCCCTCTGTCTCGATGGTGATGGTGTGCGTGCGGCGCTGCAGGATCTGGTCGATGTCCTCCTCGCAGAACTTGGAGCTCTCGTCCTCCTCGTCCATGATGGCCCCGTAAGCGCCCTTCCTCAGCAGGTCCTCAATCTCCTTCTTGGACATCTGCTGCACCTGGCGGCCGGAGCAGAGGTACAGACGAAGAGAACGAGAGGGACACGCGCGCAACCGTGAGGGTCGCTTAACCGGCGGTGACGAGGCTTTGCAGAGACGCCACACGCGTCGCGTCTCCCCGTTCAATCGCCGGGCTCAATTACTTGCCGCCCGGATTTGCCCGCCCGCCCGCCCCCCGCTCATTCTTCTGTGCCAGTTTCTCCGCCGTCTCACCCCGTTGGTGGCGTTCTCCCGACCGCTCATGGACTGCAGCACGGCCTTGTCGAGGCCCAGCTTGAGGCTCGCCTTGTCGAACATCTCGCGCTCGTACGAGTTGCGAGTGATGAGCCGGTAAACCTTCACTGCCTTGCTCTGCCCGATGCGGTGGCACCGCGCCTGGGCCTGGGTTGGGTGGGGGGTGATGGGAGATGGGAGGAGTGGAAGATGGCGGAAAAACAGAGGCTCGTGGTATCACCGTCGTCAAAATCGCGAATCAAACTGAGAGGACTCTACGGAACGGCTGGGAAAGTAAAGGAATTGTAATGAATAGGTTGCCGAATCCGAGAAACTCGGAATTATCCGACCGAGATAGAACAATCCAGAGGATCCGATGACGTGAGTCACCTCATGACATCGTTTTGACTAAACGGACGTCACAGATAATTATAATTCAAGATGGAACTACATGTGAGAAATGTAAATTTAATTACATCGATAAAATTGCGTGAACAGAGAAGTGATACATTTAAATATGAAAATACAAACTCAAATTGGAAAAAAAAATCCGGCGTAAAAACATAACCTAAAAGGCATCCCTCGGGGGTACGTGTGTGTGTGTGTGTGCAAGACTAGGTCGACTCAGCCTCAAACGAGTACACTGTATAAACATCACCATTGCTGGGCGTGGTGCTGGCCCACCCACCCCCTCGTGTGCCGTGCCGGCCTTCGTAGGTGCTCGCTAACAGCACTTGCCCCAACAACCTATGAACCCTTTCCTATGACGTACGTGTACATCATAGGAATGGAATTGGACTAAAAACTAAAATACATTTATTGGTACGGCTTCAGATTGGAAGATGTACTGAGGTCCCACAAGGCCATGTGGGAGGGAGCGTGGCAGTTCGACACCAGCCATACCGTAGAATGCGGTCGTGCCTTTAAAAACAACGGCTCTCCAAATAAAATGAACGGCAAATAGTTTGCGCACGTTCAGCCGGTGAACCGGACACCCGCCACCCCGCAACTTGCAGACGTCTCGGAAGGGAAAAGGCTTCAGAGGCTAGGTGGGGAGGAGGATCCTCGTCTTCGTCCCTTGCAACGCTAGGAGCCCGCGTGCGCACCATCCTCTGACCTGCAGGTCGTTCTGCGGGTTCCAGTCCGAGTCGAAGATGATGCAGGTGTCGGCGGCCGTGAGGTTGATGCCGAGCCCGCCGGCGCGCGTGCACAGCAGGAAGACGAAGCGGTCCGAGTCCGGCTTGCAGAAGCGGTCGATGGCCGCCTGCCGCAGGTTCCCGCGCACGCGCCCGTCGATCCGCTCGTACGGGTACCTGCGGGCCGTTGGGGACGCGCGCTCAGTCGCCGTCGCGTCCGTCGGTCACGACGGAGGGTGGGGCGCGTCAAACGCTTTCTCGGCGCCATCGGCTGCCACCCCCCCCCCACCACCAAACTCTACCTCCCCTCCCCCCACCTCCTGGTGTCCCTGTCACAAGACTCGGTCATCTTACGCCGGGTGTGTTCCCACTGCCCGTCACTCCCTCATCTCTGTTCTCGCCCCTTCCTTTGTCCGCTGTTGTCTTCTGCCTTAGATGTTCTCGAGATCGACTTGTAATTGCACCGCTGCTGCTGCTGCAGGGGAGACGCGGGGGGGAGACGCGGGACGAGACGCAGGACGAGACGCGGGACGCGGGACGAGACGCGGGGGCGGGACGCGGGGGGAGACGCGGGACGCGGGGGGGGAGACGCGGGACGAGACGCGGGGGCGGGACGCGGGGGGAGACGCGGGACGCGGGGGGGGAGACGCGGGACGAGACGCGGGGGCGGAGACGCGGGGGGAGACGCGAGGGGGGAGACGCGGGGGGGGAGACGCGGGGGGGGAGACGCGGGGGGAGACGCGGGGGGAGACGCGGGGGGGGAGACGCGGGGGGAGACGCGGGGGGGGAGACGCAGGGGGGGAGACGCGGGGGGGGGGAGACGCGGGATGAGACGCGGGGCGCGATGGGAGACACGGGGGGGGGGAGACGCGATGGGAGACACGGGGGGGGGGGAGACGCGATGGGAGACACGGGGGGGGGGGGGGGGGGAGACGCGATGGGAGACACGGTGCGGTGCCGGGTGAAGCGTGCGTTGCGCCTGTGGGCCGCAGGGGGCGCCACCGCCACGCGCGGCAGAGTCCAACGTCCAACGCTCACGACTCGACCGCCTGCCGCAGCAGCAGCAGCAAGGTCACAGGAGCGTGGTCGTCAACTCCCGCGAGGACAAACATCGGAGTGGGCGAGGAGGAAGCGGTGAAAAATCCGTTCTCAGGATCCATCTCCGGCTCCAGAGACGGCCGCAAGTGTGTATTTGGTCGCTATAAATGTCCACGTGATAAGCCACTTCGTTGAGCTATCATTTGTGATAGCCAGGGTGCTTCTGACAAAGAGCTGTAGAACTCATTGAGCCTTACCCTTGGTGTAGCACACCCGTGGGGGTCAAGGCAAAGCACGAGTGACCTCTGGGAAAAAATCACCCCACACCGACCCCTTCAGCTCGGAGGGGCAGCCATTATACAGGTCACGCAATTATTGAATATTTTATGATTCCCAGCTACAACTGTGGCGGGGGATTTATCCAGTTCTGTAATTGCCGCTGCACACCCTCCCATCCCCCCTCCCCCAACGTCAAACGTCACCAACCCGCACTGACCAGCGTGGTGAAGTACGGTCAATCTCAAACAACTCCCGACATGAGAAGCCGTTCACCCAGCAGGGTATTGACAAATGGCTGCGCGCGCTTCTCACTCGTTGTAATACATTACACGTATGTACGTTGAACTTCTTTTGCACCGTACGTAGCCCAGCTGTGCTAATTGGAACGACAACACGATTCGCTCGCGTTAATAATCTGGACAACGAATCAAATCCTCGCCACCCCCCCCCCCGCCCCTTCCCCGTGCGACCGCGCTCGAGTCCGTGTTAGTTCGAGGTTTATCGCGGCGAGAGAGTGCCGTCGCCGCGCGCAATTAGAACGAGCAAGGCGTGCGGCCGCCGTGGTTTACAGCAGGCGGGCTAACGAGCGCCCGTTTAGGAGCGCCTGACCCCCCCCCCCCCCCCCCCCCCAGGGGTCACCCGCTCCGCACGCCCAGGCCATCGACGCGCCGTTGCATCTCGACTCCCAGTGATAGGCGAGCGCGCGGCCAAGGGTAAAAAAAAAACACCGTAAACATCTAAAGCGGCGTCGTTAAATCCGTGGTGGCTTCGGCGGGGGGGGGGGGAGGGAAGTAAGAGCGACGACCGCGTGCGTAGACGCGCCGCCCTAATTGGATTTTTCCGCGTCCGCTTCTCCCCCCATCCAGGTATAGCACGTGGGCCCGTCGAGCTCGCGCGCGAACTTTAATTAAGATGATGTATTTGTTGTACGCGCCCGTCGCCGGCCTGCCCTCCTTGTTACGTGGGACCCATGGGGGGGGGGGGGGGGGGGGTCCCTCGCGACGGGCTCCTCCTTGTTACGGTCGCGCGACGGCGGCTGAAACGTAAGCGGGCCACGTGGCCCAGCGGGAGAGCGGTGGGGGGGGGGGGGGGGTAACTCCTGGTTGGGGGGGAACTCGGCCATGATCCCTCCAAGATTTCCTCCAGAGGGGCTCTCTGCAGCTACCTCCAGCGGAGGCCTCCTTGCACCAGCAGTGGCGTGGGAGAGCAAGCACAAGAATACAAACCGCACTTTACGCTGCTCCGCATCTCGGCTGCATCGACCGCTCAACCCCCTACCCCCCCCCCCCCTGCAAAGCTCTCAGATGCTGTCAAGGCCCCCCCCCACCGCTCCTTCCGTTAGATCAAGATGCAGCATCACCACCACTGGCGCTGCTGCCACCGAGGCAGCTGCCGATTTCACCGGATCCCCGGCGAGCTCTGATGACTGGGACATAGGGCACTGTCGCGCCACCGACATGGACTCAGCCAGGGTGGTGGGGGGGGGGGGGAGCGGTCAGCGCTGGGGAATCGACCTCCTCGCCCACGCAGCGGCGGCGGCGGTGGAGAGGACACGGGGAGCAGGAAGAGGAGGGGGGGGTGTGGTGAGGATTGAGCTAAGACATAGGGGGTAGTCACACAAGCAGGTGGGGGCAAGGCTGAGCTGGGCAAGGCAGGGGGTGGGTACGGTCGGGGCAGGACAGGGAATGGCAAGGCAAGTCTGAGAAGGGCATGAGTAGGGGACGGTAAGGGTTAAGTAGGGCAGGACTGGTACAGGGAGAAATTAAAACTAAACTATTTTTTTATTTCACCAGGTAAGGCCCCATTGAGCTATGTAGGCCTTTTTCAGAAGCGACTTGGCTATCACAAATAATAGCCCAACGAAGTG
Source organism: Petromyzon marinus (assembly GCF_048934315.1). NCBI lineage: Eukaryota > Metazoa > Chordata > Hyperoartia > Petromyzontiformes > Petromyzontidae > Petromyzon > Petromyzon marinus. The sequence continues at coordinate 9,587,999 of NC_133720.1, forward strand.
GCGGCTTGTCGTGTGGATTGCTATAGCAGTCCAAATAGTCTCAACGCGTCATGTTGATTCTAAATGTGGAGGGAAAAACCGCAGGGCAAAAAATCTACGCTACCACCACGGGGAGAGACACGCAAACTCCAAATATACAGGAGTCAGAGTCAGGATCGAACCCACGACCTCCTGCATACCAGGCGAGGTAGTTAACATCTTGCCACCGTGGCGCCCCTAGAGCCTCTGGCTGCCCCACCCCCCCGCGTGTCAGAATGTGTCAGGTGGATGGGGAACGAGCCTCAATCCAAACGTTATCACCATCTGACCGGTGCATTTCAGATTAAAGAATGAATCATCATGAATCGCCGTCACAACTCCACTGTAATCATTCCATCTATATGGGGCGGTCGGAGTGGCAGCAAGAGGGAACGTGCCAAGGAGAACGTCTTTCACGGAGACGGAGCGATAAAATCGCCTCGTTCTCAGGTGCCGGATGGATCGAGACGGTGAAAGATGGCGACGCCTTGGGGAGAGGGGCCTTCATCCAGCAGTGGATTGATCATGGTCAAGTAATGACAGCTTTGTTTGGAGTGGGATTCCGCGATGCTGTCGTGACACACGCCACACGCACGCAAATGTTAGTGCCCACCTGAGGCTAAAAATAGACGTGGCGTAATAGCGCGTGTGCGTCTTCCCCCCTTGGCAATTTTCCAATTTTCAGTTTCGGACCGCTGAGCGCATGTGTGAGTGTGCGTGTGCGAGTGTGTGAGTGTGTGTGTGCGAGCGTGCACGTGTGTGCGTGTTCGTGTGTGCGTGCACGTGCGTTTGTGTGCGCGCGTGTGTACTGCGCGTGTGTACTGCGCGAGCATGTGTGCGCGTGCGTGCGTGCAGCTGCCCGTCGCGGTCGCCTCTCGCGACCCCAACTCGTGACCCCGAGCACACTGTACGCGCCGCACTGTACTATGCACCGCGCCAGGCCCGGTTGACCCCGCTCAGTTTCCAGGTCACGGACGGTGCCACGACGCAGCCGGACGGACAAGAGGAGCCATTAATCACGGTGGCGGCAGCGGTCCCACCTCTCCGCTCGCTCTCATCCCTCATCGCACACCGCTCCTCCTTCCTCTCCTCCCAGGGAGGCCGGGGCGGGAGAGAGGGACGGAGGAGGTCATCAGTGTTGGCAGTGGGCACAGTCGGGGTTGGAGAGGGGGAGGGAGGGGTGTGCTAGGGCAGGGGGGTGGGGGAGATGGGCGGTTGCGGCGTTGGCAGGTATAACGGTGACCCCGATCATAAAGGATCAAAATCGGAACAGGAGATAAGCAAAGCACATCAGGGTCCTCTGAGACTCGGGGAGAGGAAGGGAGGGAGGTGGAAGAGGGGCGGGTGGTAGGGGCGGTGGTGAGACCCTACTCTACACATCGGCCTGCCCCGCTCTACCCTTTGAATCCCTCCTCTCGCTCCACTCCCTCTGCTTCTGAATGAGCCGTCACGTGCATTCAGTGCTCATAGCCAATTGCCTTGCACGAGGAGCACGGTGTGGACAGGGGAGAGGGAGAAAATGGAGTGGGGGAGGGGAGTAGCGCTGAGGGTATAAGGGTATAAGAGTATAAGAGCATCAGTGTGTGTGTACGAGTGTGCGTGCGGGCGAGCGCAGCAGATGGCCAAGCTGCCTTGGCTTGCTGCCAATTTGGCAGGGATTGAAGGTGGGACGTGTGCCTATGTGCGAGTCTGTGCGAGTCTGTGTGTGTGTGTGCGCATGTGGGAGCGGTGGCAGTGGTGAAGGGGAGCGGTAGGGGAGCTGTGGCGAAGCGGTTAGCGCACTGCGTGATGAACAGGGCGACCCGAGTTCGATTCCCACTCATTGCCAACACCACTGATGATTATCTGAACTGCTTCTAGACCTCCGCGAGGTCGACTCGGCCTCAAATGAGTACCTGGTGCGGTGTCTAAACATCGCCGCTGGGGAGAGACAAAGACGGCCGGGCATGGCACTGGCCACCCACCGCCTCGTGTACCGTGCCGATACTTCACAGGTGCTCGCTAACAGCACTTACCCCAACAGTGTTTCAGGCTACACGGGGATCTTTGTCTCAGTCTGTGCGCGGGTGCTAACCCCGGCATAAGCCATTTAGCATCGTGGGGGGCCGATCCATCCCGACAGGCGGGACCCCCCCCCACCCCAGCCGCCCCCCCCCCCGCCACGATCGGCCGCCCCGCACCTCCTTCCCACACCGGCCTCCGCCGCACTCCATCACCCTTACGGTCTAAGAGATGGCGCCGGGGGCAGGGAGAGATGAATTATCTCGGCTTCCAAGATGGGCGGGGGGCGCCGTGCCCGTCGAGGTGAACTCGAGCGGGGGGGGACGAGGACGAGAGAAGAGAGCGGGAGAGAGAGAGGGAGAGAGAGAGAGAGAGGAGAGGTCTGGCTGGGTGAGGGCCCCGGACGCCGGAGAAGACGCCAACTTTCAAGATCGGTTTAAAAAACCATCACGTCTCTCGCGTTCCGACGAGAAAGTGAAAGTCGCTCGCGAAGAGGGGGGGGGTGCGGGTGGCGGGGGAAGCGGTGTGCGGGTTCCTGAGGGCTACCGGGGGCGGGCGGTGGGTGGTGGGGGCGTGACGGCACGTGGCTGCCCGATGCCTCCAGGGTACGCGCACGCGCGCACTGTCAGACGCTCGCACGCACGGACGGACAAGCCGGGGCGACCGGCGCGGCGCCGCGGCAGATGTCCCCGCAGCCATCACGGCCGGCCCGTCGCGTGCCCACAATCCGCCGCGCCACCCGCCTCCACTGCTGCCACCACGGTTCCCAGACCCCCACTCCCCCTCATCCCCCCCCCCACCCACCCAGCCCCCCCCCCCCCATCACCCCACACACCCACTCCCCACCGCTTTACCCAAAATCCTCGAGACCGGAGCAGCTGCTTGCGGAACGAGACCACCGTTTGAAAGACATCGCTCACGTGTTCGGACGTGGTTACAAAAGTCCAAGCACCGAGCACACAGCCGCACCCCCCTCCCCCCCCCCGACCCCCTCTTGCTCCTCTCCCACCATTACGCCTGCCAACTACCGCTCCAACTGAGCGTAATCGGTAGCCTGGCCGGCGCTCGCTAAAAGAGGCGCGTGCCACCTGGCACGGCGGCGAGCGGCGTTGGCACGGACGCGGCCGGTGCGCTGGGCGGCGGCCGCGCTTGTCGGCACCAACGCAAGCACAGCTCCGACACGGCAATAGGATGTGGGTGTTAAACGGCGTCCTCGGTGCGACCGCGTCTCGAGGGGCCGCTGCAGGGAACCAGCCTGGAGTTTGAGCAGACCGGACCGCCGTGGGACGATCGCCGCAACGTTTCCCCCCACCCCGCCCCTCCTCCCATTGATGTTTTGTGCACAAGCACCAAGACAAAGATCGGCCGTATATACCCTTTACAGACTGTTGGAGCTGTTGTCGTTCACACCACCCCCCCCTCTTGCATACCCGTGCCGGCCTTCACAGGCGCTCGCTAACAACACACTTACAAGCGTGCCGCGGACACTCACGCCAGGGAAGGCGTGAGTGGGTGGGCTTGCGGGTAGGCTGGCGAGTGATCTCGTGGGCGAGCTATCGGGTGGACTAGCGGCGAGGCGAGTCGGTGGGCTAGTCGGTGGGCAAGCGGGTGGCTTAGCAGGTGGGTTTGTAGATGATGTTGTTGAGTGGGCTGGTGGACAGGATAGGAGGCGACTAGGCTAGCGGGCGGGCTAGAGGGTACGGATGTACATTGAACTTCTTTCGCAAAGTAACATAGCCAACCGTGCTAACCGCAGGGCGGGCTAGCGGACGGGTCGTCGCGTGGGCCATCACGCGGGGCCAGCAGCCTCACCGGCGATTGATGAGGTAGTCTTCGAGGATGTCGAGGCAGCGCACCATCTGCGAGAAGACGAGCACCTTGTGCCCGCCGGCCTTGAGTTTGGGCAGGAGTTTGTCGATCAGCACCAGCTTGCCGGCCGCCTGGATCATGGCCTGCAGGTGGAAGTCCATGGCGTCCACCCCGTGCGACTCGCGGAAATCCTCCAGGATCTTCTCCTCCGCACCTGCGTGCAAGGTCACAAGGTCACGGGGTCACAAGGTCATGGTGAGTCGTGGCTGAGAGAGAGGGAGTGGTCCGTGGCGTCGGAATCGCCGCACGAGGAATCTGTTTTTTTTTTGGTTCGTCTGTGCCGTACGAAAGGTGTCCTCGGGTGACCCCCGCAGCAACTAGAGACGCCAACACTCGCGACAATGAATCGCCGGGAAAGGCAAATCATAACACCACTAAGTAGTGAGCGATCGCAACGTGGCGAGATGTTAACGACCTCGCCTGGTATACAGGAGGTCGTGGATTCGATCCCAACCCTGACGCCTGCTGCTGAATATTTAGAGTTTGCATGTTCTCCCCGTCGTCGTGTGGATTTTACTCGGGGTCCTCCGGTTTTGTCTTCCACTTTTAGAAACATGTGTTGAGTATTTCGATAATTTGGCTGCTATAAATGTCCACACAATAAGCCACTTTAAATTTTGATTTAAAGCTTTCGTGACTGCAGTAATTCATATTCTTAGCTCTTTCGGTAAAGTCACGTTGAAGGGAAACAATAAAATAATAATAAAATATATATAAAACAATAAAAAATTCTCACGACGTTTCGACCATAACACAAACGGTCGTCATCAGGTGTGACGACCGTTTGTGTTATGGTCGAAACGTCGTGAGAATTTTATTATTGTTTTATATATATTTTATTATTATTTTATTGTTTCCCTTCAACGTGACTTTACCGAAAGAGCTAAGAATATAATAAGCCACTTTATTGAGCTTCCATTTGTGGCCAGGTTGCTTCTTAAAAATAGCTATATAGCTCAGTGGGCCTTACCTGGTAAAATAAAACGTCTTTTATAACGTCTGATTTATTCATTTATGAGCTTATAGCCCCTTGTCACATTCACTGCCGGATGAATACCTCACCGCAGAGTTATGTGTAAGTCACGGTGGCCGTTTGACCATACTTCATCAGCTGGTTGGTGAAGTGGGGGGGGGGGGGGAGGTGGTCAGCTTGTTCAGTTGGGATGTCCTTCTCCACTGACGTCAGCCGTGGCCGGGAATTGGGCCACCTGGTACCGCAGCGCGGTGCGGTAGGCGGACGACTGCTCCGCTACCAGTTCCACCGCGCTCTCCATGATGCCGAAAACACTCACAAACCCCCCAATGTTTATTTCTGTTTAGAACCCACAGTGGGCAGACGAGCTGCAAAAGAGTTAACCAATTCACCCGTTACACAGCACCAATCGTTACCCCCGACAGCCAATTAACGCACATCTGACGGATCGAAAGGTGGTGGAACAGATTCAGGCTGTACCACCTGCAACGGGGAGGAGACACCACACGGTCGCGGATCGTATCTTTTATGATTTAAGATCACGGTTGCCGTACTCAGGCCTCTGGGTACCAGAAACGCCAAGTGGCCGGTGACAAACAGCCCTAATTTCAAGGCGTGATGGATAAAGAGCAAACGATTTCCTTGAATTGAGCAAAGGGTTAACCACCGTGAGGGCGTTGGGATACTCCCAAGCGGAGAGCAGTCCGAGGGAATGAATCAGAATATCAGAATTGGAATATTTATTTGTACAGGAGGAATCCGATGTCCGGGAGTGTGTTGAGCGAGCGAGTGAATGAGTGGGCGAGTGGTTGAATGAGTGAGTGGGTGCGAGTGGGGGTGTTGCTGTGACCTGCAGTGTGGCAGATGAGACGATGACAGTCGGCAACGAGTTAACGTCACGGCAACGGTTACCAAGTCAGTAGCGATAGAAGAGCGATACGGAGGCGACTGATTGCCGGTCGAGTGAGCGAGAGATTTCAGTTAATTGGCGAGCGCTGGCTTATCAACCACCCTGACTGCTTTACTCCAAATTCTATCCCAGTGCAGTGAGCTGGAACCAGGGGTTCTGGTCGCCACCACAGGCAATAATAGCCAAAAAGTGCAGCCCTGCATCTGCTTGCTCACGCCACTGCTGGTGAAAAGGGGCCTCCACAACAGCAAACTCTAGAGGGGGTATTTGCTCTACTCTCGTATGTGTCTGCATGTTGAACTTCTTTCGCACCGTACGTAGGTGGAAGGACCGCAAACTAGCAACTCTTCCCGCACTGACCAGACGTGTTCGCAGATTCTGGCGTACCCACACTTCACCCCACCACACGCGGCCTTGCCGATCGCCCGACTGTGACGCACGCATTAACGTGCCGCTGACCGTCAACACCGCGTCAGCGTCCGACGCCCGCCACCAGCCCCCCATCCCCCCCCTGGGTGCGACGACCGTCAGCCTGCCAGCGTCGTACCGTTGATGAGGTACGGGTGGTTGCAGCACTTGCGCAGCTCCATCATGGTGTTCATGAGGTTGGGCAGGTTGGCCTGGCCGCCCGACGCGCCCTTGGCCAGGAAGGAGAAGTTGCGCTCCAGGATGGCGCGGTAGTACTTCTTCTGGATGTTGGTGAGCTCCACCTCGACGATCGTCTCCTCCTTGGGCGCCAGATTCTTCTCCACGTCCTCCTTGAGACGCCGCAGCATCATTGGCTTCAGGATGGCCTGCAGCTTCTGCACCTGTGGGGCCGGCGAGAGGGGAGGGCACGGGTGGGGGGGGGTCGGCGTCAACTCGGCGACGCGCCCCGGCGGGGGAAGGAGAGTTGGAGTCGCCGTGGTGACGCCGACACAACGACGGCGACGCCGGCACGGGAACTGAATCGCGGACGGTTTTGTGACAAAGAAGCGGGCACGGAGGGAGCAGCGTCGGAGGTGGGGTTAAACGAGGTCGGATTATGTTCAGCGAGGGGAGAGCTCGAGTACCAGGGACTGATAGGTTACGTTTAGGGGTAACGTTATGATCAAGGGTGGGACCAGCCATTGGTTCTGATGAAACCCCTATGACCTTAACCATGACCAACGATTTTATTTTTATTTTACCAGGTAAGGCCCACTCAGCTTTAGAGCCCTTTATCAGAAGCGACTTGGCCACAAATTATAGCTCAACGAAGTGGTTTATCATGTGGACATTTGTAGCAGACAAACACTATAAACGTGTGGAGGGGAAAACCCAGAGAAAAATCCACGTGACCACGGGGAGAGAGAGAGAGAGAGACACCTGAAACTCCAAATATACAGCAGCAGGCGTCAGGGTCGGGATCGAACCCACAACCTCCTTCATACCCAGCGGCAGCGTTAACATCTCGCCACCGCAGCACCCCACCAGCCACTCGTACTAGTTGGTTTAATGGTAAGGGTTGAATGGGCAGGACATGTACGAGTAGCTGTTGGCGAATTGGTTCGGGTCAGGAGTTCGGAGTGGCCTGGTTCAGACGTGCGAGACATTTCGCTTCACACGCCGAGGGGGTGTTGTTCGTGGCAAAACGTCTCTGACAATCCAAAGAAGCTCCCCCAACACGCGTGGAGCCAAAACGTCGGGAGGTCGTGCCCAACGACTCGCCGGTTACTGAGCGGGGGGGGGTGACGGCGCTTGCCTGCTCCTCCGTCTTGAGGTCGCCGTACTCCTCGAGGAACGCCGGCTCCGACGGGAAGCGCGCCGGCTCCAGGAAGTTGAGCAGGCTGAAGAGCTCCTCCACGGTGTTCTGCAGCGGCGTCCCCGTCAGCAGCACCTTGTGCTCCTGGTTTCGTGCGCACGCAAGGAAGGTTTGACCGGGACGTTAGGACGAGGCGCCAGAGAACTTTCCCGGTACTTCCGATTAGCACGCTCGGCCACGTACGGTGCGCGAAAGGCGTTCAACATACGTACACGCAGCACATACACGAGATACGCCAACCAAAAACGCTGAGAGTGTTGTGCCGACTTTTGGTCAGTGTTGAATCTACAAAAAGTTCACCGATGAACCGGAAAGACCCCGAAGGACATGGAATGTCTCGGTGAGTGAGTGGAATGTCTCGGTGAGAAAAGGAAAAATCTCGCGCCCAGAGAGGAGCCGGCGCGGGGGCCATCACGGCGGGTGGTTTTCAAACGGCTCTTGCCGAACCGGAAGCAAATGGCGATCCCGCTGGCCTCACAAGACACCTGAACCCGGCTCGGGGCCAAGCAGGGCCAAGGATGGGGAGGATGACGCGTTGATCTAGCGAGACCTCAGTGGGTAGGACAACGCGAGGACGTGGCGTCACCGCGTCTCGGCACCAGCGGCAGTGGAAATATAAATCATAATCGGTTGTATAGCGGAGAGGTACGACGAGTGAGACGGAGAGAGGGCCTCGGAGGGACAGGGGTGGTGTGATCCCTGGAGGGACAGGGGAGGTGGTGGTGGGCCCCGAGGGTTACAGGGGTGGTGGTGGGCCCTGGAGGATGGCCACCCACCAGATTGAGCTGCTTGAGCCCCTCGAGGAGCTTGCAGTTGCGGTTCTTGAGGCGGTGCGCCTCGTCGATGATGACGCAGCGCCAGCCGATGTCGCGCAGCTCGGGGCAGTCGGTGAGGATCATCTCGAAGGTCGTGATGATGGCGTCGAACTTGTATGCGCAGGGAATGGCGCGGCCCTGCCCAAGGAACGCACGGGCCGGTTAAGGCGCCAGCGATTTGTGCAAAGCCCGGTCCGACGGGGGTCGGCAACCACATCCAGAAAACCTCTCGCTCATAATCGAGGTTTTTTGTGTTGGATCGCGTAAATATAATAAATGTTGTGTCGTTAAAACCCGCCACCACCCGACACGGCCAACTAGTAAACGTTGCCGTGTAAACAGAACGTGCCAATTCGTCACTAGTACAGCACGCCGGTGTGTTGGAGAGCCAAGCCACAACATTTAGCATCCGTGTTAAACCTCTTGCTGTTAGTATGGATATTTTAGCACCTCCGATTGTTACGGTTGGCTACGGACGGTGCAAAAGAAGTTCAACGTACAAACATAGAGTTCAGTCTACCAGTGACGTATAATCGGTGAGGAATGAATCCCCGGGTGGAATGATTCACCCGTGGTGCTCTCCCCCCCCCCCTCGTCCAAACCGGACCCCGGTAATTCAATGAACTCCCGAGATTCCACGTCACTATTCCGTGTACGAATTGCTGTAGTTTCTGTTATATTTTGTTTAAACACATTGTGGCTAATGTAGTGACCACTATCGGCTGAAGGAGTCACGAGAACCGATGACATCCCGTGTATCATGAACTCGATCATCAATTTGAATCTACAAAATAATTTTGACTCGATTTAAATAAACCCTTTGCCGGCACCACGAGCTCTGACCAACCCACAACCCACCTCGTGACACCATCTTTTTTGTCGAGTTTTCGACGCCGCATCTTGGGTGACACGTGGGTACAAAGCCCGTCCCCCCCCTTCCAAATATATTTTGGCCAGCGCGGAAGAGCAGGCGGTGGGAGATGCTCTCGTTGTTGGGCTCTCAAGCGCACCCTCAATGAGCTCCCTCTAGCGCAAGTCCAGTTGCGTCGTGACCGTCTGCCGTGAATTGCGATCGCGATACCCGGTCACGCGTTTTGTGTAGCAAGGTGGGGGACTCACCTGCTCGTCGCGGTGGTGCATCTCGTACTGCTGGATGATGTGGCGGCTCGCCAGGCTGCCGTGGTACACGATGGCGTTCAGGTCGGTCCACGTGCGGAACTCCCGCTCCCAGTTAGCGATGGTGGAAAGCGGCGCGATGATGAGGAACGGCCGACGGATGCCCACGTACACCATCTCCTGCAGGAACGTGATCGACTGGATCGTCTTTCCCAACCCCATCTCGTCCGCCAGGATGCAGTTTTGCCTGTGGGGGACACGGGACGTATGAACGGACGGCCGGATAGACGGACAAATCGGACATACGGAGAGAGACAGACAGACGAAACGATGTATAGACACACAGACAGACAAATGGACAGACAGACAAATGGACAGATGGAAATTAAGCCAGGCAGACCGACAAACCGACGCAAAGATGGGGGACCGACGGATGGACAGACAGTTAGTCGGACAGATGAAACGAACAAACGGAAAAACACACACGGACAGAATGACGGAAAAACAGACTGACAGACAGACGGGCGCCCACGGTGTAAATGGCGCGAGCAGTAACAGCACGTGGCGTCCCCGCCATCCCGTGGGGAGGAGAGAGGACGTGGGGGGGGGGGCACTCACTTTTGGTACCAGTTGAAGAGCAGCCAGTTGAGGCCCTCCAGCTGGTACTCGCGCAGCTGGTTGCCGTTCTTGTAGTCGCGCGAGCGCTCCAACTTCACCCACTCGTTGGCCGGCGGCCGGTCCTGCAAGGCGGTGGGCGGGGGGGGGGCACGGGAACGCATTGAGGGCTGAGCGGATCAAGCAGTGGGAACGCCACCCCACCCACTCACAACAGGCGGTATACCGGCAGTCCTCGACTTACGAACAACAGGGTTACATTCCTGAGAGCCGATCGTAAGTCGGTTAGAATCTCTCAGAACTCAATGTTTGATTGCACTTACGGGTAAGTGTTATAAAACGCGTTACGGTTCGTTTTGTGATTTCTACGATTTCTTACCTTTTTAAAAATGTATTAGTTTGTATTAAAAAAAATGTCTTTCCCCGATGCGTTACGTCTGCCACGGAGACAGAGTGTGTGTTTTTTGTTGATGAAACCAGAACTTAAGAGCTTCCCTCGCAGGGTCCTTCAAAATAAATTAAAACTCAACTGTCAAGAAAGAGAAGCGTGGACACACTCATAAGGCGAGATATTGTACATTTGCATGTAACACTAATAAATACTGCATAATAAAAAACGTTAAATAAAGTAACATGAAAAAAAGTCACGTTTATCGCCTCGAGTCCTGGCGATGGCTTGCTTGTCGGAGACGCCGCGACTCATTACATCCCGCGGAGGATCGCTCCGCCGAGCAAAACAGCTCCGCGAGTCGGTTCGCGAGTACGACCGAACGTTCGCAAGTCGGATGGTCAAAAATAATCACGCCTTATGGCGGTTCGTGCGTAAGTGGGACGTGCGTATCTCGGGGACTGCCGGTAGATACAAGCGTGCCCGGCACATATCGCAAAGACAAAGATCCCCCACCCCCCCCCCTGTTTGGCCTCAGACTGTTGAGGAAAGTGCTGTTATAGCGAGTAGCACCTATGAAGGCTGGCATGGCACTGGTGGGGGGGGCCAGCACCAAACCCGGCCACATTTTTCTGCCCACAGGCGATGTTTACACACTGCACCAGGTCCTCATTTGAGGCCGAGTCGACCTAGGGGAGGCCCAGGACCAGTTCATATCATCGTCACTGGCGTTGGCCTTGAGCGGGATTCGAACTCGGATCGCTGGGTTCAGTTGCGCAGCACGCTAACCGCTGTGCCACCTCTCCCCACGTATAACACAAGCACACATTCTCAAATACAAGTGCTCAGATAATGCACACACGCAAACACAAAAGTACAAATAAACAAAGATCCCCATATAGCCTCATTACACAGAGGGTAATGTGGTTAGCGAGCACCTATTAGGGTTGGAACGGTAAACGAGGTGATGATGCCAGTAGCATGCCCGGCCCAGCTGTCTCCCCAGTGCAAACACGCACAAATGCTCGTAAGCATGCGCATACACACCCAAATGCATTTATGTGCACACAAGCACACACAACCGCACGCACAATGTATGTGCGCACACACGCTCACGCACGCCGATGAATGAATGAAGGCATGTGCGCACAGACGGACGCAATGGAAATGCACGCATGCACCGCGCGCACACACACACATACACGCATATACACACACGCATATATACACACACGGATATACACACACGCATATACACACACGCATACACACACACGCATATACACACGTGTGGGCGTGGGCAAAAACAAACATCGGTGAGTGCTTGGTAGTCCAAATCACAGACCACGGATCGGACCAGAATTAAACACTGCCCTCACTCACCACCCCCACCGACGCCTCTCCCCCCTCCTCACCACCAGCCTCACCACCATCCTCACCCCAACACCGCCGCCTCCCTACGGGGGGTCCCCCAATTTCCACGTCTGCCAGACTTCCTTTTGCACGTGGAGTCCCGACGACGTCAATTAGCGCTCGACGTTACTTTCGCGCGCCTCCCACGCGGCCCGCGGCAGCTCCACCGCCGTCACAGCTGCGTGCGGGGGCCGCTTTTGACGGCTGGCACCGGGTGCTCGCCAATCCGGTTGGCGCTGCCATCGTGGGCTGGCGCACATGGCCAGTCCGCTAGCCCCCACCCCCCCCCCCAAAGTGATAACTCGAGGTGAACTCCTCTCTCTCTCTCATCTCTCCGAGCGAGCGGAGAGAGGGCACGCGGAGTGTTGTACCACGACTGTGCCCAGTGCATGTAGTGCCAATACGGGGGGGGGGGGCAGCCATGCCATTCTGGTAGTCAGCAGAGATCTCCTCAATATCGCTTTAACTCCTCAAGCCATCCACAAGCTCACTCGCCAACCTTGGCGCGAACACAGAAACACGCGCACGGATAAATGCTGCCCATCAACTCCACACCATACGAAAGAAGAAAACGTAAGCATGGGCACTCTGCGAGCCCACGGTACCAGTCGGGTGGGAGTGTAGTTTCAGCAGGAGTGGAAGTTTGCAGGGTCACTCCGGACCGGACAACTCTAGTGGAGTTTCATAAAAAACCACACCCACTCTGGACCGTACCACTCTGGTGGTCACACACACACACCACCCCCACTCTGGAGCATACCATTCTGGTGGTGTCCAGTTTGCAGGTGCGTAGTTGCTCGAACTCGGTGATTTTGGTGGCGTCGACGTCCTCCCGAAGCTCCCAGGTGCTCTCCTCGTACGGCAGGGAACACCACTTCACCAGGAAGTACGTCACCGGCTGCAGGCGCACACACACACACACACGCATAAACACAACAATCCCCCGTGTAACCTTGAATAGACTTTTGGGGCAAGGCAATATCACATGTAAACAGAACCCCGTTCTGCCCTGTTACATATAATAAACGTTTTTCAATCATCAGCCAAACTGGCTTTCCACACCAATGTTTTGTGTGTAGTGTTGTTGTCCTTCCCCCGCATCTCCGATTAGCACGATTAGCTACGTACAGTGTGAAAGAAGTTGTACATACACGCATACAACATTCAGCAGCAGCATTAGTTTAAGGAGGCAATTTCAAAATTGGTTTTGCCCTCCTCAGGCCTCATCGGCTGACCCAAGCTTGGGTTGCCACATGTTATTGGCATGACCACCTGCACTAAACTATTTAACTCAAAAGGCAAGAGAGTGCACACAAAGTAGAGATGCGTCGTTTATCACGGAAGGATCGCCCGAGGTAGTCACGTTGTGTAACGGACTCTGCTCCGGTGTCTCCACGTGTTTAAATCATCGGCCTGCTGGGGCGAGAGCTCTGTCTGCGAGCACATATTAAGGTCGCCGCAGTGCACGGGGGGGGGGTGGTGGGGGCGGGGTTGGTGTGTGGCAAACACCATGCCCAGCCACCTTTGTCTCTCTGGCAGCAATTTTTTCAAGAACCCGCGTGACCAGCATGGGGGAAGTATGGTCAAACGATTCCCCGTGACAATTGTTACAAAAAATAAAACTGAACCACCGAGAAGATTTAAATTTTAATTGGTGCTCCGAGGCGGGGAGTTACAACGGCACCGGAACGCAAGGCGCCAAAACCACGGCGCCGGGGAGCAACGCCGAGCGGCACAACACGGCGCTGCGTTTGAGAAAACACCGCTAAACGCTGGCTAATTTAAATCTTTAATAACAACGTTTAATAAATAACAGTGTAGGTCCCACTCACACGCGCACATGACAAAACACAATTTACGCGCGCACGTGGCAAGCGAACAGCTTCGCCGGGTTAATTAATTCGTTTCTCAACCGCCATGCGCACCAACACCACCACCACCACCACCGTGAGCGCTCCGATAGCCTCGCGCGCTGCTTGTGCGGCTGCCGAGCGCTCAAAAACGTTTTTTGCTGCCTACGCTTCTGCCACCACCATCACCACGATAACCTAACCAACCCCACCGTCACTACCACGTTTACCGAACAGCTACCGTGATAACCTGACCACCACCACCGCCGCCGCCGCCGCCGCGACAATGCACCACCGGCATGGCCAGCACCAATCATCGGACCATCACCACCTCCACCACTAACATTAACGCCGCCAACACGGTCACTGCTACCCACTGCCAAAGCACCATGACTGCTGACAACACTACTGCCACACCACCATCGCCCTTCCTCCCATCGCCAACCCCACTCCAACTGCCCACACCACACTACCGGCACTACTATCATCACCAGAACCACTACCACCAACAGACAAAGATCCTCCCCATATAACCAGAAGATACTTTTGGGGCAGGTGCTGTTAGCGAGCACCAATGAAGGCCGGCACGGCACACAAGGGGGTGGGGGGTGACTAACAACACGCCCGGCCGCCTTTGTCTTCCCAGTGGCTGATGTTTTCACACTGTGCCAGATACTGATTAAAGGTTGAATCGACCTAGGGGGGGACCAAAACCGGTTTGAATATTCACCACCGTGATTGGTTGTGAACGGGAATTTAACTTGGGTCGCTTGGTTCGTAGCGCAGTTGCGCTAACCACTACGCAACCGCTCTCCCCATTACTAATACCACCGACCACTATCACCCAGCACAACAAACCCTGCCTCACTGTGACCCCCCCCTTTAAACCTTCACAGCCACCCTCCCTCCCATCACTTCTCGCTGGGCTGACACCCCCCCCTCCCCTCCCCCACCTCCTCTCCCCCCCTGTTTACACCCCCCTCCCCCCCCGGGAGCCCCTGCTGCCTGCTCTTGATTAAAAACCCTGTACGCGCCGCGCGTGCGCGAGCACCGTGTGTTTGGGCGACAGATGGCTTATTAATCAGCGAAGCGCGCTCCGAAAAAACCCCAAAGCAAGGGTCCTTAACCCGTGTCTGTGCACGCGGTGAGGACGCGTGGACCGGCGCACAGGCGTCGAGCGGCACCGCGCCTCCACGCGGTGCACAGAATCGGTGGGGAGCATTCTTCCGATAGACGGGAAGACAGTCGGGCATCTGTCTCTACGCGAGTCTATGGGCCCCCCGATGTGAGCATGAGAGGCGGTGGGTCTCTACGCGAGTCTATGGGCCCCCCCCCTATGCGAGCATGAGAGTCTTGGACGGCGGCAGGGAGCCAACAGCACGGACTGCGGAGTGGGGGGCGGGGGGGCAATTCCCGGGCCATGTGGTAGCAGAGGAGCGAGCGACCTCCCTCCGATGAAACATAAGAATAGGTTTCAAGCTTTCGTGACTGCAGGAATCCATACTCTTTGGTTCTTTCGATAAAGTCACGTAGTTAGAAATAAAATATAATCAAATAAATCACGACGTTTCGTTCGCAACACAAGCGGCCAACGACCGCTTGTGTTGCGAACGAAACGTCGTCATTTATTTTATTTCTGACTACGTGACTTTACCGAAAGAACCAAAGAGTGGAGTATAAAAATAGGTGCTTTACCCTTTCCGGCAATGACACAGAAGGTTTTAAGATGTTCAAACACTAAATAGAAACCTTTTGTGCAAGGAATCAAGCATGCATTAAACCACACATACTTGTGGCAAAACATGCAAACAAACACGTTCTGATAATGTATGATGCATTGTCTTTGTAACTGATTGGCCTACACCAGAAACAGCCGTCTTTATGGCCTAGTCTCACCAGTGTTAGATCAGAGAACGCCAAAAGGCGAACAGTAGAAAGGCAATAAAAGTATCGGAACACTTACAGCTCGGGTAAAGCAGTTATATCTATGGGATACCTTTCTGCGAGCATCCAAAATGATGAAAAATAAGAACGGGTACTCCCAATACCAATTCCCGTGACCCACTCCGACCACACCCGGGCACTTGCAGGCAAAGCCCTCCCACCGCCCCCGAGCACGCGCCAGCCTCAAAGCCTGCTTAGCGCTTCCGAGGTCCGACGAGGTGACGACTCGGTCAAGGCCTGACGTTGCAGGCGAGTCGTTGTGGACATACAGCGGGGCACAACGTGCACGGGACGCTCGGCTTTGGTGTTTTGGAGATGACCTGCTTACTCTTCACGTCACAACCTCTACGCCGCATGCGAAAGTGCGATTGTAAACTTATTTTCTCATCTTCATTTATGTTTATGGAGAGCTCCTCTGCTCAAAGCGCTCTCGTTAACGTAGTTGAAAAGCTGTCACAATAGCCGAGTGGTTTTAGATGGCAGGGGGCAGTAAAAGCGTCGAGGAATGAGTGACCGTAACAGAGGGCCACGTGGGGGTCACAAAAGGGCGACAGGGGAGGGACAGGATGGAGCGGAGGGACGAGGAGAGGGAACAGGAAGGGAATAGGCGATGGAGAAGAGGTGGCGAGGTTTTGAGAGAGGAACGGATGGAGGTAAAGAAGGGGGACCCCGCTCAATGTACAGGGGAAGTTGATTCCAGTGGTTGAGTGCAAGGAGGGAGAAACCCGCTAAAAACAGCTGATTAACCTCCACCGGAAAGGTGCAAGTGAGGTGGGCGAACAGACACACAGACACACACACACACACACAGGTGTGCACACCAACCCATAGCAGCAGGTGTCTGCCCACACCACTTGGTGTCCCGTCTACCCCACGCGGTGTCTTCCTACCACACAAGGTACCCCCCCCCCCCACCTACCCCACCCCCCGGTGTCTCTACCCCCACCAACAGGTGTCCCCCCCCACCCCATCACCAGGTGTCCATGCCACACCACCACCAACACCACCAGGCGTCCACACATCCTCCGCGCTCACCTCCCCGCTGTCCTTGTCGGTGCAGTGGGAAACCTCGAGGATCCTGTCCACCTCCACGTAGTCGGGGTTGAAAGGCTCGTCGTCCATCTGGCACGCACGCACGCACACGCGCCGGGGGGTGGGGTACGGATGTTA
Source organism: Petromyzon marinus (assembly GCF_048934315.1). Classification (NCBI taxonomy): domain Eukaryota; kingdom Metazoa; phylum Chordata; class Hyperoartia; order Petromyzontiformes; family Petromyzontidae; genus Petromyzon; species Petromyzon marinus. The sequence continues at coordinate 9,604,864 of NC_133720.1, forward strand.
GGGACGACGTCGGCAAGGTGACGACAACAAGCGGGTAGACAACAGGGGGTCGACGCAAAGGGACAACAGCGCCGAGAGGGGGGTGGGGATAGCGATGGCACCGTGGCGATTGGGGTGCGGCGGCACGCGGGGCGATACCGGCAGCGCCGGGAGGGGTGGCGGTCGGGGGGGGTGGCAGCGGAGCGGTGCGGAGTGGGGGCGACCGTCAGGCGTGGGAGTTTGGCTACGAGAGGGGAAACCTTCGGATTCCTGCAGTATAATGCAGATTCTGATTCTGAATGTTCAGCTCGTTGGAGGGAGCGGCTCAATAGCACGGGTTTTGTGCAGAGCGCAGCTGCTCCGGCTGTTTAACGGTTCGCTCATCGGCGACGTACGGTGCGAGGGAAGTTCAACATGCAGACATACAATTTTACACGTGAGCTTTCGCGGCAAAAATTATTCATAAAGGTTTTTTTGGGTTGGATCACGTAAATACAAATGTGTCGTTAAACCCGCCACCACCCGACACAGCCAATTAGTAAGGTTTGTCACGTAAACAAAACGTGACAATTAGTTACTAGCTCAGCACACCGGTGTGTTGGAGAGTAAACCCACTACAAGATTTACAATTTGATTACCGTGATGTTTCGCTGGCGATTTAAACATCCAGCGTCGTCAGGTGATTTTTGGTGGCGGGTTAAGGACGCATATATATATTTACGCGATCTAACCCAAAACAAAAACCTTCATTATGAACGCCTGAAAGCGAGTTCTGACCCCAACCACTTGCGGTTTCTGGACCGACCTCAACAACGTCCACAGCAGCCACCTGTGTGCCTGTATCGTGAGCCAAGTTTTATCGGCGCGATGTCCCGACGTTTCGCTCCACGGGCTTGAGAAGCCGCGGGGGGGGGCCACGTGGAGCGAAAACGACGGTTGGCAAACGACGCGCGGTACAAAGGCAGAAACATGCCGGGGGAGCTGCGCGAGAATCCACATTAATGTTTGTACCATTACAGCCCAACCGGCTACCATTACGCCCGGTTATTAAATCGGCAACAGATGCCGTACAACCGCCCCTCTTAAGACTCGCGCTTCGCTCATCCTCGCCCAGCCACGGAGACCGGGAGGGGGGGTGGGGCTCGCCACCACGGAGAGGAATTAATGCTACGGGACCTCGGTTGCGATTGCTTCCTCTACCCCGTGATTCGTGTTCACTCGCACCCAGCGGCTGGATGGAGTCGCTCAGACTTTCTTTACGCCAAATGACCCCACTTCCCGTAGTTTTGGTGAGCATCATCGACGGACCGCGGACTCTCTCCAGCCCACGCAACTCGACGCACGCTCACTTCCCCAACTGGGTTGCTACGAGCACTCTCAACCCTCTCCATCACGCAAGCCAAGCAGGGTTGCGCCTGGACAGCCCTTCCAAGGACAACCTGCCACGCCTGTGGTTGCGGTCTGCCCGGCTGTGGCTACACGACGTGCAGAAATGTTGTCGTGCTGCATGTCTACGCTCCCCAGCCTCGCAAACCCACAATCGGCGGCGTGGCGAAGTACAGACAAACGACCGCCGCGGATCAGCAATTCTATCGTCTGCACACCGGAACCCTCCAAGCCAGTCGCCCAGGCGTACCGCTGGGGCAGACAACGCGGGCAGTGGTCACAGCTCCAGTGGGCTCCTCTCAACGCAAGCGCAGCCACCTCAACTCGGCAGCGCCGGTTGCAGATTTACCAGGTGGGGGGGGGGAGCTCCAATCGGAACAGCATGACAGACAGGCGGGCGAAGCCGGACTACCCACACCCCCCGCCCACGCCACCAAAAAGGGCTGTCGACTCGAGCGCCAGCGCACGCTCCCTCGCTCCGCCGAGTTCGAGTGTGCCGAATGACCGCGGTGGGTCCGGCGCCCCCGGAGGACGGGGGAGCGCCCCGTGCCGGGATTGAGAATGCCGCGACTCTCTCGCTGGCTTTCGTGCGCCGCAAACCGCTCCCCTGCCGCCCGGAGCCGTCGCCTCCGCGCGGCGATTACAGCGCCGGGGCCACAGAGAGCCAATTAACGGCGCCCGGGCACCTGATCGGCCTACTAATGAGCCAGGTCCGCCCGCTCCCACGCATCGACGCCATTAGGAAGCAATTAGCAGTCGCGCGCGCGCGCACGCACGCCGCGTCAAAGCGGGCCTCCGGGGGTTAACAGCTTGGCCCCCGGTGCGAGCAAGCCGCCACCAACGTCGGCGTCGCCGGTACGGCGCCAGCGCCGGGGACGGCGCGGGACCGCGATCGGCAACTATTGACACCGTCACCGCGGGGTCGCGCCGGGGGCCGGTGGGCGTCCCCAACGCGGCCGTGTGCGCGGGCGGCCAAAGCTCCTCGACGCGTCGCTGGCGCGCGTCGGCGCACGTGCGATCCGCGCCGGATTTCGCCAAGAGCGGCCCCCGGGGGAGGAAGGAGTTAAACCGCTTAAGATTAGTGGGCAGCCTGTCCTACGGCTCGCACGGGACGTGTCCTCACTCACCTCGACCCCCCCGCTCAAGACATTCACCGACACTCGCGTCTCTTCATCGGTCACCGTCCAAATTCGCTGCCCTAGGAACTCCTGACAGCCGAGTTAGATTCCCGGGCCCACCATTAACATGGGTGGAGGATACCTTAACCCGCCCTGGGCTTTCCACCTAACGTTGACTCGGCTTAAAATGCATACCTGGTGCGATGAGTGCATGGCGCAGCGTGTAAACATCGCCACGAGGGAGACAAAGGAGGCCGAGTGTGGCGCTGAAAACACCGTCGCCTCGTTGCGCCGCCGTGCCGGCCTACATAGACTAACAGCACCGCCCCCCAAACAGCTTGTGGCGTGCTACACGGGGGGGGGGGGGGGGGGGGGGGGGACCACCTTTGCCTGCACACTTGTAGCAATCCCAGAGGCGTCGCGCACACGCACACACGCGAGGTTTTGTCCGACTCCTCGGAGCTCTGTGCCAGGTCACACAGCAGCGGACGGCAAGGCGCTTACAACCGAGCGGTCGGCAACGACGTGGGCCATTCAATTATCACTCCCAACAAAATTAAATTAATTAAAATTAAGGCGAAAATTTGCATGCAGATTCCAGACACTTGTAATGAAATTTCCTGATGTCATCAATCCAATTACCGCCATCATTAATGCCCGATTAAATTCCAATCTCGGTCACCGCTGGGGTGCGCCGCATGAATTCGTAAAAACTGTGCCGGGCGGGGGCGGCACCCCCCCCCCCTTCTCCTCCCTCTCCCTGCCACTTACACCCCCCCCCTACCCCACCGGAAACCTGGTGTGCGAGTTTGAAGCAGCAGAGGCGGAATCTCAAACCCAGGCTGCACTGCACAGTGAACTCCACCGAGACAAAATTAATAATCACGATACCACGTTGGCAGCAGTGGTATGTATTCAGTTTAACACGTAGGGTTTTGCGACCAAAATTATTCATAATAAAGGTTTTTGGGTTAGATCGCGTTATTTATAAATGTGTCGTTACCCTCCGCCACCCGACACGGCCAAACAGTAAAAAATGTGCCACGTTTATTATGAAGTGGTATGTATTTCGAACTTCTTTCACACCGTACGTAGCCAACCGTCGGAATCGGAGGTGCGGGATTTTTATTTTACCAGGTAAGGCCCACTGAGCTATATAGCTCTTTTTCAGAAGTGACCTGGCCACACGTGATAGCTCAAGGAAGTGACTTATCACGTGGAAATCTATACCAGCCAAATACTCTAAACGCAAGCAGATTATAAATGTGGAGGGAAAAACCAGAGGGCCTGAAGAAAAATCCATGCGACCACGGGGAGAGACATGTAAACTCCAAATATACAAGTGACAAGGTCGGGATCGAACACACGACCTCCTGTATACCAGGCGAGGCAGTTAACACATCGCCACCCTGGCACCCTCATATACTGTGTTTATATTTTATGTAAAGAGATAGATATGGGAGGACACACACTCCGATTATTTACGTATCGCCTCCGCTAAGACAACTAGTCATTGCCAAGAAAGGTTACCTTATATTTATACAAATTCATATTTCCACACACACACAGGGCTTTCTGACGAGATGTGCACGTGGGGTGGGGAAAGTGGGCCAGCGCAGGCCGACAGGCGCGCATGCACCCGGCACGCTCTTCGGCGGAGAAGATCAGAGGGCCCTCCCACCTCAAAAACCTCACTTGGATTTTTGCGCGACCGCGTCAGATCCCTTTTTCTGTACGAGAACCCCCGCCCCCACATTTCCGTGGAATATTTCTGTAAAACTAACTTGGTCATTGTGATAGACAATCGCGGTCGGGACGGAATCGGCCCGAGCTGATTCGCGCCGCAGGGCATCTGTTATTTGAACGCTGATTAGTGTTTGCGCAGTATTGTTCATTTCTTGCATGGGTGGACGACGTGGTTGTTTTTCCCTTCGATTTCCATTTTGCAAAAATTGACGTTTACTTTCATTTGTTTTGCTTTTATCATTTTGCCGATCCTAGTTACTCATCGAAATTAATCTCTTCCGAGCTTCTCGAATTCCTACCTGGTTAAACTCAAATAAACTTAATTGTCTTCATCAATAGTATATATATGCAGATCTTATTTCACACCGTACCGTAGCCAACCGTGCTAATCGGAGGCGTGGGGTAAGGACAACAAACTAGCACACCAAAAGCGTTTCCAAAGAAATTAGTTGGCAATACAGATGATTTTAAAGTGTGAAGCTCCAGTAGCTTCATCATATCGGAAGAGCATTCCAGACGGCTGCAGAACCGTCTGGGGCGCATCTGAAAGCGCGCAATACAGTGACCATCTTTGTTCCATGGTCAGCCAGAAGCCGCTGCGAGGATGCCCGAAGTTGTGTGGCCACCCGACAAAGCCAATCGAATAAAGTGTGCAGAATCAGAACCTTTCGGGGGACTAGAGGAATCTGATGAGCTATGAGGCTCTTTTAAAACAGATTTCCTTGAGGGGGGGGGGGGGGGCAGGGTTCAGCAAGTTGACATTGGTTCTACGTCCAACGTCTCGCGCACTGCGGCACTTGGAACACATTGAGGTTTTTTATGTTTGGTTTTTAAACTGATTTGCAATAAAGGTTTGGAGGTTTGGGGGTTGGGGGGGGGGTGTCCACCGGGGCGGCAGAGCCGCGGCCTCCCCACCTCGGCAAAGAAGTTGTTGAGCAGCGCCTGCTTGGCCTTGTAGCGCTTGATCTTCTGGTGGACACGCTTGTCCCGCTCCAGGTGCGGCACGGTGGCCCACTCGCAGTGCAGGTACGAGCTGGGGGACGGGGCGGGGGTGGGGGGAGAGGGGGGAGGGGGAGAGCACCACATCATACTCTCTGGCCACTTTCATTCATCGTTTTGCACCGTGGGCTCCAAGTGCTGAGCTCTGCACGGAAATTCACGCACGTCGGCCCGCTGCTGCTGCTGCCACTGCCACGACTACTACTACTACTGCTGCTACTGCTACCACTGCTGCCACTGCTGCCACTGCTGCCACTGCTGCTACTGCTACCGCTGCTACCGCTGCTGCTACTGCTGCCGCTGCAGAGAACAAGCCGGAATAAGCAGGCAGTGGGCCCGGCATTTCCTGGTTCTGTCGTGCCCAGAAGCACCGCTCTTGTCATGTATCTGACACCAAGACCGCATCTGTTTTCTTTGCCATTAGAGGGCTACGGTCCCAGCTAACAATTCACTGTCCGGCGACTCCACAAATAGGTCGCGACCAGTGGTTATGATTCAAGTCAAGGATCAGTTACTTTTCTTTCGTCATCACAGTCTCATTGATAAGTTTGTGCGGTTGCCCTGCCTCATTTCTCTCCAGCTGGATGAAAGTAGCATCAGCGTACCATTAGCGTGCTCATGTCCCACTCTGCTACCTGTTGTTGGGGCGGTAACATGTCCTCAACTCTTTACAGAATTGGTGGTTCGAAACGACAAAACGGCCACACATCCAGTTCTGCCGAGCTGGTGGCCTGGATAAGGCCACACGCACGTTAGCAACCTCTGCGTGTGCGATTTTAGATGTTGCCGTGAACACCGTCACACTGACACCGCCTCCAACCACCCCCCACCCGGGTCATAATATTATTATTATTGACACCTCGCCCCTCCCATTCGGATTTAGAAATTTTGACCGCGAGATTACACAATCCGTGGAAGTGCCCTCGGTTGTTCCACGAGACACCCGCGCCCCCACCGCCCCACCCAGGGTCCTATCTCCCATCGGCGGAGGCCCAGACAAAGAGAGACTCTCGCGCGTTGATAAAATCGTGGGCGATAAGTAACACGACAGCGCTGCCCCGTTGCGTACTTACTAGTTCTTGTACTTGACGTAGAATTCCTCGACATCGACGGAACCCTCGCCGGAAGGCAGCTGGCGGAACACGCACAAGCGCGTGTAAACACAACAAACAGCAACAACCATCATTCGCCATTAAGTGGCCATGTGCACGTTAAGGCCATGTGAAGTGTCGTACGCCCGCTGGCAAGAGGTCACGGGACAGAGCCAGCAGGTGCCGTGAGTTGACTGAGATGACTGGCCGATGCACTACCTGTGCCCCCTGCTATGCCAACATGCTGTGTTTTAGCCACCCGGCACTCCACTCTGTGTGCACACACAAAAATATAAAGATCCACCCCACCCCCGTATTGCCTTTGATAGGATGTCGAGGCAAGTGCCGCTAACGAGTAGAACCTGTAAATGGCCGGCATGGCACATTAGAAGGTGGGTGGTTGGTGGGTTTGTAACCGCCACGTGAACACACACACACACATGGACACACAGGCAGTAAAAACCAGATCGTCCCCACTGACACGGACCGGATGGTCACAGACAAAGCCCCCAACACACAAGGCTGCAGTAGGCAACAAAGGCGATACTGTACTGATGATTTCTTACAGCGATTCAACTGATTCTCAGGCGTCTAAATTGTCTGTTTCTGCAGTCTAAAATAATGAAAAATTAGACTTTTGACTTTCGATGACCTAAATCAAGGATGGCTGTGGCGCATTACACGCCCGGGGTGGTGACATCAAGTGACATGTAAGGCATGGTGAGAGTCCCAATCCTTCGGTCACAATCGAAGAGATTAATCGCATGATTATAGCTTCCTTCCCACCACCTAAAAAGAACCCAAGTACTCTGTACACATCCCATCAGCAAAACGGCCTTGTGGGAGTACGTAATATCAGCGCCGTCGAGAAATTGGGCTGTGTGAAATAAATTAAGTTTCAAGATAATTTCATTCAACGAGTGTCAAAACTTAAGAGACCAGGATAGGAGTCTCGTGAACTGGGTGAGCGAGTGGGTGAATGAGTAAGTGGTTTGGTGGTTGGATGGTTGAGTGAGTGAGTGAGCAAGTGAGCGAGCGAGCGAGCGGTTTGGGTGGGAGGATGGTTGAGTAAGTAATTGAATAAATGAGCAAGTGAATGAGCGAGTGGTTTGGGTGGATGTTTCATGTGAGTGGGCTCAAGTTTGCACTTTGATTCTGTGTGCCCGGTGCGAGAACTCGTGAAAGACCAGGAGAGGATTCTCACATTCACAAGAGTGACCCCTAAACTGTCACAAAAATGACAAAAAGCCCAACAAACAAAAACCACGTACCGTCTATTCTCCTATAGCGCCACGTGTTTACATAACGCGAATTGGATATAATGCTATCGAGTGAACGGAACTACGTCGCGCGAGTAGGAATACGCGGTTGTGCGGCTGCCACGGTGTAGGATCACACAAAGGCGGCATGCTGCTGGATGCTTCTTAGATGCTACCCACACGCCTCAGTCTTTGTTCGGCCTGCATACGCATCTCACGTGTTATCGCGGACTGTCGCTTTAACCTATATTATATATTATTATTAATTACAACGCAATGTTTACATAACGCGGTGGTTCTTTAGGAACGAAACTACTACCGCCGCGTTATAGGAGAACAGACCGCACAGCAATGAGGCAAAGCAACCACCAAACGTGGACAGACGAGAGTAATGTCACACTCAAAAACCGAACGTTTAACCCATAAGTCACACGGGGTGTGGCTGGGTCGCACAATTGGCTCCGATAACCCGACTGCAGCAGGCACGGGCGAACGAGCAACAGGTTGCCCCCTGCGAGTGTGCCGAACGATCTCCTGCCGTGTTCGGGCAACGCGTAAATAAAAATAACAGCCTCCCACCTCGTTCCGGGTCGTCCTTATCGCCAGGATTTTGTCGACGACCGCCGCCTCCTCCTCGCCCAGATGTTCCTGCGTACGCGCAAGGACACACGCGAGCGGCTCCTTCACTGCCACACGCGACACACGTGACACACACGTGTAGTGTAATAGCGCTGGCTGGTGGACAGCAGCGGCAGCTGCGGCGGACAGACAGGGCACACGCCGGTGAGGGCGTGCGCGATGTGTCAGCAGAGTAGAGGAACTAGAGTAAGGGTCACGGAGGACCCCGTCTGAGGGTCCCTGGAACCTGCTAGCGGGTTCGAGAAGGGAGGCGCGGTCAGGGCGGTGCCAGGCCGTGCCGGGAGCATAAAAGGAGCCGAGAGCGGGGGGCTCGAGGCTGCCGGTTCTGGGAGTGGACTCGTCTCGTCGTCCCTGTCGTCTCGTCGCCATCGTCGCTAAACGTCTCCGCTAGACATTGCGCTACGAAGGAGAGGAGTTGGCTATCGCAGTCGGCGCCGTCAGTGTTAGGCGGCTAGTGCTGTGTACAGGCTGGGCTAAGCTACTGTGGAGAGTGTGTGGACAAAACCGTGAAAGTTGCTCATGAAGAAGGTGCCTCCTAGAAACTGTCTCTGAATCGTTGACACGACACACACGAGCAGCTCCTTCACTGCCCCGCGCCAACGGGGAACAGCTGCCGCCGGGGGCAGGCCCTTAGACCAAATACTGCACTCGGAGGAATTTGTTACATTATGGGCCTGATATAAAATGCGAGCTGTTTTAGTTGTCCAACCGCTATTTAGACCCGCGATAAGTTGATTAGGTAAGCACCACACTGTAAACGGAGGGGGGAGACACTCAGCACCGCCACCTCCTGGCCACACCTCACCACAGCCCCGCGCCGACAACACCTGGCAAGCCCTGGGTGGTGGTGGTGGCCGCGGTGATGGGCCCGCTAATCCAGGTTCGCGCCACTGCACAGCTTCCGACATCCGCCGAGATCGGGCGCGGTTGAGCGGCGATTTGATTGTACACGGAAATGTTCCGACATTAATAAGGGTAATTAATTAATGAGAGCAATTAAGGCGAGATGGCAGAGGCAGGGTGCTGCGCTCACGAGTCATTAGCCGAGCCTTGAACGATGAGAAGTCTGAGCGCAGCTCGGCCCAGATGGATGATTTCCACTTGTCCTTGCAGTCACTCCCGCAAGTCTCCCCTTTGCCAGTTTGTACTAATACCTCAATGCGCTCTGACCTGGTTATCAGGGTAACCGATTTATTAAAGGAGAGGAATATTATCTTTTTTACTTGTCACGTAATGGTTTCCTGCCACAGCGGCGATTAAATCCAAATACAATGAAACCCGGGATCGGGCAAAAACATCAAGTGTAAAATATTACTACAAACCACACCATTTTGATCACACACGGCACCATTCGCCTCCCCATACCACGACCCAAACTTGGAAGGACCCTCCTGAAAACGATTCTGAAGTATTTTTTTATTTTACCGGATAAGGCCCACACACTGAGCTACGCGGCCCGTTTTCAGAAGCAATCCTGGCCGTCACGAATGACAGCCCAACGAAGCGGCTTATCATCGTCGTCATCATGTGGAAATTCACAGTAGCAGCAGCAGCCAAATAACTGTGAACACGTGACATCGATTCTGAAAGTGGAGGGGAAAAACCGGAGGGCCCGGAGAAAAATCCACGCGAACACGGGGAAAGAGAGAGAGAGAGACACCGCAAACTCCAAATATCCAGCAGCAGCAGCAGGGCATCGTCAGGGGTCGGGGCGCCGTATCTTGCAGAGCGACGTTCCAACGCCGCAGGGTACCCCGTGGTTTGTTTATTTTCAGCGAGCAACACACAAGAGCTCCTCCCCCCCCCCCGCACGCCCGCGTGCGTTGCCGGGCGCGTTGCCGGGCGCGCTGCCGGCACGTGGAGCAAAAACGGTGGCGGAACGTCACGGACGGGCAACGATTGGCGGACGCGAGAAGCGCATCGCATCGCGGAGCCGTGCGGAACAACCGCGAAATATAACTTAAAGACGATGGTAAGGGAGGAGAGCAAAAAAAAAAACGTGCCAATGTAAACGGGAAAGAAAAAAAAACAACCCACAAGAAACGAAAGAAATGACGGAAAAAAACACGAGAGGAACGAAAAAGGATGGATTTCTCCAGCGGCGTCGTGACATTTCATCACCGCCGCGCACGCCGCATACCTTACGCACTCACGCGCGGTGTGCCGGGTGCACGTGCAACTCCAGCTGTTGTAAAAGCACTCCTTGGTGAGGAGGGGGGGATTGGTGGGGGAACTGAACCGAGGGGCGGGCAGCGCGCGGCCCATGTAGTAGGGAGCCCGGCCACACGCAGCCCACGGAGGAGCGAGTTTGTCACGGGTCTATCGACCACCACAAGCCAGGCATGAATCGTCATCACCCACTCACCCCCCCCTAGCTCGCCACCCCACGTGCCCTCAGCCCGCTCTCCCCTCCTCCTCCTGTCCCCCGCAGCCTGCTCCTCCTCCCCGTGGCCGCTGCACGCCATCGCTCACCCACCCCCACCGCCTCCAATCCCCGGTGGCCTCCGCGCTCCCGCCCCCCCCACATCCCTCCCAGCTCGGCGCCCAGCCGTCACCCCCGCCGCATTCTAACGCACGCGGAAGGCGGCGGTCGATACCGTTAGTGCCGCGGGGCAGGAGGCATCATCATCATCGTTATCATCGTCATCAGACTCATCAGCGAGGATCGGCCACCCACTCACTCGCACGCAGGCCCCACCCCTCAAGGCTCAGCGCGCCATTCGTCCGTATAATCCATGCCGCGACCTTTACCTTTCCTTTCTCCGCCGCAGATGTCACGATGCGCCGAGACTATTTGCCGACCGTCATGCATCCCCCCCCCCCCCCCGCCCCCGTTAGCTACCGCCGTTAACATTTCCCTTTCTCCTCTCTCGCAGTCTTTTATCTCCCCCCCCCCCACCCTACACACAACAGCTGGGCTGAGCGAGACAGAGGAGGAGGCAGCAGCTTTAAATAAAAACGGAGGGAACTACGATCTGGGGGTGGTGGGGGGGGTGGGAAACAATAAAAAAGAGACAAAGTGGGCAGCACAGAGGAGAGGAGAGAGAGGGGGAGAGGAAGGAGGGCGGAGCGGAAAGGCCGATAGCTCCGACTCGAACTTTAGGGTCAATCGAACGGAAGGAGATTTAGACACCGCGCTGCTGCCGCGGCGGCGGCAACGGCCGGTGATCAACGACCGCGGAGCACGGAGTCGGCCAGCGCTCGCCGCCAGCGCCGGCGTGGTGCTCACCGCGCCGTGCTGGGCCGAGCGGCCCACCGGGCTGGCGCCAGTCCCCGTCACGTCCACCTCCTCGTCGTCGTCGCCGTCGTCGTCGGTTAGCTTCATCTCCAGGTCCTCAGTGTAGCGCTTGCGCTTCACGTGCCGGTTCGAGCGCCGCTTCTACGGGAAGGGAAGCAGGGAGGAGAGGGAGGAGAGAGGAGGGAGGGAGGGAGGGACGGAGGGAGGGGAGAAGGGAGGAAGGGGACGGAGGGGGGAGAGAAGGGAGGGGGGGGAGAAGTTAGGGAGGGGAGGAAGAAGAGAACGGAGGGAGAGAAGAGAGGGAGGGGAGGAAGGGAAGGGAGAGAGAAGGGAGGGAGGGGGGAGAGAAGGGAGGGAGGGGGGAGAGAAGGGACGGAGGGATGCCCACCGCTGCTGTTAGAGAGGAGTTTGTGGAGCCCCGACGCCGGCGCTCGGTGGGGGGAAGGGCCGAGCGCGCGTGTCCTTGTGCCCCAGTACGAGAATGCTGTACGTCTGTACACCCCCATCTAATATTTGAATGCAATTCCATTAAGAACTCTGCACGGCACGTGCAGAAGTTAACTTTTGCTCAACGCAAACTTTGGTCGATTCATCCACAACGCGGTTTGAGCGCGGCACAGACGCAACATCCCTCCGGCGGCTTTTCTGGGTCGTGCCCGCGGTGTCCGACGTTTGGTTCCTCACGCCGGAGCCGAACCGTCGGGCATCGTGCCATTACAACTCTCTAGTGGGTACAACCCAAAAACGCACCGAAGATAGAGAGAGAGAGAGATGAGCAGTAGGCCACCACCGCGGAAACGTATGCAGCACGTCTGGGACGTCAACCTTCTCCTCCATGGGGAGCATCAAGTGTGTGTGTGCGCATGTGGCACACGCACAAAGACAAAGGACCCCCCCCCGTATAGCCTTCAGGGACTCAACAGACCATTGGGCCAAGTGCTGCGAGCGAGTCGCACCTATGAAGGCCAGCACCACGCCCGACCGCCTTTGGCTACACAGTGGCGATGTTGACACACCGCACCAGGTACTCGTTTGAGGCCGAGTCAGCCTAGGGGAAGGCCCAGGACCAGTTCTGATAATCGTCACCGATGTTGGCCGCGAGCAGAAATTGAACTCGGGTCACCGGGTTCGTAGCGCAGCGCGCTAACCGCTGCACTACCGCTCCCCGCTGCACTACCGCTCCCCGCTGCACTACCGCTCTCCGCTACACACGCGCGCACACACCTCGCATGCTTCCCAGCCACCGGCCTCTTATCATCGCACTGCCCCTCCTACCCGCCCTCCCTCCGCCAGCGATAAGCTTCAATAATAATTCCCGACGTGTCCGTCACATCTCATATCGAATCACCGCTGTGATACCGGCGCCACCGCCTTGCCACCGTCAGCTGGCTCCCGCTCAGCCGAGGGTGAGCGTCGATTGTCGGGCAGGAGGTTCGGGGAGGAGAGACAACCGCGATGTTCAAAACCTAACCAGCGGTCACCAGCGGCAGAACGGTTGGGGCCTTGCCCGAGAGACGGGCCCCCATTAGGAAAACTGAAAACTAAAACTACTTTTTATTTTAGCAGGCAAGGCCCACTGAGCTCTATAGCTCTTTTTCAGAAGGGCCCTGGCAACAAATGATAGCTCAACAAAGTGGTTGATCGTGTGGAAATTTATGGCAGCCAAATTATCCACGCGGAAAAGCCACAATGAGTCCGAAGATGCTTGTTCAGGAAGACCCTGCATTGGGACGTTTGGCCAACAACCATCAGACATTGGGGGGGCCTGTTGAGCCAGGAGTGGACTACATGGGCGACCGCTTCAGACACTCCAGATGAAGACTCGATTCGAGTTCCACAGGTCGGCGGCGGCTGCGTCGTAAGGAAGAAAATCGAAATAATAAAAACGGCGACTCGAGGAGTAGAGGGAGAGACCGAGTAGGGGCGAGACGGCGAGAGGCGCGGGGATGGGAGGAGAAGAGCGAGGAGGCGGCGAGGGGACGGGCCGCTTACCTCGATCAGGCTCTCCTCCTCGGGTGGAGAGGGAGGAGTAGAGGGAGAGACCGAGTAGGGGCGAGACGGCGAGAGGCGCGGGGATGGGAGAAGAGCGAGGAGGCGGCGAGGGGACGGGCCGCTTACCTCGATCAGGCTCTCCTCCTCGGGTGGAGAGGGAGGCGGCGTGCGCTCCATGTCCGAGTGGTCCGGCGAGAGCTCCCCTTTCCTCTTCTTGCTCTTCTTTAGCGAGCCGGGCGACACCGGAGGTTTGCTGCCACGAGCACGCACGACACGCACAATGATCCCCCGTGTAGCCTTAACAGACCGTTGGGGCGAGCGCTGTTAAGCGAGTTGCACCTGTGAAGGCCGGAACGGCACGCAAACGAGGGGGTGGGTGGCCAACTCCACGGCCGGCCGACTGTCCCCTAGTGGCGATGTTTAACACACCACATCAGCTACTCGTTTTATGCCGAGTCGACAGAGGGGAGGGGGCCCAGGACCGATTCAGATAATTGTCACCGGTGTTGGCCGTGAGCGGTAATCGAACTTGTGTCGCCAGGCTCATGGTGCAGCGAGCTAACCGCTGCAATACCGCGCTCCCCACACACATACACACGCACGCACACCGAAACTGCGAACGGTCAACTCGCGTCCGATCATCCGCTTCCGGATGAAGGCCTCCGACGGCACGTGGGTCGTGGGGGGCTATTTGACTACGCTTCGCCACGGCGTTCAGTGCGGGGGTGGATGATGGCGGGGACCAGAGGCGGTACAGAGTGTGCAGTACAACGCTGAATTCCGGTGCACTTCGCTCCGCGTATCACTGCTTCAAACTCAATCACTTGCTTTTTGTTCAGAGATCCCCTACGTCTCTACCATACAGCATCTCTACAAAGAGAGTGCGTGGCAAAGTGCAACACTGCCTAACGAGTCCTAGAATAACCACAACTGAGGAAGGGACGTTCCTACGCCCAAAGCGGTGACGCTCCTCACGGTGCTACCCAGGCCCCCAGGGCAGCACAGCGCCACGTTCTCACCCCCGATGCCCCACCTGACCTCACCACTACCCCCCCCCTCCTGACCTCACCACTACCCCCCCTCTTGATCCCACCAATTCCCCCCCCCCCACCTGACCTCACCACTACCCCCCACCTGATCCCACCACGACTCCCACCTGACCTCACCACTACCCCCCACCTGATCCCACCACTACTCCCACCTGACCTCACCAACACCCCACCTGACCTCACCAACACCCCACCTGACCTCACCAACACCCCACCTGATCCCACCAACACCCCACCTGACCTCACCAACACCCCACCTGACCTCACCAACACCCCACCTGACCTCACCAACACCCCACCTGACCTCACCAACACCCCACCTGACCTCACCAACACCCCACCTGACCTCACCAACACCCCACCTGACCTCACCAACACCCCACCTGACCTCACCAACACCCCACCTGACCTCACCAACACCCCACCTGACCTCACCAACACCCCACCTGACCTCACCAACACCCCCCACCTGTTCTTCTTGCCGGCCTTCGCTTTGGGCTGCGTCGTAGAGGTGGCCGTCTTGGGCTTCCTCTCCTTCTTCTCCTTGGGTTTCTTGGGCTCCTTGGGCTCCTTGGGCTTCTTGGGCTCCTTGGGGGCCTTGGGCTCCTTGGGGGGGGCAGCGGCGCCAGCCGCGGCCTTCTTCTTGGGCTTCTTGGCCTGCGGCAGCGCGATGTCGAGGTCGCCGCCGGCGTCGAGCCCCGCCGGCTGCCCCAGCGGACGCCCGTCGTGCATCTCGGCCGGCGCCAGCACGCGGGGGATGTCGGTCTCCCCCCGCGCCCGCGCCTTCGCGATGGCCTCCGCGACGATGCGGCTGGCCTTGTCGCTCGCCTTCTCCTGCGACTGCTTCTTGCGGCCGGGGCCCTTGGCCTTGCCCGGGCCCCGGCCGCCCTTGGCCTTGGCCTGGCCCTGCCCGTTGGGGTCGGCATCGCCGCCGCCGCCGCCTTCGTCGTCCTGGGACGCGCGCTTGCGCTTGCCCTTGCGGCCGGGCTTCAGCGTGGTCGTGTCGGGTTGGGTGGCGACGGTCTCCTGGTGGCTCAGAGGGACCATCTGTGGGACCTGGGTGTGAGAGACCGAGAGAGAGAGAGATGGAGGAACGCGTGAGAGGGTGAACGCACAGGCATACGTGCACACGCAGACGGGCAGAGGCAGAGCAACGCACGTGAGCACACGCGCACAGAAACACTCACACATGGGCACTGAGGCGCACGCACATGGGCAGGCACCCAGAAAACACAGATATGCACATTAACGGGTAGACACAGGCACAAACACGGATACACAGAGACACAAATACCACACACTTTGACACAGAGAGCCACAAGATTGGTAACCGCCACCAGCCGACGACGCGCGGGGCAACACGCCGCGATGGAGCAAAGCGCCACCTGCACGCGACGGCCACCCCGGCGCACGGAGCTCACCGCACTCGCCCTGCGGCACAGGATCCACCTGCCCGAAAAAGACCGCCCACCACGGGGTGTGCCGGTTTGCGCTTCACGGGAGGTGGAAGAGGGCGGGGGGGGGGGCGGTGCGGTCGACGGGACAGCCGGTGCCGGCCGTAGGCAAGTGCCGATTATAATCGCGCCGATTTTAACGTGGACGCACGCAACTTCGCCGTGCGTACAGGACGCGGGCGGCGCGCTTCCACCCCACCGCCGCCCCCGGCTTGGCGTTGCCGTTTACGAGGGACGAGAGAGGAATCGCTGAGCCGGCGGTAAAAGCAGGGGAAGGAAAATCGTACAAATACACAGATTCCGTAACACCCTCCTCCAGCACACACTTGTCCTCGGAAGTGTTTTAATTGGGATGTCAAATTCTGAGCCACACAACAAGATGAAGTCACAAGATGATGTCATCGGCATCAGAGACGCTCGCATGTAGTGACGTAGACTGATGATGTCACACCGAATGACATCGTCACCTAGGCCCCACAGGCGTATCCATATATAACGGTGTTGTTTTTTTAAAGTGATCGCCAAAGTATTGCGCAACTCTTTTAATGCGGCTGTTTTTCTATAGACAGCAAAAGCTCTGTCATCCGGCATTCGACCATCCGGAACGCTCTATTAACTGGCATCTGTCAGCCGGCAATACAAGTCTTCCTTCACGTATCCAGAAAAATTCCGACAGCCATCTGGCATCTTGCCGTGCGCTTACCGTAGATCCATTGCTGTTTACGGGATCTTCAGGACGCTGCCGAGTGGTGGTGCGAGTGGCAGTTTGCACACTCTGCACGGCCCCACCGCTCGCTACAATCAACTTAGAATGCTCTAAAAGGGACTGGTGAGTACCTCTGTAAAAGTCACTTATGGCACAGTGAGAATGTAGGCTTAAGTTTATTTCTTGAAAGTTTATGCAAGTACGACTCTCAGATAACCGCCGTAATCTGATTAACCGGCACCCCCTCCATTCCCCACGGGTGCCGGATAGAGGAGCTTATGCTGTAGCAAGTCCCAAGCGTGTAGCTACTTTGCGGACGGAGGGACAAAACAGAATCTACCGCGTGAACGCTTTCGACCGTGAAATCTTGAAGGCGCTACTTTAAAACAACACAAATGCAAGAACGAGAAAATAAAACGCGCCGACCCAAATGGAGGAACTCGCAAAAAACCCTGCGCCGAAGCAGGCGCTCATCAGCATCGTGCGGTCAATCAAAACGAGCGCACGGGCAGAAATGATTAACAATCGCTCCGGAGGAGAAGAGGAAAAAAACGGAGACCACAGGGCTACTTCATCCACCACACTCAGCGACTTCCCCACTCCGGCTCTTGGCGCCACGACCTCCGCGGTTCTGAAGCTCACGGCTGAATCCACTGCACCCCCCTCACGCGTCGCGCCGAGGATTGCGTACGAACGCGGCGCGCGTTCGCATCATCGCCTTTCCCGGGGGGACGAGCGCGTGCCAATCGCCCGTCGACGCCGGTGGAGCGCGACGGTGGTGAGATGTTATCTCCCTCGTCTGGTATGCAAGAGGTCGTGGGTTCGATCCCGGCCCTGACACCTGTATTTCTGTGGTATACGTTTGTATCTCTCTCTCACTCTCTGCCCGTGGTCACATGGATTTTTCTCCGGTTCCTTTCATTTTCTCTCCACATTTAGAATCAACGTCACAAGTTTAGATTATTTAACTGCCATAAACGTCCACGTGATGATAAGCCGCTTCGTTGAGCTATCATTTGTGCTCGGCAGGTCACTTCTGAAAAAGAGCTCTACACAGCTCAGTTGGGCCTTACATGGTAAAAAAAAAAAAGTTTAGTCGTTATTATTATTGTCATAAACAGGGAAGAAGAATAATGCGTAGGGCATGGAATCCCTAGCGCTGCCCGACGACATTGCCCAAGCGTCCGATTGGGGCAATGTGAAAGCTGACCGATGGCCGTGATGGCAAACCGCGGTCACGCATTTGCAACCGCGGGTACGACCTCGATGTGACAAACCGCTTACGGAACCAGAAGAGAGTTCTCACCGCAACAGATCAGGGGGTGTTCACGAGTCCCGCTCTTAAAGGACAATCCGAACATGAACGCACCATCGCCGCGTCGCCGAGAAACTTGCACGGGTACCGGGGTCTCGGGTCGTACAACAAAGTTGTACTGCTCCCGTCACCACCGACACACACGGATGCATGTGCAGAGCAATCACCATACAGTTGTATATTAGTGTACTGTACAATATAGTACAGTGCAGTACGGCATGATAAAACGACGACTGAGTGTTTGGCGGCGCGTACGATCGAAACGCGCGGGGGGCGGCTGACGGACGCACAAACTGACAGCAGGGTGATGCGTTTCCTGCAGCTACGCTCGTCGTGAACGAGGGGCGTGGGGGAGGGGAAGGAGATCGTTAGCAGCGCGGTGCGTGTTATAACGCGGTTACTGCCGAGTTATTTTCGCTCTGGCTTTTTTTTTGTCCCCCGAGTTGCAGTCGAAGGGCTTTTTTCAACGACGTGGCCGGCTTCCTCCGAAAACGCAAAGTCCCTATCCGGCAAACACGATGCCAAACTAACGTCCCATGGAGATGAGACCATCGCTGCGAGAGCGATCGTGGCGCGCCACCCCCACCCCCCCCCCCCACCCCTGTGTCAGACGGACACGCTTTTAAACTTCACCTGTAAAGCGGCAAGGATCGACCACCGATCTCCACGGGCCCCCCTGCTCAGGAAAGGCTCGCCCCGAGTCCCAAGACTCATCTTCAGGAGGAGGCGGGTGGGGATCCCCTGTACAAATTGGCCACTTCGCCAAAAACATTTTTGGGAGTATTCTGCTTTGTACGACGCTTCCGTTCCCCCGGTCACGACAGGGAAAATAAATCCCGCGGGGAATCTCTTGCGCGCGCGCATGCACGACCCGCTCGCAATCGACGGTGGCAGAGGCGGTGGCGAGAGCGGAATCGAAAACAGAGATTAATTAACGGGAGTTTAAAAGTCGATTCCCACAGGCCGGACCGTCTTCGGCAAACGGAACCGATCATCTCAGCCACACCCCACATGAGCGCTGAACCCACATCACCCAACGGACCTCTCCGCTATGTAGAAGGGCCATCAACCGAAACGTCGCCCATTTCATAGTTTGCATCCATCAGGCAGTGCTGATGACGAATACGTTGAGTTTGTTATTCGTGTGACACTTCCGACGCAGGAAGACAACAAAACGCTTTTGTTTTACCCACAGATTATACACCCCCCCCCCGCCTTTCATACATGGATCGGCACCACCCTGACCATCCACGGTAACGCCACCATTAACACAGACCCCCAGTATCCACAAACAGACCCCTGGTATCCACACACAGACCCTCACCGTCCACAAAGACCCCTGGTATCCACACAGACCCCCAGTCTCTAGACAGACCCTTACCATCCACACAAACCCCCAGTATCCACACAGATCTTAATCATCCACAGACCCTCACCATCCACACAGGCCCCCAGTCAACACACAGTATCTAGACTTACCATCCACACAGACCCCCAGTATCCACATAAACCCCCGGTATCTACAGAGACCTCTACCATCCACACTGACCCCCCAGTGTACACACAGACCCCCAGTATCCACTCACAGACCATCGAGTCCCGCGCCACATCCGCACGGTCCCTTACCTTCATCGCAGCGGAAACAACAAGCAGCAGCAGCAGCAAACAGGAGCCGCCTGCATAATTAATCAACGCAAAGCGTCGCCATTACCCAAGGAGAAAAAAAATGTTTACGATTTAAAAATGATCGGCGCAAGTGCACGGACAGCGGGAGGACGGCAGCACTGCAAGCGACGATTTTGTAATATCGGCGTCGCAGCCGGCTCCCCGGTGGCGGCTCTCTCACGGTGGCGCCCGCCGTGCCCGCCAGGGACGATGAGCGAGCGCCGATCGGGGCTGATCGGCGCGGCGTGTCCGAAAGGCCGAGATGTCGCGGATCGTGCTCGTGTTGCTCATATCGCGAAGTCCGGTCCAATCAATGGCTCCATCGCAGCTGCGATCGATAACGGCCATTCCCCTACGCTCCATTTCATACGCAATTAAAATTTATTATTGCCATTATTATTATTATTACTGCTGCTGTTGTCGTTATTGTTATTATCCCTGTAGCTGTCGTGGTCGATGACAGGGGATTTGGCTTGTTGGCCGGTCGGTCCGTACGTTCGCAGAGCGATGGGGGAGTTGGAAGTCACGGGGATGAGATGTTGGGGATGAGATGTTGGGGATGAGATGTTGGGGATGAGATGTTGGAGATGAGATGTTGGGGATGAGATGTTGGGGATGAGATGTTGGGGATGAGATGTTGGGGATGAGATGTTGGGGATGAGATGTTGGGGATGAGATGTTGGGGATGAGATGTTGGGGATGAGATGTTGGGGATGAGATGTTGGGGATGAGATGTTGGGGATGAGATGTTGGGGATGAGATGTTGGGGATGAGATGTTGGGGATGAGATGTTGGGGATGAGATGTTGGGGATGAGATGTTGGGGATGAGATGTTGGGGATGAGATGTTGGGGATGAGATGTTGGGGATGAGATGTTGGGGATGAGATGTTGGGGATGAGATGTTGGGGATGAGATGTTGGGGATGAGATGTTGGGGATGAGATGTTGGGGATGAGATGTTGGGGATGAGATGTTGGGGATGAGATGTTGGGGATGAGATGTTGGGGATGAGATGTTGGGGATGAGATGTTGGGGATGAGATGTTGGGGACGCGCGCACATTACGTGGTGTATGCACCCCACCCAGAAACGCACCCCATCCAGACACACCGACACTCACTGACACACACGACATCACAGACAAACTCACCGACACACACCGACCGACACTCATACCACTCAGACAGACTGGCACTCAGACACACACATAGCGACACTCATAGACAAAGACCGACACTCACCAACACAAACTAACAGACACTAACAGATCGACACTAACGCTCAGATACACCGACACTCACAGATGCACACAAATTCACAGACACACAACACACACAAGGACAAAACAGATATGTGCATACACCACACACAAAGACCAATAAAAACAGATACAAGTGCAAATAACACACATATACTCAAGACATTGACACGCTCAGTTACACACAGACACAAAGGAACTCAGATACAGACGAACACATACACAGTAGACCAGAACAGACATTCAAGCTCAACGACAGTGACAAACATACACCACACAATAGAAAGACACACGGAAACGTACACAAAGACGCACACTCACCACACGAAGACACAAGCACACATACTAAACACCACACACCAACACAAAGACACGCAGCCACAGGCAAAACACACACGGAGAAATCCATGTGCTCACCTCACACACAAATGCACAATCAAATCGCGTGCATTGAACACAGAAACACACCAAACCAAGACACACACACTCAAATGTTCCAAATCAGAAAATGACACGCACGCTACTCAACTGGAATTACACATTGCAGCAATCATCGTCCCCTTCAGACAGACTAATGGCCCACGTACAGGCCAGGTGCCGAGTCACCTTGTGTTACGCAGGGACAGCTGCCAATATGGGGCGGGGGGGCCCTTTCACGTGTTTGAGATGAGCTGCAATGTAACGCATAGGTCGAGTAGGGCACTCCGTGTCAAAAGCAACTCAGTCTAATTATTAACCATCACCACCACCATCACCGTCATCCTAAACTACTACTGAACTATGATTTTACAAGGTAAGGGCCACTGAGTTATATTATAGCTCTTTTTCAGGAGGGACCTGGCCACTAATGGAAGCTAAACGAAGTGGTGGATCACGTGGAAATTTACAGCAGCCAAATACTCGAAAGGCATTTTTATAAATGCGGAGGGAAAAAACCAGGGGACCCGGAGAAAAAGCCACGCGACCACCACAGGGAGAGAGCATGCAAACTCCACAAACAAGCAGGTTTCAAGGCTGGCGATCGAGCCCACGACATCCTGTACACTAGGCGAGGTAGTTAACATCTCCAAGCCACCGTGGTGGGTAGCTCTGCCACAGCAGCTACGCCAGGTAGCAGACAACAGCGACCTCTACACCCGAACGGGGTGGCCTGCGAACGAGCCAGCGGTTCCTCCTCCGCGCCCCACCGCGGCGCCGGACATCATCCCACTAGCGGCGCCGCCGCCGCCATCCAGCAGCGGCACACGGGAAAGGGCCGATCGCCGCTAGCGATGAGAGATCCTGCTGTGACCTGCGCTGACCCTGCCAGTGGGCAAGGGCCCAGGCCCGTGCCCGCGCGCCCCTGGGTAAACGCGAGGGGGACCTTGGTGGTGCGGACACGTGGGGGGGGAACCCACCACCCCTGGGTCGGGGTTGTTAGAGTCCTCGTGATGATGCTGGAGAGTCGTCCGGTAGGGCCTGGCCGCAGAGCTAAGCCACCAACCGAAAATCGGGTTATCTGTAATCAGATGTGGTCATCGCAAACAACCACCCGGAGCCCCTCCTCCTCCTCCCACTGCGCCTGCCTGCCTGAACGCGCCCCGTCACACACACACACTCCCCTCCCGCCCGTCTCTCTCCTGTAAGCGCCTCTCTCTCTGCCTGCCTCTCTCCACCCATCCACTCCACCCCAACTCTCCCCCTTCCCCCACACACCACATCGAGGCGCGCGTTCCTATAGGGTACCTGCTACTTGGAAACCGGCCAATGGCCGGGCAAGAGAGGGGGAGCAGTTACTGCTGATTATGATGTAAATAGAGCAAACGGGATGGGAGGAGGGAGTGGTGGGAGAAGTGGTGGCGACGGTAGTGGCAGTGGTGGGGGAGGTGGTGGTGGCAAGAGGAGAGCAGGGGAGGGGGAGGGAAGCTCCGATTGAGGGGGAGGGAGATGGGAGCTGAAGTGGGGGTGGAGGGGGAGGGAGGCAGGAGGGGGGTGGTGGGAGGTGGGGGGTTGGGGGTCCAGAAACCGGTCACAGCCGGTTAAGAGGCACCACTCGCACCACGGTTCACGAGATGCTCTGATTTCTCTCTGCATCAAACCGGGGGAGGGGGAATGGGTGGTGGGGGGGGCACGAGCGCCACTACTCCACGCTGTGCGAGTCAACACCGGGCACCATCACCACGGAGGGCTGGAGTGGGCGGGCGGGCAGGGGGGCCAATCCAGCAATCTGCTGCGACCTCCAGCAAGCAAGCGGCAGCAGCAGCAGTGAGACCCCCACCCTGCCGTCCCCCCCCGCCCCGAGAGCCTCTTCACAACGAGACCCCCGCGCCCCTGCCATGCTTTTCCAATTAACGGAGGGGGTGGCGGTGGAGCACGATGGAAATGCTTAAACGGAGCCCTTACGACCGGCTGACCACCGCCGCTCCGCTGCTCTGTCCATCCGTGATTTGCTGCTCTCGCCCCCCCCCCACCTCCCCCCCCCCCACCCGGCTCCCCCCCCCCCACCCGGCTCCCCCCCCCCCCCACCCGCCCCCCCCCAAGCACGGCTCACCACACGGGCCGTAACTTAAAAAAAATAGTTTTTGGGTTTTTTAAAGTGAAATCAATAACACAATTGCCGCTCTCGAAAACAACAACAGCAGCCACTCACCACGCGAGGCGTGGGGGAGAACCCAAAACAAAAACAAACACCACGGCCTCCATTTTATAATTTAAAACGAGGCACAGCACTTAGTGCCTTCATACATTGACCGCATTCCCACCCCTACCCCCCCACCACAACACCCACCCACCCACCCCGGGCTGCCCCCCACTCTCCCACACACCCCAGGAGATTTATGCATAATTTAGAGCAGTTGTCAACCCCCCCACCCATGCCCCCCCCCCACTCCTCCAGGCAGCAGAGGCCTCCTTCCCCGTCGCAACAGCTTCCTTTCCCCGTGGCGGCGGGCAGCGCTGGGGGTTAGTAGGTCACGGGGCCTTCCCGCGGAAACCCCGGGGGTGGCCGAGGCCCGGCTGAAGCTCCCTCCCCCGCCGCACCCGTGGGGCTGACGAGGCGGCCAGGTGGCCTTGGGGGGGACGGGCGGGAGGGGTGGTCAGGGACGCAGAGTCGGCGCCACCGACGACGCTGGGTTCGAGTCTGGGTCTTCGGTTGCACAGCTGTGATTACATCGCAATCTCAAGTGAAGCCGGTTGATGGTGCCTCATAGCCTGATCGCCAAACGACTTGCAGGGAGACACACACCGACGCATGCAGACACGGAGACTCGCACAGAGACACACAGACTCAGAGACAGACTCACACAGACAACACGGACTTACAAAGACTGAGTTGCCACTTTCAGAGAGACACAGACTCATGTAGAGACAGGGAAACTTGCACAGACAATAGACAAACTCACAGGAGACTTAGACGGAGTTGCCACTCCACTGTGATATCATGAGAAGCCGGTTGATGGTGTCACAGCCTGATCACCAATGACTTGCAAAGAGACACACGAAGACTCGCACAGACACACAGACTCACAGAGACAACACATACTTACACAGACCGAGTTACCACTTTCAGAGAGACGCGGACTCATGTAAAGACACGGAGACTCTCTACATCTGTGTGTCTGTGCGACTAAGTTACCACTTTCAGAGACGCACACAGACTCATGTGGGCACACGGAGACACAGAAACAGCCTCACAAAGACAGACTTACACAGATGACCGAGTTGCCACTCTGCTGGGATCTCGCATGAAAGAAAGTTGGTCTCAGCCTCATCACCGATGAATGAACAAAAAGCCCAGAATAGCATTTTCTTTGGTCACCTCTTTGGCTTAATTCCAGGCCTAAGAATAAAAAGACACCAGTTTGACCGCCGTGCGAGAGACATCCCAACATCGGGGCGCATGGGAAAGTACAGCGTTTGTCCCTCCCGTGTAAAACATAAGCAATCGCTTCTCTGAAGATATTCCCGCGATATTTCTCTCCACGGGTAGGGAGGGGGGGGGGGCCTTTCTCTGAACACACGGGGTTGACGCACTTATTGCCGAGAGAGTTCCAAGAGGAACACTTTGTCCCATCGCAACGACGCCGAGCAAATGGCAACGAAGGGAATAAAACTGGTTAAAATTCCAACCGCCGCACGCCACTTTCAGGACACAGCAAAGGAAGAAGGGGCCAGCCTTGAGAACCGGCCCTGAATACAAAAAAAAAACCCTTCTGTGCGCTGCGCTCCAGCGATTGGATGGACATGGAGGCATCGCCGACTGCTGCTGAGAGAGCGATGGGAGGGAGGGGGTCAAAGGACTCGGATCCTTACGCGGGATTGAACCGAGCTCCCGTATGGGGGGGGGGTGTGATGGTGGTGGGGGGGGGGTCTCAGCTGGGGTGGGTCATGAGTTCCCCATCGCATTAATTTGGTAATTGCACTTAATTTGGCGAAGCGCAGCTTTAGGGGCTTACATGTCGGATACGTGCCTCGCAAACCACTTTCATCAGCGCGCCACCCACCCCCTAACCCATCACGCCCCCCCCCACCCCAAAGCATCGCATCGCTAACCAGACGGCCTCTGTGTTGCACACGCACACGCTCACGCATACACTGTACACTAACACACACACACCCCGAGCCCATCACGCCCACAGCGCATGCTAAACCAGAGAACATGTGAGCACACACTCAAAGACGAAGATCCCCCTAGTAGCCTTAACGGACTCTTGGGGCAAGTGCTGTTAGCGAGTAGCTTTGAAGGCCGGCATGGCACACGAGGGGGGGTGGGTGGCCAGCACCACGCACGGCCGCCTTTGTCTCCTGAGTGGCAATGTTTAGACACCGCACCAGGTACTCATTTTAGGGCGAGTCGGCCTAGGGGAAGATCGGGACCAAGTTCAGATATTCATCACTGATGTTGGCCACGAGCACAAAAATAACTCGGGTGGCCGGGTTTGTAGCACAGCGAGCTAACCGCTGCACCACCGTTCCCCACACACACCCAAACAACACAATGCATCCTAAGCATACAAAGACAAACCCAGACGCATACCACCGAACACGCACCAAATATCATACAACCACACACCATAGAATACACACATCAACACGCTCACCCAAACAGAAACATCAAGATCCTGCTAGCGAGGAGGTGGTGTGGTCAGCACCACACCGCCGCGGCTGTCCGTTTCCCGAGTTCCGATGTTTACGCACAGGGGCGGAGCCAGGATTTTCAGCCCGGGGTGACATTCAACAAATTTTAATTTCAAGAATGATTGAATGAGAAATCAGCTATACCCCACGCCATCGGTTGGCGACACACTCTGACAATGCAGTTGCACGGAGCCCGCCAGACCGAGTGTCGTACACTTATACGCAGAATGTTTCAGATTTTCGATTTTTTATTTTTTTCAGGGGTGACAATTGTCGACCCTGTCACCCCCTGGCTCCGGCCCTGTTTACGCACCACCGCATCAGGTACTCATTTGAAGCCGAGTCTACCTAGGGGTGGGGGGCCCTAGGACGAGGTCAGATGTCACTCTCCACCGTGGTTAGCCATGGCCGGAAATCAAAGCCAGGTTTGCAGGGGTTCTTAGCAGTCTGCTGACCACTACCCATGCCACCGCTCCCCACAAACACACAAACAAAGATGCACTCCCACCCCTCCCCCCCCCCATCGCCTCAAGACTGTTGGGACAAGTGCTGTCAGCGAGCATCGACAAAGGCTGACAGAAGTTAGCTGACCAGCACCACGCCCGACCGCCTTCATCTCCCCAGAGGTGATGCTTACAAATTGCACCGGGTTACTAATTTATGGCGGAGTTGACCTAAGGGAAGCCCAGGACTGGTTCGAATATTTGCAGATGTTGGCCGTGGGCAGGAATTATACTCGGGTTGTTGGGTTCATTGTGGAGTGCGCTTGCCACTACACTACCGCACCACAAAGACAAAGATAGCCTTAACAAACTGTTGGGGCAAGAGATGTTAGCGAGTAGCACCTATGAAGGCCGGCACGGCACACGATGGGGTTGGTGGCCAACACCACGCCCGGCCGCCTTTGTCTCTGGAGCGGCGATGTACTCATTAGAGGCTGAGTCGACCTAGCAGAGGCCCAGAACCGGTTCAGATAATCGTCACTGGCGTTGGCCATGAGCGGAAATCGAAATCGGGCTGTTGAATTCGTAGCGCAGCGAAGCGCTAACCACCCGCGAGCACAAACACTCACGCCCAACATGGATGACAGATTGTTAAAAACACAATGCGCTGTTAACTTGAGTATCAATGTCAATCCATGAATCGATGCATCATTGCCCCTCGAGTTACAATACACTATTTAATACGTCATCAACCTTACAGAAACTCTGATGGAACTGTATAACCCTTTAAAGTCCCATCGGTTTTTTTTCAACGGTCGCATTTCGAGAGAACCACGCTCAAACATCTGCATATGTCAGGTTTTTGGAATTCCACAAATTTCTCGTTTAAAAAAATAAATTGTTTACATCAAAACCCGTTTAGCGGCCCGGGCTTACGGACGTCATCCATCGTCGTTTACAGCCGGCAAGCACGACCCACTACACCCACCCTACCCACTACACCCCACCCACCGACTCACCCGACCCTACCCACCAAAACCAACTCACAACTACCCACCCCACCAACCCACCCCCTACCCATCCTACCTACCCCACCCACCCACGCTGACCAACCCAACCCATCTTACTCTGTCCGCCCTACCCCGATAGCGTCCGAGGCGCCACCTCCCTCGCCTGCTCGCACGTGAGCAGCTCGTGGGCGCGCTGACAACGCAATTAAACTTAGCACGTAACGAGTTGCGTTAATAGCAACACACCTAACGATTCACGTCACGACGCGCGGAACAATTCACGGCACACCCGCCCGTTGTCGCGTTTTGTTTTTTTCACGGCTCGTGTCGCGAGCAACGTTTGTCGTCTCCGTGAAACCAAGTAAAGGCCATCGCCCATCCAGCACTGAATGGGCAAAAGGGCCGCACATACAATTAGCCCACAGCCACCTGCCCTGCGAGCGAGGAGGGAACGGTCAAGTGACAGTGAGCGAGCGATAGGGGGGGAATGAGCCAACGAGTAAGCGAGCAGGTGAGCGAGCGTGCTGGAGTGAACGAGAGAGAGTGCAGAGTGAACGAGAGAGTGTGCAGAGTGAACGAGAGAGTGAACGAGAGAGAGTGCAGAGTGAACGAGAGAGTGAACGAGAGAGTGCAGAGTGAACGAGAGAGTGAACGAGAGAGTGCAGAGTGAACGAGAGAGTGAACGAGAGAGTGCAGAGTGAACGAGAGAGTGAACGAGAGAGTGAACGAGAGAGTGAACGAGTGAACGAGAGAGTGAACAAGAGAGTGCAGAGTGAACGAGAGAGTGAACGAGAGAGTGAACGAGAGAGTGAACGAGTGAACGAGAGAGTGAACAAGAGAGTGCAGAGTGAACGAGAGAGTGAACGAGAGAGTGCAGAGTGAACGAGAGAGTGCAGAGTGAACGAGAGAGTGAACGAGCGAGTGAACGAGAGAGTGCAGAGTGAACGAGAGAGTGAACGAGAGAGTGCAGTGTGCACGAGTGCAGGGTGAACGAGCGAGTGAACGAGAGAGTGCAGAGTGAACGAGCGAGTCGGTTTAATTTCCCTGTGAATTGGGGGGTGCGCCCTGCGGCGCGGTTGCGCAACGCAGCACACAAAACAAAGATTCCCCGTGAAGCCTGAAGAGACTTGTGGGGCAAGTGCCGTAAGCGAGTAGCACCAATGACGGCCAGAACGGTACACGAGGGGGGGGGGGGGGTGGCCAGCAACCACGCCCGACCGCCTTTGTCTCCCCAGTGGCAATGTTTACACACCGCTCCAGGTACTCATTTGAGGCCGAATCGACCTAGGGGTTGCCCAGAACCGGTTCAAATAATCGTCATTGGGTGTTGACCGTGAGCGGGAATCGAACCCGGGTCGCCGGGTTCATAGCCCAGCGCGCTAACCGCTACACCACCGCTCCCCCACGCGCACGCAAACACGTGGCTTAGGTCCCGAGTCGTGCAGCCTCTGCTCGCCCCCAAACTTTTTTCTCCGCTTGGATCTGGAGGCCGCCGGGTTAACGGCAGCGCCAAGCGACGCCGGCGTCCTCTAAACCCCGGCCTAGGGGAGGCCCAGGGCCGGTTCAAATAATCCGTCACTGGGTGTTGGTCGTGAGCGGGAATCGAACCCGGGTCGCTGCGTAGCGCTAACCGCTGCACCACCGCTCCCCACGCGTGGCGCCGCCGGCCCCCATCGCGCCTTCCCCCTCTGGCAGTCGCTCAAGTGTGGGGGGGGGGGGGAACTGAAACTGCAGCCAAGCGTCGTGACGTACAGCGGCGCAAATGGGACGCGAGCCGCGGGGAGGGGGGGGGATTCCCTCCCCCCCCCCGCCACCTCGCCCCGGTGCAGGCTGCCCGCACGGCACTCTCGCTGGCGCTGCCAAGGCAGAGGATTTCCCTCCAGATCTCAAGAGTTTTGAATTTCGTACCGAGGGGAGGGAGGAACCGGAAGTGAGGAAAGCGAGCTCGGGGTCGGCTTTCACGGAGGGCAAACACGGGGAGGGAGGGGGGGGGTCAGGAGTCCGTCTGCCCTCCACCGTCAATAGCCGAGGAGGAGGTGGAGGGCTTGTGCATTGGGCCCCCGGGCTTGCCCACTCATGGCTCTCTCGTCTAAGCAACGCTACAGTTTTTATTGCATCGCAGCGCGGTAAGGGTTGTCGACGGCTCGGGCAGCGGGGGGGGGGGGCTCATCCAGCAGCGGAGTGGACAAAAGGGCTGGACATGCACAGACACGCTCATCAACACTCGTACGCACGCATTCAAAGCCAAAGCAATTTCCCTGCTCCAACGAGCATCGGGGGGCTCTCATTGGTGCTCATTTTCTACGTACGGCCCTGTGGAAATTCCACATCTCCGTGACGGGGATCGAGCTATCCACAGGACAACCGCGGTTGACGTCTGCCAAAAGTTTGGATTCATTTAATCGACCCCAGAGGGATTGATGGGACAGAGTTGAATGTGCAACCTTCCCATCGTTTATCGTTTTTTTTGTTTGCAGGACCGTGAGTGATGGCGACAGCTTGAGGCCTTCATCCAGCAGTGGATGCATCACAGTTGATGTTGCGGATCATCTCGTCTACTCAAATCCAATTAAAGCACCTGGAAACCTCAATAGCGGAGCCTCAGGAATCCCCGCACGCCACACACCAAGCGTCCACGCGAGATTCGGAGAACGCTGCTGCTGCATCTACGATACACCAAACAAAGAAAGGAACAAACATCCCACCCCCCCCCCCCCCCCCCCCCGTATAGCCTCAAAAGTTCTGTTAGCCTGTTAGTGAGCACCTATTAAGGCCGGCACATCACACAAGGGGGTGGATGGCCAACACCACGCCCGGCCACTTTGGTCTCCAAAGCGGTGATGTTTACACCCCGCACCAGGTATTCACTTGAGGCGGAGTCGATATAGGGGAGGCCCAGGACCAGTTCAGATAATCGTCGCCGGTGTTGGCCAAGAGCGGGAATCAAACTTGGGTCACGAGGTTTGCGTCGCAGCGCGCTAACCGCAGCACTACCACTCTACGATGCACCACACACACACCTGGACCAACATTAATTTTCTCTCTCACACAAGGCATGCAGCGGTGGCGCCGTGGTTGGCATGCCGTGCCGTGAACCTGCTGGGTCCCCAGTTAGATTCCCGGCCACGGCTATCACCAGTGGCGAGAGATATGAGAACCAGTTTTCAGAAGGTTAGAACACACGGGTGAACATAATATAATCACAGGTCAACGCAATCAGCACCCTAGCTGGCTCTCTTAACATCCCAAACACGTGCAGGAAGTCATATTCGGAGCCCCAAATACGCCTCGATGTTAAGTTCAAAGCAGCGCAGAGACCGAGTCTCATTCTCAAGAATATGCTTCAGAATAATTATTTATTGCGGTCGGCATTTTTAGTGGAAGCCTCACCTCATTCGAGACCCAAACAAACATCGCACACCACTTTTAACATTCCTCCTCCTCAAAGACACCGCTGGTGGAACCAGCAACTGCATGGGAACATCAACAGCAGGCCTCTGTGCACTGCAACAGCTCCATAATTGGACAAGTAAATGCACACGAGCCACAGTCGTGCGATTGTGGCCATGCAACACAAACTATGGACCGTACAGGATACTACTAATACTACAGTCTGTGCTGCTTCAAAAGAGGAACGGCAAAACTACAAACGCTCTCCCCTCCCGTCGTGGCGAGCAGCAAACCTCGACATCGGCATCGAGCTCCTGAAACACGTTGGGCATGCGCAAGACCAGAATAGTGCAAGGCTATTAAATCGGTGCGCGTCAACAAGGTATAGTCTGCCAAAATGTATACATGTTGAATTCTTTCACACGGTACGTAGCCAACCGTGCTAATCGGAGGTGTAGGGGTAAGGACAAATTAAAAACCCAAAAAGCAGTTCAAGAAATTAGTTTTCAATCGAGATGTTTTAAAAGTGCATAAGCTCCAGTGGCCTCCTTATATCAGAAGGAAGAGCATTCCAGACAGCCGCAGATGCGCATCTGCTTAGCTTACGAGCTCCGATGACATCGGACGCATTGTGCGCAAGAGATTCGGTCACACTGCCCTCAATTCCAAATTTAAACATCGCCAAATGATGCAGGGCAGTGGCGGCGGAACGGATTTTGGCACCACCCAACACTTGAGAGGCCCTCCGATTGTCACGGCGGAAGTGAGGTCGCTCTCGCGAAAACACGGGGACGTGTCAACACGCTCGCACCTTACAGTCTAAATAAAGGCATTGTTGCGACCTAATTTTTTTTTTTTGCCTAGTCCTAGCAACAATGACAGCCGCTCGCGCCCACACACACCTCCACCACCGGGCTTTCACACCGAGCGATTACGAGCTGACGCCGCCGAAGCCACCACCCACCACCGGAGGCGGCGGTGGAAAGGGGGGGGGGGGGGTAGCAGCGGCAGCAACGCCAGAAAGCGTTTCTCCGCCTCTCCCCGACGCGTATGGCTGTGGCCAAGCCGGCCCGCAGCCAACTCACCACAAAACACGATGCCGCAGAAGGCTTTCGATTGAGTAACGCTGCAGCGGTATTATGTTTAGAGGAAGAAAGAGGGGGGGGGGGGGGGGGAAAAAGAAGGGAAAAAAAAACGGACCGCCGTACTTTCTTTGGCAGAAAGTTGAACGCGATCGCGGCGGCGGCGCCCGCGGTGCCGGCACGAGCAGCGATCAGCGGCGTTTCCCAGCTGCGCAATTTGTCAAGCGGAGAGAGGCAACACAGGAGCCACACACGCGCACGGCGCTGGCGAGTTTCCCCGAGCTCGCCCCCCCCCCCACCTCTCGAGCAGAGGGGGGGGGGGGGGTATATGGAAGCGAGAGAAAAACGAGCGGCGTGGGGGTTTGGCTGCGGATGCCGACGCGCGACTCGCGCGCGGCGCCACGCGCGGTAGCGGGCGCCGTGGGAGTTCTTGTTGGGTTGCGCTTTGTGCACTGCTGCCAGCGCTGTGCCTGGACAGTTTAGTTTCACGCGAGAAGGAGCTGGGGGGGGGGGGGGCGAGCTCGAGAGCCAACAGAGAAGTGTAACCACGAGGATTTGCTGCAGCGAGTTTTTGTGCGGGTTTCTCGTCGGGCATGTCGACACGCGCGCGCACACAAAGACAAAGATCCCATCACAGCCCCCCCCCCACCACCACCACGCGTATCCTATAGAGGCTCTTACATACATCTTGGGGCAAGTGCTCTCGCTTGGCTGAGTGGACATATGGGAGGCCAAGGATCAGTTCAGATATTTGTCATCGACGTTAGCCGTGAGGTGGGAATCAAACTAGGGTCACCGGGTTCGAAGCGCTGCGCGTGCTAACCACTGCATCACCGCTCCCCCCAACACACACACAAAGCTCTCCCGTGTAGCCTTTACAGACTGTAGGGGGCAAGTGCTGTTAGCGAGCGCCTATGAAGGCCGGAACGGTACACGAGGGGGTGGGTGGCCAGCACCACGCCCGACTGCCTTTGTCTCCCCAGTGACGATGTTTACACCGCACCAGGTACTCATTTGAGGCTGAGTCGACCTAGGGGAGGCCCGGGACCGGTTCAGATAATCGTAACTGGTGTTGGCCATGAGCGGGAATCTAACCCGGGTTACCGGGTTCATAGCGCAGCGCGCTAACCGCTACACTACTGTTCCCCACGGGCACGCACACACATGCACAAGCACAAACACGCGGCTTAGGTCCCGAGTTGTGCAGCCTCTGCTCGCCTCAAACTTTTTTCCTCCGCTTGGATCTGGGAC
The DNA here is from genome assembly GCF_048934315.1 of Petromyzon marinus. NCBI lineage: Eukaryota > Metazoa > Chordata > Hyperoartia > Petromyzontiformes > Petromyzontidae > Petromyzon > Petromyzon marinus. The sequence goes on from NC_133720.1 coordinate 9,638,048, forward strand.
CCCCGGATTAACGCCAGCGCCCAGCGACGCTGGCGTCCTCTAAACCCCGGCCAGGGAAGCGCGGCTCAACAAAATTTGGCATTAAATCGGCACGCACGTTGAAGCGCAGAACATCGCGAGGCACGCGCATATTACTTTATTATTTATTTATTCTTCGCCCACGATGCTTAGAAGCTGAATAACGTTCGTTACGCCCATGTCATAACTCACACGGGTCTGCAGGGTTACACGGCACTCATTACTCCAACTCCATTATACGGACTTCTCTGCTTTTCAACAACAACAAGACCCCCCCCACCCCCACCTCCTACGCAATAATTATCCCAAACGGATTATGCCCCAGCAAGTGAGCGCCTGGCGACGTTCAGCTCCGTGCGCCGAGCACAACACATTTCGTAAATGTGCGACGCAGGATGGAGCGAGGAGGGAGTGAGCGGGCGGGCCTCCTGGGAGGGCGGGTAGAGGAGGGGGGCGTAGGTTGGAGGGTGGACGATGGGTGCTGAAAGGTGGCAGTGACAGTGGCGCTGGGGAGGGGGTTGCTGGGGGGCTGGCGGCAGGGGGGGGGGCTGGCGGGGGGCTTGGGGGGGGGGGACAAAGGCTGACAAATTAGCCCCGTGCCGGGGCGGTGAGCGGTGAGCGTGAGCTGGGTTCCGAACAGATCTTGCGAAGTCGGATAAACAGGAACAGACAGCGACCCCCCCCCCCCAAACCCTTGCCCCACCGCCCCCCTCCCCTCCTCTCTTGCCCCCCTCCCCCCATTCCCCTCCCCCACCCCCCTCTACCACCCCTCCCCCTGCCCTGCCAGAGACCTTAAGAGATCCATGGACGTTCCGCTTGGCGGGATGCAGCCTGGTGTGGAAGCTAAGAGGAATTGCAATTGAGATGTGGGTTTCCTTCTGTTCGTTCGCATTCCGTTGTTCCACCGTGTGTGTGTGTGTGTTTTAAGTAGGATCGTGTGTACTTCGGCTGGAGCGATGGCGCAGCAGTTAAGAGCGCGGCCGCGCTATTAGCCGCCGACCCGACTTCGATTCCCGAGCAGGGCTAACATCGGCGATTAGTGAGATCCATATTCCAAACCCAGGATCTCAGCAGTGATATTTCAGTGCTGCGACTTGGCCATTATGGACCCCCACCACCCCAATCCTCAGAAAATTCCCAATGCACCGAGCACATAGGCACGAGCAGCAAGACAGGACCCGTGTCAAACAGTGACCTACAACCGCTTCCTGTCCCTCCACGGAGGTCCCCTGGGAACCGCGCCGAGCCTAACCGGCCCAGACAGCGGGCGGCGGAGCGAGCAAATGAATGAGCGAGCACAGCAGTGAGCAACGGAGCAAATGAGTTGGCGAGCGAGCGACGGTGTGATCGAGGGAGTGAGCGAAAGAGCGAGCGAGGCCGACGAGTGCAGCAGCAAACAAAAGGAGAAAGCAAAGGAGCGACTGAAGGAAGAAGCAAGGGAGTAAATGAGAGGAGTGAGCGAGCGATGGCGGAGAGAATGAGGGAAGCGAGAGGGAGGGAGCGAGTCGGCAAACAAGTCAAGGAGGGAGAGCGAGTTCAAGAAAGAAATATCAAACCAAGGAACGAAAAAGAGAAGGAATCTAAGAGCGAGGGAGTGAGCGAGTGAGGGAGCGAGGCGGTGAGTGAAGATGGGCGCGATCGAAGTGAGGAGGGGCAGCAAGTGAGCGAGTGAACGAACACGGCACACGTGTGAAGGCAGGAGCGAGCGAGCGAGCGAGGGAGAGAGGGTGCAGGCGAGTGGCTCGTTGGGAATTCCAGCCCCGGAGGACGGAATTGGGCGCCGCTCTGCGCTCGCGCCGCGTCGCCACCCCCGCGTCGCCACCCCTCGCTGGGTCGACAAATAAATCCTGGCACAATTCAATGCACATGTCAATTACAGCAGTGCACTCTGGGAGTACAGCGGGGCCCGCCCGCAGCCAGCGCCGGCCGTCAAGGGCGACGCTGGGAGGGAAACCATCCCCCGCCGCCCCCCGCCCAACACCAACCCCCATTATTTTTTTTTTACTCGGCAACGGGAAATCAGACCCGGCGCTTCGCTCACTCCGCTGTCATCGCCGGTGGGTTTTCTTCACCCCCCCCCGGCCCTTCGTTCCCATTGTTGCTACGGCCACCAACGTTCGCGGGGCTCAGCCCCCCCCCCCACCCCCCAGGTTCCCCCTTCTCGCTAAAGAGGCCACCGTGATCCTCGCTCGACGGGCCTTTTCATCGGGCTTCTAAAATAAACGTTCGGGTGATTTGCTCCGTAACGTTTGTTCGCACTGCCCGCCCGTCTGTTCGTCACGTAACATACGTCGGTTCGGATCCAGCCAGCGTAATCCGGGGCGCCCGTACCCGCACTGCAAAGCGCGTGCGGCGCGTAGCGTCAAGGTTAAATGTTTAGTGTTTTGCATGGGCAGCCATCTATCATTCAATTAACTGTATTGGACGCACCTAACGTGGGCGGGGAGGCTAAACCCGGGATGGATCGCCCCGGCCCAGCACGTGGAGGATAAATTAACGGGCCGCCCGGAAAGCACGGGAAATTGGGAGGATCTGCCGCTGGTGGTTTCTCGCTCTCCTTCTCTCTCTGGACATCGCTCAGATTTCGAAATTGTGGGTTGTTCGTGACTGGCGGCGTGACGACGATTCATCCCCCCCGCCGGTAAATCGATGGATTCTCACGATTCCACCCGAGGATCGATTCTCTTGAACGCCGCGGCGAAGCGGCAGCTCCTCTCGTGGCTGCAGAGGTCACGCGAAAGAAACCCAACAGCGCGTAACACCCAATTCGAATAGAAGCATCTTTCACACACCATCCCGTTGTGTGCTACCGGGAGATGACCAATCGATGCGAATCGATTAACCGATGTACCGTTCCACCCTACACTCGTATAACCTACACACACCACAAGCCTACACAGTCCCCCTTTGCCGATCCACTGCTCGATGAAGGCCTCAAACGATGCCATGTCGGTCATGGGAGCTGGGTACGGCGAAGAGCGGGGGGCGGGGGGGGGGGTGGGCCCAGGATCACGTTTCAGATGACGGTCGCCGAGAATCCAACTCGGGTTTGTTGGATTGCGATCACAGCTCGCAAAGCGCTGCGCCCGCGTGCTCCCCTTCAATAATTCTCAAGGGTTACCAGAACAAGGAAGGGAGTGTGCACACTGCACGTTGGCTCTGTGGGGTCCGCGCGCGTGCGGCGAGAGCGACGTTTACCGACACAGACCACGGGCCGCTGTTCTCCACGGCGGAATCTGCCAAACAGCAGGAGGAGAGGCGGGGGGGTGGAGGAAGGGGGGATTCTTTTGTCTGACAAAAGCGAGTCATCTGAACCCCCCCCCCCCACCACCAGCCCCGCCCCATCCCCACACACCAACGTGGTCATTACAGCAGATTTGTCCAGAGTGGAGTTGGGTGGGTGTGTGGGGCGGGGAAGGTGGGAGGTGGAAGGCCGGGCTGGGGTGAAGGATTGGGGGCACGACGGGGTGGGGTGTGGGATGGCGAGGAGGGGGGGGTGAAGAGCAGGAAGGCCTGCGAGGAGGGATTTGGGAAGGAGTGGGGGAGACAGGAAGGGAGACACCGCAAATCCACCGCAAAGGAGAAGCCAGCAAGCCGCTTTACAGCAGAGCCTTCTAGCAAATCCCAACTCATCCACCGCACAGCACACAACCTTCGCCCGCTATTTTTAACCCTTTTAACGCCGTTTCCTTCGGTCCATCGCGCTCATCGGTTTCACTCAGGCGTCTCCTCCTCCTCCACCGCTGCTGCTGCTGCGCGTGCCCGTTTCGACGAAGCGTGGGGAGGGTTCAGCTCGATCGATTCTATTTTGTACAGCCCCAAAAACCTGCAGGGACTTAACCCAAACGTCCGCAGTGGGTCGGCCCAAGAGAAATCCCGCCTAGTGGAGGGCGCGGGACGAAATTTCTCCCAGGCAACGCTAAAACCGAGTGGGCGATGCAACGAGCGAGCGAGAGTTTGGCACCAAAAGGCCGCGGTGACCACAAACAACAGCAGAAGCAGCAGCAACAACAGCAGCAGCAGAAGCAACAACAACAGCAGCAACAACAGCAGCAGCAACACCAGCAGCAACAACAGCAGCAGCAGCAACAACAACAGCTGCAGCAACAACAGCTGCAGCAACAACAGCTGCAGCAACAACAGCAGCAGCAACAGCAGCAGCAGTAACAGCTGCAGCAACAGCTGCAACAACAGCAGCAACAACAGCTGCAGCAACAGCTGCAGCAACAGTAGCTGCAGCAACAACAAACAGTAGCAGCACCAGCAACAATAGCAGCAGCAGTACCAGCAACAATAGCAGCAGCAGCACCAGCAACAGCCATCCACCGCAGATCTTGCGCCAGGATAGGTGCACTCCAAGTCAACTGTTGGGAGGTTCGTCGGGCGGAGGTTACGGGAGAGGCCCCCGGTGTCATGGGTTAACGGACTCGCCCGCGCGTACATACACGCACATAACCGCGTGTCTAATGCAGACTACAAACATCCCAATGTGAACGCAACATAATGCAGTACACGAACGACTTCTGTGAGGCCTCTTGACTGTCGCCCTTCTACGAAGGGGTCTGAAACATTGGACATTCACCACACATCCACCGTGCGATTCCACGCGTCTCGCTTGCTTGGCACCGCGTCCGGACAGGCGGGCGCATTCAGGTGCCGGATAAAAACGCCAAGCGTAACCCCCCACAACGCATTATTTTTTTTGATTGAAGAAAAACTTTCAAAACCGTTGCTTTTCCATCCTGCCGTACTAAAGAAGTGCCGCACTATATAAAGACAAATATAGCCAATCACACTCTCGGGGAAAGTGCTGTTAGCGAGCGCCTATTAAGACCGGAACGGCACTCGAGCGGGAGGGGTGTTTGCGAGCAACACCCCCACACGGCCCGCCTGCCTCCGTCCCGACAGACTCGTGCCGATGTATACACACCGCACCTGGTAGTCATTTACGGTCGAGTCGACCTAGGGGAGCCCCAGGACCAATTCAAACATCACACACAAGAGGCCCACACACGCGGCACGTGCATCTACATGTGAAGATGGAAGACGAGCGGTAGGTCACTGCGACCTCGCGCCGCACGGACGCCGAAGGTCCATCTACGTGCGTGACTCACGTCGCGCACGAACAATGCCGTTTTTTTTAAATTAGCGATTGCTCATCCATTCATCGTCAGCATCATCATCATCAGCCACGGCCAATCCACTGCTGGATGAAGGCCCCCTCCACAAGCTGTCACCATCTCTCACGGCAACGCGACGATCCGTCATCGCTCCATCTCCGCAGCGGACGTCACTCGGACGAGACCCCTCTCCCTTTGCTCGACTCGTCTTGACAATCACCAACTTACTCGCTTTTAACATTGTACGTATTTCTGTTCACTCAAGATTATCAGCAAGAGAATATCAGAAAACGTTGAGGATAACCAACGGCACGACCGAGCCAGGTTTAAGAAAGGTTTCTCTGCAGCCAGACCATCGATCAGACACCGCGATGCCAATGTCTTTGTAGGCGACTGAATGACTCGATGGGAAATGATGTAGTGATCCAAGCTTTCAAACACGAGACATAAATAAATAATATATATCTAGAACTTGCAAAAACTACTGTTTTAAATGGAATGACGACACATGGAGGGAATAACAAAATGCAAATTAAGAGTCGGGCAAGGAGGCGCCTTGTCGCCAGTTATTCAGGAACGCCGCGGTGGCAAGATGTCAACTACCTCGCCTGGTATGTGTGTATGTATGTTGGACTTCTTTCACACCGTACATAGCCAGCCGTGCTCGTCGGGAGGTGCAGGGGAAGGACAACTAAACACAAAAAGAAAAGCAGTTCTAAAGAAATTAGTTTTCAATCTAGATGATTTTAAAGTGCATAGCTCCAGTGGCTTCCTAATATCTGAGGGAAGAGCGTTCCAGACGGCCGCAGAAGCGCATCACAAAGCACACGATGCAGTGACCGTCTTGTTCGATGGCTATGTATAAGCCGCCCACGACCTCATGGTATACAAAGGAGGTGGTGGGTCCGATCCCTACCCTGACGCCTGTATATTTGGAATTCACATGTTCTCCTAGTGGTCGCGTTAAGAGTATTTGGCTGCTATAAATGCCCACGTGATAAGCCACTACGTTGAGCTATCATTTGCGGCCAGGTTACTTCTGGAAAAGCTATATAGCTCTGTGGGCCTTATCTGGTAAAATAAAAATGGTTGGTAGTTTAGTTAATTAAAATAGTTCACGGGACCGTCGGGAGATGTTGTTTCCTAAAACTAGATTGGAGAAGGCACGAATATACACTTTAGATGTTCATGAACACATCTAACATATTTGTGCGATGGCAGGGTTATCCGTAGAACCGACGAAGTGAATTCCCGAAAGGCAGGAAATGCTAAACGGAGCTTAAATAAAACGTGGCCACAGAAAGTTGGACTTCGGGGTAAAGCAAGCCAGCCGAACGCGTACGGACGTCACCGGTGCCAGATTGCGACGCCTCCTCCAGATGACGCGCTCACCGCAGGGCGACCAACGAAATACGGACAGCTCATGTTGACTGACGAGCGTCTGGCTCAAGTAAATTATAACGATGGTCTAGAAGGCTTCAATTTTCCACAAATATAGTGGAGCCAATGTGTAAAAGGCACAACGCTGCAATTGCTTGCTCCAACCCCTACCGGCAGGAGGGAGCTCTCGGTGGGTAGTGTGGCCTACTCTTCCACGATGGCCAGAAGTCTTGGAAGAGGTTGGCATAATCCACTCGTTACCCCACCACAGACGACCTGCCGACTGACCGACCGACGATGCACACATTCACGCCGCCGGGTGGACAGATGCGGTGAGCAGGGGGGATGGGGGGGGGGAATTCAAGAACACTTGCAACATCGTCGTCTCAAACTGCCGCGCACGGGAGATTGACTGAAAACTCAAACCAGTGGAGCTCTCGATTTGCAAATCCAGCGTGCGAACCTCGGAATGGCCGTGGCGCAGATAGGGGGCAGCGCGACTCATCGAGCACAAGTTCTACATTGCTCCGAGTCTCGCGCTCAACGACGACCGTTCACCACAAAGTGGCGGTGACGTCACCACGGCGCTTGTGCCATGCTCGGTGCGCTTTTGGAGGTCGTACCAAGTGGCCAAGGCTGCTGGCAGGAGGTCACGGAACAGACCCACCCGGGTGCCGTGGGTTGACCGACCGAGATGGCTGGCAGATGCGCTCAACACACGAGCACGCGTGCGCGCCCATAGCCGAGTAATCCGCCGCGGAGTGCGACCGGTTGCTATTATGGCACACGCGCAGCGCCAAGTTAACGTTACATTGTGCGACGCTCCATCGCAGCACAACCGTTAAATTTAAAATGAGACGCACGCCCATAGTCGTGGGTGTCGTGTTCAAAAACCTAAAAGTAGCCCAGGCTTCTCACAACAACAAAACAACAACCGTTGTAATGTCCACGCTGCCAAAATGCAATCGCATCTCAAGACGTTTCCACGAACAAAAACAAATGTCGACATTTGGTCATGGAGGGGGTGGCGGCAAGGGCAGGAACCGCGGGCGGAAGGAGAGGGGAGTAACAGCGCGGCACAGCGCGGCACGCGGCCACCGGGGCCCAGTGCCAACAACCAACAACGACGGTGATGACAGGCCCCAGGGACTGTCGGGGCAGTCGGGGCAGCACCAACGAGTCCCAGGGCATCATTTGAATTTACCAGCCGAGGCTAATCTCACAAGTGAGACTAATAACAACGGTTACAACGAAGAAACACTTCGTCGACCAAGGCGGACACTTGCGACTCACATATTACAGTGCGATGCACGCATGCCTCGGTCACCTTTGTCTCGCCGTTATCGATGTTTACATGCTACACCAGGTACTCATTTAAGGCTAAGCTAAGGAATAAGCCTGCCTACAGGAGCTGGAGGATACGTTGAAAAATCACTCGCCACCGATGTAAGTCGTAAGCGGGAATCCAACTTGTGTCATCAGGTTGGTAGTGCAGTGTGATAATCACTATACAACCGCTCCCTGCGACACACTACACTGCAGTTACCTCCACGTACACCTGCACTCACTTAGCACACACACTCCTACACACCCACCTAGCAAATACACTCCCCTCGCACACCTACACTCAATAAGCAGACGCTCACATCAGCACACAAAGATCCCTGTGTAGCCTTAACAGACTGTTGGGGCGAGTGCTGTTTGCGTGTAGCGCCTATGAATGTGGCCAACACGACGCCCGACCGCCTTTGTCTCCCCAGTGGTGATGTTTACACAGCACACCAGGTACTAATTTGAGGCTGAGTCGACCTAGAGGAGAACCAGGACCGGTTCAGATAATAGTCACTTGTGTCGGCCGTGAGCGGGAATCGAACTCGGGTCGCCGGGTTCATAGCGCAGCGCACATAAGCACAAAGACACAATCACACCTACACTCAACGATTACCTGCATTGAGCAGCAGCAGCAGCAGCGGCTACGCGAGTGAACGCAAGCGCCAGCCTAACAAACACGGATCTTCCCGCAGTGGTGCCAACTCTCTTCTCACCTCCCTGCCAGCCCGTTACCCACGCCGGCCCGCTCGCTGCACACGCACGCCGCGCTGACGGAGGTGGCTACCGCCTGCCCGCCCCACCCCGATACAAACCCCGAGACGAGCGGCGCGAGCAACTGGCGCCCCGCCAAACCCACAGCCCCGCTCGCCCCGCACTCGGCCGCCCAGGGAGCCATCGCGGCGTTCCCCTTCCTCCCTCCCCGCCAATTCCAATCACGATCCAAACGGCCAAATGAAATGGCTGTTGACTGCGAGTAACTCGCTTACATCAATCCTGGGGTTTTTACATTTTTCTCCCTTCTCCCCCCCCCCGCTTGAAGTTTTCCTCTCCGTTCATCTTCCGACGAGACGGATTTGGCTCGCGAGAGCGCAACAGCTCGCGGTCCGCCAGCTCGCAACGCCGCGAGCGCGGAGCGAGCGCGTAGAGGAAAAAAATAAAACGCTGCCGGCACGCGCGGTCGCGGCGCTCGCGGTGAAGGCTACGCCAAGTGGCGACCGTCGAGTCTTTCATCGCCCACGCACCTCGGGCAGCCCCCGGACTCAGAAAAATAAACACGGCCGAGGAGGAAAAAGAACCCCCCCCCACACACACACACACGAGGCTTTTCAGGAACACGCCGGGATTCGTGCGCTGGGTTCACGCCAAGCGACGCCAAGCCGCTTGTTCGGCACGGGAGGCTTGCCGCGGGTGCAATGGCCGTGGAGTGGCGCACGCTGGACTTGGGACGCGGAGGGTCACCGATTGGATCTGACGCAGCGCGGCGAAGCGCCGGTTGCGAGTTACTTTCATCCCCCCCCCCCCCACCGCCGCCGCCACATCCCCCGCCGTGCCTCTGTTGATCCCAGCAGTGCGAACTGTGGGCGCACCGACGCGCGGTTACGTCGGTCGGCAGGTTAGCCGTGCGCGGTGAGGGTGAAGTGAGAGCCCTCCCACCTCTTAAACAATACCGTCTACCCGGCGTGCGGAAGAGTAGACCAAATACCCTCCCCGGAGGCTCCCCGGAGCGGACCTTCACGCGCCAGCGAGCAATTTCAGGGCTGCACCTTTGCCTTTACTTAGTGCGCACTATGGCTCCCTTTTGTTTTGGGGACAGAGGAAGCAACGCCCCCTCCCCCCCTGCCTGCATCCTCTCCACTTTCTCTCCTCTTCCCATCAAGACCCACGGCTGGCATGGAGTTTTTTTTTTACTGGAAGTTTGTGGGAGGCTGGTGGGGGGGGGACACAAAGGGAGGCAACCGAGGCTCGGCGATAGCGCCCCCCCCCCGCCCCCGCACTACGAATGCTCAGGGAGGACACACGGGCGACGTCACCCTTTGATGTGCAAATGACAGACAGAATGGCAATTAGCACGCTCTGAAGAGCAGAGTCGCACGGGGGGAGGAGTGGGCCGCGGGAGGATTGACAGAGGGAAAAAAACTTCCGAGCCGGGCGAGCGCCTGCCGACACGTTAGGAGACGCCACTGCGGGAATCTTCATTTGCTGGATGCGCCACGGTGGCTTGGAGATGTTAACTACCTAGCCTGCTATGCAGGTGGTCGTGGGTTCGATCCCGACCCCTGCTGTATATTTGGAGCTTGCACTGTCAAACGCGTCCCCCCCCCTCCGTTGTTTGGTCGGCCCAGTATCCGCAATGTTAAATTTCCCACAGGATGTTGCGAAACGCACACACGCGCGTGCACGGGCCCTGAACGAGACAGTTGCCAATTACGGAGACACGCCGACTCAAATTCAGAACGGCGAGGGGGCGGCACTGAACCGACACTGTCCGTCAACACGGGGGGACCTATCGCCCGTCACCCTAAGTGTGGCACGACCGTGCCGAGGCATTACCGTGCACCACGCTGGAAAAGCGACGAGACCCCGCGTTAGAATTCACCCAACACCAAGCAACGTGAAGTCAACGTTCCCCGTTCCCGCCAACGGAGGACCAACAACGTTTATATCGGGCAGTCACCAGCACCGGCGTACACGTTTTGCGTTTGTGCCTTTCGTATGCACGTATGCATGCTGAGCTTTTCACGCCGTACATGGCCAACCGTGCTATTCGGCGGTGCAAGGGAAAGACAAACTAAACACAAAAATCAGTTCTTAAGAAATTCGTTTTCAATCTAATCGATTTAAAAGTCCATAGCTCCAGTGTAGGCATGTATGTAGAACTTCTTTCGCACCACCGTACGTAGGCAACCGTGCTGACCGCGTGTTCGGGTGCGACCTGCTGCCCCCCCCCCCCCCCCCGTTTGCTCGGCTGCGAAGTCAAACGTTTTGCTCCGTGTGCTGGGGGGGAGCTTTTCTGGAAAGCAAATTCCTGGGCAAAGCTCCCGGGCCGGGGGGGGGGGCGGCACGCGGAGCGAACCGCCGTCGGAACGTCACGCCAAACGACACGCGGCGGCATTTGGCAAAAATTTAGCCGCCCGCCGACGCGCTTTCCCACGTGGCCCCCCCGGACTCCCCACCCTCCCCCAAGCCACCCACCCCAAGACAAAAACAAAACGGTGCTTCACATTCAGTCTCCTCAATCCGTTTGACCTGCGCACTCTCCCGCAATTTAAATGCAAATAACGGTTTACTGCTTTCTGGAAATCGCGAAGCGTTTGCCGTCGCTAGCGGACGCTTTAAAACCGGCTCCAGAGTTCATCTTTGGTTTTTTCAGTAAAGTCACATAGAAATAAGAAATAATAAAATTACATATTATTATTTCTTATTTCTACGTGACTTTACCAAAAAAACCAAAGAGTAATTCCTGCAGTCACGAAAGCACCAAATCAAGCTCCAGAGTTGTCAAAACAACCACAGTGTTGCCCTCGTCATTCACGAACTTGGCTACCTGCGATTTCGGTTATCCACAAATCCCATCTGGAACTTTACATGACTGCTGTATCAAGAGAGAGAAAAAAAGTGACGAGCGATAAAGTGACGAGCGATAAAGTGACGAGAGATAAAGTGACGAGAGATAAAGTGGCGAGAGATAAAGTGGCGAGAGATAAAGTGACGAGAGATAAAGTGGCGAGAGATAAAGTGGCGAGAGATAAAGTGGCGAGAGATAAAGTGACGAGAGATAAAGTGACGAGAGATAAAGTGAGGAGATAGTGACGAAAGATAAAGTGACGAGAGATAAAGTGACGAGAGATAAAGTGACGAGAGATAAAGTGACGAGAGATAAAGTGACGAGAGATAAAGTGATGAGAGATAAAGTGATGAGAGATAGTGATGAGAGATAAAGTGACGAGAGATAAAGTGACGAGAGATAAAGTGACGAGAGATAAAGTGACGAGAGATAGTGATGAGAGATAAAGTGATGAGATAAAGTGACGACAGATAAAGTGATGAGAGATAGTGATGAGAGATACAGTGATGAGAGATAAAGTGGCGAGAGATAAAGTGGCGAGAGATAAAGTGACGAGAGATAAAGTGATGAGAGATAAAGTGACGAGAGATAAAGTGACGAGAGATAAAGCGACGACAGATAAAGCGACGAGAGATAAAGCGACGAGAGATAAAGTGATGAGAGATAAAGTGATGAGAGATAAAGTGACGACAGATAAAGTGACAAGAGAGATAAAGTGACCAGAGATAAAGTGACCAGAGATAAAGTGACGAGAGAGATAAAGTGATGAGAGATAAAGTGACGAGAGATAAAGTGGCGAGAGATAAAGTGATGAGAGATAAAGTGACGACAGATAAAGTGATGAGAGATAAAGTGGTGAGAGATAAAGTGATGAGAGATAAAGTGACGAGAGATAAAGTGGTGAGAGATGAAGGTACATTAATTAAAAATATATAATTTCATCATGCAATGTATTTTTATTTACTTTATATTTCTTACAACTAATTTTTATTTTTGCGTTATGAATTCCCATATATTTAATTGCTTATGTATTAAGTAATTAATTCAAGCATTCCTCGCGAATAACGATGACACCGTACCACGCACTACCCCCCTTCCTCACGCACTACCCCCCTTCCTCGCACACTACCCCCCTTCCTCACGCACTACCCCCCTTCCTCACGCACTCACCTTCCTCGCACACTCACCTTCCTCACACACTCACCTTCCCGCTAAACCCCCAACGCCATCCCCGCCCGCCATCCCGCGAGCCCCCCCTTCCACAATTTAAATGCAAATAACAGGAGCGAAAACCCTTTAAATCAGCAGCACTCCTGCATGCGCCCGCTTGTAAATTAATTAGGACCTTAATGTGAGAATCACGTAATGAAATGCGAACCGTTTCACTATTTTTTTTAATTTTAATTGACTTTGGGGTGCTAAACGCGCAACGCGTCCACAGCCGAAATAAAAAATAAAAACCCACTTGCAGGCACGCGCAAGTGCCCTTAGCCCGTCACAAAGAGGCTCTGCGAGCGTGTGTGAGGAGGAGGCCATTTCCAGAGAGTGACCGTGTAAACACAGGGCGACCCCTGGGCATCTGTGGAAAAAGAGCTTCATAGCGCATCGGGATTTCTCCAGGATAAATAAAAAAAAAATTCTCATTCTGGAATGCCCGAGGGAACGATTGCTATCCGTTCCGCCTTCCCGCCCTCCACGCCGGGGGCACACGGAGCTAACGGGGGACACGCCGAGACCACTCAGCGTGTGTGTCCCCGTCACCGATTGCCAAATGAATTTATTTTTTATAACATTTCCCCCCCCCCCCCCCCGACATCGTGACCGACGTTTCGCTCCCCGTGCCGGAGGGGGTCAAGCGGGCTGCCAACTTAAATGTTGTGAGGTCAGGTAACAAAAATCTCCTTCCCCCAGCCATGCTGCTATTGTTTACTGGTAACCGGATGTGAGCGTCGCCTTGCTTTCCACTGGCTTCAGCGTCACACTGCACGGGAGGCGAATTACTTGGTTCACTGGTGATGATGGCGTTGCTACGTTGAAGCGTTTAGTTACTCGACTTAAGCAGTGTAGAACTGAAGGCTGATCCTGCGCCCCATGAGTGAAACCAATGAAGCAGCTGTAATTTTGGCAAATGTCAGCTCTCCCTTGTAGAACATCGCTAGAATTCACAGCACTCAGTCACCAGCATCTGTTTATATAACCGTGTTGTCATAATAGTCGGCCGTGGTCAATCCACTGCTGGATAATTGCTTCCTCCCAATGCTCTCGGATCTAGCTATGCAATAACAGATCGAGCACCTGCACGGGGGATTGATTTAATCATTCTATCTCCTCGGGGGACCTCCACATCACCATCCATTTTTATTATTACACGCTTTTAACTCAAATCTTGTAACTCAATTTTTACCAACTTCCCAATATTGTATTGACTGCAAACTTGGTATACTTATGTCATACGGATGACAATACTATATTCTATCATTAAAAATTAAAACATTATTATGCAAATGTTATGTTTCGGCTTGAGTCTAATTGTCCATGCTGAACTGACGTTGGCTGTAAATCACCATGGCCCCTGACGTTATGGCAAAGATTCGAGGCCACTTTATGGAGTCATGGAGTTCTGCCATTACGAATACGGTACATTTCATTAAAGCGTGTTTAAAAAAAAAGTATTTTTAAATATTACTTATTTGTTTACAACCGGCCTGGCCACGCACGGTCAAATCCGAAGATGTAACAAACCAGGCCAGAGTGACGTCACTGTCTGTTTCACATCATGAAAAATTTAAACGTATTTTAGAGAGCGGCCAATTGTGATCTCCCGGCCTCCGCCACACCACGCGATGGTTCAGGCCACCACCGACCGCGAGAACCAAAGTTCCTCGCGCACCCATTCACAAGTCACACACAACGCCAAGAGCAACAGCTGCCATTCGCCACTGAGCGACGGTGACTTCACCACGGCGCCTGCACCAGGCCAGGTGAAGTGTCGAAGGCTCGCTGTTGACAGGTCACCGGACAGTCACGCACAAACCCAGCACGTAAGCACACAATCGTTACGGAACTGTCCAAAGCACGCCACTGCAGAACCCTCCTGAAAGAGAGCCTTGAGACTCGGTGAAGCCTTCCCAGGCAAACGGAGAACTATTTGAGGGGTCCTTGTACGACGCGCACAGCTCGGCGGCGAGCGGCTCACGTTAGAGCGCATGTCGTTGTTTGGCGCAATTTCGAACCCACGTCTAACGTTGCACTCCACGTGCTCGGGAACTTCTTTAAATTTCTGAAGACATTCCACCCCCCCCCCCCCTGACCACTGCAAGAAGCTACTGGGGAGAGGGCATGGAAGGCGAAAAGTCGGACATGATACCCGCAACGAACCGCGGTTAACGACCCCATCCGGAGGGTCGTACGGCAAGTCAAGACTCGATTGGTTAGCATTTGGCCTCCGAAGCCCCGTTTGTACAGTCCTTGCTCCCTCCGTCGGCCTGAACGTAACACATACGCATGCGACGGGGACGTGAAATCCGACTCAAATGAAAAAAAAAACGTTCATCGTCACATCTCCCCCCACTCCCCACCACTGGTCACCCAAGGTTGGACGGGTTATAGGCGGATATGGGGAAAGGTCCGCGTGCACGTGAACATCCGTGTAATGGGACAGTTTACGCCGCCACGCACAAACAGGTTACCGGACACAAATAAAGCGTGCGCCGCTTCAGATGCCGGGCGGTGTAGGGGGGGGGTAACGGGAAATCCTTCGCTGTGCATTAGCAGCCAATGCACACGAGATCAGCGACACGGCAGCGCGCGTGTCGAAGTCACATTTGCGAACATCCCGACAGCAGAAGGACGAGTGGGGCGCGGGCGGCGGCGGCGGATAATTGACCGGGCCGGATACGCGACGTTGTGCCGTAGGTCTGTCTCTCTCTCTCTCTGGCGGAACGGAACGTCCGATGCGAAAACAAACGACAACAACAAGTGACCTAAAAACCGGGGGGGTGGTGAGGTGGTTTAAGCACAACAAAAACACGCTGCTGCTGCTGCTGCGCTTTCGGCCAGCTGTGCTGCATACCCGCCATGAAACCAAACGCTGACAAACCCCCCCCTCCCTCCCCGCTCACCCACACCACCCACCCCACCCCAACCTTCTATCGCTGTCCGCTGATCGTGAAAGAAAATCTCTCTGCCAAGGCAGCAGCAGCAGTGTGATAAGCACTCCCAGGAAGAAATCTGCAGAATCTCTTCAACGAAATAAACGCCGCGTTAGATTTCACAAGCCAAGCAATGGGGGAAAAGAGAAAACATTTCTTTTTTTTTTGGTTAAAAACCGAAAACGTTTGGGAAATGTTCACGCAGCTGAAGAAATTCAATCCTCAAACCATAAGAGCTTTGGGTGAGATGGCATGAATATGAATGTGTCGTAAAACACACCACCACCCAAAACAGCCAATTAGTAAGGTTTGTCAAGTAAACAAAACATGCCAATCCGTTACCAGTACAGCACACCGGTGTGTGTTGGAGAGTGAACCCACAACATTTACGATTCGAGTACAATGTTTCCCCGGTAATTACAACCAGCATCATCACGCGGCAGCCATTAATTTTGGAGAAATCCTGTTTCGGTCTTAGAGGGATACATGCGATGTCGTCACTTGTGAGCCAATCAGGTGCAAAGACCAGGGGGGGGGGGGTGAATATATTCATATAAATTACAAAGAAACCCCAGCAATTCATTCTTGCAGCCCATTCCACCGCGCGCCGTTCGGTCCCTGAAGGAGCTCCCAATTCCAGAACGTCGAGCGAATAAACTGAATTCCGCTCGCGAGGAATGCACACCAACACTTTGGGGGGTGGTGGGGGGGGGCAGGGCAGGTTTTCTTCAACAACTGCGCGTACGAGGAGCGAAACGTCGGCGCGCCACGCGGTAGACCGCCCAGAAAACAAAAACCTGCAGAGCTGCGCGGCGTGACCGTGCTAACCCCCCCCCGCCACGCAAGCGGTTAAACCAAATACCTATTTTTGCCGTGTATTGCTTATTTTTCCCCTCCTTTCTATTCACTTCAACAACAAAAAGTTGTGCCGGGAAGATTTACGTAAGAAACGACCGCGCAGATTTCCATCGCCGTCACCGCCGCCGGTGCTCGCGATGCGCGGATAACCCACCTGCGTGCTTGGAGGGCCTTGTTTAGGCTGCAGCTTTATCTGAAGCTTGATCTGCATGGGGGGCGGCTGCTGCTGCTGCTGGTTGACGGGCCCCGCCGACGACGGCGCTGCCCCCAAGCCCGGGTGGGGTAGGCCCTGCATGGGGGGCCCCTGGTGGTGGGGGCCCATATGCGGGTGGAGGGGCCCCATGTGAGGGGGCCCCTGGTGGGGTGGGCCTGTGTGGTAGGGATCCTGATGCAGAGGGCCCTGGTGAGGCATGCCTGGGTGAGGTGGCATCTGGTGAGGTGGCACCTGGTGGTGGGGACCCTGGTGGTGGGGTCCCGGGTGAGGTGGGCCCGGGTGAGGTGGACCTGGGTGTGGTAGGCCAGGGTGAGGTGACATTTGGTGAGGAGACATCTGGTGAGGTGACATCTGGTGAGGTGACATCTGGTGGAGGGGTCCCTGGTGAGGGGGGCCGGGGTGAGGTGGCCCAGGGTGTAGAGGTCCCTGGTGAGGTGGGCCATGATGTGGAGGTCCCAGGTGAGGGCCATGATGAGGGGGTCCCGGGTGAGGGGAACCCTGGTGAGGAGGACCAAGGTGAGTGGGTCCTTGGTGAGGACTCTGATGAGGACCTGGATGAGGTCCTGGATGTGGAGATCCTGGGTGAGGTGGGCCTTGGTGAGTCATGCCCGAATGAGGTGGCCCTTGGTGAGGGGATCCCTGGTGAGGACTCTGATGAGGGGGTCCTGGGTGAGGTGGACCTGGGTGAGGAGGCCCATGATGGGGAGGTCCCTGGTGAGGCGGACCTGGGTGAGGCGGACCCTGGTGAGGAGGTCCCGGGTGGGGCGGACCCTGGTGAGGAGGTCCCGGGTGGGGCGGACCCTGGTGAGGAGGTCCCGGGTGGGGACCCTGGTGAGGTCCCGGGTGGGGACCCTGGTGAGGTCCCGGGTGGGGACCCTGGTGAGGTCCTGGGTGCGGACCCTGGTGAGGAGGTCCCGGGTGGGGACCATGGTTAGGAGGGCCCGGGTGGGGACCCTGGTGAGGCGGACCCGGATGAGGACCCTGGTGAGGAGGTCCCTGATGGGGTGGCCCAGGATGAGGTGGGCCCTGGTGAGGTGGGCCCTGGTGAGGTGGGCCCTGGTGAGGTGGGCCCGAGTGGGCCGGCGCTAGCACAAACCGCTGGCCCGACAGCGCCACCATGCCACCGCCGCTGGAGGCAGGCTGAGGCCCAGCGGTGCCCACCATTGTCACCTGGCACACACGAGCACCGCCAAAAGTTGGGGACGACGGTAACGACCCCCCCTCCAACCCCGCCCCTCTCCCCCAGTGATCTATCTCTCCGCCGGTCACTGCATCCACATCCGAAGTCAAAACCTCCGCCGATTAACTCCCACGGGCACCGGAATCTCTGGTGGATTATAAGACGCAACTGCCTCCCCCGACCTCAAGGTATTGAATAAGCAAGTTTTGGTGGGGGGGGAGTGCGTCTTACAATCCCAATAGGTAAGTGCGACCAGATTTGTAGAACTTTAGTGACACTGGGAAGACGTTTTTGGAGCGCGTCTCTAATTGCAGCAGTGTGAAACGGGAGTTGCATTCAGACGCTTCACAAATCCGAATTAAGCAGAAAAAAACCCCCCATGAAAATAACGGGCCCAGTTTCCAATAAACAATTCAAAATAAATCTAGATGATTTTTAGCACGTGTATATTTTTTTAAAGTAAGATCAAGCAAAAGTTTTAAAACCTAACTTTAACCAACTTGATATAAAAACGGACCTCAACGGTATAAAGTTATTCAGCACCAAGACGTTTAAAAGTGAGATCCATAAAGGATGATATTTGAACAAAACTGTGACGTTTGTGCGGCACAATACTTGTAAGTGTAACGCCAGTGCCGTGGATTCAAATTGTTTGCCTACGTTTGCTAAAAAAATAACTCATCGACACCTGAGCAGTACAGTGCCATACAAGCTGCCTTCAGTTTTTTTTTTATCCAACACACCCTTATGGAGCATGAGCCTCAAACGCTCGGCGGCCAGTAATAAAACATCACGCCCACAGGGGTCACACGGATAAGAGTGAACAGTTTTTCGAATTGGGCAAGGTTACGAATGGAAATTCGGGAAAGAGACGACAATGGGAGGGGATTCCAAGTAGGGCAGCGCGAGGGTAACAAGCAAGAAGAGTTGTACCCCTGCAGTGAGGATGAGAGAGTGGGTGCGTGTGCAAGTTTACCAGTGCGTGAGTGGGTGTCCAGGTATACCCCTGCAGTGTGGATGAGTGTGTGGGCGAGTGTGTACGATTACGAGAGTGGGTGGGCGAGCGTGCTGTTGTGACCTGCACTGCGGTGGTGGCTGAACACTGTTTCGTCTCATCCACCACGGTCGGTTTGGTAGAGAGAGTCCTCAACACGGGGTGGAGCGATCAACCATCGGAACCAATCCACGGCCTCACAGATCCCCCTTTCCGGACGTTACAAACCATCACCGTGTGCTCTCTCTCCCAGCCACGCTCGTAAGCATTTCATTCCATTCATTCATCCATTCAATCACGGGAGGAGCTCACCTGTTGAGACTGCTGCTGCATAACGGGAAATCCGCTCGGTTGCTGGCCGGGTCCCAGTGGCTGCTGGCTTAGGCCTCCTCCCTTCATGGGGGACGCGCTGAAGTTTCCCTGAGTGTGCTGCGACTGTGCCTGGCTCTGAGGATTCGCAGTGTTCTGCATAGCCGACATTTGGTTCATTTGGTTTGGGTTCAGAGGGTGTACATTCATGGCCCCTTGGGCATGCCGCAGGAACTGGGGGCTCCCGGGGCCCCCTGCGAAGCCGTGGCCCGGCGGCGGCCCGTCGTGGCCCATTGCGCCCGGGTTGGCAGGCCTCTGCGGCTGCGTGGCGTACTGGTACGGGTGAGGGAACTGTCCTGAGTTGCTCGCACCGTGGTTAGGGGGTGGCGGAGGCATGCTGTTCGTCTGACCCCTGACCGGATACTGCTGCTGCTGCTGCTGCGGTGGCGGCGGGGGCGCCCCCGGGGCCTGCATGTAGGCCGGTGGGCCACACGCCTGGTGGGGCGGCATCATGCCATGCGAGTGCGGCACCGCCACGCCGCCCATGTACGGGTTGCGGCCGTCCGGCCCGTACTGGTTCATCCTCTGCTGGGGGGGTGGCGGCGGTGGCCCCGGCCCCACAGGCGGATGAGGCCCACCTTGGGGAGGCTGCATGGGGCCCTGCTGCTGCTGCTGGTGTAAGGCATAGTCGTGGTGAGGTTGCATGTAGCTAAGCTGCTGCGTCTGCATAGTCGGCGGCGGATGTCCAACCTGGTGGTACGCATTGGAGTTTGGCGGAGGAGCAGGGGGCCCGCTGGCCGGGCCCTGCCCCCCCCACAAAGGGTCTGCATCCATGTAGGGTGGACACAGGCCGTACTGGCCAGTGGGGGGGTTGGGGTGGTACTGCGGGCCCTGAGGCCCCGCGATCCCGTTGCCCTGCTCCCCCTGCTGCGGGTACTTTCTGGGCGACTGATACTGCGCATACTGCTCGTAGTGGTGTAGCTTGTGCTGAGGCTGCTGCTGCTGTTGAGGCTGCTGCTGCTGCATCCCACCGTAGCCTTGCTCCATCTGCAGCTGCTGCTCTAGGGGGTCGGCGGCAGCGCCTCCACCGTCGGCGAAGGCCTCGGCGCCAAGCCCCGGCAGGCTCTCCGAGTCGAAGATGTTGCCATCTTCGAAGAGATCCATCATAGGGTCGGCCATAATGCCCGTCGTCGTCGCAGTCCCTCTTCCTCCTCCTCCTCCTCCCCACGTCCGCGCGGGTGGTGGGACGGCTCCCTCCTCTGCCTTCTCCTCCTCCTTCCTTCGTCCGCGTCTCGACTGGCCTTCCTGCTGGCTCTGCGAGTCAACGGCATCAACGCCAGCGCGCAGGCCCCCTCTGCTCGCCGCCGCTAAGCCATCATTGCTGGCCAAACTTTCTCGAGAGGTGACCGAGGGGGGGTGTGTGGGGCAGGTGGGGAGGAGGTGGTGGTGTGGGGAGGAGGATGAGGAGGTTATTTATTGTTTTTTATGTTTTTGGGGAGGGGATGGGGAAGGGGAATCCCTCATCTATTTCACCGATTTCCTGCAAAGAGAAGAGAGAAAGAACAAATAAACAACCTGGGTTTAATTTAATTTGTTGTTGTGCATCTTCCCCCGTCAACATCACTACCCCCCCCCTTCTTCCTTCGCTCAGGAAGCCATAAGATGAGGAAAATGTTTGTGAAAAATAAAAAGTGTCCCATAACTTACCACTTTGGGGGGACATTATGGAAATATTTAAGTGGCTGGCTGGTTCCGATAGGGGACAGGCAAGGCGTGTTTACACACAACAGATTTTCTTTCGTAAACAGACGCACGGCTAAAAGGGTGCCTCTCAGACTTCGGTGTCCTTGATGAAGGCGGCGGCCATCGAAAGGGAAGAAATAAAACAAAGAGCATTTTTATTAAATTTTAAACGGGGTCTGCCAGACCAGTGCGGGAGATGGTGGAGGGGGCAGTGAGTGGCGGGGTAGGGGAGGGGGGGAAAGTTCAAATTGTGAGTGGGGGGGCACCCACAATTGTATTTAAATGGAAAGGTGGCATTACTTTGTGAGGTAAGTGGTGAGGTGGGATCTGCAACCCCCCCACCCCAAGCCTTATAAAACAACCACCACAGGAAGTACGGACCGCCGTGTTACACCACGTCGTCGTCCACCCTCGTCACAATCCCCCTCGGCCTGAGCCAGATAGGATCCTCAAAATATGACGACTCGGCCGGTCTCAAACAACAAAATTAGTTTGAGTGTTGAGGTCAAGTCCACACTCGTCCAAACCAACCGCCGTCATTTCCATCGTCGTCACCATCTCTCCATTTTAATGTGGACAGGCGATGGCACAGCAGCTGCCACAGCAGCAGCAGCAGCCTCATCACCCATCAGCCACCACTACCACTGTCAGCATCGGCAGTATCATCACAACAACCACCACCACCACCAGTTAGTGTGGACACCTCCACACACTTTGTTCAAATACAGGCAAGCACCGGCAAGCCCGAATTCGCAACTATCACCATCAACTACACTATCAGCATCATTACCATCAGCGGCATCACAATCACGAACATTATCACGACCATCATTACCAGTCGGTGTGCAGGGACCGGCAACACTTGGTCGGAACACAACGGGAAACCATGACCACCATCGCGATCGTCACTACCGTGGCCATAAAGATTCTTCACCACTAGCAGCAGCAGCATCGCCAATGAGCGGCACCATCTCCAACATCGGCAAGAACCTCACCACCACTATCGCCGTCGTCACCATTATCAGTTCAAATGCGGACAGGCGATCAAAGTCACTCGAACACAGCAGCGGCAGCAACCTCATAAGCGCGGTCACACATCGCCACCATGACCACAGTCGCCGTGAAAAAAAAGAGCTTTACAGCTCATCGGATTCCTCCGGTAGAAATAAACATTCAGATTTCGGATCCGTTTCATGTGTGTGACATGCGACCCACACGCACAGAGACACTCGCTCACACACAGCGGGAAAAACGCATCAGCAGCAGCCTCAATCAACCCTCCACCGCCATCGCCACGATCATCAGCAAGCACCGCGTCTATCAGCATCATGATCATCACGATCATCACGATCATCATCAGCCAACGGGGGGGGGGGGTAATGCTGCTAGCCGTGTGGCCCCCGTGTTTAGCGGGTGGAAGAGACGGGGAGAGAGCGGGGAGAGGGAGGACGCGCGGCGAGGTGCAGGAGGCGGCGGCGCAAACAAAAGCTGCCATTTTAGTGCCCTCAGCGCGGCGCGCGGAGACAGCCACAACAACAACAACAAACAACAACAACAAACACCACCACCGCCACTCTCCTTCGTACTCAACGCGGCGCTCACAACAACGCGTCTGTGTGCGTCGTCCACCGCTACAAACATCGCCGTTACGATGTCACCTCGACTCTTGTTTTTCGTCTTGTTATTTGACTACAAAGGCAGACCCCCCCCCCCACACCGGAGGGATCGTGGTATCCACTGGTCCTCCCGGGGTCCCTCTCTTCCCCCGTGTCGCTCCAAAGGGGACCCCCCCCTGCCCGACTCGCCCCTTACCCCAATCCCTGGGGTCTGCCCTCCGGCACCCCGCTCAATGCGGGTCCATCCCCTACCGTCTCCACCCCCCTTCGTGTCCCTCGCTAAGGGGCTCGTGCCTACTCGCTTACCCCCATTTGACCCACTCACTGGGGTCCCCTCACTCCCTGGGGTCCTCTCGCACCCCTCTTCCCGACTCCCAGGAGTACCCCCAAAGAGGTTTGTCGTCACTCTACCCCCTTACCCCCTCGACCACGTTTGCTCCACTGAGCACCCCCCCCTCCGTCACCCCCACATCGTGCCCTCGAGAGTCGCTCCCCCTACAGTCTCTCCGTCTTTGTCCGTCCAAGAGGAACCCTCGTATCGTCTCTAACCCCCCCCTTACCCCCTTTTATCCCGGTCCCCGGGGTCCCCCTCGTGTCCCCTCGGGAGCGAACAAAGGCCGGTAGGCCCCGTGTCACCACGCCGAGCCTCGGATAGAGGGGGCGGCGGTGGCCATGCCGGCCCGGCCGGGGTTAGGCAAGGGTCGTCCCGTCCGCGGGTTCCTACCCCACTTTTAACTCCGTGCCCCCCTTGATCCGCATCCCCTCAATGCGTACTTTACCCCCATGGGCACGAACAAACAAGAGGTGGGGGGCTTAGGGAGTTGTGGGGAGGAGGAGGAGGGGGGGGTAGTTCGAGGAGTGGAGTGGCGGCCCGAACACGTGCGTCTGTCAAAGCGCGACTCCCCCCTCTCGCCTCGCTCTCTCGTCGCGCTCTCCATCCCCCTTGCAGGAGAGACGAGGGGGTAGGACCCCCCCCCCCTCTCTCCCCACCTCTCCATTCGAGCCGCTAGCCAGCACGATGAGGTGGCCGCCCAGGGGTTCGGCGAAGCCGCCCGCGCCGAAATCGTCGCGAAGCGGACCGAGCGGAGCGACGCGAACGGCAACAAAAGAGC
Organism: Petromyzon marinus; assembly: GCF_048934315.1. NCBI lineage: Eukaryota > Metazoa > Chordata > Hyperoartia > Petromyzontiformes > Petromyzontidae > Petromyzon > Petromyzon marinus. The sequence continues at coordinate 9,661,640 of NC_133720.1, forward strand.
GGCGGGCGAGGCGAGCGCCATTTGGGACACCCGAGCGGGGAGGACGAGGAGATGGTGATGAGGAGGAGGAGAACGAAGAGAGGAGGAGGATGAGGTAGAAGAGGGGGACACGGAGAGAGACAGAGGAGAGAGCAAGTCGAGAGAGGCTAGGCATGGGCAGGGGTATGGCGAGAGACGATGGGACACAGAGAACAGAAACGGGATGAGACGGGGTTAGAAGACTCCGGGTCGGGGTGGGTTAGAGGCACCGCAGCGGCCCCGTCCGAGGGGAGCCAGGGCCCCCCACTATCCCCGCAAGCGAGGGGACCGTCGTACCCCTCGCCGAGCCGGCTCGCTTACCCATGAGGGCCCCGGGAGGGCGAGCGGGCCGACGGACAGAGCTCCCAGGCGCCGCGCCGTCGGGAAGTTGGACGCGGGCTCTGGAGCCGGGGGGAGGGGCCGCGGGGAGTGAGGGGCGGGGGGGGGGCTGTGAGGAGGGGGTGGGGAGGGGAGGGGCTATGGGGGGAGGAGTTGGGTGGGTGGGCGTGGTCACGTGGAGCCGTTGTGGGAGGGGTTCGGATCTAATTAGATTTCCTAGAGCGAACAGGCGCCGGGACCGGCACCGCCCCCGATCACGTGGTAAGGCGAAACGTGAGGTGATTGGACGAGGTGAGAGCGAGGGTGCGCGTGCGCTCTAGGGTATTTTAATTTGGGTCCGCCGAGAGGCGGAGGAACGCGGCGGGGGGGGGGGTTAAGAGGCGGGGTTCCGGTAGTAGCGGGGGGAGGTTTGGGTGGGGGGAAGTCTGCAACCGGAACCCCGCCCCTCACACGTGCGTCGCTGATTTAAAGTGCTCATTGTTGTGAGCACGTGTTGGGGAATTAATGGAAAGTGAAGTACTTCGAACTCATCAGCAGCCACGGTCGATCGGCTGCGTGATGAAGGCCTCTCCAAGCCGCCGCCGCCACCTCTCACGCCTAAGCGACGGAACATGCCCGATTATACAGTAACTCACAATGACAATAAGTAATTGATAACAAAGGGCTTTGCAAGCAACGTATAATTATCAATCTATTTGTGTGCTAATCCCAGCGAGTGACATCTGGACCGGTTCTGCGTGTCCTCCCCCCACCAGCCCGCACTAACCATCGTGGTGAGGTCTGGTCCAACAAGTCCCATGAATAGTGGGTTGAGAAAGCGCGTCACTAAAATGTATCCAGAAAATCCTCGCAAGAGCCCTAAGAGAATGTTTGGCCCGATTATGTTTAACTTGCACGTGCATTGGCCATTTACTGACTGCTCATTAAGAGAGGCATTGGTAGCAACAACACGCACCAGCAAAGAACAACAATTAAACACTGATCCCCGCCATGAAAATGTAGAATTTCCACCATTCACTCCACTCACTGTGGAATAGAATAACTCTCCAGAGGCACTCTCTAGAGCTCCCTCTACTGGAGGGCCTTCCGCCATCAGTGGCACAACGTTGAACGCGTACCATGCACAGCCACTTTTGCCACTCCACTGCTGGATGAGGCCCTCCCACAAGTTTGTGCGGGGCGTGTGCGGTTAATTTACCATTCCTCACCACGCCGGTCAGTGCGAGTTGATCAAAACAAACTCTGAACAGGAATTCGTTTCAAAGGATCCTGTCGACCCCTGCCAAAGAGGAGGAGGAGGAGGAGGCGGTGGTGGATCACTGAAGCGACCCCCCCAACTCATAACGGAAAACGGACGCGAGCCGTCACGGCACGAGAGGGAGGCAGAAGCAGGTCTGGAGGCAATCCGGCAGTGCCCAAAAACAATCTAAGTGGCCACCAGAAACTAGAATCTTTATGTTGCATAGAATGTCCTGGACGTGTTACTACCGCGGGGGGTTTTCTCGGTTGTGCTGCTGCACTGCAATATAACGTGGTTTGTGTTTGGGCTGTAGCGTGCCTCTCTCCCATGACCGCGTGTTGTTCCCTATGATGTCCAGCGAAGAAGGTTCCCAGCACGTTGGGCGAAACTTCAAAGGCACAAACACACGTGCGCGCGTCATTTATCACGCAGTGAAGAGACGATGGCGAATGACGAAACAAATGGTGAGACCATCATCCAAAGTGGACGAGAGCTCATGATGATGACAAGCCTCCATCCAGCAGTGGATCGACCGTGGCTTGCCTGACGAAAACAAATCTCTAAAAATTAAATTGAGCGCACGAACATTTCCCAATGCCTTCGACTTCCAACAGCCGCTTGAAGCATTGTGTGATGAAGCGAAAATGAAAAGCAGAAGGAAAGGCGTGTGTTAGTTAACATGCCGTAGCTTACACCTGTGGTTGGTGATGGTGGTAAGTGGAATTAACGTTGAGGCTCAAGTGAGTTGGGGTTGGTGGGCCCCGCACACACGTGGGGATGGTGGCCGCCACACACACACGGTGGGGGTGGTGGGCCCCAGGTGGTGGGCCCGACACCCACTGTTTTTTTGAAACGGAGCCTCGTCCCGGCCGGTAGCGCCACCTGGTGGCAACGGGAGCGAGCTGCCATCACCGTGGCGAAGACGAAGCGCTCGACAATCCCTGCTTGTCTCAACCTTTTTGGTATTATTCCCCCCTTCTCCCCACATTCGTTACTAAAAATATAACTAAGGTTACTGAAGCCAAAATAAAGAGAGATCACGTGCCCACGTCTGTAGTCACCGCAGTGAGTAAAAGAGTGAATGACATTATATCATGAGGTTGTGCTTGTTAGATCGCGCAAAATATAAATGTGTCGTTAAACCCGCCACCACCTGACACAAACAATTAGTAAGGTTTGTCACGTAAACAAAACGTGCCATTTCGTTACTAGTTCAGCACACCGGTGTGGAGAGTAAACCCACAACATTTACAATTCGAGTACGACGTTTCGCCAGTCATTACAACAAGCATCATCAGGCTGAGAGCCACAGTGGAGAAATCCTCCTGCTGCGGTTGTTTTGTAAAATAAAGAATTATTGCGATAAATATTGTTTTACATCTCGCACCGGTTTACCGCCAATACCTTGATTTGCTGATTCTGGTGCTGCGTTAGCAGTGGTGGACAAGCACACATAACACTTAACCGCTACCTTAAAATTACATATATAACGTTCGGAGGCAATTACCCATCCCCAGCTAAGGACAGAGAACTGACACAATAACGAACGGTGCCGTGGGGTGGATAAAATGCAGTGAGGTGGCACAGTTGGTAGCACAGGTGGTGCATCTGTCAGTCAACTCAGTCAACCCACAGCACCTGGGTCTGTCCCGTGACCTCCTGCTCACAAGCCTTCCTCGACGTGTGGAGTTTAAATTTCCCCGAAGCTGTTCATGGTCTACCATAAACCGCATCCACTGCACTAACGATGGCAGATGCGGATACCTGATACACAAATGGAAAATGGAAAACTCTCCAGTAGTAGTGTGCGACTGTGGTCATCTAGAACAGACCTTAAAAAAACATATAACGACGCAAAGACCCCGAAGGAGACATCACAGCGATGATAGACTCCGCTGCTCTTCACTTGGTTCTCTGGGCTTGACCAACCTGAATTGTGAAATTGTAGTTCTAGATTTGAAGCTTTCGTGACTGCAAGGATTCATACTCTTTGTTTTTTTCGGTGAAGTCACATAGGTAAAATAAAATAAATGAAAACAACTAAATTAAATCACGACGTTTCGGAGGCAACACAAGCTTCCGTCTTCAGGTGGAAACCGTCACAGCAAAATTGCTGTATCAACCGAGAGGATGGTTTTAAATTGAGCAATCATTGGAAAGGTGTCATAAACCAAGTAAAACTTTAGCTGCCTTATAATTGTACAGCCATTTCAATTTCTTCCAGTCGGTTGTGCTCGTTTTCGATCACCGCTCGCCAATCGCCTCTCCATCCCCCTAACCCCCTCCAGCATAACAAAAGGCGGCTTAACTTAGCCCCTCTCCACGGCCCTTCCTGGCTCCTCCCCCCCCCCCCCCTTAACCTGTATATAATCTCGGGTCTCTAAGAGCTCTTCACTTGATACAGCTATTTTGCTTTGACTGTTCCACCTGAAGACGGAAGCTTTTGTTGCCTCTGTAACGTCGTGATTTAATTTAGTTGTTTTCTTTTATTTTACTTATGTGACTTTACCGAAAAAAACAAAGAGAAATTGTAGTTGTTGCTCTGCATCTACAAGAAGACTTGACGTGGCCTCGGAGTGCACCTAGCCTGGCGCAAGCGCCGTGGTGACATCACTGCCACTTGATTCTTGGCGAATGGTTGTTGTGTTTCTGTGTTTGTGAGGGCGAGCCCATGTGTGTATGTGAGTATCAGAATATCTATTTCGACTGCAGGAATCCGATGACCTCTGAAGCTCTTTATCACAGATGTCCAGAGTGCAAAATAGAGAACATGGAAAGCAAGTAATTATGTAAAATTACAGCACGTACATTCAATAAGTCCAGTGCTGGATTAAGCTAATGCGGGGCCTGTAGCATATGTTATAAAGGGGCCCTAAATAAAATAAAAACACTCAAATATTAAACCACAAACATTTTTAACTTGTGTAGTGACATTGAATGAGTTACTGTAGCGCGTGGCGCTGGGAGATTGGTAGACAATGGGATTGGGGGTAGCAGCCCGTTCTACCAGTTGGACATGTGGGCGAAGCACGGAGCCTTCTGGGGGATCCAGAGGGGGGTGGAGCCTAGAGCGGAGCCTGGCCACGTTGGGGAGGATAAAAGGACGAGCTCCTACTCACAGTCGGGGCTGCTGCCATCTGGAGTGGAACTCGTCTTGCTGCCGTTGTCGTGGACTTCGCCTCTTCAAGCTGTGGGTCTGGAAGCATGTTGGTTGTCCTGACCCGGTATGTAGTTATCCCCTATAGCTGTAAAGCCCGGAATAAACAAGAGAGAGTGCCTCCTACTCGTGTCTCTGAATTAGTACACTACACTTGCATAATAAGGTAATTGTATTTTTTCAATTGCTATAGAGCCAGGTAATATGACAAATTGCTAACCTTAAACACCCTGTCGTTCATAAAAGTTGAAGGCGGTATAGTACTATAGTAATAGAGCAAGTGCAGAATCACTGAACCGGAATTGATGGCTTGAAAGCATTTAGCACGGGGCCCTTGAAAGTGTGGGGCCCGTAGCATTTGTAGCTACTTTTCCCACGAGGATAATCCGGCACTGAATAAATCCCGTTGATCAAGCTTGGGCAAGGCAGCAAAAAGAACAAAAACAGCGCAGTCCCAGACCACACCAAGATAACACCACACAGTAGCAGTCCCTCAATACAATGGCACATTAACATTGAACTATCGATACTACACGGGTAAGGATCAAAGTCACAAATCACATTTGCAGACCGTGTCAACCCATTACGTTTTACCCGTTATTCTCGTACAGGGAAATTGAGTTTTCAGGTCCATGCGGCGTACAGCCGTTTCAATACGGGCAAAAAAAAGTGTCTGTTTGCGTTTCTGTAGGATGAACGCAGAGATTTATAAGGGCACGGGGTGACCATTAAGTCTGAATTGGTCTATAATAAGTAGACGGTACTGATAAAGGGGTTGCAGGTATGCATTTTTTACTGTAACCAGCACTAATAGAGCAGACTTAAGGGTGGTCTTGACCCACCGGCCCCTAAGCTCTCAACACAATTTACGCGATGTCTTCATCCTAAATCCCGTGTGGAACCTGAGCTCAAAAAACGAATTCAATTATGCAATGTCTAAAATTTCAAAATTGCATTAAAGTTGTTCGATTTCTCTTCCTTTGGGGTGACGCCCCCTCGCTCACCAAGCCTCGCCCCTGATTAGTAAGCCCCGCCCTCGCGAGTGTATCCCCGCCCCTTTGTGTCAAGCCCCGCCCCTCATGGATGTAACCCCGCCCCTTTGTGGTAAGCACCGCCCCTCACGTGTCTAGCCCCGCCTATACAAGTGGCGGAGGAGGCTCGTGTAGGACGCTGCTACTTGGCAGTTGGAGGCAGTCCCGCTTCAGCAACAACAGAGGGCAGAGGAGCGACGCTCACAACAACGAGCGGAGTGCCGGGTGGATAAAACGCAGCAAGTTGGCATAGTAGAGGGTACAGCTGCTGCATCTACCAGTCTTCTCAGTCGGCCAACCCATGGCACCTGCTGGGTCTGTCCCATGACCTCCTGTTAGCGAGCCTTCGACACTTGACGTGGCCTCACAGTGCACCTGGCCTGGCACAGGCGCCGTGGTGACGTCACCGTCACTTCGTGGCGAGTGGCGGGTCTTGGTATACAAGTGGATGAGTGTAACACCGCCACCAAAGATTGCATTTGCTGTTGAAAAATCAGCAGCAATTGCAATTCGCACGTAAATACTTTTATTTTATTTTAGTGACTTGTTTAGTTTCCTATACTTTGCACTCCTCTCGTTTTTTAGGAATTGTTTGCTGTAACTTTCTAACCCGCCCCTAATTGACATCTGCGAAAAAGAGCTTTATGGCTCATCGGATTCTTCCAGTCTAAATAAATATTCTGATTCTGATGTGAGTCGTTGTTGACCGAGCTGAGACCATCAACTCACTTTACCTGAGAACCCAGTTTAAACACATTCCTGCGGAGGGAGCTGGTAGGAACGTTGGGTTGCTCGGTCAATGGCCAGGGTCAACAGCGGCGTGGTGTATTCCTAAAATATGCCCGACTGTGAGGGCGGGCACAAGCCGGCGTTAGTAGGTTAAACGTTGAGTTTTATAAGGGCACCACGGGGTGACCAGCCCCTCCCCACCTAGCCCCACCCCTCCCACCCCCCACCCAGCCCCACCCTCCCCACCCAGCCCCACCCTCCCCACCCTCCCCACCCAGCCCCTCCCCACCCTTCCCTCCCCACCCAGCCCCTCCCCACCCTCCCCACCCATAGTTTCATAGTTTATTTATTTATTTGGTATAGCCCTGTGAGCCATTCGGCTCTTGAATCGGGTGCAACCTCAACAAACAAAAACATGAACAAGAAAACATCTTAAAGTGATTATGTGACTGTGCAAACAGAAAATCCAGGAAAAAAACAATCAAAATATTCCTGAAATAGCACCGTACACCAACGCTGTGTGCAAAAATCCCAGTGGGATGCAAGTCAAATAACAACAACAACAACCACAAGACAACTAAGATTAAGGCCATCAGTCTAACTCCGTACTACAATAAACAAAAACATGACCAAAAACAAAAAAAACGTTTTCGAAATCACCAAAATAAAAGCCATAAATGCAATGTAACAGTGATCATAGGGACTGTGACCGAATATTTAACAATAAACTACATATATAAATTATAACACCAAAATCTAGAGCCATATTTTAGGCCACTTAATAGCAGTGGCAGCTAGGGGTGTACAACTCCTCTAGAGCAGTTTTGAGTGAAGATCTCATAGGTAATGATTCAAGTTGCAGTTTATTGGCAATAGCATTCCAGACCCTGGGGGCATCAATAGCAAAGGCCCTTCCTCCGGTTTTTGTGCGGCAATAGGGAATGTGAAGCTGGTAGATGAGCGAAGACCTGAGGTCAAATTTGTTCTTTGAAACAGAGAGGAGATCCAGTAGGTAGTCTGCGGATTTTTTTGTAAGTACATCGTGAATAAATAAGATCAGGTGCACAAGCCGTCGAACATTAAGAGATGTTAAGTTTGACCCAATGTAGAGATCACAGTGGTGAGTCCTATATGGGCAGTTCAATGCAAATCTTAAGGCCGAGTGATAGATAGAATCAAGCTTCTTCAGTACAGTACTTGGGGCTGATTTATACACGATGTCACAGTAGTCAAGTAGAGGCAGTATGGTAGCTTTTATCAATTCCAAACGGAACATTGGGGGGAAGCAGTGCTTGTGTCGATACAGAAAAACAATTTTTATTTTTGTCTTTTTACCAATATAATCACTGTCATCTTCAAAATTCAGTTTTGAATCCAGGATGACCCCAAGATATTTATAGATCTTGACTTGCTCTATTTGATAATTATTCAAGGAATGTAATTGGGGAAAAATAACTTCCTGCTTTAGTCCCGGTGAGAAGCATAGCACCTTGGTTTTGGAGGTATTCAGGACTAGTTTAAGAGAAACTAGCTGATGTTGTAGTTTGTTGAAATCACCCTGGAGCTTAGCAATCACGTCATCCGGAGAGCGGCCAGCAGTAATCAGTATCGTGTCATCTGCAAAAAGATTTACCCTGGAATGATCCAGGTCAGTGCCCAAGTCATTGACATAAAGAGAGAACAAGAGGGGGCCGAGGATGGAACCCTGTGGAACCCCTTTTGTTATCTTAACATTGTTTGACCTCCAACCATCTGTGAATACAGTTTGGGTGCGAGAAAAAGAGGTAATTTTTTAACCATTGTACTGTGTTCTCGGAAAAACCGAGGCAACTTAGTTTACTAAGCAGGGTGTTGTGGTCTACTGTATCAAAAGCTTTGGACAGGTCAAGAAAAAGACAGGCACAGTACTGCTTATTATCAAGGCTATTGTAAATTTGATTCAAAGAGTCTAATGCAGCAGATGTGGTGCTGTATTTTTTTCGGAACGCAGATTGTTTTAGATGTAGTAGATTGTTGGTGGACAGGAAACTGCTAATTTGGTAGTTCAATAATTTTTCAAAAATTTGCATCAATGGGGACAAAATTGAGATAGGTCGGTAGTTATTGGGATCATCTTTAGGGCCCCCTTTGTGAAGTGGACGGACATAGGAATGTTTTCATTCTAGAGGAACCAATGCTTCTTTGATGGACAGGTTGAAAATATGGGCTATAGGTTTGCATATTAGGTGACCAACAGTTAGTAGAGCAAAGACGGGAAAACTATCTGCTCCAGTAGAGGAGGACCCTTTGAGGTAGGACAGTTGTTTCAGAACATTACTTTCGTGGATTGGTTGGAAACTAAATTCGTTTAATGTTTGGACAGGGGTGTAGGAATTTGCAGGAGCAGGGGTGACTCCCAATACATTATCAAAAAGATTACCAGCTTCAGAAAAATGAAGGTTAAAATTGTCAACTATTATTTTGGGATCTGAAAAATATTCCCCATTTCGGTGAAGCTCAACGGGCAGATGTTCTGTTTTGGATGCCTTTTCGATAGATTTTATTGTTTTCCAAAAAATCCTGGCATTTCCATGTGATTCCGGGAGAGTGGAGGAAAAGTAGGCATTTTTTGCATGCCGTATTTTTTTTACGCATCTATTCCTTAAAATCCTGTATTCTAGCCAGTCATTTACCAAATTACTTTTTTGAGCACATGCCCAAGCCTTGTCCCTAGTTTTCATGAGCTTTGTAATCAAAGGATCAAACCATGGTGGGCGGTTGCCTTTAGTTTTAAATCTAACCAACGGAGCATGTTTGTTAAGAATTTGGAGAAACGTGTACCTGAAAGTCTCTCAAGTCGTAGTCAGGTTGGGGATATCACAGACCTTATCAATATCCGAGTGAAGCACATCATTTGTAAATGCCTGAGAGCTGTAGTGCCTCATAGAGTGCTTCTCAACAATTTTAGGGGGGGGCTTTGGGTCTGGCTGATGATCTCACCCCAAAAATGAACGAGTGATCACTAAGGTGATTACCCAGAACACCAGTCAGTGCGAAATTGTGAGGGGCAATTGTCAATAGGATGTCAAGCAGAGTTGACTGTCCCGGATTTTTTAGGTTGGGTCTTGTGGGGACATTTATTAATTGAAACAGGTTAAATTCATCTGTAAAATTTGTGGCCACGGCCGGCGGGTTTAGCCAATTCCAATTTAGATCACCCACTAAAACTATTTCACCTTTAGGGAGGCCCCCAAAAAGCTCTCTCAGTGCCGATGCAGCTTCAATATCCTTCCCACAAGGCGGTCTATAGCAGCACACTACCAATATCTGTTGATTATTTGGGAGAGTTATTCTGAGAGCCAAACCTTCAAAGCAACATTTTTTTAAACAAGAAGTGAGCTGGTGAACATGCAATAGTATTACGAACATAGATGGCAATTCCACCTCCTTTAGATCCTCGGTCAAGCCGAAAAAGGTTGTAGTTGTCAATCGTAATCTGCAAGACATTGACGGCAGCCCCACCCACCCCACCCAGCCCCTCCCCACTCTCCCCTCTCCACCCAGCCCCACCTCTCCCATTTGTGGATGCACGACGGACGGACACAATAATCCCCTGTGGGCTGGTGGAACCAGGAGGTTCCTACCAGTATTACAACTCAATCTATGTAAGTCTATGGGTCTCTTTGTGAGTCAATGGGTCTCTATGTGAGTCTGTGGATGTCTATGTAAGTCACTGGTCTTCTATCCGAGTCAATGAGTCTCGATATGAGTCTATTGGTCTCAATGTGAATCTATTTGTATCTATGTGAGTCAATTGGTCTCTATGTGAATATATGTGAGTCTATGCGTCTCTATGTGAGTCAATGCGTCTTTAATGTGAGTCAATGGGTCTCTATGTGAGTACTTGGGTCTCTTTGTGAGCCTTTCTATCTGTATGTGAGTCTATGAGCTTCCATGTGAGTCAATAAGTCGACGTGAGTCTATTGGTCTGAATGTTAGTCTATTTGTATCTATGTGAGTCAATGGGTCTCTATGTGAGTCATTTGGTCTCTATGTAGGTATATTTGTAAATATGTGAGTCTATGCATCTCAATGTGAGTCAATGGGCTTCTATGTGAGTCAATGAGTCTCGATATGAGTCTTTGGGTCTCTATGTGAGTCTATTTGTATATATGTGAGTCAATGGGTCTCTATGTGAGTCAGTGGTGTTGTATATGCCGGGTATGAAAATTTGATTTAAATAATAAAATGTAAATGAAATTATTAACAAATGCGTAAATATATGAAATTATGTGCATAACGTATGCTAATTCGAGAGATAATCGTATTAATTCATGCGAATGTATGCGATTATGCTAATGCAACTCGTTATGATACTTTGGCCCTGCCTCACTGACAAGGGTCGTATCATCAATCGGGATAAGACAACGAATCGCGTGAAGTTATGCAGGTGTGCTGTAAGTACGCCAGGTTAAACTCGGCTTCGTTGTCTAGGTTCGTATTATCGATCGGTATAATACAATTATTCTCGCTTTAACATTTACTGATTATGTATTAGTGTGTTTTATGTCAGGTCTGCAAATTCAAATCTCACCGCAGTATACAGTTCTTATAATTAAGATTATTATGCATGAACTCAGGAAAGAAACACTCAAACACTTCTGTGTTAAGCAATTTTAATTTCTAAACAAAACCTTAACACGCTAGTATGTGAATTCTTATGCTTGAAATTGTCAACACAGTACTACAGGAGATGTTCTCCTCATTGATCCATACATTTAACCCTCAATGATTACGTTTGTTAACTGGGTAACAGAACAATTGATTCCTTCCTCAGAGTAACACGAAAATATACGGCGATATGAACCAAAAGTCCTTAAAAATTCATGCCACAATCTTCATACGAAGGCAATCAAGAAACATGTCCAGAAAGCAGAGTATACGGTAATTAATTCATGAGCAAGATTACGTAATTGCGAAATGTCTTGGAGCAAGGGTGTGTGGCAGTACATCTGCTTCAGCAAATACCTATCGATTAACTAAGGCTTCATGGATTCATACATTTAACCTTCAATGATCACATTTGTTAATTGGGTAACAGAACAAACGATAACTTCAGAGTAACACGAGCATATACGGAAAATAGGAATAAAAGTCCTTAAAAATTCATGCGACGATGTTCATACGAAAGGCAGTAACAGCAAATTGTTATACCCCAAAGGCAAAAGTATACGTCAATAGATTCATCGGCAAGATTATATAATTAACGAAATGTCCTGGAATAAGGGTGTGCGATGGTGTTCGTGCTCTCCCACGGGAGATTCTTATCTTTGGCTAAGTTTTCATTAATTCGTGGACAAGATTACATGATAAAGAAACAGGTTTAACACGATATTCTCTCTGTGAGCGTATAGAATCGTGGCGAAGGTTTCAAAATGTTTAGTTTGCATTGATGAATCTATTGGTAATTTATGCGATTGGAAGTAAAATCACGTAAAAAAATAAGGAAAAAATATTAATGTACTTATAAACAACGTATTGTTATCACTCTATGAGCCGCGATGCCTTCACGGCCAGCTGATGGTTCATGAACTTTATAATTCGTCTGCTTATTAATGATTCGTGTATGTGTTGAGTGGGGATGGTATGGGTTGAATGAAAATGTGTTCTTGATCAATTCTTAGCGTCAAAGCAGACGCCAGGTGATGCGTTGTAATGTGTGGCAGTGTGCGTATCATACGGATAGCTGGGTTCGCCTTCTTTCACACGGGCGGCCGGAGTTCGGTGCACAGCTGGTTAGACGAGTTGGCACGACGCTCGCTTTCGGGCACGATGATCCATCGTCAGATAGCACCCGCAGCTCGTCCGCTGGCAGCTGACACTCTTGCTTGGTGTCGCTGGTGGCGCTGGTGTGCTCTCTCCTTCTCCGGCTCTCTGGCGATGAACGATGCTTTCGTTCGCTGATGACAGGCTTGGTCGACGTTTGGCGCTCTCCGCCCTCTCTGACGGATGATGCTGGAATTCTCGTCAGCTTAGCTCGGCTGCAGTGGCTCTTGTGAGTCGATGCCCAGAGCGGAATGACTTTCGAGCGATACTTCTTCTGATGGCGCTGAATTCGCACGGCGTAGCATATCGCTACTTAGCGAGCCTCGCCATCTTTGCTGAGTTGCAGAGTCTTCTTCTGTATTGGTGGTGATCTCCTGCGTCGGTGGCTGGCTGTTATCTTGGGGGTTGAGCATCTTCGATAGTTGGTCGCCGTCTTCTGCCGCTGGTAGCTGTGATGATTCAATGCTGGCGTGTCTCTCTTTTTATGCCAAAATTTCTCCCTCTGACTCGCCTTCTCACAAAGGACCGGATCTCCCTTTGATCTCGCTCTGTGTTGTGGGGGATGGATTGTACGTGTGTCCGTGTGTGTCATTTATTGAGGTAATATGAGTTTCATCAAGGCATGGTTCCCTGTCGCCTTCCTGAAGCCATCCCACCATTAAAGGGAAACCGATGCTCCAGATTGCCCCGAGTGCGTCCTTCTGTCTCACCCTCTGCACTAATTAATCTGGAAGGAGGGGGTGCCCCCTGTCCGCTCGAGTCCTCTCCCCCCTGCTTTTCCATCTCGGTGTGACATACTTTTGACTCGCACAAAGAGTGTGTTGAGGCTTTTGAAGTTAAACATTTATTTTACCTCATAGTTTGATACCGTACCCTTGTAGTTATGATTCCGTACGTGACTCAAGGTATGTTGTAGTAGTGTTTCCATCGTGGTGTTTGATTTTTATTTTTAAGAGGAGATGCCCTCTGCCTGCGTATGCAAATTCTTATCACGTGCTGCTGGAAGACAAAGGCGGCCGGGAGGCTCTCTTTCTCTCTGGAATACATTTATCTTGGTCACCTCGCCTCATCTCTTCTGGCTGGCCCTCGGTTTAACACTGCATCATTATTATTTGGTTTATGTTTCCCAAGATTTGTGATTTAACATTGTCATCATTAGATGTTACCTCCGGTATTTCAAGGGTTTTATTAACTTTTGCTCCCCGTCTGCATCCAGGGATCCGTGCTTTTTATTCTGGAGGTCAGAGATATCCCGAGGTTTAGAGAATTCGTTTTGGCTTAGGAATAACCCTGACTGCCAGAACTATTCTTGATGCTTCGGTCAGGTCGTGTAGGAAATTATTAAAGCTGAAAATAACATTAGTATTGAATTAATAAATGAGTAATGATTCACTGATGTAGATTGTGGCCTGGTTTTTAATTGGAGTGAGTGTGAGGATCGATAATGTTAGCTTCATCTTTGGTCGCTAAGTTTTGGAATTTGTGCCATTTGTTAGCAGAAGCATGAAAAAGTTAACCAAAACGAAACGCCTGTCTGTTATCCTTCCTCCGGGGGGGGAGGCGTGTGTGTGCGTTTTTTTTATTTGACTTTATGACTGACCCTTTCCGTTGGTGGGAGGGGAGGGTGTCATTATCTTTGCGAGGGTGACAAGACAGCTGCTCGAAAAGGGGGGGGGGGGGTTCCGTTTGTTTGTGCTCCCAGCGACCCCGTGAGTGATTAAAAAAAGATATATCGGCAAAATCATTATTAATATCAATTTTAGAAAAGGCCTATATTTATACAAAAGTGGGTCTCTATGGAGATACGCAGGGTGTGCCAGCAGAGCGGAGGAACTGGGGCAAGGGTCACGGTAGACTTCGTGGTGAAGCCCCTGGAACCCTCATAGACTCGCATAGAGACCCATATACTTTCATAGAGACCTCATGGACTCGCATAGGGACCCATTGACTCACATAAAGAGCCCATAGACTCATAAAGAGACCCATTGAAATGCATAAACACCCCATCGCCCCACATATAGACCTCATAGACTCGCATAGAGTCCCATGGAATCGCTTTAAGACCCATAGACTCACATAAAGACCTCTTAGACTCGCATAGAGACCCATAGACTCGCATAGAGACGGATTGACTTGCATTGAGACCTCATGGACACACATAGAGATCTCATAGACTCACGAAGAGACCCATATACTCGCATAGAGACCCATTGAATTGCATAAAGACCCCATAGACTCGTATAGAGACCTCATAGATTCGGATAGAGACACATGGACTCACATAGAGACTGCATAAACTCGCACAGAGATTGATTGACTGACATAAAACCCCATAGACTCGCATGGAGACCCATTGACTCGCATAAAGACCGTGAACTCGCATAGAGACCCATAGACTCACATAGTGACCTCATAGACTCGCATAGGGATTCATTGAAATGCATAAAGATCCCATCAACTCGCATATAGACCTCATAGACTCGCTTAGAGACCCATAGGCTCGCATAAAACCCCATAGACTCGCATAGAGACATCTTATACTCGAATAGAGGCCTATAGACTCACAGAGACCTCAGACTCGTATGGAGACCCAAGGACTCGCATAAAGACCCATAGACTCGCATAGAAACCTGTAATACTCACATAGAGGCCCATAGACTCATATAGAGATATCATTGACTCGCATTGAGACCCATAGACTCGCATAGAGACCAATAGACTCGAATAGTGATCTCATAGACTCGCATAGAGACCTCATGGACTCGCATAGAGTCCCATAGACTCATATAGAGACATTTTAGACTCGCATAGAGACCCATAGACTCGCACAGAGATCTCATAAACTTGTATAGAGACCAATTGCCTTGCATAGAGACCCCATCGACTCGCATAGAGACCTCATACTCGCATAAAGACCCATTGACTCGCATAGAGACCTCATACTCGCATAAAGACCCATTGACTCGCATAGAGACCTCTTATTCTCGTGTAGAGGAGTAATGGGAGGAAGTTAGGTCATCGGCAGGAAAGAGCTGGATGACGTCATAGGGTGACGTCATGCTACCCAGAGGGGAGGGATACTTAAAGGGGACCCCGGAGAGAGGGGTGGGGTCGTTGTGGGTAGCCGAGGGAACGGAGGACTGGAGGGAATGGAAGACACGCCGGAACGGAAGACACGCCGCTCGGCACCGAGACCCTAGGCCGAGGAAAGAGTGGGATTAGTGGGGAGCTTAGGTCAGAATATGCCAAGGAGTTAAGCGGGTACCGGGACGGTCCACGGGAAGGACCAAGTGTAGAAGTACCTCCCTCTGGTCTGATCCTGTGATCCTGTACAGGAGTGTGGTAGTTAATAATCTGGCAATAAGCCCCTACAGAGAATATTCTCGTCTCCGTGTGAGTTTACACCTCTACACTTGCATTGAGACCTCATAAACTCGCATAGAGACCCATTGACTCGCATAGAGACCCATATACTTGTTTAGTGTAATAGCGCCGGCTGGTGGCCAGCAGCGGCAACTGTGGTGGACAGACAGTACACATGCTGGTGAGCGTGTGCATGAGTGTGTTGGAAGAGCAGAAGAACAGGGGCAAGGGTGATGAAGGGCTCCATCTGGAAGCCCCTGGAACCTACTAGTGGGTTCGAGAAGGGAAGCGCGGCCAGGGCAGAGCCAGGACGTGCTGGTTGCATAAAAGGAGCCGAGAGCGGGAGCTCGAGGCTGCCGGTTCTGGGATTGGATTCGTCTCGTCCTGACAGCAGTGGCAACCATAGTTGCAACCATAGTTGCCACTGCTCGACAGCAGTCGGCGCTGTCTCACTACATCACCCCCCCCCCCTGTTAAAAAATAACAGCCATCGCAGCTGCCAATACAGGCAGCTGGTGGACAGGCAGAGCAACCCCCAATCTCGAGAAACACCCCTAATACTAACACAATCGAACTTGAAAAAAAAGGAGAAAATATATATTTTTCACAATCCCGCAACAACCGCGGTGCCCCGCGCGAACCAATAGCACACTCACATAACACGGCATCCCCCCCCCCCTCCGTGAATCGACAACACCTTCAACCAACCTTTTTACCCAGGCCCTTAACCCAAACACCTCCTCTATCCCGAATCCCTCCGTGCAAGTGTGGTGTTGACAAAGGAGGCAGAGACTTCTTCGTAGGCAACACTGTTTATTTACCTTAACGTCAGAGAACGTCCCCAACACAGAGAGGTAACGGCCTCTCCCATCCGATAGCCTAGAGGATACATCCTCATACTTAGTGTGCCTTCACACTATACTCTGCTTAATGGGTACCGCCACTGGGCCATTCAGACCTGGCACTGACAAGGGCCGGAGGTCGGAAGTCCCAGGGCACTATCTAGATGTCTTGAGTCTTGAGATGAGTGTGGACTGACTCATGCTGGGAGAGCTGCCCTTTATATCCTTGTCTCTCCCAACCGTCCTGTCTCGAGAGGGTCTGGGTCCAACCGTTGCCCCCCCCAGCCCCCTCCCTCAGTGGGCTCTGGCCCCCTCACCCCTGGTCAACGGTTATTGTAGTCGTGACTCATACAATACTGCTATGCGATAAGTATATACGTTGCGCGTAACAATGCCGCTACATCAGGAAGAGTCCCCCAATACCGGCACGTAGCTTGCGCAATCCGGTCCATATCACCGGTCACCTCCGTTTCAGCAGGGTCTTGCACCTCCGGAATTCCGGGGGATAAGAAGAGATGATGGAAGAAGAAGGAACCCGCGGCTTAAAAGGGCGTGGCCCCTCTCTGCTCTGCCGCACCTGTCCGGATTCGGTCCCGGAGACCTCGCACATGGCAGTCTCTGTAGGCCGCAAAGACCTGGGTCCTGTGGGGCTTGGGTCGACGTTGCTGATGGGTCGGAGGGCATCGGTAATTCTGCCGGTGGCCCGCTGTCACCCCGACACTCCACAGCGATGTGGCCCAACCGGCCACACATGAAACACCTGCGCGTAGATTCCCAGGGCGGGTGGAACTCCTCTCACAGGGATCCTCTTGCGTGCATCCTCTGGCCACCCAACGCCGCAATCATGTCTTCCATCCGCCATGCCACAGCCTCCCTCGTTGCCCATTGCTGGTGTTCCTCGAAGGCTTGTACCTTCCGGGCCATCGTTAAGGATGAAATCTTTGCGCCGGCGGCAGAGGGCAGGGCGACCCTCAACTCCCTCGCCAGCTCCCGCAGCCTTTCCGGTACCCGAAAGTCAAGCGGCCCCTCACCAGGCGTAGGGCATCTCGGCCTCCTTTCACTCTCTGTGGAGGAATTTTGTGTAAGCGTCCCATGCCAGGTCAGGAGCGGCTCCTTGCAGCTCCGCCAGCTTTCGCGCCTCCTCCACGCATTCCCGCACTCACCTCAAAATGGCGCCCGCTGGCCACGGCAGGTCCTCCGAGGGCAAAATGGCGCCCACCATGTGCACGGTCTCCCTTCTGGGGCCCCCTGCTCCCGCTCCGATGGAAGCTGCAGCTGGGATTTCCTCAATATTCCTCTCCGTGCCATTGCCCGGGGTGCGCTCTGCGTGACATCCCACGCTCCTCTCCACAGGTGGTCCTCTACAATGCCACGTGGTTGGCACGTGACCGTGGAAAATCTCAGCCGCTCTCCCCATCAATGCGCAGCTCTCGCTCGCCCCATTGGCGTGCAGCCGCTCTCCCCGTCGAAGTGCAGCTCTCGCTCTCCCCATAGCAGCTCTCCCCGCAGATGCGTAGCCGGTCTCCAGCAGATGCGTAGCGGCTGTCGCGCCGATCCACGGTGGCTATTTCGCTGCCCTTCAGCCAACAGGCTTTGTAAGCGGGGTCCCGGGTCGGAGGGATGAATGTCTTGCCGTCCTCGTCCCGACGACACTGCAGGTTGTTTTTTGGAATCCCACTCCTGACACCAGATGAAGTGTCCTCCTCTCTCTCGGCGTGTGTGTGCTTGTGGTTTACGGCGCACACACTCAGTCGGAGACGAGGTAGTTGCAGGAGGCGCTGTCTCGCTCTCTTTGTCTTTATTATCCCGTCACACCAACTCCAGGCTCCTCTCTCTCGACCACGCTGCCATACAGCCTGGCCTCGACATAACCCTGATCGCGTTGCACTGACGGCGTCGACCGAGACAGCCAACTACTGTCCGGCCACTCAATTATTTGGCAGAGGCAGCGACGAAGGCAGCGAAGATGACAGTGACGACGAGACGAGTCCACTTCCAGAACTGGCAGCCCGGAGCTCTCGCTCTCTGCTGCTTATATTCTACTCGGCGCCGCCTAGCTCAGCCCTAGCCACGCCTCTCTTCTCGAACTCACCAGAGGGTTCCAGGGGCCTTCCTATGAGGTCTTCCGTGACCCTTGCCCCAGTTCCTCCGCCCTGCTGGCACAGCCATGTATATGCTCGACGGCAACGTGTGCGCTAACTGTCCACCGCAGTTGCCGCTGCTGGACAGCAGTCGGCGCTGTGTCGCTACAATTGTGTAGTTGAGAGGGTGCAAACAGGTGTGAGCGTTGGGGCACGGAGTAGGTGCCACAGAGGCAGGAGCTGGAGGCAATAATTAGGGATTAGCAAGTGCGAGAGGCGCCGTGGAGACGGCAGCTTAAGAGGGGGCACGTGAGGACTCGAAATGAGAAGGGGTATATAAGCAGGAGTGTGCATGAGTAGAGGGAGACGTTGTTCGGGGACCAAGAGAAGAGACGTCTCGCCGCTGCCGCTTGGACCATCAACGGGACCTCGCCCCTCACCTCGTTGCCGGGCAGGTGTTGGCTCAACCCCCCACCCGGGACAGACGGGTGAGTGGGTGTGATGCAACGTAGGTGAGAGCAGGGAGCAGCGGCGAGATAGAGAAGAGTAGGTGCGGGGCAGAGTAGATGAGAGCAGGTAGGAGGAGGAAGCGGCGTTGTGTGATCACAGTGAGAGGCAGTCATAGGTGTGGCTAGAACTGGTGCGAGGGTAGGATTAATGAAGTGTAAGCAGGTGACCTTCTTACGCTGTGTCAGTGTGAGTAATTTGATACACTACACTTGCATAGAGACCTCATACACTCGCATAGAGACCGACTGAAATGCATAAAGACCCCTAGAATTGGATAGAGACCTCAAGAACTCATTTAGAGACCAAGTGGCTCGCATAGAGACCCACTGACTCGCATACAGACCTCATAGACTCGCATAGAGCCTATTGACTCGCATAGAGACCCATAGACTCACATAAAGACCCCATAGACTCGCATACAGACCTCATAGACTCGCGTAAAGACCCATAGACTCGCATAGAGACCTCAAGAACTCGTATAGAGACCCATCGACTCGCATAGAGACCCATCGACTCGCATAGAGACCCATCGACTCGCATATAGACCCATTGACTCGCATATAGACCCATCGACTCGCATAGAGACCCATCGACTTGCATATAGACCTTATAAACTCGCATAGAGACCCAACGACTCGCATAGAGACCAATGGACTCGCATAGAGACCTCTTAAACTCGCATAGATACCCATAGACTCACATAGAGACCTCTTAAACTCGCATAGAGACCCATTCACTCACATAGAGACCTCTTAAACTCGCATAGAGACCCATAGACTCACGTAGAGACCTCTTTAACTCGCATAGAGACCCAAAGACTCACGTAGAGACTTCATAAACTCGTACAGACACCCATTGACTCACATAAAACCCTATAGACTCGGATAGAGACCTCATAGACTCGCATAAAGACCCATAGACTTGCATAGAGACCCCACAGACTCGCATAGAGACCTCTTAGACTCGCATAAAGACCCATGGACTCGCATAGAGACATGTTAGACTCGCATAAAAACCCATGGATTCGCTTAAAAACCCATAGACTCACATAGAGACACATCGACTCGCATTGAGATCTCATTGACTCGCATAGCGACCTTTGACTTGCATAAAGACCCCAAAGACTCACGTAGAGGTCTCATAGACTAGAATAGAGACCCATTTAAATATATTAAGACCCCATCGACTCGCATATAGACCTCATAGACTCGCATAAAGACCCATAGACTCACATAGAGACTTCTTAAACTCGCATAGAGACCCATAGACTCACATAGAGACCTCTAAAACTCGCATAGATACCCATAGACTCACATAGAGACCTCTTAAACTCAGATAGAGACCCATTGACTCACATAGAGACCTCTTAAACTCGCATAGAGACCTATAGACTCACGTAGAGACCTCTTAAACTCGCATAGAGACCCATAGAGACCCATAAACTCACATAGAGACTTCATAAACTCGTACAGACACCCATTGACTCACATAAAACACCATAGACTCGCATAGAGAGCTCTTAGACTCACATAGAGACCCATAGACTCGCATAGAGACCTCATAAACTCACACAGAGATCCATTGACTCACGTAAAACCGCATAGACTCGCATAGAGATCTCATAGACTTACATAGATACCTCATAAACTCGAATAGAGACTCATTGAAATACATAAAGACCCCATCGACTCGCATATAGACCTCATAGACTCGCATCGGGATCCATGGAATCGCATAAAGACCCATAGACTCACGTAGAGATCTCATAGACTTGAATAGAGACCCATTGAATTACATAAAGACCCCATCGACTCGCATATAGACCTCTTAGACTCGCAAAGATACCCATAGACTCGCATAGAAACCTCAGAAACTCGTATACAGTCCCATAGACTCACATAGAGACTTCATAAACTCTCACAGACACCCATTGACTAACGTAACATCCCATAGACTCGCATAGGGACCCCGTAAACTTGCATAGAAATCTGTTTGACTCACATAGAGACCCATCGACTCGCATAGAGACCTCATAGACTTGCATAGAGACCCATTGACTCGCATAAAGACCCCATAGACTCGCATAGAGACCTCATAGACTCGCATAGACACTCATCGACTCAATAAAAATCCCATAGCCTCGCAGAGAGGCCCACGGACTCGCATAAAGACCCATAGACTCGCATTGAGACCTCTTAAACTCACATAGAGACCCATAGACCAGCATAGATACCTCATAAACTCACATAAAGACCCATTGACTCACACAGGGACCCGTTGACTCGCATAAAGACCACATAGACTCGCATAGACACCTCATCGGCTCACATAGAAACCCATTGATTCGCATTGAGACCTCGACTCACATAGGGACCCATCGACTCGCATAAAGACCCCAAAGACTCACGTAGAGATCTCATAGACTCGCATATAGACCCATAGACTTGCATAGAGACCCCATAAAGTCGCATAGAGCCCATAGATTCACATAGTGACCTCATAGATTCACAAAGCGACCCATTTACTCGCAAAAAGACCCCATAGACTTGCATTGAGACCTGTTAGACTCGCATAGGGTCCCATAGACTCGCACAGAGACCTTATAGACTAGCATTGAGACCCATTGAAATGCATAAAAACCCCATCCACTCGCATAGAGACCCATAGACTCACTTAGGGACCCATTTGACTCAAATAGAGACAGGTTAGACTCGCATAGAGACCCATAGACTCGCATAGAGACTGGTTAGACTCGCATAGAGACCCATCGACTCGCATAGAGACTGTTTAGACTCGCATAGAGACCTGTAGACTCGCATAGAAACCGGTTAGACTCGCATAGAGACCCATAGACTCGCATAGAGATTCACAAAGCGACCCATTTACTCGCAAAAAGACCCCATAGACTTGCATTGAGACCTGTTAGACTCGCATAGGGTCCCATAGACTCGCACAGAGACCTTATAGACTAGCATTGAGACCCATTGAAATGCATAAAAACCCCATCCACTCGCATAGAGACCCATAGACTCACTTAGGGACCCATTTGACTCAAATAGAGACAGGTTAGACTCGCATAGAGACCCATAGACTCGCATAGAGACTGGTTAGACTCGCATAGAGACCCATCGACTCGCATAGAGACTGTTTAGACTCGCATAGAGACCTGTAGACTCGCATAGAAACCGGTTAGACTCGCATAGAGACCCATAGACTCGCATAGAGACCCATAGACTCGCATAGAGACCGGTTAGACTCGCATAGAGACCCATAGACTCGCATAGAGACCGGTTAGACTCGCATAGAGACCCATAGACTCGCATAGAGACCCATAGACTCGCATAGTGACCTGCTAGACTCGCATAGAGACCCATAGACTCGCATAGAGACCTATAGACTCGCATATGAACCTATAAACTCGCATAGAGACCTGTTAGACTCGCATAGAGACCCATAGACTCGCATAGAGACTCATAGACTCGCATAGAGACCCATAGACTCGCATAGAGACCTGTAAACTCGCATAGAGACCCATAGACTCACATAGAGACCCATAGACTCACATAGTGACCCATGGACTCGCACAGAGACACATAGACTCGCATAGTGACCCATAGACTCGCATAGAGACCCCATAGACTCACATAGGATCCCATTTGACTCATATAGATACCTGTTAGACTCGCATAGAGACCAATAGACCAGCATAGAGAACTCAGACTCGTGTAGAGACCCACTGAAATGCATATAAATCCCATAGACTCGTATAGAGCCATCATAGACTCGCACAGAGACCTCACAAACTCGCATAGAGACCCAATGATTAGCATTGAGACCTCATAAACTCGCATAGGGTCCTATCTACTCGCAAAAAGGCCCCATACACTCGAATAGAGTCCCATAGACTCGCACAGAGACCTTAGAGACTAGCATAGAAACCCATTGAAATGCATAAAAACCCCATCGACTCAAATAGAGACCTAATAAACTCGCATAGGGACCCATTTTACTCATATAGAGACCTGTTAGACTCGCATAGAAAACCATAGACTGGCATAGAGACCTTATAGACTAGCATGGATACCTGTGAGACTCGCATAGTGACCCCATAGACTCGCATAGAAACCCATTGAAATGCATAAAAACCTCATAGACTCGCTTAGACACCATATAGATGCACATACAGACTCATTGAAATACATAAAGATTCCATCGACTCGCATGGAAACCTCATAGACTCGCATAGGCTTGCATAGAGACCCATATATTCGTGTAATGACATGGTGACACCTGCTGGCCGGGAAAGGGAATCACGGGTACGGACATGGTTAAAGTAACAACCAATCAGAGAAGGAGAGGTATCTGGGGCAAAGGTAACAGGTGGCGTTAGCCGAAATACTCCGGGAACCTGCTCGAAGGTTCAATGAGAGGGCGTGGCCAGAGGCGGGGCCTAGCCACGCCTGGGGGGATATAAGGGGAGCGTACCCGGGGCTCGGGGCTCGTGTGTGGATTCTTGGGCCCTGGCTGCATCGCTGCTCGCCGACATCTCTCTTCGTCGTCCAGCCACGTGGAAGATCTGCGGGGTTTCCATCGCCATCATCAACGCGTAGCCGAGTTAGGGCGGTAGGTCCATGCCGAGTGATCGGCTGTGTGTAGCCAGTAGAGACGTTAATATCTAAGTGTTGCACTCAGAGTGAGAAATAAAAGAAGAAGTTCCCTCTGCATGACGTGTCGCGGAAGTCGTTCATTACATTGGAATCAGAAGTGGTTGAAAACATTACTTGTGTTAGACAGCGAAGAAAGAAGTATGTCGAAACATCAGAAAAAACGGAACCCACCTGTGGCGTCTTCTGACGACGATGAAATTGCGACCCAAGACCTCCTACCTGCCCCGGGAACCGTGGTCCCGGTTATTGAAGCCACGGCGGGCGAGTTGGCTGGGCCAGAGGCGGTGGATCCGGGAGCAGCAACTCTACACCAGCAGCCCGAACACAGCTGGCGAAAGGTGTCAGGCAGCTGGACCTGTTGCGGGTGGTTGTCGTGCAGTTGGTGACGCTCGTCACAGAAACTACATTGGCTGGAAGCTCTGCACTGACATCACCGGGAAGGAACGACCAGCAGTCCGGAGTTGACATCCTGGCGGGAACGTCCGCAAGCGCGACGGCCGCCATTACCCGTGGCGAGGAGAATGCACAGCCGGACGCCACCATTACGAGTGGCACGGGGGAGGCGCGGACGGAGTCTGTCATTTTACAAAACAAGCGTGATACGTACGATGCGGCACCCGCCACTAAAAACGAGGAAAGAGGAACCGAACGTACTCGCAGATTACATCAGATTAAATAATTCGTCGCAGCAAGAGGCAATTGGGGTGCCGTCACTTGACGATTTGAAGCGGCTTTTCCAATCAGTACATTGGACAGAAGATGAGGCACTAATTGCTCTGCCGACTGTTTTGGATGACGATGCTCTTGCTGTTATCTTCAGGGCTATTCCTGCTGCTAAGGAGGCTACACTTCAAGGTGCATATGCTAAGATGGCGGATGTGTACGAGCCGCCTTCCGACACACGCAGGAAGTTTCTTCAGCGTAGGCGAGGGGAGGCCGAAACGCTTCTTGCGTACCGCAGTGCACTGTTAGCATTGGCGGGAGCAGCTTACCCCGGAGTGGATCCAGATGCCCTTGTCTTGCTCATCATGGAAAATATGTTGGGAATGGCACGAGAAATAGGAGTTGTCTTACATGTGTGTGATGAAGATGTACAGACGTCCCAGTGGGCCGCCAGGTGTCTTCAGGCCCACGAAAATCCGCAGCGATGGGCTCAAATGACGGCGTGGACAGGGGACCCCAGCTGAGAAAGGGAGCCGAAGGGGTTGTCGCCACGCAAAGTCGTGGTGCTTCCGCCTGATGATGCAACTTCGGAGGAGGACGTTGCTGCTGCACACCCGGTGCGGAATCGGATGAGAGGGGATGCTGCGCGATGTCAGTGGAGCTGGAGACGGCATCAGCAAGAAGATTGGATGGCGCAG
Organism: Petromyzon marinus; assembly: GCF_048934315.1. Classification (NCBI taxonomy): domain Eukaryota; kingdom Metazoa; phylum Chordata; class Hyperoartia; order Petromyzontiformes; family Petromyzontidae; genus Petromyzon; species Petromyzon marinus. Next base: position 9,686,783 of record NC_133720.1, read on the forward strand.
AAGCCCTCACTTACCTACTTCCGCCACAGACAGCCGGGGCACTTCGCGCGAGGATGTCAGAACCGTCCTCGGACAGCGACCACGACTCCGGTGCCCACAGCTCCATCTAAACCCCAACAGGCGAGTCGAGACATATCAGACACCCGGCCTATATTGCAGTCTCAGACATCTGAGGATTTATGGGTCATCTCCACCCAGCACGACACACACATTGATATCGGGCAGCGAAATCTTGTTGAGCATGAGTGGCCTAGCTCGGGGACGCAGTGGAGGAAATTGGCGTGTCGAGTGGCCACGGCGACTGCGGGTTCCTCGGCAGTATCTGGCTCTATTCAGGGTGTTGAGGTTCGTGTCTTGGTGGACACGGGAGCTTCGGCCACCATTATTTACGATGTTATTTTTCAATTGTTGCCGATGTCTGCACGACAAGTGCGACCTGTCGTAAATGCTTGTGTCGCGGCAAATGATGGGAGCATGGGTATCGTTGGACAAGTGGTGGCCCGCATCAAAATTGGTGAGGTCGCTGTAGTAGGGCCCGTACTAATCTCAAAAACGCTGGCAGTGCCCTGCCTTTTGGGTACCAATTTACAAAAAAAAATGCCTGTTAAGATCCTGGTCGTTAAAGGTTTTGTGGAAATGCCGTCGGGTCGCAAATTACTTTTTTTTGTTGGCGTCTCCTCATGTGGGTACGGCAGCGTGTGTCATGGTCCAAGCCCTTGTTAGGGACTCGGTGGAGATCCCACCGGGCTCACAGATGCTTGTACCGTTACGCTATCGTAAACAGTTGGGGAAGGTTGATCCAAGGCGGGCGTCCTTCTGACTCCGTCGAATACGGCGACCCGTGGATTGGAGCTAGTAGGCGCACAAACGGTCCTTCGCCCGAACCAAGAGCCGTTCTTACAAGTGCTTAATGTGGGTCCAGGAACGGTTGCAGTCCAGGCGCATACAGTATTGGCTCACGCGACGACCGCAATTTGCGAAAATAATGCCGATGCGTCAGGTGCTGTGATTGGTGCAGTGGAACAGACTGGATTTGTGAACGGGATGTGGGCAGAAGCGCTATGTCAGGAGAATTCGCAGTTGTCTTTGGTGCAGCTCCTGTGTGAATTCTCTGACGTGTTTAGCAAAGTGAATTTGATATTGGCCGTACCTCCTTATTGCAACATCATATTGACATTGGGGAGGCTGGCCCTATTCGTCAGAACTCGTATCGATTGAGTCCACTAGAAAAGGAACGTGTGCAACTGGCGGTCGACGACATGTTGGCCGCCGATATTATTTTTCCGTCTACCAGCCCTTGGGGAGCGCCTGTTGTGCTTGTTAAGAAAAAGGATGGAAGTCTTAGGTGTTGTGTTGAACAAGGTTTCCATAGCCGACGCATACTCGCTCCCGCGCATGGACGACTCTTTGGATGCTTTGTCCGGTGCATGTTTTTTTTCTACACTCGACTTGTCATCGGGGTTTTGGTAGTCCTCGAAGCCTAAATCCGCGTTCCGCACATCTCAGGGACTCTTCCAATTTAATTGCCTTCCGATGGACTTGAATTTGGCTCTGGCCACCTTTCAACGGCTTATGGAACTGGTTTTGGCTGGCCTACAGTGGGACTCGTGTCCCATTTATATCATTGTATTCAGCCGCACTTTTGACGAACATCTCCAGCGGCTGCGATCTGTTTTTGTTAGAATGCGATCATCCAATTTGAAATTTAAACCAGTTAAATGTCATTTGTTGCAGAATTCTGTGCGTTATTTGGGTTACATTGTTAGCGCGAATGGCATAGCCACGGATCCCGATAAAACTGTTTGTGTGCATGATTGGCTGACCCCCAAGTCCGTGGGAGATGTGCGCAGCTTCGTCAAGTTTGCGTCGTATTACCGCAGGTTCGTGCCGCAATTTGCCAAAGTTGCTAAGCCCTTGCACGCGTTGACAGCTAAAAAACAGAGGTTCCAGTGGGGAGTGGAAGAAGAGACTGCATTTTTAGTCCTTCTAGAGCGGTTGTCCGATGCACCCACACTTGAGTACCCTAATTTCTCCCTGCCATTTATTCTTGACACAGACGCTAGCAATACGGGCATAGGCGCCGTCCTGTCCCAAGTTAAGAACGGTGTGGAAAAAGTAGTCACATATGGTAGCCGCGTCCTGTCTCTCGCTGAATGGCATTATTGTGTAACTCGCAGATAACTGTTGGCCATGGTTTATTTCGTACAACAGTACATGCCTTACCTCTACGGCAGAGAATTCATTGTCCGCACGGAGCACCCGGCCCTTCAGTACTCCTTGAAGGTTGAACAACCTTCTGGTCAACCTTCGTGTTGGTTTGAAATTCTGCAGGATTACTCATTCTGCGTGATATATTGTAAAGGGGTTCGGCATTGCAACGCTGACGCGTTGTTTTGGTTGCCTCAATCGTCTAGCTGTGCATGTTCTTCCGGTGCGGGCTGTTGTAAACCCCCGACGGCGAGTTCGACTACTGCCATAGCAGCGTTCAAGGATGCTGAGCCCGCCGAGGTGGTTGCACCTACGGATAACATTTTGCACCTTACGCGCTTTGAATGGGTTCGAGAGCAGTTGGAAGATAATTCCCTGACGGTCTTGCGGCGTCAGGCGGAATTGGAACAAAAAGCTCATGTGCCTGCTGATGGGCTGCAAATGGTCCTTCATGATGACCTGTTGATGTTGAGGGAAGATATGTTAGACCGTTGTCGTGTTGTCGTCCCCACTGCTCTTCGAGGTAAATTGAATAAGTGGTGCACGAGGATAAATTGTTGCATCTCGGAGTCCGGAAGACCTTGCTAAGACTGCAGCATGATTATTATTGGCCAGGTATGCCCAGTGATGTGCACCACTTGGTCCAAGGGTGTACAGAATGTGCACATAGGAAACCGCCGCAGAGGAAGTCCCAGCCTCCGCTGCAATCCATTTGGGTTTCACGGATTAACGAATTGGTAGCGCTCGATATCCTTGGGCCCTTCCCGGCCAATCAAAGAGGGAATAAATTTATTATGGTGGGGGTTGAGTATTTACCACAATGGCCTATTGCTTAGATTGCTGAGGCGTTTTCGTATGGGTACGTAATGGACAAAGGGGCCCCTGAGCAGCTGCTCACTGACCAGAGGCGCAACTTCTCGTCGAAGCTGCTATGCGAGGTTTGCGACACTTTGGGCACTAAGAAAATTAGAACGTCGCCATACCATCCACAGACAGATGGGATGGTGAAGCGGCTGAATAGGACTCTAACGTCCATGCTCTGTCAGGCAGTTGACGCAATGCAAACGGATTGGGATTTGCATGTTCCAAGTATATTAGCTCCATATAGGATGGCCCCACATGCTTCCACGGAATTTTCACCGTTTTTTTCTCATGTATGGGAGGGAAAATGTGCCTCCTATAGACGCTCAATTGGGTTCGTCGCAGGAAAAGGGGAAATCCAAATTGCCTGTGCACGTGCAAATTACTCTGGAACACATTTCGTCGGCTCGGGAAACAGCCAAAATGAACGCCACCAAAGCACAGGCGGACAAGGAGCGCAATGTGGGGAAACGGGATCACGTGGTCCATAGGTGACAGGGCATGGTTGCATTGCCTGCAGGTACCGGTAGGTACATCCCCTAAGCTGCATAAGCCTTGGCAGGGTCCCGTGGAAGTGATCGAGGTCAAACGGCCGCAGTGCGTGCGTGTACAGGTGGGCCGTCGCCGTTGGTTTGTCCATCCGCCTCGGTTGAAGCCATTTGTTCCTCCGCAGGTTGACTCTTCATCTCCAAAAATTGGCCGGCCGGTGAGTCTATGAGGTCTCTATGCGAGTCGATGGGATCGTTATGCATTTAAATGAGTCTCTATGCGAGTCTATGAGGTCACTATGCGAATCTATGGGTCTCTATGCGAGTTGAATTGGTCTCTATGCGAGTCTATGGGTCTTTATGTGAGTCTATGAGATCTCTATGTGGGTCTATGGGGTCTTTATACGAGTAAATGGGTCCCTATGCGAGTCTATGAAGTCTCAATACGAGTCAGTCGGTCTCTATGCGAGTCAATGGGTCTCTATGCGAGAGTATGAGATCTTGTGGGGGCCGACGTCCGCCCCGCCGCCCTCGTTGGGCAGATGGAGCGCAAGGTTTGCCCCCTCCACTCCCTCCTCCACTCCTTCCTCCACCACGCAATTCGGCCCCTCTCGCCGGGCCCCCGCCGATCGAGTGATCGGTCCCCCCACACCAGCGCCCTCTCTGAGGGACATGGCTGATGGCTGGCTCACCACCGCCCGGGGTTATCCCGCACACGCCCGCTCCCCTGCGTGCACGTCACTCACGCTAATGCGGCGGCCCGCGGCACGACCGCACCCACGCCTGCAGCGATCTCCTCTCAGCACAAGTGCACACGCCGCAACTCTACGCTCCCTCTCTTGCGCACACCGTCTCCCCGCGCAGTCACACCGCACACAAATCACAGACACCACACCGAGGTTCTACCCACACACACAGAAATCACACTGCACCGATCCTCTGAACTAAAGTTTATGAACGGCGCAAATACACACTACCTGGAGGTCGAATACTTTGCAAGAAGGGCTTAGCCTGACTCTGCCTACGAAACCAGTCACTCAAACGTCCTACCACGTACCTCGTAGCTGTACTCACCGCGTTGCACGGATGCTGTGAGAGTCGGAGGAAAAGGACGAGCAAAAACCTCACCTATCACTGCCTCGTAGCAGCACTCGCTAGCATCACACGGATGATGCGAGCGGCTCGAGGAGGCAGGATGGCAGGGAGTGGGTCCTGATGGCCCAGAGGTTGAAGACAGCTCACCAAAATCGTCCCAGGCTACTCTTATTATATACTTAACTTCGCAGGCCCGGGGTGGCATTGTACCGTGGGGCCAATCGTGCGCTTACCTGTGCCACCGTCCCTCTCCCTGTGACCGGCGGGCAGTGGCGGCGACCTATTGTCCCTTTGTCTTGCGCCCGTCTTGCTCAGGGTTCCGTCCTCCGTTCTCCCCCCCGAGTTGTAACTCATTGCGGTTGGCCCAGGGAACCTTTTCTTTCTGCGCCCACCCAATTTTAAACCAATTTTAGGGGCACAGCAATTTCACCTGCCCTGCGAGGGTCGGCCAATCTCCTGGCACCGGGAAACCATGTGGCTTTCCCTCTAGGGGCCCTTCGGATTAAAACCCGATGTGCCAGGCAATCCCCTGCCAGGAAACCACGTGGGTGTTTTAGTGCTGTGGCCGGGATGGAATCGGGGCGCTTGTGGAGTTGCTCCGCCGTCGTGGCACCACAATCTCTCTATGCGAGTCTATGGGTCTCTATGCGAGTCTATGGGTCTCTATGCTCTATACGAGTCTATGGATCTCTATGCGAGTCTATGGGTCTCTATGCGAGTCTATGGGTCTCTATGCTCTATGCGAGTCTATGGATCTCTATGCGAGTCTATGGGTCTCTATGCTCTATACGAGTCTATGGATCTCTATGCGAGTCTATGGGTCTCTATGCGAGTCTATGGGTCTCTATGCTCTATGCGAGTCTATGGATCTCTATGCGAGTCTATGGGTCTCTATGCAAATCTATGGGTCTCTATGCGAGTCTATGGATCTCTATGCAAATCTATGGGTCTCTATGCTCTATGCGAGTCCATGGATCTCTATGCAACTCTATGGGTCTCTATGCTCTATGCGAGTCTATGGATCTCTATGCAAATCTATGGGTCTCTATGCTCTATGCGAGTCTATGGATCTCTATGCAAATCTATGGGTCTCTATGCTCTATGCGAGTCTATGGATCTCTATGCAACTCTATGGGTCTCTATGCTCTATGCGAGTCTATGGATCTCTATGCAACTCTATGGGTCTCTATGCTCTATCCGAGTCTATGGATCTCTATGCAAATCTATGGGTCTCTATGCTCTATGCGAGTCTATGGATCTCTATGCAAATCTATGGGACTCTATGCTCTATGCGAGTCTATGGATCTCTATGCAAATCTATGGGTCTCTATGCTCTATACGAGTCTATGGGTCTCTATGCAAATCTATGGGTCTCTATGCTCTATGCGAGTCTATGGATCTCTATGCGAGTCTATGGGTCTCTATGCTCTATGCGAGTCTATGGGTCTCTATGCTCTATACGAGTCTATGGATCTCTATGCGAGTCTATGGGTCTCTATGCGAGTCTATGGGTCTCTATGCTCTATGCGAGTCTATGGATCTCTATGCGAGTCTATGGGTTTATGCTTTATACGAGTCTATGGATCTCTATGCAAATCTATGGGTCTCTATGCTTTATACGAGTCTATGGATCTCTATGCAACTCTATGGGTCTCTATGCTCTATGCGAGTCTATGGATCTCTATGCAACTCTATGGGTCTCTATGCTCTATGCGAGTCTATGGATCTCTATGCAAATCTATGGGTCTCTATGCTCTATGCGAGTCTATGGATCTCTATGCAAATCTATGGGTCTCTATGCTCTATGCGAGTCTATGGATCTCTATGCAACTCTATGGGTCTCTATGCTCTATGCGAGTCTATGGATCTCTATGCAACTCTATGGGTCTCTATGCTCTATCCGAGTCTATGGATCTCTATGCAAATCTATGGGTCTCTATGCTCTATGCGAGTCTATGAATCTCTATGCAAATCTATGGGTCTCTATGCTCTATGCGAGTCTATGGATCTCTATGCAAATCTATGGGTCTCTATGCTCTATACGAGTCTATGGGTCTCTATGCAAATCTATGGGTCTCTATGCTCTATGCGAGTCTATGGATCTCTATGCGAGTCTATGGGTCTCTATGCTCTATGCGAGTCTATGGATCTCTATGCAAATCTATGGGTCTCTATGCTCTATACAAGTCTATGGGTCTCTATGCGAGTCTATGGATCTCTATGCAAGTCTAAGAGGTCTCTATGTGAGTCTATCGGTCATTATGCGAGTCCATGGGTCTCTATGCGAGTCAATGGGGTTTGTATGTGATTATATTTGTCTCTACGCGAGTCTATGAGGTACCTATGCGAGTCAATGGGGTCTTTATGCCAGTCAATGGGTCTCTATGCGAGTCTATGAGGTCACTATGCAAATCTACGGGTCTATATGCGAGTTTATGGGGTCTCTATACGAGTCTATGGATTTCTATGTGAGTCTATAGATTTCCGTGTGAGTCTATGAGGTCGTAATGTGAGTCACTGGGTCCCTATGCGAGTGTATGAGATATCAATGTGAGTAAATGGGTCTTCATGTGAATCTATGAGGTATCTATGCGAGTCTATGAGGTCTCTACTCTATGCGACTCTATGGGGTCTTTATGCATTTCAATGGGTCTCTATGCGAGTCTATGGGTGTCTACGCGAGTCTAACAGGTCTTTATGCGAATCCATGGGTTTCTATGCGAGTCTATGAGGTATCTATGCAAGTCAGTGGGCTCTCTATGCGAGTCTATGGGTTTTTATGTGAGCCTATGAGGTATCTATACAAGTCTATGGGGGTTTATGTGAGTCAATGAGTCTCTTTGCGAGTTTAGAAGTCTCTATGTGAGTCTATTGGTCTCTATCCGAATCTATTAGGTCTCTATACGAGTCTATGGGGTCTTTATGCGAGTCATTGGGTCTCTATGCAAGTTTTTTGAGGTCACTATGTGAGTCTATGTGGTCTCTATGCTAGTCTATGGGACTTTACACTAGTCTATGGGTTTCTATGCGAGTCTATGAGAGCTCTATGCGAATTCATATGGTATTTATGCGAGTCAATGGGTCTCTGTACGAGTCTGTGGTCTCTATGGGAGTCTATGGGGTCTTTATGCGAGTCAATTAGTCTCTATGCCAGTCTATGAGGTCACTATGCGAGTCTATGGCGTCTCTATGTGAGTCTTTGTGCCTCAAATATTGGAAGAACTACTGGTAGTCACCCCCCATGAGTGGCTGGATGAGGTGCCATCTGTTGAGGAAGTACAGAAGGCGTTCCAGAGTCTGAGACCAGGAAAGCACCGGGCAGAAATGATCTCCCCAGCGAAATGCTGAGGGAGGGGGCATTTGTGTGCAAACTGCCCTACATGACATCATAATAAGTCTGGACCACTGGACGGGTTCCGCAGGATTGGAAGGATGCCCTAATGTTCCCCCTTTTTAAGAAGGGGCACCACACAGACTTTAACAACTTCAGGGGCATCCACCCACCTCAGTGTGCCGGGAAAGATCCAGGCAAGGATTATTCAACATCGACTTGCCAGGCACGCTGAGGAGGGGCTTGCAGAGCCCCAATGTGGTTTCAGGAAAGGGCAGTCCTGCACAGATGCAATATTTTCTGTCCGTCTGCTACAGTAGCGGTGTAGAGAATTCCAACAAGACCTACATCTCTGCTTTATTGATCTGGTCAAGGCCTATAATACCATTAGTAGGCCTGGGCTCTGGGTTGTTATTCGTGCTTTCGGAGTCCCTGATTTTCTGCTCACAATCATGATGGTGATCAGGCATAGGTAAAACTACGTGGCCGGGAGTCGAAGCAATTCCCTGTTCACCTTCAGGTGCGACAGGGATGTCCTCTGGCTCCTACATTTTTAAACATCTATTTAGACCACGTAGTTCGTGAAGCCTTCGATGGCTGTACCGGAGGAATTTCCATCTGGTACAGATACGATGGAAGGCTAATCGACGCCCGGGTGTGGTCAAGAGACGGCTCCCTATTGCTCAACCACATTATGTATGCCGATGATCTGGTGATTGCTGCTCACTCAAAGGAGGAGTTGGAGTCACTGCTGGTGAACCTGGAGCATGCCACTAATAGGTGGGGCCTTACAATCAGCCCCACCAAAACTAAGCACCTGCCTGGGTAATATGTACCATCAGACATTCCACCCCCACAACTCCCAATTGGTGATGGGGCAGTTGTGGAGAGAGTGGAGAGTTTTCTATACCTGGGTTTGACAGCAAAGGTCTTACTCCGCATCAGTCGAGTGGCATCATCTTTTCATTGGCTTCATAACCCCGTATGGAAGCTTCCTGGTCTGTCACTCCACACGAGGCTTCGGGTCTTCTTGGCCCGAAGCCTCCCTTCTCTATGCTTGCAAAATGTGGACCCCTCTAATGGACCATCTTTGCCGGTTAGAAACATTTCGGCTGGCCTGCCTACAATCCATCCTGGGTTTAACCAGGCTGGATTGTGTGAGGAGCTCACAAATCCTTGAGACCTGGACAAAGTAATCTTCTCCGGCAGGCAAGGCTGCGTTGGCTGGGTCATGTAGCCCGCATGCCCAGTCACTGCATGCCGAAACAGCTTTTGTTCGGCCGGATCGAGAGGGCTAAATGGGCGCGGCACAGGCTACAGAAGAGATGGAGTGATGTGGTACAGGTGGACGTGGAGCTGAGTGGACTCGCCGATGACTGGTACCAGCTGTGTCAAGATCGGCCTCTGTGGAGGAGGTTCGTGAAGGACGCTACTGGACAGTTGGAGGGAGTCGCCCTCCAACAACAACGGAGGGAGGAGGAGCGACGCTCACAACAACGAGCGGAGCGCCGGGTGGCTAAAGCACAGCAAGTTGGCACAGTAGGGGGCACAGGTGGTGCATCACGCAGTCATCTCAGTCAGTCGACCCGTGGCACCTGGGTCTGCCCCGTGACCTCCTGCCAGCGGGCGTTCGACACTTCACGTGGCCTCAACGTGCACATAGCCTGGCACAAGCGTCGTGGTGATGTCACCGCCTCTTAGTGGCGAATTGCGCTTGTTGTTGGTGGGTCTCATTTGCAAGTCTGCGTGCGTCTGTGAGTTTCTCTAAAGGAGGTGGAATTGCCATCTATGTTCGTAATACTATTGCATGTTCACTAGCTCACTCCTTGTTTAAAAAATGTTGCTTTGAAGGTCTGGCTCTCAGAATAACTCTCCCAAGTAATCAACAGATATTGGTAGTGTGGTGCTATCGACCGCCTAGTGGGAAGGATGTTGAAGCTGCATCTGTACTGAGAGAGCTTTTTGGAGGCCTCCCTAAAGGTGAAATAGTTTTAGTGGGTGATCTAAATTGGAATTGGCTAAACCCGCCGGCCGTGGCCACAAATTTTGCAGATGAATTTAATCTGTTCCAATGAATAAATGTCCCCACAAGACCCAACCTAAAAAATCCAGGACAAATTTTGATTTAAAGCTTTCGTGGCTGCAGTGATTCATATTCTTGTTTCTTACGGTAAATACACGTTGAAGGGAAACAATAAAATAATAAAATATATATAAGACAATTAAATTCTCACGACGTTTCGACTGCAACACATACAGTCATCATCAGGTGTGAAAACCAACGGTAAGAACTCATCTCTGCTTGACGTCCTATTGACAAATGCCCCTCACAATTTCACACTGACTGGTGTTCTGCGTAATAACCTTAGTGGTCACTCCTTCATTTTTGGGGTGAGATCATCAGCCAGACCCAAAGCCCCCCCTAAATAGGTTGAGAAGCACTCTATGAGACACTTCAGCACTCAGGCATTTAATAATAATGTGCTTCACTCGGATATTGACATGGTCTGTGATATCCCCAACCTGACTACGGCTTGGGAGACCTTCAGGTACACATTTCTCCAAATTCTTAACAAACATGCTCCGTTGGTTAAAACTAAAGGCAACCGCCCACCATGGTTTGATCCTTTGATTACAAAGCTCACGAAAACTAGGGACAAGGCTTGGGCATGTGCTCAGAAAAGTAATTTGGTCAATGACTGGCTAGAATACAGAATTTCAAGGAATAGTTGCGTCAAAAAAATACGGCATGCAAAAAATGCCTACTTTTCCTCCACTCTCCTGGAATCACATGGAAATGCTAGGATTTTCTGGAAAACAATCAAATGTATCGAAAAGACATCCAAAACAGACAATCTGCCCGTTGAGCTTAACCGAAATGGGGAATATTTTTCAGATCCCAAAAAAATAGTTGACAATTTTAACCTTCATTTTTCTGAAGCTGGTAATCTTTTTGATAATGTATTGGGAGTCACCCCTGCTCATGCAAATTCCTACACCCCTGTCCAAACATTAAACGAATTTAGTTTCCAGCCAATCCACGAAAGTATTGTTCTGAAACAACTGTCTTACCTCAAAGGGTCCTCCTCTACCGGAGCAGATAGTATTCCCGTCTTTGCTCTACAAACTGTTGGTCACCTAATATACAAACCTATACTCTTTGGTTCTATTCGGTAAAGTCACGTAAAAAAATTCACGACGTTTCGGCCACAACACAAGTGGCCTTCATCAGGTGAAGGGACCAGACTGTCTAGAGGACTGCGCTGGAGTGAACACAGCCAAGCTCAGACCGCGACCTTTAAGCTGTGTGAGAGGAAGCAGAGCGCCTTGACAAAGGAATTAGCATAAAAATTTGCATTTAATTTGCAGACTCAGCATGATGAACAATGTAGAGGGGGGGAGCATGTGCAGACCGGCGAGGGGGGAGGGGGGGGGAGTTTACCTATTGATGGTGTGAAAAGGGAAATTAAGCAGCTGCGAAAGTTTGGGATACCACTACTTGAAAAAATATACTGTACCATTGAAAATTAGTTTAATGTTTGGTTTCATTCAGAACATCTTTCCAATGGTTGCTTAATTTGAAACCATCCTCTCGGTTGAAATTGTGTCTGTGTTTGTAAATCTGAATTGCCTCGTGAACAAATCTCTGATAAAAAAAACCCGTGGGTTTGCAAAGAACCTTGGTATCGGAGAAAATTATATCGTGATCACCCACAGTGTTGTAACAGTGATCAGCTACGGCAGAAGAATTCGTTCTGCCGTGTTTCAAATCTGATTTGTGTTCACGAATTCGGTCAGAGACATGTCGTTTCGTCTCCCCGATATAGCAGTCACCACAGGTGCAGATCAATTTGTAAACTCCGGGATACTGTAAGTCAGGAATGACATCCTTTACCGAATAGAACCAAAGAGTATGGATCCTTGCAGTCACGAAAGCTTCAAATCTACTAACCTATAGCCCATATTTTCAACCTGTCCATCAAAGAAGCATCAGTTACTCTAGAATGGAAACATTCCTATATCCGTCCACTTCACAAAGGGGGCCCTAAAGATGATCCAAATAACTACCGACCTATCTCAATTTTGTCCCCGTTGATGAACATTTTTGAAAAATTATTGACCTAGCAAATTAGCAGTTTCCTGTCCACCAACAACCTACTACATCTAAAACAATCTGGGTTCCGAATAAAATACAGCACCGCATTTGCTGCATTAGACTCTCTGAATCACATTTACAGTAGCCTTGATAATAAGCAGTACTGTGCCTGTCTTTTTCTAGACCTGTCCAAAGCTTTTGATACAGTAGGCCACAACACCCTGCTTAGTAAACTAAGTTGCCTCGGTTTTTCCGAGAACACAGTACAATGGTTAAAAAATTACCTCTTTTCTCGCGCCCAAACTGTATTCACAGATGGTTGGAGGTCAAACAGTGTTAAGATAACAAAAGGGGTTCCACAGGGTTTCAGCCTCGGCCCCTTTTGTTCTCTCTTTATGTCAATGACTTGGGCACTGACCTGGATCATTCCAGGGTAAATCTTTTTGCAGATGACACGATACTGATTACTGTTGGCCGCTCTCCGGATGACGTGATTGCTAAGCTACAGGGTGATTTCAACAAACTACAACATCAGCTAGTTGCTCTTAAACTAGTCCTGAATACCTCCAAAACCAAGGTGCTATGCTTCTCACCAGGACTAAAGCAGGAAGTTATTTTTCCCCAATTACATTCCTTAAATAATTATCAAATAGAGCAAGTCAAGATCTATAAGTATCTTGGGGTCATCCTGGATTCAAAACTGAATTTTGAAGATCACATTGATAATATTGGTAAAAAACAAAAATAAAAATTGGTTTTCTTTATCGACACAAGCACTGCTTCCCCCCAATGTTCCGTTTGGAATTAATAAAAGCTACCATACTGCCTCTTCTTGAGTACTGTGACATCGTGTATAAATCAGCCCCAAGTACTGTACTGAAGAAGCTTGATTCCATCTATCACTCGGCCTTAAGATTTACATTGAACTGCCCATATAGGACTCACCACTGTGATCTCTACATTAGGTCAAACTTAACATATCTTAATGTTCGACAGCTTGTGCACCAGATCTTATTTATTCACGATGTACTTACAAAAAAATCCGCAGACTACCTGCTGGATCTCCTCACTGTTTCAAAGAACAAATTTGACATCAGGTCTTCGCTCATTTACTAGCTTCACATTCCCTATTGCCGTACAAAAACTGGAGGAAGGGCCTTTGCTATTGATGCCCCCAGGGTCTGGAATGCTATTGGCAATAAACTGCAACTTGAATCGCTACCAATGAGATCTTCTCTCAAAACTGCTCTAGAGGCGTTGTACACCCCTAGCTGCCACTGCTATTCTTTGGCGTAAAATAAAATGTTTCGCTCCGGATGACGCTGCAAAGTATTATCTGTATTTTGATTTAGTGTGCTGATCTTAAAGGTGCATTGAAAAATGTGATACTCCGACTGATGCTTCTGTTGTTGTGGAGTAACTCATGCAGCCCGCTATGGCTCTAGGATTTGGTGTTACATGTTATTTATGTAGTTTATTGTAAAAATTCGGTCACAGTCCCTGTGATCACTGTTACGTTGCAATTATGGCTTTATTTTTTGGTGATTTCGAAAAGGTTTTTGGTTTGGACATGTTTGTTTTGTTGTAGTACGGAGTTAGACTGATGGCCTTAATCTAAGTTTTCTTGTGGTTGTTGTTGTTGTTTGACTTGCATCCCACTGGGATTTTTTTGCACACAGCGTTGGTGTACGGTGCTTTTTCTCAGGAATATTTTGCTGTTTTTTTCATGGATTTTCTGTTTTGCACAGTCACAAAGTCACTTTAAGATGTTTTTCTTGTTCGTGTTTTTGTTTTTTTGTTTGTTGTGGTTGCACCCGATTCAAGAGCGGAATGGCTCACAGGGCTATACCAAAATAAATAAACTGAAAACTAAAAAACTGAGTACTCGTTGTTTTTTTCGGTAAAGTCACGTAGGTAAAATAAAATAAAACAACTAAATTAAATCACGACGTTTCGGAGGCAACACAAGCTTCCGTCTTTTTTTTGTGGATACAGCGAATTTTGCTGCGCCTGTTCCACCTGAAGACGGGAGGCTTGTGTTGCCTCCGAAACGTCGTCATTTAATTTAGTTGTTTTATTTTATTTCACCTACGTGACTTTACCGAAAAAAACAAAAGTGTATGGAATCCTTGCGGTCACGAAAGCTTCAAATCTAGAATGAAAAACTGAGTCCCATACGAGGTGGAGCTCCGCCCACCCCGCGACACTCCCCGCCCCCTCGGCTAAGTAGCTCCGCCCCCCTTAACCCCCGCCCCCCCGCCCGCCGCTTGCCGCGCGGGGCGATGGGAACGCGGCTCCCGTTCTAATTCATAAAATGGCGGCAACGTCGTCGCAGGAGACGAACAGCGACGATGAATTCGAGGCGGGTTTGACGTTTTTAACGTTTTTAACGTTTGACGCCGGATACCTTTGTTGCTGTTGTTAAAAAAAAAAATCCCATTTTTTGTTTGTTTGTTTGTTAAATCGTTGTAATTTTAGCGTGAAGCCGCGTTTGTTTCTCCCGGCAACGTGAATCTGCCTCACGGTTTATTTTTTTATTTTATTTTTGTCGCGCGAGTTGACCCGTGCTTGTTGTGTTAGCGAGTGTACGATGTCTTAAGGAGTTTGTGAACATTGTGGGGTTGCGGTAGTGCCGTGGCGGTCAGCGCGACGAACCCGGCCACCCGAGTTCGATTCCCGCTCACGGCCACCGCCCGCAGCGGGTGACAAATTCTCTGAACCGGTGCTGGGCCTCCCACTAGGTCGACTCGGCCTCAAATGACTACCCCGGTGCGGTGTGTAATAAACGTCGCCGCCGGGGGAAGACAAAGGCGGCCGGGCGTGGTGTTGGCCGCCCAATGCCCCTCGGGGCGGATCTTTGTTTTTGATGGCCGTGAGAGTTTTAAAATTCGTCTCGACCGAGGAAGTCTCCGCTGCGCGTGAGCGGCTTCCGACTCCCCCCCCCCCCCCGTGTATCGCCGTCCCTCGTCGTCTGAATTGGTCTTTTATTTTGCTTGGTTGTTTCAATGTTAAATAGACGTCAATTAGCAAACCCCGCGAATTGTTTAATGTTTCTAATTAAGCGGGGTGTGGTTTAACGCGGGTTCGTTGTTAAATGACTTGGTGGTGGGGCGGGCATGTGTTGTTGTTTGTGTTGATGCGAGTTTGGTGCGCGCGCTCGGTCTCATCTACAAGTGCGGGAATGTGAACAACGCTGATGTTGTTTAAAGTCATCATTACTTGTGGTTATTTACAGCAGTAAGTGGTGTGAGTGTGACGGTGGTGGTGGCGGCGTGTTACGTGTAAACGTGTTCAAGTTACCGCCAAGGTTAGAATTTTTTTTGTTTATCATCGGCTAATGAATGGCTAGAGGTTTAACGTATCTACAGCAACAACGTTAGCTCCATCTCCGTCAATTCCATTGTCAATTTCCGTAACTTAAAACAGGAACATCAACTATATGAACGTTAACTGCATGAACAACTCGTCAACATCGCCTACAGCGTGAACATCAGCTTAGTCACCATCAACAATGGAATTGTCAACGTAACCATCGTCCCTTCCATCACCGATTCCCAGATCGGTCGTTATCATTAGCAGCTAGCACCATCAACTCTAAACTAAAAAGTATCGTCATTATCACCACCACCTGTAGCATTAACAGCTCTTAAAATCGGCCAATTTACCGATGGCATCGTCAAATCCTTCAACCGAATCATCCATAGTCCATCATGAACCCCATCATCATCACAACCATCAACCCTATGGGGGTTGACCCTATGAGGGTTGATAAAAAAAAGTGAATACTACCACCATATGCTGAAATTGAAGCATATCGTGGTCCTACGGGTATATTGTTCCCCGCCATAAGAATGTGGAATTGTCATCACCCTTCTCAGGACATGATGATGTGTAGTGGAGCCCTGTCTTAATAGTGCTCGTTCTAGCAGCACGTGCGTGTTTATCTGTGTGTCTGTGAGATGTATTTCGGCGTGGCTTGTTTGACCATTTGAAAGCCCGTAGTGGCGAGGCAGTGCGTGGACGTCAATTACTGCGATGTTGCGAGGCGGCCTCTCTCGCCCCTTTTAATTCGCTGAGTGTGCTCTATTTTCGTCCGTCTTAGTGCAGTCGGGACGACAGCCTGTGGAACTTTAGTCTAGTCTTCTCCATCTGTATAGATTTCATTGAGTAATTATTTTGGTCTATTTGACCGAAAGCAGTCGAACAATGCATGCCACTCTTTGTTATTATGTCAATAATTGAACTCTGTAAATATTTGCGTTTTTATATAGTGTGTGTATACATAGTATAGCCAATTACCGATTTAAGTTATCCTCGGTTCATAGTCTGTTTTCACCCAGATGAGTTAATTTGGTCTTGTCTCAGTCATGCCTTGCATGGCTTTGGGTGGAAAAGTCACGCCCACGTTTGACGACTTTTCATCGACTCGCAGCCACCACCATGGACCAAAATAACAAACCAAAACAATGGCTTTCGCGACAAATATTTCCAAGAGCCGGGGAACCGCGCGAGAACAAACTTTTAACCTCTCCCCTCGCAGGTGGAGGCCATCCTGGACTGGCGAGTGCGGCGTGGCCGCGCCGAGTACCTGGTGAAGTGGAGCGGCTACGGTGCAGAAGAGAACACGTGGGAGCCTCCCGAGAACCTGGCTAACTGCCCCGAGCTGCTGAGCAACTTCAGGGCGCGCACGCCGCAGCTGTCGAGCCCCGTGCGTAGCCGCCACGGCACGCCGCAGGGGACCCCGCGACGCAGGCCCCAGCTCCCCGATAGCCCCCCCGGGTCGCCAACCGCACGTCCACCCATCAAGGAGGTTCGTTTAGTTGTTTTTTTTTTGCTTGAGTAATTATGCCGAGCAACGGGGGGTGGTGGGGGGGGCGGCCGTGTAATACGGCGAGAAAGACAGGGTAACAAACGGCACTATTTAAAGTAGTAATAGATGAGAGTTAATGCTTCACTTCAAGTGAACGAGGTTATTTTAAGAGCTATGGGAAGGAATTCCAAAGGCCCAAACGCCAAGCGGGCCAGTGTTACATGTGTGTTTTTGGTGTTGCTGATGGGATTGTGGTGGTCATTGTGAGAACGGAGATTGATTTTTATCGGTTAAGGAAAGGTAAAAATTGTGGAATGTTGGCTGCCTTAAGTAATGTGCAATGTTTTGTGAACCTTGAAGCGCGGTCGAGATCGTATGCAACGTTGTTAGACATGGAAAAGACCGCAGATTCATTCTGAAGGGCCGTCACCCTCCTCCCTACAAAGGGATGTGGCGAGACATTAAACGATTGGAAGCTTAATTTCCGCTTGAATCGAACGTGAGGCGGAGGCGCGCGATGGCCTGGCACGGCAAGGTTAAGGGCTCCCTCGGGTCTGGGGTCGGTCGGTTGGGCGCGCAATATTTTCCCGTTGCCCCACCAAGCAAGCGATGTCGTCACCCAACCCCACCCCTATTTATAGTCGTTGCATCATCATCGCTGCCACTGCCGCTCAAACACACACACGGTTGACAGGCGCCTCTGTGTGTATATTTGCGTGCAGTGTCGCGGTTAGGGCACCGCGCTATGAATCCTGCTCACAGCCAATATTAGTAACATATTTAAACTGGTCCTTGGACTTCCCTAGGTCGCCTCAGCCTTAATTAAATAAGTACTTGGTGTTGGGTCATGATGCTGAGCGTGCTGACCGGCCACAACCACCCACCCACTTGCGTTCTATTCGAGCCTTAATTGTTGCTCACGATCAGCGATCGCCCCAGCGGTCTGTTAAAGCCTAGGTAACAGGGATCACAGGTGGTGCACATGTCATTAATTTAATCCATAACACATGGGTCCATCCTGTAGCTTACCAGCGAGTCTTGAACACATTGCGTGGCCTCAGAGTGCACCTAGCCTGGCAGAAGCATTGTGTTGACAACGCTGTGTGTTGGTGAATGGTTGGCTGTTGCTTGTGTCTGTGTCCAATGGTGGGCAGCTGCCGGGCAAACAGGTGGAGCAAGAAGCAGAGCTCAACCACGCCGGGGACACCAGCGCAGCGCTTGACACGCGCACACACAACGGCACGCAGGTTAGCATTCACTGGGACAGTGGTCAGTAGAGCGGCGGTTAGTTGGTAAAACCGATTGCTGCTTCAGCAACAGCTGATATGCGTTGCTTGACCTTTGCCCAGAGCTGCACCATTACAGTGAATGGTCGCCGACGACCGGTGGCTGAAGGTGACGTGTATTAGGGCCGGCATGGCTCACGTGGTGTGTGCCACGTGGGGTGGGCGGTTGGGCGGCCTGTCGAGATTTATTTTCGGTTGTTTTTGAAAGGCCGAGCGCGGGGGAGGAGTTTGCTTTATAGTGGAGCCACTGTGTGTTTGTGCACGGGCGTGTGTGTGTGTATATGTGTCATGCTTTGTTGGAGTCACCAGTCAACCTTCTCAGTGGGAGGTCGCTCCTCCTCTGCTGCCCCTATTGTCTGTAACTCTTCCTCCTGGCCATATGTACTCCCAACTCCCTACCTCTGTTAAATTCGATCTCTTCTCAAAATAACATAAATACATATCAAGTATGCCTTCATGTGCCCCGTGACACAGGAGGATTCCTGCGAGGATGGGGGCGTGACACAAGATGAGATGGCGCAAGAAGACAGGGCCCAGGCGGTACCAGCACAGGACAGCGACATCGACGCAGACGTGGAGGATGGGAGTAGTAGGTGAGCGTCACGAGGCTCACTCGTCCATTACTTGGGCATACAACGCACCTCGCCCACCGCTTCACGTGTACAAAAACGTGAATTGTTTGAAATATGAGAAAAATCTGACGTATATTTTTAGTCGATCCCAAAGTGGATGTGTATTTGTTTTTAGTTTATTTGAGGGCGCCACAGTGGTAAGATGCTTACTGCCTCGCCTAGTATCCGGGAGGTCGTGGGTTCGATCCCGACCCTGACGCCTGTATATTTGGAGTTTGCATGTTCTCTCCGTGGTTGCGTGGATTATTCTACATGTCCTCTGGTTTTTCCCTCCACATTTTGAAAACATGCGTCTTGAGTATTTGGCTGCTTACAATTCTACATAAGCCACTTGGTTGAGAGCTCACGTGTGGCCAGGTCTCTTCTCAAAACGAGCTTTACAGCTCGGTGTGCTTTACCTGGTAAAATAAAAAAAATAGTCGTAGTAGAAGAGGCCAGACTGGTGCGTGCCTAGGCTAGTCCATGCCATGCTATATTGCGCAAGCTCATTCGCCCGAGTGGGTGGGTGGGCGGACGAGCGGGCGAGTTCATATGATGGGCTCTTTAGAAAGCGGTCTCGTACTATTAATAGGCTCACTCACTTGTAGCGAATTTCACGCCATCTATCCAAGTTAAATAACCCCCCCACCACCACCCTTCCCCTGGCACGGCACACCCTCCCGCAAATACAGGTTATAAATAGGAGCCACCATGCCCTCGTGCCACACGTGTTCATGTGGCGGCGAGCGCGTGTGGGTGAATGTGTTTTGTGCGCACGTGTAAACAACGCATGGATGACGCATGCAGAACCCGGTCCCTGGGAGAGGCGGGGCTTGCTTTGCCATGACAGCAGCAGCGACACATTACCGTGGGTCCAGATGCCGTGGTAGGACCCCCCCCACCCCTCTCCACCTTGTTCCTTTGCAAATTAATATTCGCTCAGCGCTAGAGTTCAGCAGTAGACTAATAATTGTTTAACCCTCCTACTGCATTACCGATGTTCAAGGAAACATATTTGTTTCAATACCTGTCGACCCATACGGTTTACCCGTATTCTTGTTCAGGGAAATTAAGTTTTCAGGTCCATACGGCGTACAGCCGTTTCAATACGGGAAAAATATTTTTGTCTTTGTTTGTCTTTATCCCTTTTAATGGGTCGAGGATGAACGTTGAGCTTTATAAGAGCACGGGGTGACCAATACGGTCTGAATTGGTCTGTAATAAGGTAGGCACTGATATGGGATTGACAGGAATGTGTTTCAGGCACTGGCAATGTATGACACGAGCTGCGGTGGCATCTGTATAAATCCACATGGTGTCACGTGGGCCTCTGCCAATAAAGCATCACCGGATAGTTTGAGAAGTGGGCTTGGGCAAGACGCGTCGTGAGAAGGGGTGGTGGACGATGGTCAAGGACAATAACGGAGTGGCAGCCAAGGAATGGAACGCGTCTTGGAGGATGTCCACTGAGGAGATGGAGAAAATGAATCGGGCTTGTGCAATATGGTGGCAGCTTTGGGGTGCCTCCAACTAGCAGTGGATTGACCATGGCTGATGGTTAGCTTTTTAAAATAGGTGGTAAGAGTGAAGCAATTCTGCAGCCTATCACTTAAATCTGCAGGGTTGACAGGTATCCATGTGGCACGATGCTGCCTAATTATTTCCACGGCCTTGACTTATCACGTTTTAATCATGATAGTAGTCTGCCATGGCGTAAACATTCTTGATTTGTTGTCTTGGCGGTGATGGTGTGTGCTCCTGCCCACACATGGCTGGTGGTCTCCGCTTTTGAAATGTTTTCTGTCTCATCGACCGCTCGGTGCAAGCGTGGGGGGTGTGATAGCAATGACGCATTGTCGCCTCGCCGGGTTCTCTGAGCAGCGCAGTCGGGTCCGGCGGGTTGGTGTTGCACAACGGAACTGTTACGGGTCTCGTCTCGCGGAGTCACCTACGCACAACCAAGTGTCTCTCTCTGTCTCTTTGGTGACCAACCTAGCGCAGCAATGCTCGAAGCGGAATCCCAGTGAATTAGTGGTCCCAGGAAGCTGAATGGGTTTGACATTTTACACTTGGCCAAATGCGAATTGTTTTAGTTCATTTCAAGTGATGGGGGATGTCAGCATAACCAGTTGCACAATTGGCTGCATGGGCCGGCAAGGAGCGATTTCCAAGCCAGTGCAGTAACGGGTACACACACACTCGGATACGATAAACAGTAAAGACTGCACGCGACACGAACCCTAGGACATCGTACCAAATAACACGCGGCACGACCCGGAAACACATCAGAGTGCTACATAAAACCGTAAAATTCTGCGCAGTGATAGAGATGGCATGTGGGTGGGTGGTGGCGCCATAGTGTTTTTGTCGGCACTGGGAGGTCGGCTTCTACTGGTTCCACCGTGCGTCGACTCTTGCCCCGTTTCACCTGCAGCGACCCGGAGCTCTCGAAGTCCTCCGGCTCTCCCACACGCCCGTCCGCGGCAGCTCTCGCTGCGTGTCACCTAGTTGTCACACGGCGTGCGCGCGAGGATATTAGAGCAACACGGGAGACGTGACCAACAGCGGTACGCAAGCAGAAGCGTGCGCACGAGGGTCGCGCCGTACATCCTTTGCATGCGCGTGAGCGTGTGGGATCGGCTGACTCCCACCCCTCGTCATCATGGCTCTGGCCAAAGTGGTGGATCCGTTTTATGCTTTTGATGTTGTTGACGAGCGATTACCCAGGCGTAAGTGGAGCAGTGCTAGTGGTCAAGTTGGGGGGGAGTGCGCTTGGTTTGTTGAGGGCTGTCACATCTGGTGAATACTTGGTGGGGGCACAGCTTGCCTGACTGTACAGGGCGCTGCTGGTGCTGCACACACTGGGGGTGGCTTTGTTGGTGGCGCAAGCGGTAAGAGGTTGAGAAATTGTATCGGACCACTACTGGCGATATACACAAACTGCATGCGTCCATGCTTGACTCAACATTGCATGCCATTTCATTAATGTCATGTGGTGCATACATTGTGATGTTGACCTTGCTCTTCACAAATAACTTTGCGTCTCAGGTTATGGACCATGAGCTGCAACATCTATGATGCGCGTGTTTGTAACTTTTGCAAGTCCCCACCTGGTGCACGTGCGCCTGTAACCGGCGCCGTCTTCATTTACTCGGCAACTTTTTTTTTTGTTCGAAGGCTTTGGATTTTATTTAGTCAGTTAGGCAGTCAAAAAAAATTGTCTATACTTTATTACATGCTGGTGAGTGGTGTGGAATGCTTTTATTGTAAGGCTAGCCATTTAGTGAACTCTAAAAAATATACATAGAGCCAATTACCTTTTTTTATCTTCCTCAGTGCACTGCAGTTTCAGTAACGTAAATAAATTATCTTGTCTGTCTTTGTACAGTTCCGTCAAAGTCATGCTTTGGTCTTTGGCGGGTAGAAGTCGAAGTCGGTCATGCTTGAGGATTTTCGTCCACACCTTGGCCGAGGAATATTTTCGACGCTCGGTAACGAACGCTGCACCCCACGGCCGGTCCCATGCGTGTGCGGCGCAGGCTGTTGGACCCCAGCGGCCTGCAGCGCTCGAGCTCGCGGAGGCGGCGCCGCATGAAGCCCGTGCGGCAAGACACAACGGAGAGCGAGGACGACGCCAGCGCCGTGGTGAAGCGCCCGCGCTGGAGCCTGCGCCTGAGTCCGCACCGCGAGGGGAGACCGTCAGCCGAGGTACAACGCGCGGCAGTGGTGCCGGAAGCGCCCTCTGGCACACCGCCACCTGTCCACCGCGCTCTTATGCTCGACCGGCACTGTGCCGAGCACATGCATGCTTCCTTGCGACGGGGCTGTTAACAATTGAACCTCATGGCGGGACCCCGGGGTCCCGAATAAACGAAAGTCAAAATCGTAATTTATTTCTGGCGACTCGTCCCACCACGCACATAAACGCCGCGACCCACCTGGCGCGGATCATTCTGTTATGTCGTCCAAGCGCAGCGAGGACGAATGCGCAGAAGAAACAAAACTTTCAAACTTTGATTAGCGCATCGTGTAGAGCTCATCGAGAGGAATAGATTGCCCTATTGTTCGCCTTCAACAGACCTAAACTAATGTTGCAACGCAGTTTATGCGAGAGCCGGGGGCTTATGGGACCCTGGGGTCCTGCCATAAGGTTAAATTCAGGAATGTCATTATTCTCCCCCTCCCTATTTGATTCAATAATCTATTGTCTCATTTTTGCCATCTCGTTTCTTGGGTCTGGGGGCATTGGCTCCATTAAAATAAATTAAACAAAATTATCATTTGCATGAACGTTCAATAATTCATCGTGGTACTTCGGAATCGGTATGCGGTGACGAGCGTAAGAATGCACTTGTGAAGCTGAACATCGCCCATTCCTACAGACGAGCGGTCTCCGATGCTCCCCCTCCTCCCGTCGTAGGAGAGCACGTCAAGGGTGCGGCCCCTCTGCGTGGCCCACCCGGGAACGGCCGATGCCTGCGATGGGCCCAGCGAGGCCCAGGGTGCCGACAAGGTGGCGGCGTCGTCACAGGTCGTGGGTGGCCGGCGCAAGCGCTGGGCGCTCCCGGCTGCATGCACCGTGGGCATTGCACTGCTGCTCCTGCTGGTAGTGTACGGTGTTCTGCAGCGCGATGGGTAGAGCACTTGTATTGAGAGTACGGGCGCGACCTTGTCTCCCCCGAAAGCGCCGTCAGGGTGCGTTCATTGTCATTGTTCTCGTCTTGTTTCTCGATGTGGCCTCTTAAGTGTTGGATGCACTCTACTCAGAGGGGAAATTCTCTCTGAAACCGCATTTGTATTTTCCGTGTGTGTAACCGTACACCTTGTGCATCCGGGTCTGTGCCCCCTCCTGTGCCTGACTGCAGGTTTTATATATTTTCCGCCTTTTTTTATTTTATGTTACCAGGAGAAGTATCAGCCGAGGCTTTGGCAGTTTTCTGGAATTGTCAAATAGCCCAATTGCAAAAGTCTGATTGCAGTTTTTGCAATCTTAAATTCGTGGCAGACCACACCAACTGTTAACGTTGACCGAAAATGCACAAGCGTTTGCCGTATGTTGCACTTTTGGGCAACTTCATGTGAAATGTTGAGATTTCCTCAGCATTTGACTTCAATTGAGAGAACACAGAAAACATGCCCCCCCCCCTTCAAAACCACTGCAGGACTGTCTGTGCAACAGAGCGCCTCAGTGATAGCCCTGAGCTCTTGGACTGGCGTGAATACCAAAATGTACAAATGCTCGGATTTATGAGAATATCACGAGGGTAGAAAGTGCGTTGGCTTTTTTTGCAAGCAGTGTCGATTCGTTCAGTGCGAATGATTTTAAGGTGGCTTCTGACGGGCGCTGCGCGCTACATGTGATCAGTTCCACCGTGAAGGGCAGCAACTGGTCCAAGAGGCCAGGAATTAGGTTAATGTGCAACACGCACCATGCACACAAATGTCGCGGTTTATTGTCGATCATGAAGAAATGTAATAGCTCCCCCCGGACGTGTTTCCGGGGTTATGTGCTGTTGAGCATGATGTCCAACGTTTTTCTCCGTGTGTTTGGAGCTTCGGAAAGTGAAATGAACAGTTCGCTTGCCCTCCCCCAATCTCATGCTGAACAACAGCGCATTGGGGCTGTACAGCGCATTGGGGCTGTACAGCGCATTGGGGCTGTACAGCGCATTGGGGCTGTACAGCGCATTGGGGCTGTACAGCGCATTGGGGCTGTACAGCGCATTGGGGCTGTACAGCGCATTGGGGCTGTACAGCGCATTGGGGCTGTACAGCGCATTGGGGCTGTACAGCGCATTGGGGCTGTACAGCGCATTGGGGCTGTACAGCGCATTGGGGCTGTACAGCGCATTGGGGCTGTACAGCGCATTGGGGCTGTACAGCGCATTGGGGCTGTACAGCGCATTGGGGCTGTACAGCGCATTGGGGCTGTACAGCGCATTGGGGCTGTACAGCGCATTGGGGCTGTACAGCGCATTGGGGCTGTACAGCGCATTGGGGCTGTACAGCGCATTGGGGCTGTACAGCGCATTGGGGCTGTACAGCGCATTGGGGCTGTACAGCGCATTGGGGCTGTACAGCGCATTGGGGCTGTACAGCGCATTGGGGCTGTACAGCGCATTGGGGCTGTACAGCGCATTGGGGCTGTACAGCGCATTGGGGCTGTACAGCGCATTGGGGCTGTACAGCGCATTGGGGCTGTACAGCGCATTGGGGCTGTACAGCGCATTGGGGCTGTACAGCGCATTGGGGCTGTACAGCGCATTGGGGCTGTACAGCGCATTGGGGCTGTACAGCGCATTGGGGCTGTACAGCGCATTGGGGCTGTACAGCGCATTGGGGCTGTACAGCGCATTGGGGCTGTACAGCGCATTGGGGCTGTACAGCGCATTGGGGCTGTACAGCGCATTGGGGCTGTACAGCGCATTGGGGCTGTACAGCGCATTGGGGCTGTACAGCGCATTGGGGCTGTACAGCGCATTGGGGCTGTACAGCGCATTGGGGCTGTACAGCGCATTGGGGCTGTACAGCGCATTGGGGCTGTACAGCGCATTGGGGCTGTACAGCGCATTGGGGCTGTACAGCGCATTCGCAAAAAAACATTTGCTGGATAATGAACTAAAATATTGAATTGTGACATGGAATGGGAGTGACCGAGACCAGAGTTGTGCAGAGGTGTGTTGCATATGAAAGTGAATGAAATTGTGAATATGGGCTATGCCAAGCAGATGCCTCCTCCTACCCTTCCCTGTAGTATTCGTCTGTGTCCTCAGCTCTCCGATGTGTTTGAGTTGTAGCACGTGTTGGTCAGCATGTCATAGTTATTTGAAGCTTCCAGCACTTAGAATAAAATTTGAGACAATGATGCTGAACCAGCCGTGGTATGACCCGAAAATGCACGGGAGAGCGATACACGGCACAACCCCGCGAAAACCTACACCGTGGCCTTAGCTGCCACTGCTGCCCTGCACTGTGGACTTTTTCAATCTGGACTTCATTTTTTGGATAATCTTGAGAAACAAAACACGTCGACAATCCTTCCCGGTCCAGGTGAGGTGTGCATTCTTCAACTGCATGGAGTTGTTTGTAAGTAACCACTCGATATTCTTTTTATAAATTGGCCTTGTCAGCAAGTGCGGTGTTAACTGGCGCAGGTCATTTAACAAGTGGGAATATTGTACATAATGCCTCAACTTAATTTAACTTCCAGATGACAATATTTAGTTCGCTGCTGACCTGTCACTTAACGGATGTTGTTTTAAGGATGTAACCCAAAAAGGTGATTTTACCTTGTAGTTGAACACAGGTAATAGGTTCAGACGTTGACACACATTTCCAGCCTATAAAGCGATTGTAACATTGCCGCAGTATTTATTCGAGTGAAGCGGTGGTCATTGGAATGCTGACCATAACCTAAGGGTTTTCTCACAGCTCTAAACAAAGCTTCACACTTAAGACAGCTATCAACAGCCTGTCTACCTACAAGGTAAGAGCACTGTGTTGGTTGGGTTGTATGTGTCAGAGCACTGTGATGGTTGGGTTGTGTGCGTGTAAGAAGTCTGGACTGCCAGCTGAGCACATGTAAAATCCTGCACATTAAAGTCGTACCTATTTTTATTTCCAGTGTGTGGGCTCATCAGTGAGAATGTAAACAAATCACGAGCACAATGACCTCTGAGTAAGTCAGCCTGGACTGCTACAGACAGCGCCATTGGGTGTAGCCTTTATTAAATTTCTAAAACAAAACGCAGAGCGGTCACAACTGTACATGCCACAGAGCCGCTGGCCAGACGCGCTGAAACGCAGCACTGCCAACGAGTTCCTTAAAAATAACTCCGCTGCTAGTAGCTGTTGTAACAGCTATCCCTCTGTTCTATGAGATCGCAAGCGGTTCTAATGGGAGTCACAGGTCTGAAGTGTCCCACTTTCAAAGCTAAACACCCAGACTGTCGGCTTCCGCATGTGTACATTTTAATTGTGGCATTGAAGTGTAGCAGAGTGACTCACCACAGGCGATCACTTAAAATATATTAGGATCTCATCCCATGAGAAGTTGTTTTTGCAGGACAAAGGATTAACTAGGGGTTTGAGTAGCAGTACTAGGTGATGGTTTTTATTAAGAGTTTAGTGCTGCCCACTTGCGGTAATGCTGGTGTAGAGCACTGCTTAGGGAAATGAAGAAAATCTCAACACTATACAGTACTTGGAATTCACGTGCATAGGCACAAACAACGCCATGCATATTCATGGGATCAACTGACGAGATTAATGGTGGAAGCTACAGTGCACACTTCCCTGGTCTCTACCCCCGAATTCTCGTCCACTGTTATCAGCACAACACAAGGAAAATAAAACACCAGAAACCTCGTGGCAAAATACAGCAGCAGCAATAGAATTCTTCAATTGAGCATTCAAGGTAAAAATGAACGAACAAGCCTGCACCCTCGGTAGTGGTGTTTAATTTGCCTCTGACACATCGCACATGTACCACAGCGCCCCCCCCCATCCCGCCATTCCCGAAGGGCTTATCCGACCACGACGGTGTCTTCGTCAAGGAACTCATAGTAGGGCACCTCGAGATTAAGCGGCGCAGGCCCCTTGCGGATGCGCCCCGAGTTGTCGTAGTGGGAGCCGTGGCACGGGCAGTAGTAGCCATTGTACTCGCCCATGTTGGGGATGGGCACGCAGCCCAAGTGCGTGCACACACCCAGCACAATGAGCCACTCGGGTTTCTTGGCACGTTCATTGTCATGCTCGGGGTGGCGCAGGTCGGCCAAGTTCACCTGCGAACACAGCACAGCGCCATGGGTGAGTAGGATTCCAGATACAATGGGGTGAAGTGTGGATTTATGTGGTAGCGAAAAGCAACCTTGCCTCAACTCTGTATAGAGACGGTGGGCATATTTAATTATGAGTACGGGCATTCGGTCAGAGGTCTCTGTGGATCTATGGGTGTCTGAGCATATACAAGAAAATGGATAAAGGCAAGAAAGTGATGATCCAAAACAAAACTTTCAGATGGCCAGAATTTTGTATCCATTCCCAATTTTCTATTGTCTCATAAGCAATTGGGAAGCATGTCCCAAGTGGACAAAATATAAGACAAGTCAGGGCGGCACGATGACCAGACCTTCTGCTCGACGTTGACCTCCTCTGCGGTGCGGTGGCGAATGAAGAGGGGCTTCCCGCGCCACTTGAGGGTCACGTTCTGGCCCTCGCCAATGTTGTTGAGCTTGACTTCGATCTTGGCCATGGCCATCACGTCGGCCGAGGCGCTGAGCGTGGCGACGCACTTAACAACTGCTGCCTTGGCAACGTACAGGCTCGCCACGGCCGCGGCGCCCGATACCAGGTAGGTGAACGCCTTGCGGGAGTCATAGCTGTCCTGTGGGTGGGGGGGGGGGGAGATGTGGTACCAGCGACATCATGCCTGTACTCCCCACTAGCACCAGTGTCAACCAAGACCCCTATTCCACTGGCACATTTGAGCTGAGTCGCAGCAGGGTCCTCATAGTATGGGTGGTTTTCCACATTTGAATAATCGGGCTCAGGGCCAAGGAATGGCAGGGTGAAGACATGTTCAGTGCATAGGACATAGGTAGCACGGCTTCTGCAATGGAAAAATCTGGTACCTATGGAGCCGTACCAGGCGGGATCAGCATGGGCCTGGCGTGGCTTGGCTGTACCAGAGGGAGAAGATCTCGGATGTACAGTGGAAAATAAATCTATTCGTAAAATGTTTGCAGTCCCATTGGAACAATATTTGTTCCAATCAGAAAACATCGGTTCCAGTTCGGGTAACCTCATTTGAAAAACAAAAATGGGGTACAAATATTCGTGAGGGGACCCTATGTTGCTAAGGGGGAATGAGTGTTCCTGGGGAATATATACTTTAAGGCATGGGGGGGGGGGGTGACATACATCAAAAGGTGATATTGGGCCAGCTTGTGTGACGTTTCTCACCTTTGAGGACTTCGTGCTGTCCTGTACATTTGACCGCCTGTACGCACTGTAGTCCGGGACACTGACATCGGTATGCGCGAAACGTACGCTGCTGGTTGCTGCCAAAGACAAAGAGATGCTCCGTTTAATCATCCCCAGGATACTGGGGGGCAAGCACTGCTAGCAAGGACTGATAAAGCGTGGCGCTCGATGGAGTGCTTGTGGCCAGCACCACACTAAGCTCCCTTTGTCTCCCAGGTGGTGACATTTACACAACAGGATCAAGGTGCCCAAGCCGTTGATGCCACCGCCACACCTCACCGTCTTCTACCCTCCGCCTAGATCCCGCAGCTGCTGCACAGTCGACTCGCAATTTGAAAGAACTTCCATAACATTATATTTCTGACTTTCAAATAACTGTCCTTCCCATGCACCTTCCGATTACCACGGCTGGCTACGTATAGTGTGAAAGAAGTTCAACATATATATAATTGTGGTTGGTGGCAGAACAATACACACTAG
Organism: Petromyzon marinus; assembly: GCF_048934315.1. Lineage (NCBI taxonomy): Eukaryota > Metazoa > Chordata > Hyperoartia > Petromyzontiformes > Petromyzontidae > Petromyzon > Petromyzon marinus. Next base: position 9,716,033 of record NC_133720.1, read on the forward strand.
GTGAGGATTATATTGGCCTACTTGAGGCTCGTCTACCTATGGCTGATTGTATTGATCTGGATGAGTCAGGACTGGTTCAGATATTTTCCACTGTTGAAGGAATTAAATTCATGTCACCGTTTTTTATTGCAATACGCTAACCACTCTCCCACACACAACGCAGTGCTTCAACGCACGCAACAGCAAGTGAGGCTCTTCAAAGACTCCGATTAGCACAGTTGGCTACGTATGGTGCGAAAGCTCAAGATACATCTCACCCACCGTGGTCTGCTCAAGTGCCTTGCTTCTTACCAACCTCCAGTGTCACTGCATTCAATGGGAGGTTGCTATTTCTCCTTAGCTGCTCATTGTCTGTAATTCCCTGACATCAAAAACATGTCCTGCAAGTCCAATGCACATCTTGACCTACTCACATCCCACTGTAATAGAGACATCACTGCCCAAATACAGAAATATCCCGGTTTACGTCGAGAGCACGTGCCTGAGAAGCTGCGACGAATATCGAAGCATTTTTTTGTCCAAATCACCAAGATGTTGTCCATAAGTACTCTACGGTACAGGACATTTATGCGTGACGCCAAGTAGCTGGCGTTGAGGGTCGGTGGTGGAGGCGACGGATACGGGAAAGGACGGACGGACGATGCTGCCAGTGACATCAGTGCGGGGTGTTAAGGCAACGCAAATCAGGGGATGGTAGTGCTAAGGTGGCACGACGTAATCTCATCCCTCGTATTTCTGGAGCAGAGTTTTGGACATCTCTCCTACGTCGCGGTTCGTGCGCTATATCGGGCCACCTATTGAAATATAACGAAAACAACAAAATGAATACGCGTCTAAGAAACGACGTAAGATGGTGGTGGGGTATTGCTGTACACATTCAAAAACTTGCCCAATTGTTGACACGTAAATGCCACTACAGCGATTTTCAATCCACTGCTGGATGACGGTCTCCTCACGCCGCGTGGGCCATGGGGGTTGTTTGACCATACTTCACCGCGCTGGTCAGTCTAGGTCTAAACTGGTCCAGAATGTCCTGACTTAAACAAACTTGGCTGTCGGACAATACTGGCACTGTATATCACGACAATTAGGATGGATTTTATTTATTTTATCGCAGTTTCTGAGCACAGGCCTAAAGGCCCATAGTGCCAAGACGGCCAGTAACAAACGGCACCGTGAAAGATGCAATCGTTAGTACGTTTTCTGGAAATTATCCAGGGTACTATGAGCTTGGGAGGGCAAAAGAGACGATGGGAGGGAATTCCAAAGCGGAACAGTGCGAGGGAAGACGCCTCGATATCATGTAGGGAGACAGACCGACTAGGAGTAGCTGTTATATTCCATTTGTACCTGTACTGCTGCCACAACATTACACTCGTGCGAGAAACACTGCCTCAAGTGCAACACAACAGGCGACGTGTCGGGCAACAGCCCTCATTCAGTCATCTCTGCCGTGAGAGGCCGTCGCCCGCCAGCCGTACTATAGTGTAATGTCTATTTCGTGTTAGGCCAGTGTAAGTTAGACACCAGTGTGCCGAGGTTGTTATTGGCGCGTGTGCACCACCTCCAGCGCAGAATCACAAACATAAATTGTACGACAGTCCAAGATGTTGCTACTGTACTCTGTAACCTTCAACGCCCGAGGCCTTCACCAATGTCGCCTCGGCCTCTCCTACTGACCCATCACAACGCCCCCATTACATCACCACAGCAAACAGCAAACACGACGACACCCATCACCACTATCACCATCACACCACCACCAGCGCCGTCACCGACCACGATCGCCCAACGCCGGGGCCTCACCGCTGGGGCTCGAGGAGGCTGCGATGGCGGCTGCCCGGGGCAGCAGCTGCCTGAGCGCAGCGGCGGTGAGGCGCTCTCTCGCCGCGTCCGCGACCACCCTCTCGGCCGCCTGGCTCGGGAGCACGACCAGGGTCTTCAGCTGCGAGGCCACGATGCTGGACGAGGCGGAGGCGTAGGGCCCTAGGGCGTTGAGGCGCGACACGAGGCCGATCATGGCTGCGGCTGCGGTGAAGACTTGTGTGTCGGGGGGCGCCCAGGTCACGGTGGAGGAAGGACGCGGGGTGTGAAGGGAACGAGGGTGCCAACACGGAGGGTTTACCTCCAGATGGCGAGGTGTGAGTGGAATGGGGTGCCAACACGGAGGATTTACCTCCAGATGGCGATGTGTGAGTGGAATGGGGTGCCAACACGGAGGGTTTACCTCGAGATTGTAAGTTGCCATCTGGGAAGGTTTGCATCCAGATTAATTAGCGTTCACATTTGTACGTATTTTCTCCATAACAAAGTCAGAGGTGTTTTTGCTTCACATCAGAATCAGAAAGGGTTTTATTCGCCATGTAAGTTCACACCGACACGGAATTTACTTTGGCAGGATGGTGCATACATTCAACATATAGGAATCTAAAATCTTAAATAAGTTTTAAACAAGTCTTACTATAATAAGGGTTAAAAGTCTAACACCAAGGGGCTGAAGTATATAAAATGAAATAAATATCGAATATAAAATAGCTTTAAGATATAATTTAAAAATAAAAAAATACAAATAGGGTAACATAGTTAATATCGGCAAGGTGTCGTTATGTAGATCAAATGTTAAAAACAGTGTTAGCCCTTGGCCTTGTTTAACAGGCCAGCAGCAGATGGGAAGAAACTTTTTATGGCGTGAGGTTTTGGTCCTGATGGACCGAAGCCTTCTGCCGGAGGGGAGTAGCTGAAACAAAGAGTGTCCAGGGTGGGAGAAATCGGCCATAATCTTCCTCGCTCGCCTCATGGACCTTGTCGTGTGCAGGTCCTCGAGGGTTGGTAGATTGCAGGCAATTACCTTTTCAGCAGTGTGGATGATACGCTGCAGTCTGCTCTTGTCCTTGGCAGTGGCAGCAGCGTACCAGACGGTTATGGAGGAGGTGAGGATGGATTCAATGATCGCTGTATAGAATTGCACCATCATTGTCTTTGGCAGGTTGAATTTCTTCAGCTGCCGTAGAAAGTACATCCTCTGTTGAGCTTTCTTGGTGAGGGAGCTGATGTTCAATTCCCACTTGAGGTCCCGGGAGAGAATAGTGCCCAGGAAGCGGAAGGACTCTACAATTTTGACTGGGGAGTCTAACAGGGTGATGGGGGTGAGTGGTGCTGTATTCTTCCTGAAGTCCACAACCATCTCAACTGTCTTTAGAGCATTTAGCTCTAAGTTGTTCTGGCTACACCAGGTCACCAGATTGTCAGCTTCCCACCTATAGTCAGACTCATCCCCACCAGAGATCAGCCCAATGAGGGTGGTGTCATCCGCAAACTTCAATAGTTTGACGGACAGATGATTGGAGGTGCAGCTGTTGGTATACAGGGAGAAGAGCAGAGGGGAAAGGACGCAGCCCTGAGGAGTTCCGGTGCTGATGGACCTGGAGTCAGAGACTTGTGTTCCCAGCTTAACGCACTGCTTCCTGTCAGACAGGAAGTCTGTGATCCATTTACAGGTGGTGTATGGCACGTTCAGCTGGAAGAGCTTGTCCTGAAACAGGGCAGGGATGATGGTGTTGAAGGCAGAGCTGAAGTCCACAAACAGGATCCTGGCGTAGGATGCTGGGGCGTCCAGATGCTGTAGGGTGAAGTGGAGGGCCATGTTAACTGCATCGTCCACAGACCTGTTGGCTCTGTAGGCAAACTGAAGGGGGTCCAGGAGAGGGTCTGTGATGGCTTTGAGGTGTGCCAGGACCAGGCGCTCAAAAGACTTCATTACCACAGATGTAAGGGCGACCGGTCTGTAATCATTTAGTCCTGTTGGCCTTAGCTTTTTGGGCACAGGGATGATGGTGGAGGACTTGAGACAGGCTGCTACATGGCATGTCTCCAGGGAGGTGTTAAAGATGTTGGTGAACACCGGAGACAGCTGGTCAGCGCAGTGCCTGAGGGTGGCTGGAGAGACAGAGTCCGGCCCGGCTGCTTTGCGTGGATTCTGCCTCTTGAAAAGTCTATTAACTTCTCCCTCCTGAAAGGAGATAGTCGTCTCTGTAGTATTGGTGGGGGATGGGGCCTCTTGGGTTGGAAGGGGTGGTTCAGGACAGTCCAATTGTCTTTCAAATCTACAGTAGAACTCGTTCAGGTCGTTGGCTAGGCGGGAGTCGTTAGTGGTGTGGGGGGCTCTGGGTTTGTAGTTGGTGATCTGCCTGAGCCCTCTCCAGACAGAAGCAGCGTCGTTTGTAGAGAACTGGTGTTTTAGTCTCTCTGAGTACAGTCGTTTAGCCTCTCTCACCGCTTTGCTAAACCTGTTCTTCGACTCCTTGAATCTGTCTCTATCTCCACTCCTAAACGCTTCCTCCTTCTCCAACCTCAACCTTCTGAGCTTTGCTGAGAACCAGGGCTTATTGTTGTTAAAGTTCACCCTGGTACGTGTTGGGATGCAGCAGTCCTCACAGAAGCTGATGTAGGACGTCACAGCCTCTGTGAGTTCATCCAGACTATTGGTAGCAGTCGTGAACATATCCCAGTCAGTACAGTCTAAGCACGCCCGCAAATCTTCCACAGCCTCACTGGTCCACTGTTTAGATGTCCTCACAGCAGGTTTACAGAGTTTTAGTTTCTGCCTGTATGCAGGAATCAGGTGGACCATGGCATGGTCAGAGTGTCCTAGTGCTGCTCGGGGGACGGCGTGGTAGGCTCTACTGACTGTAGTGTAGCAGTGATCCAGAGTGTTCCCTTCTCTGGTTGGGCATTTAATGAATTGTATGTATTTGGGGAGTTCGTGGCTGAGATTACCTTTGTTAAAGTCGCCAAGTACGATAACCAACGAATCTGGATTTGCTCGCTCCACACTCAGAATCTGATCGGCGAGCATGCGTTGGGCCTCTTTAACCTGAGGACAAGGCGGCAAATAAACTCCGACCAAAATGAGCGACGCGAACTCGCGAGGCGAGTAAAACGGTTTACAGGTTATAAAAATTGATTCAAGGAGTGGAGAACAATGTTGCAGAATCACTGTGACATCTACACACCAGCCACTGTTAATGTAAAAACAAATACCACCGCCTTTCGTCTTGCCGGAGAGTGCTATGTCACGATCCGATCTTACAAGATGGAATCCTGCTAGTTGTAGCGAAGTGTCCGGAATCAAATCACACAGCCATGTTTCCGTGAAGCACAATGCAGAAGCTGAAAGAAAGTCTTTGTTTTTTACCATCAGTAGCTGAAGTTCATCCATTTTGTTGTACAGTGAACGTACGTTGGAGAGGAAAAAGCTCGGAAGCACTGTTCGGATCCCGCGTCTGCGTAGCCGTACTAGAGCCCCCGACCGTTTACCCCTTGGGCGGCGTTTCGTTGCTTGAGCAAAGCCTAGCGCGGCATTGACTAGAATGCCTACTAATTCTGCCACTGGAAGCAGAAAAGTAGCAATTAAATCCACAGGAGTTGTTTCCCTGATATTTAAAAGTTCGTCTCTTGTTAGAGAACTCTGAAAATCTTGGCAAAACACTGAATTGACGGACAAAACAAGACAAAACAGGGCGCACCGACCGGCTGAGGCTACCATCATCAGCGCCATCTTCGCACCAGCACGGGTGTGCTGAACAGCAGGACTCTCTCACCAGCACTGGTATGTTGAACAGTAGGCCCCTCTCACCAGCATGGGAGTGGTGAACAGCAGGCCCCTCTCACCAACACGGGTGTGATGAACAGTAAGCCTCTCTCACCAGCATGGGAGTGAACAGCAGGCCCCTCTCACCAACACGGGTGTGATGAACAGCACGCCCCTCTCACCAGCACGGGTGTGATGAATAGTAGGCCTCTCTCACCAGCACGGGTATGCTGAACAGCAGGCCCCTCTCACCAGCACGGGTGTGATGAACAGCAGGCCCCTCTCACCAGCACGGGTGTGTTGAACAGCAGGCCCCTCTCACCAGCACGGGTGTGTTGAACAGCAGGCCCCTCTCACCAGCACGGGTGTGTTGAACAGCAGGCCCCTCTCACCAGCACGGGTGTGCTGAACAGTAGGCCCCTCTCACCAGCACGGGTGTGTTGAACAGCAGGCCCCTCTCACCAGCACGGGTGTGCTGAACAGTAGGCCCCTCAACACGGGTGTGCTGAACAGCAGGCCTCTCTCACCAGCACGGGTGTGCTGAACAGCAGGCCTCTCTCACCAACACGGGTGTGCTGAAAAGCAGGCCCTTCAACACGGGTGTGCTGAACAGCAGGCCTCTCTCACCAGCACGGGTGTGCTGAACAGCAGGCCCCTCTCACCAACACGGATGTGATGAACAGCAGGCCCCTCTCACCAGCACGGGTGTGCTGAACAGCAGGCCCCTCAACACGGGTGTGCTGAACAGCAGGCCTCTCTCACCAGCACGGGTGTGCTGAACAGCAGGCCCCTCTCACCAGCACGGGTGTGCTGAAAAGCAGGCCCCTCTAACCAGCACGGGTGTGCTGAACAGCAGGCCCCTCAACAGCAGGCCTCTCTCACCAGCAAGGGTGTGCTGAACAGCAGGCCCCTCAACACAGGTGTACTGAACAGCAGGCCTCTCTCACCAGCACGGGTGTGATGAACAGCAGGCCCCACACAGCAGGCCTCTCTCACCAGCACGGGTGTGATGAACAGCAGGCCTCTCTCACCAGCACGAGTGTGTTGAACAGCAAGCCCCTCTCAAGACAAAACTGGACAAAACTGGACAAAACAGGGCGCACCAACCGGCCGAGGCTGCCATCATCGGCGCCATCTTGACCTCAATCGGCGCCGATTGTGGTTCTCAACCTTTTCCGCCTGGAGGCCCCCCCCCCCAATCAACACCCCTGATCACCCCCTGCCCCCCTTCCCTCAAGCTCATAAAGCACACCTCAGGTGACTGAGGTCACAATACAGAGTTCTCACGCCTCGAGTTAACGCGTTGTCACGTTGTGTATCGGTGTGCTTTGTTGCCGCAACGTGGCGCTGACGTTCCCCTCGCACATTCGACAACTTCTCCTGCACGGTGTCCGTGCCGCAGCCTGTGTGCTGTGCCGGCCCCCCCCCCCCAATCCCCTGTAATCCTTTCGAGCCCCCCACGAGTGTGCTCCTGCTCAGAGTCGCACAAATCGGGAAGCGGCGTTGGACACAAACCGTGTCTGCCTGGGACATTGTTCATCTGTTACACGTACATTACTTTATCGGAGGTGAAGTGCGGTTGTAAGTTTGGCGTAATATATACATTGATATCCCACGGTAAGCGACGCAATTAAACGTAACTTGGTAAGTTTAACACGTAAGCTTTCGCGACCAATATTATCCATAATACAGTTTTATTTTAGGTTAGATCACGTAAATATAAATGCGTCGTTAAACCCGCCACCACCCAACACAGCCAATTAGTTAAGGTTTGTCACGTAAACAAAACATGCCAATTAGTTACGAGCTCAGCACACCGGTGTGATGGAAAGTAAACCCACAACATTGACAAACTTGAGTACGACGTTTCGCCGGTAATTACAACCAGCCTCATCAGGCGACAGCCAGAATTGTGACTTGGTTCGTGGTTACATCCCGAGATGGGTCAAACGAGTGGCCATAATTCCCCTAAACAAAACTCCTTCATTTAGGTTTTGATTTAAAGCTTTCGTGACTGCAAGCATTCATCTTCTTTGGTTCTTTCGGTAAAGTCACGTAGAATGAGAATAAAATAATAAATTGATAAAATAAAATAACACAATAATATTCTTGAAATAGTGTGGAGGGTTTTTTTGAGAATATTATTGCGTGATAATATTATTGTGTTATTTTATTTTATATATTTTTTATCAATTTATTATTTTATTCTCATTCTACGTGACTTTACCGAAAGAACCAAAGAAGATGAATCCTTCATTTAGGATTTACCACGAGGGGGGGGGGGGGGGTGTGGGGGGGCAGTGGTTTTTAATTGAATAATAATAATCATAAAAAGTACACACGATTTATGAATAAGTACTTAATAATTATCATCGCTTGAAGTCACGCACGCCTTTTTGGACTCGTGTGCTTAACCTTAAACATTGCGAATTCAACCCCGGAGGAGCTTGGAAAGCCGAATGGAGTTCAAAAGAACCCACAAACACTCTGCTGCGAAAGAGCCAACGCAGCAGATCCCTGGAGTTTAATCTTCCACGAAGCTCATGGGCCACCCCAAACCGCATCTACCACACAAACCATGGCAGTAGATGCGTGATACTTGATGATGCACAAATGTAAAATATAAAACTCTCCAGTGCGCAGTGTGCGACTGTGGTCATCCAGAACAGAGACCGCACGTGTAACAACGCAATGTCCCCCGATCTACAAATACGAAGGAGACATCACAGCGATTATAAACTCCGCTTATTCCTGGCGCAGTTGTCTGCCTTGTTCGTTGTTGTAACCTTCTGACCCGCGCCCCGAGTGGATATCTGTGGAAAAAAGAGCTTTATAGCTCATCGGTTTTCTCCGATATATATAAATATTATAATTCTGAAAATAAAATAAATCATTTGATTCTGAGTGTAAGATTACAGTTGTTGCTTCTGCATCTACATCAATGCCAAGAGGAACAGCTAAATTTCGATTTAAAGCTTTCGTGACTGCAAGGATTCATCTTCTTTGGTTCTTTCGGTAAAGTCACGTAGAATGAGAATAAAATAATAACCAGTTACAAGCTAATCACTCAGCTATTTCAATGCTAAATTCTATGCTAATTCCTTTCTCAAGGGGTGCCTCTGCGGATGTGTATACTTTAACTTAGCTATTTCAATGCTAAATTATATGCTAATTCCTTTGTCAAGGGGTGCCTTTGCAGATGTGTATGCTTTAACTTTAACATAGCCATTTCTGTGACCAGTCACAAGCTAATCACTCAGCCATTTCAATGCTCAATTCTATGCTAATTCCTTTGTCAAGGCGCTTTGTTTCTTCTCACACAGCTTAAAGGTCGTGATCTGAGCGTGGCTTTTTCACTCCAGCGCTGTCCTCCAGACAGTCTCGTCCTTTCACCTGATGAAGGCCGCTTGTGTTGTGGCCGAAACGTCGTGAGAATATTATTGTGTTATTTTATTTTATCAATTTATTATTTTATTCTCATTCTACGTGACTTTACCGAAAGAACCAAAGAAGAGGAACAGCTAAGTCACAGTGACAGCACCGGTTGTGAGACGGCGTGAACGATCATCAACAGCACCGGGGATGAAGATGACGAGGATGGAGATGACGACGATGGGCGTGCAGGAATCGGCAGCCTGCGGCTCTTTAAAGGACTGCTTCGTGACGTTATTAGCATTGCGTTGCGGCTTTTGAAATAGTGAGGAGGGTTTTTTTACCGAATTAAAATCGACATCTAATGACCAACGCTGTTGTATTGCCGTGTGTTTGCTGTTTCTTCGTCGCCATTAGTTGTATAGAGGATGTTGTACACGACTGAAAACGAACGCTTTCATAACTCTACAAATATTAACATTTTAGCGTCTCAAGGTGAGTTTGCCCTCAATCGCTTGTCTCGCATAACATTGTCATCGGTCATCAATATTGATCATGAATATTGATCATGAATATTGATCATGAATATTGATCATGATTATTGATCATGGATATTGATCATGAATATTGATCATCGCAGGAGTGTCCAATGTTCTACATTGGCTGCGTTTTGGGGGTTTCGATACCGTCGGAGAATCAACAACCAGCACCGCGGACACAAACTAAATAGCCCTGCCACAATCACAGCAAATCACAACGATAACAACGGAAGCCGATATTCTTGGTTCTTTCGGTAAAGTCACCACGTAGAAGGGAAACAATAAAATAATAAAAATATAAAACAATAAAATTCTCACGGCGTTTCGACTGCAACACAAGCAATCATCATGATGATGATCATCATGCTTGTGTTGCAGTCGAAACGTCGTGAGAATTTTATTGTTTAATATTTTTATTATTTTATTGTTTCCCTTCTACGTGGTGACTTTACCGAAAGAACCAAGAATATGAATCCCTGCAGTCACGAAAGCTTTAAATCAAAATTTAACGGAAGCCGATGTTTAAATATTCACCATCAATTAGTGGCGAGATGTTATCTCTTTTGCCTGCTTTGCAGGAGGCCGTGTGAGTTCTGCAGAGTGTGTGGGGAGGGAGCGGTGGTGCAGCGGTTAGCGCTGCGAACCCGGCCACCCGAGTTCGAGTCCCCGCTCACGGCCAACACCGTCGGTGACGATTATCTGAAGCGGCCCTGGGTCTCCGCGAGGTCGACTCAGCCTAAAATGAGCACGTGGTGCGATGTTCATACATTGCCACTGGGGAGACAAAGGGGCCGTCCATAAATGACGTCACGCGATTTTGGGCGATTTTTGACCCCCCAACCCCTTCGTCACACGTCACAAATGTCTGACCCCACCCCCTAGGTGCGTGACGTCAGGAAATAAGGTGGGGGGGGCAGAACTTTATGACGTATTGAGGAGGGGGGGGGTCTGACTTTTCGTGACGCCGTATGACGAAGGGGAGGGGGGGTCAAAAATCCTACAAAACGCGTGACGTCATTTATGGACGGCCCTTAATACCCGTATTCTTGTACATGTAAATTGAGTTTTCAGGTCCATACAGCGCACAGCCGTTTCACAGTTCCTATGATTACTGTTGTTACAGTGTTTTTACAGCTTTATTTTGGTGATTCGAAAACATGGTTAATCTAAATTGTCTTATGGTTGTTGTTGTTGGCTTGCACCACATTGTGATTTTAACATACAGCGTTTTAACATGTTTTTTTGTGTGGAATATTTGCTGGTTTATTCCAGGATGTGTCTGTTACGCGTTGTCGCTTTAAGATATTTCTGTGTTTAAATTTTGTTTGTTGCGGTTGCACCTGACTTTAGAGCCGCATGGCTCACAGGGCTATACCTAATAAATGAAACTTGAAAAAAACTTGAAAACTACATGGGCAACATATATAGATATTTGTTCGTCTCTTGTGTGTGTTTATCCCTTGTGATGGGACTTTGTAGGATGCACGTTGAGCTTTATAAGGGGCACGGGGTGACCAGGTCGGGATTGGTCTGTAGGAAGGTAAGGCCCTGATAGGGGGGGGTGGGCAACTAAACGGAATTTCCGCAACAACACCGACCACAACACCGACAAGGCAGCAATAAAAGTCCTAACAGATATGATGAACTCATCGTCGTTATTTATCGAACGACAAAAAAAAGTTAACATTTTAATGTCACGAAACTTCCCCTCAGACTCGCGGGCAGCGCCGCCCGCTCCCGCCCCCGTGCCGCGCCCCCACAATGCACCGCGCGGCCCTCTCCGCCGCCATTTTTTAGTGGGGGGATTTTTTTTTCTCTCTCTCCTCTCCACGGACGCCGCGGGGCCCCCGCGGCCCCCTCGGCGGCAAGCGGCGACATGAGCGGCGAGACGCCGTACATCGGCAGCAAGATCAGCCTCATCTCCAAGGCGGAGATCCGATACGAGGGCATCCTCTACACCATCGACACCGAGAACTCCACCGTCGCGCTCGCCAAAGGTGCAACGGCGCCCGGCGGCCGCGGTCCGCTCGGGGTCGATAAGACCGAACAACCTCCACCACCACCTCCACCACTACCACTACCTCCACCACCACTACCACAACCACTACCTCCATCACCACCTCCATCACTACCACCACCACTACCTCCACTACTACCACCACAACCCCCACCAACACCACCACCCCGGGAGTGGAGTGGAGGGGGTCTATTAATCGCCACCTCTCTTGTGATCTTGCCCGTCGCTCCGTCGTTGTCGACCTGTGTTCACCCTTTCACGGCGTGGGGGGCGGCGTCGTCTCGCGCCTCCCCTGACGGGGTTGAAGTCCGGCCCACGGCGTGGGGGGGGGGCCCGGGGGGGGGGCTGCGAAGGGTGACGTCACGGTTACTGCTGCAGCGGCGGCAGAGCAGCAGCAGCAGCGCCAGGGCTGTCCGCTGGCTCCGCGCGTGTTCGTCTCGGTCCGGCTCGTGTCGAGAGACGGTGCAGTGAGTGTGTGTGTGTTGGGTGGTGTGTGTGTTGGGTGGTGTGTGTTGGGTGGTTGGGTGGTGTGGTGGTGTTGGGTGGTGTGTGTGTGTTTGGTGCACCCTGAGGCCACTTCACGTGGCCTCAGGGTGCACATAGCCTGGCACAAGCGTCGTGGTGACGTCACCGCCACTTAGTGGCGAATGGCGGTTGTTGTTGTGTGTGTGTTGGGTGGTGTGTGTGTGTGTGTGTTGGGTGGTGTGTGTGTGTTAGAAACATTTAGGCTGGCCTCCCTACGATCCATCCTGGGTTTAACCAGACTGGATTGTGTGAGGAGCTCACAAATCCTTGAAAGATCTGGGCAAGGTCCCATCGGTGAGCTCTAGCAGGCAAGGCTGCGATGGCTGGGTCATGTAGCCCGCATGCCCAGCCACCGCATGCCGAAACAGCTTTTGTTCGGCCGGATCGAGGGGGCTAAACGGGCGCGGCACGGGCTAGAGAAGAGATGGAGTGATGTGGTACAGGAGGACGTGGAGCTGAGTGTACTTGCCGATGACTGGTACCAGCGGTGTCAAGATCGGCCTCTGTGGAGGAGGCTCGTGCAGGACGCTACTGGGCAGTTGGAGGCAGTCGCCCTCCAACAACGGAGGGCGGAGGAGCGACGCTCACAACAACGAGCGAAGCGCCGGGTGGCTAAGGCACAGCAGGTTGGCACAGTAGGGGGCACAGGTGGTGCATCAGCCAGTCATCTCAGTCAGTCGACCCGTGGCACCTGGGTCTGCCCCGTGACCTCCTGCCCGCGGGCGTTCGACACTTCACGTGGCCTCAAGGTGCATATGGCCTGGCACAAGCGTCGTGGTGACGTCACCGCCACATAGTGGCGAATGGCGGTTGTTGTTGTTGGGTGGTGGTGTGGTGGTGTTGAGTGGTGTGGTGGTGTGTGTGTGTTGGGTGATGTGTGTGTGTGTTGGGTGGTGTGTGTGTGTTGGGTGGTGTGTGTGTTGGGTTATGTGTGTGTTGGGTGGTGTGTGTTGGGTGGTGTGTGTGTGTTGGGTGGTGTGTGTTGGGGGGTGTGTGTGTGTTGGGTGGTGCGCGCACGACAACGGAACCTGGCAGGTAAAGCGAAGTTGAGGTGGTTGGTGATAGTGAAGATGATGATGGTGGTGGTGATAATGATGATGGTGGTTGGTAGTGATAATGATGGTGGTGATGAAAATAATGGTGATGGTGGTGATGAAAATAATGATGATGGTGGTTGGTGGGGATAATGATGGTGACGGTGGTGGGTTCCGTGCAGTGGCGACAGTGATAGTAACGGGCTGTGATTCTTCGCACCGTAGTTGTACTAACACAGTGATACAGCTCGCATGTCCCGTGGCATTTGGACGCGCGCAGATTTTGCTTACTCACAGAGAGAATGATACGGTGGGGGGGGGGGGGCACCAGACGAAGCGGGAAAACAGCCAGGACCGACCGGCACGAGCACTTGCCCAAGTTCTGTGGTCCTACATTGGGATGTTCATGCCAATTGCGCACTGTGGAGCCGTCAACGGCGCTCTGTTGTTTTGACGTCGAGGCCGTCTTTGGACGTCCATGAAAAATAGCCTCCAGAGCTCATCGCATTCCTCCAGTCTAAATAAAGATCGCGATTCTTTTAATTTCGCGACGCCGGCACCGACAGTCTTAACGGCGCGTCCTCCCCACCCCATACCCCAGTGACTCGGCCTCCCCCTCCTGACCCAGTGGTCTGACCTACACCTGAGCTAGTCACCCGATCCTCCCCTGATCCACTCACCTGACCTCCACCGTGAACTTAGTATTTTTTTTTCCCGGTTTCTAATTGCAATTGTCAACGCTCACCTACCTCATGGGCTACGACTGTGCAGTCCCTCGCCGTTCCGTGGATAAACTCGCCACTGTAATAACAATGTGGAATGTCCATCACGGGCTCAGGGTTGTGTATCATTGGCGAGCCTTCTTCCTTCCCATGCTCGCTGGGATAACCGCGTGTTGACGTTGTGTAACCCTGTTGATCTTTATCTTCACCGAGCCACCATTGCTCGGCGGTTTCATACAATCTCGCGTGGTCTGTACTCTGCAATTTCCAGCCCTTTTTTCAATACACTGCTCAATGAAATCCTGCATGTGCTGCGTTGGTCGTGGAGTTTGCTTGACTTCGATGACCAACGCAGGGTTGGGGCAGGACCATCTCATATAGGGGCACCACGGTGGGATATTCAGGAGGTCGTGGGTTCGATCCCGACCCTGATGCCTGTATATTTGAAGTTTGCATGTATCTCTCTCCCCCCGTGGTCACTTGGATTTTTCTCCGGATTCTCCGATTTTTCCCACCACATTTAGAAACTTGCGTTTTAGAGTATTTGGCTGCTAATACATTTCCACGTGATAAGTCACTTCGTTGACAGAAAGGAACAGTAATTTGAGAACGCAATTTAGAAACACCACATTGTTAAAACCAAGTGGGCTTGGGCAGGACATGTCTAGAATGTATGATGGCCAGAGGTCGAAACTCCCAAGGGAGCGGCACCCAAAGATGGACAACTGCCACCAAGATGGTCAATCCAGCAGTGGGTTGGTCATGGCTGGGGATGCTAAATGTATTAAAATACATTACGGTTCCATGTGTTCTAATCCGTCTGTGCGGACATGTTTATACCTTCACAACCATGATGGTGTTTCGACATAACGCACTAAAACAGGAATTTGCCAAGCATCCCATTATAGCAGGACCTTCCTGAAACTTGAGACGGTGTGAGGCTTTCCTGGATAAATGAAGGTCATGATAACCTCATCATACCCGCATAACAATTAATGCAGATGTGCAGTGTGCAGCTTAAGGGGCTCCTGCCTTCATAAAAAAAAAACTTGGTTGAGGTAGCTTGAGGTTTTTTTTATTGAAGTCCCCTTATGGGAGCAGTTGGGTTCTTAGTGCCTCGTACACTGCATACCAATACACCAAAGGATTGGTTGAAGTTTTAAATCTGAACACGGAATACATTTTAGTCTTGTGTCCAGATCGCTTCTGAAGTTACCAGGTCGCTTCTGAAAAATAACTAAGAGCTCTGTCGGCTTTACCTAGTAAAATAAAACATAGTTTGGTTAAACATTTATTTTTAAATTTGCTTACCTTTTCTATACATTGCACTACTATCGTTTTTTTGTATTGTTTGTTGTAACTTTCTGACCCGGCCCTACTGGACATCTGTGAAAAAGAGCTTCATAGCTCTTCGAATTTCTCCGATATAAATAAACATTTTGATTCTGAAAGTCTTGACACAGATATGGCTTAACACGTGGGCTTTCGCAACCAATAATATTCATAAAGGTTTTTGGGTTAGATCGTGATGATGCCGGATATAATTACTGCCTGTGTCGGGTGGTGGAAGTTTACAACACATTTATACTTATGCGATCTAACCCAAAAACCTCTTAGTATGAACAGATATGGCTGACGTCAGGTGACTGAACTATTGGGTGCTGTGTGTTCTGTGCGGCGCGCATGCAGTCCGCTCGTTTGGCACGGAGGACCGGCCCACGGAGCGCCCAGTCGCGCCCCGCGATGAGATCTTTGAGTACATCGTGTTCCGCGGCAGCGACATCAAGGACATCACGGTGCGTGAGCCGCCCAAGCCCCAGCGCACGCTGCCCCAGGACCCCGCCATCGTGCAGGTGGGACGGGGGAGATTCACCCACGCCAATCCAACACCGATCGCTGACGGCCGATCTGTGGTCGTGTCACCGTTTGTTGTCAAACGATCTGTAACTCTCCATCGCTTCGTTGTCACTCGCAGTCTTCCCTAGGCTCGGTTGCCCCGAGGTTCCAGTCGTCCAGCTCCTATGGGCCTTTTAGCGGCATGGCCCCATACGGCCAGCTGGGGCCCGGATCCTTCATGGGCCCCCCCTACGGCTCGCTCGGCTTGGGTAAATATCAGCTCCAAGTCGTTTTGGTGGCGGTACGGCGTGCATGAATGTGTAAATGTAATACGCATAATAGGCACTTACAGATTTGACCCACGAGAGATTTGATGAACTTATCACAATGGTTGCAAATAGCTTCAAGAAACCAATTATTTTGTGCGTGCACACCTGCCATGTGCACCTGTGTGTGTGCGGCTGGGCCTGCAGGAAGCGGTCTGTCTCCCATCGCGCAAAACTCGACTCTGTCGGGGATGCAGCCACCACGAGGCGGGGCGTTCGGGGAGACGAGCTTCACGCCAGACTTCCTGTCCCCGACGAGCCTCTTGCCGTCGCAGGGTAAGCCCACTGCTACCGCCACATTTACTCCCTCAGCCCCCCGACTCGCATTTTGCCCTACCCGGGTTCCCCCCCCCGCCTCCACCACCGCCCCACTAGCCTGACACTAACGTTCCTGTGCAGGACATGGATGTCAATTAGTGGCTCTCACAAGAGAGCGCGCGTTGACTCTGGAAGCACCGTAATGCACCGAGCCCTTTTGGAAATTCAATAACAAATTAATTTGACGCACTCAAGCGCATGGTGATAAATAGAAGCGATACATTGTAGGAAACTGTGCTGCACTCCTGGGTGAAGGTCGTGCACAACTGCGTACGCCCTTCTGCTGCCTGTGTTGCGGTCACCCAAACACCAACCTCCGTGCTTTCGAGCCAAAACTCATCGCCGTCGCTTCCAAAATGAGTCCAAACGCATTGCTTCATAACGTGGCCGAGCGACCGTCTATACGGCCGCTGCAATATTGCCCAGCTGCCATTTCGAGTTGGCTTAAACGTGCAGGCTAAAATTTGTTTTTATATCTCTCAGGTCATTATATCCAGTAGTTGAAGTAGCCTGTTTGACACCTTCACAATCAACTCTGGAGTTCAGAAGGACTCTGTTGCTGAATTTTGCAGCAATCTTCCCCAAGCCAGATTCAACTAGCTTATAATCCTGTGCTGGATGAAATCCCTCAGTAAATAGAAGGGCAGGCAAGTGGCTCATAGGATAACTCGTGTCGTTTGGCCTCGCAGACGTCCCGCGAGCGGTGTCGCCCCCCGGAGGCCTCGGTGGCAAGCCTACGCCGGAGCGCGCGACGAGCGAGAAACCGCTGACTTCTACCGCCGTGGGCGACCGGCGACCGAGCCAACAAGCCAAGGCTCCCGGCGTGCCACCTGCGCACAGGCCCGGCATCTTTAACGATGCCAGGAAGGGCGGCGTGGTGCCTGGCACCGTCGACAGTACGTGTGGCCTATCCCGTTGCTGCCGCCACCAGTTTTTGAGAAGTTCGGCGGATGCAGGAAGCTGTTCCCTCGGAGCTAACGGCATCTGTGTGTTCATTGCCACGCAGGGCACATGGATGGGCACAAGCCAGAGCGGACGGATGACCGGGGCCAGACATTCCGGAGGCGAGGGGGTGGTTACCGGCAACCAGTGGGCCCTACGTCACCAATTGGCGGTGTCGGCGGCGGTGTCGGCAGCGGTGTTGGCGGCGGTGTCAGCGGTGTCAGCGGTGTCAGCGGTGTCAGCGGTGTCAGCGGTGTCAGCGGTGTCAGCGGTGGCGGCGGTAGAGGTGGCGAAGGTGGCAGAGGTGGCGGAGGTGAGTTCCGCTCTGCTGAATTTGTTTCCATGCGATGGCCCGAGAAAAAGAAAAGGTCTGAACAAGATTGAAATGGGGGGTCGATGGCACGGACCACTACGGGAACATTTTTGGACTATAGGGGCCGTAGAGGAGAGCACCTGGCAAGCTCTGATGGGCAACCACCCAAGTATTAACCAGGCTTATTTGCTTCCAAGATCCAGTGAGATTGGACGCATACCTGACAATGTGGTCATGTCGTAGTGATTTGATTGCGCCAGTGTAACCTTGCAAGTGACCAGCCTCCACTCCCCCGACAGCCCCTCCCCTAGCATCACCACCACCCCCTACCCCGACCACCTCTCCCCTTCCCCAGACTGCACCTACAGCAGCCTGGGCGAAGTAGTACGCACTCCGAGCCTTTGTGTATTTTGTGTTCTTTGGCGGTTATCCGGGTCGTGCAGGGCCCCCCCGGCGCGGCCGGGACGGCTTCCGGGGCCGCGGCCGCATTGGGGGTGGCCGCAAGGAGCAGCCGATGAAGTTCGAAGGGGACTTCGACTTTGAGAGCGCCAACGCACAGTTCAACAAGGAGGAGCTAGAGAAGGAGTTCCAGGACAAGCTCAAGCTCAAAGGTAGGGGCCGTGTCACAGCACCGTCTGCAGTCGGGCTGGTGAGCCTAAGACTCTCCAGCCAGAAGCAAGCAGCTCCTTCGTATGGCCTATTATTTAGTTGTTTTACCTTTGATGTACAGCCCTTTGAGATTACCAATTTGAAAGGTCCTGTATACAACTGACTTTCTTGGTTCATACGGCACGCGACTTATATTTCATACGACCCCAAGTCGTGATATCATGTGGACCAAGACTTAATTTCATACAGCCTGTGATCACATGGACCCTACCGCTTTGAAACGGCAAGTTATATTTATCCATTACTCGATGCATTATTTTGGTGATGGAGAGGAACATTTTCAATCTGGCAAGACTGATGTCTTCTCATTTCAATATGCTCAATCACGTAGGTCACTGCAACGGCCTCGTGTTATTTTGTACTACCTGAAGGCGTGTTGTGTTCGCGTGTGGCCTGCTAAAGATTTGTACAAGTCCAAAGCTTCCACAAATTAGTTAATTGTAAAATTAAAACGTTTTCGAAAAACTTTGTTTTCTTCCCTTAACATCGTGAATTTTCTTTTGAAAAAAATATCCCGAAGCAGAAAATTTGTGCTGGATACAACTGAATTTGCAAATGTGATTTGTAACTTTCATCCTAACCCATGTAGTTATTTTTTTTTATTTAAAGCTTTTGTGACTGCAGGGATTCATATTCTTGGTTCTTTCGGTAAAGTCACGTAGAAGGGAAATAATAAAATAATACAAACAAAACTATTTTTGTTGCTTTATTTGTATTATTTTTTTGTATTCTTTTATTATTTCCCTTCTACGTGACTTTACCGAAAGAACCATGAATATTAATCTATTGTAAAATTTTAGTGTTACATCTTATGATGGGACTTTGTTGTCTTGGTGTGGTCTGGTACTGTTCTTCCTGTTGTTTCGCTGCCTTGCCCAATCTTAGGAATTGATGTACTATAAATATTTTATTTTTGTAGTGATTTGCTTACCTTTCCTATACTCTGCACTCCTATCGTGTTTTGTACTGTTTGTTGTAACTTTCTGACCCACCCCCTACTGGACATGTGAAAAAGAGCTTCATAGCTCATAGGATTTCTCCGGGATAAATACAAATTCAGATTCTGAAAATGTACTCATCGATGTATGTACAAAGTAACGTTGAGGGCAGGCGAATGTCTAACCAGTTGACGCTGCGCGGTTTCTGCGTAGACGACCGCGGGGGGGAGAAGGTGGTGAACGGCGAGGACAAGGAGAGCGGCGCGGAGACGCAGTCGCATGAGGATGACAGCGCCTACTACGACAAGACCAAGTCGTTCTTCGATAACATCTCACGCGAGAGCGACCCAAGGTGAGGCCTCCCCCCCCCAGCCAACCCGTGCCACCGCTGTAGCGATGACGGGTCCCGCGTGGTGCTGCCGCCGCGTAGCGTCGATGTGCATCTCCGTGTGGTATCGTGTCCGCGCCGCGTTGCCTGGTGTGTTATCCGACGCCGCACGTTTAACCGCACCTCTGTCTGGCGCCGACCACCCAGGGAGCGGCGCTCGACGTGGGCGGAGGAGCGGCGCATGAACGTCGAGACGTTCGGGGTCTCCTGCAGCCGGGGTCGGGGCGGCTACTACCGCGGGCGCGGTTACCACCGCGGAGGCTACGGTGGCGGTTACTACCGCGGCGCGAGGGGGTTCTTCCGAGGGGCGACTGGGAACCCCCGGGGAGGCGTGCGGGAGTTTGGGTACCGAGGAGGCCGCGGAGGAGGGCGACTGTGGTCAGAGATTGATCAGAAGGTGAGCCGAAGCGTCACGTTCCCGAGCCAGCCTAGTCGATAACAACCCGTGGAATTTTTACGTGCAGATTTAATTCAGCCAGTAGATGCCGACTGCCGTGTGCAGTGTGAATTGTGATAATCCAGCACACAATTCACTCCAGTCACTCGCTCCTCAGCAGTTAAGCCTCATCTGTCGCTACTACCATGGTTACTGTTCCTGTGATATTCCGATTTTTCCTCCCAAGTTGGATGCTTGATCTACCAAACTGCAAATGTCATCCAAACAGTGTTCACCACGTTGCAGGCCACTACACTCCTTTCTGCTTCGTCATTCGCACGGCTTTACTTCAAAACCCTCTCCCCATCGTCTCTTTCCCAAGTCCGTGTAACCATTCTCATTTCAAGAACATTCCCCTCTTTATCTGTTGCCATTTTAATTGTACTGTTTGTTGCTGGCCACTTGGCATTTTTTGGTCTGTGCTCAGCAACTGTGATATTTAAAAGTAGATTTATTTTAACAAGTAAATACATTCTGCAAGTTGTCAGACTAAAATAAAAAATGCTGGCCAAATCAACACCGGACAGTATTAATTTAGTGACCAATTTCTATCTTAATAAGTAGATGATATCCACAAAGTCTTGACTAATATTCCAGATTCAAGTGCTAAGTAAATGAACGCCATTCGTGACGAACTGCTTGATGTTTTGCGATGGCTGAAGTACAACGGTAATCGGCGTGTCCGCTGTGGCGTATGTTCTTACAGAGGGATAACAAAGTGACGTCTTAGAAGAGAAGGAAACGTCGACTTCAGGATGACCCCGAGGGGAGGGAGTCGGTGGGAGCGGAGGGAGAGTCGGGTGTGAAGCACTGCGGGGGTAGAGCGTTACATCGGACGGACAGGCGAACGGACGCGCCATCGCTGTGCCAGATGCAGGAGGTGGGGGTCACGTGTATCGGATACTGTATTTTTAAATGTCCTTTTTAAAAAACTAAAAAAGTGAATAAATATTTTGAATGGAATGCTTTATCGCGATCAAATTTAAATATTTACGAGAATCAGTTGCTGAAGAGCTACACGGAGATTGTATGACTGACGAGATGACTGTTTTTAACGTTTCTATTTGCCAGACACCCAGAATCCATCGGTAAATTATTGAGCTGGCCGAGTAGAATAGGCGACACCATCGTTCAGGCTATTAAGAGTTGGAGGCAGAATCACAACAGTCGTGCAGCCATACACTGGTCTTCATCCTCAAGTAGGGTGAAGAGAATCTAAAACACGAAACCGATTCACACATTGCAGCTCCGTTAAACTAGTCGGTGTGGTGAAAAACGCCGGTGCAGGGCACGCGTGGTTGAGCAGCTGGAGGGTTCAAACGGTGGGATCTCGTGAGTCGTGGGGTCCAGTAACAAATCGGCAGGACCCGTCGTCCCCGTGTTAATACACTTCAAAAAAGACAAGCTGTGTTCAATCCCAATTAACCGAATTACCTTTTTTCTTTTAATTGTATTGGGCAACCTAATGGTCGTCTATATGGAAGTACTAAATGTGACCGTGGAGTTCACACGAGAATGAATATGGGTTCAAATCTACAGCAAGCCCAAAGACTACAGATGTGCCTGTGAGACGTTGACATGACCGACTGGGTCTGATGTGAGTTTCTGTAATTAAACCTCAATTATTAACCCTTTGACAACTGGTGCCGTAGATTCTCAGGACAAGGAAATGCCCTTCTTTTGCCAGTCCTGATATTTAACGTGAGCAAATGTGGATTTTGTTTGCGGGCCACACACACATTGTCTCTGCTGAAATGTCAATCTCCAAAAGATTTCACGTTGCACATTAAGAAATTTTACCGAAACTCAAACCGGCGCCAGTTTCCCAAACAGAAAAAGGGGCGGGCTTGCAGGGTGGCATAACGTTTAAAAACACAGCTGTGCGAGGGTTAAACCAACGCATGATCATAGTACTTATTAATAAGGGGCCACAGAATGTAGTTGCGTGAAGTCACTTGTCAGGCACTGCATGGCCTGCTGCCGCTATGCACGGTCACCTCAAGGGGAATTTGGAGTTCTGCCCTCCTCGGGGGCACTGGGAGGATCTGGGCAAGGGGGAACCTGAAACGATGGAATGTTTCCCCGTTGGGAAATTGCCATATGTAGCGAGCCCCCTGGGCAAGGGATTCCCTGAGTGTCGTCGCATGCGACATGGAGAAATGGCCACAACCCTGGTGTCTTCTGGTCAACAGGGGAGCACCACCCCCCTTGCAGTTGTTAATGCACTGCCTGTGCCAATTTCAGGCTGTCGAGCATAATCACGAAAGTCGTTTTGTCTCCTCTGGATTTGTCACCAAAACTGCACAGACGTAGACAGAAAATGGGGGTGGGGCCTCGTAAAATTCACTGACATGAAGCGAGATTATAGTCGTGTAGCATTCAGAACCTTTCATTTCCCACGCACTGGAATCGATACGAGTGCACCACAGAACGTCACCAGTAATGAACGTTGATGTCGTGACCCTGTGTTTTTAAAGTCAAACAGCCATCACCACATTCTACGGGGCAGCAGAAGCACCTGGTGCTCTGCCGGCGATAGCCATGACGACGCAACCCAAAACAGTCCCTCTCTTGAGTTGCTGTCGTGTGGTTAACAAACCCCATGGGTAACCAACAATCTTGAATACAAATTGCCGCTTCACGGTGGAGATTCTGGCACAAACGAGACTCCACAAGAAGCCCAAACCCAGCCCCCCTCCCCCTAAGAGCATTAGTGTGAGCGCTGTTTTAATAAACAATCAACTTGTATAAATAAATAAAAGTCGTGTGCTTCCTCGCTTGTGTGGGGGCTAATGCCCCCCTCCCCACTAGGTGGGGGCTGATCTCCCCCTTCCCGCGAGCGGGTGGGGTGCGACGTCTGCCCCCTCCATTCCCGACCGGGTGACCGGCCCCCCCCAGCGCCCTCTGACATAGCTAGCGGCTGGCAGACCCCGCCTAGGGGTTAATTACGTGCGCGCCTTCCCCCCCACTCGCTCGTTTGGAGTTAATTCATTATTTCCACTAAGCCGTTGTGTCAACAAGGCTAATGGCCACGGGGGTTACTGATTAACTCACTGGCAGCCACCCATGCTCCAGAGCGGTCCGGATATTAATGAATCAGCGCTCGCGCGGAACCCACCCACTGATTTTCTCTGCGCGATACCCACGCTGTCTCGCTGTTAATACTGCGGTTCTCGCATGTACACGCGCTGGCGCGGGCAACCGTTTATATTTTAATATGCACGCGTGTCATACACACCCTGGTTTATAGTCACCCACACACCGTTGTGCGCCAATTGCTGTCCCACCGCTCTTTCCTGTTGCACGATGGGGGTTGGGGAAGATGCCCGCCTCAGAGACTTTGCCTGGGCAATCGTTTTCAGCTGCACCCTGCAGGCATCCCACGGACGCTGAGGGCGGCTGGTATTCTCCGCCACTCCAGAAGAACTCTGATCCAATTTGCCCTCCTTCCCCCCCTTATGTTCCCAAAGCCCGTTAATCCCCGGGTCATATGACATCATCCTGCGCATCCAATTGAATCCTCGTTTCGGCCGTTTTGAGCGCTCTGGCCGTTGGGGGGGGGGTCACGTCATCCCCCCCCCCATCCATTGTCTCTGTACCTGCGTTCCCTGCCGCTGACTCACCGATAATCCCCTCGGGCCCTCTCGCTTAAATCCTCCTATATGCCTAGGGGCTTTTCCCTCTCACCCCATCCCAGCCCACTGTTTACACTGCCGCAGGGTGCTTGCCTTGGGGTACCATCCCCCGTGCTGTGTATGCTTCATCGCGGCCGGCCTGTAAAGCTCTGCCCCCTTTTAGGGGGGGGGCCGCCATGTAATTTGGTCTGGGGGGCTCAGCCAATTTCCTGGTCCGGGGAAACTGTTGAACGACCCTGTTAATGGAGTCCTCGGGTGAAAACCCAGGTGATCCCTCCGAGACCCTACGGGGTGCATGTGAGTGTTTAGCGGGGCGTGCGTTGGTGGGGGCGGGGTGCAAGGAGAGGGTAGCGCCGGCCGAGCTGCTCCGCTGCGGTGGCACCGCACTTGTCTTTCTGGCCCTCACGATCAATCCAAGTTGCCGTCGAGCAGCAAAATAAACTTGTAAATCCTCACTCGTCATTAACCGACGTCGCCGCGACCGTCCACAGTGTTTTAGCCGGGCGACGACGGTCTAGAACTGTGATTTTTTTAAATAAAATAATTGGAACCTGAAGGTGCGTGCGTGGCGTCGCAGGGATAACGAGTGTTAAATTGGGCTTGCACTGTACACGACGGGCACCGTTCACTTGTCGTGGACTAAATGTGAATAAAGACGAGGACTGTCGGCTTCAACCCCGTGGCTTTCTCTTCTCATGGCGATCGACAGCTTCCGGCAGTGGTGAGTTACCTTCCTCCCCCGGTATACACACGAGGTTGTGGGTTCGCTCCAGACCCTGATGCCTGTATATTTGGAGTTGACGCGTCTCTCTCCCCGTGGTCACGTGGATTTTTTTCCGGGTCCTCCCGTTTTCCACTCCACATTTAGAATCAACAACACACATTTAGAGAGTTTGGCTGCTATAAATGTCCACACGATAAGCCACTTTGTTGAGCTATCAATTGTGATAGCTAGGTCGCTTCTGAAGAGCTACATAGCTTCGTGGGCCTTACCTGGTAAAATAGAAACACTTTTTTTTAACCTGGCCACCAATGGAGGTGGAGGGTGCTACACCCCGCGCTCCGAGGTGACACCAATTAAGCAGGAGGGCAATGGAAACGCATCCTTCGACGCAGCTCAACATAGGAGGCATTTCACATGCATGTTTTAGGCTGTATTTTCAGTACTGGAATACAAAGAACAATGAAGAATAGTCTCACTGCAGGCAGTTACAAGCTGCTGTCTCGCACAGTAGAAACCAGTGTACACATACATACCTTTACAGGAGCACCATTAGCCATAGAATAGCAGCTCGCACTTTGGAAGGTCAACGCTCTACCCTCTGCATATGCCGTTGCAAGATTCATCTCTTGTTATATCATCGAGCTAATATTCGTTAGTAGTTTTTAACTACGCTCTTTTTAGACAAAAAAAAAGAACTTACGTGGGGGGGTGGGCAGTAAAAAACAAAGAGAAACAACGTGGACGACGCAGCAAGCCATGTAAAATACCTCCTGTTCCAGCCATGGAAGGTTCTCTCAGAACGGGACGCTTCGCACACGGGTCAGCTCAATGGAATGCCTCCGCACAACAATAACGACAATTACGACAACACAACGCGTAACAACACTTGCGGGCCACCGGCATCACACGCGCGGGCTTTGCGTCGCGCAAACGCACGTTGAACGTTGAGAACATTCGCTCTTGAACGCATTGGCGGGACTACACCACTGTCGATGGCAGGCGCTCTTCGCAGGGTGTCAATCTGACCTGGCCGGGCTTTCTTTATATTTACTCTAACCCGGGCCAAGGGCCTTCCCCCCCCCCACCATGCCCACACCTTGGTCTCAGATTGTTGGTCGTAAAATAGTTTTGAGTTTTATTTTCAACGCCCACAACAACCGCGCGCGAGTTTAGTGCACGGGCAGCGGCAAGGCACCGCATTGAGAAACACCTTTGGCTAGCTCGAGCGGCGATGGCGCTTTCCTCGGGCTTGGACGCCAGCCCGTGGCCAATGCCGGGACGTGGTTCCCCCCCCCCCCCAACAAAACTAAATACTGCCCCGCAGACGTATGTAACGCTTTAGTGTCAAAACGAAGCTACCACCCCCAACCCTGCTAGCGCCGTGCAGGCACCCACCGCCACTACCCGGTGCCCCGCCACCGTGCCGGAAGCCAGTTCCCCACGGGACGGGGCGGGGGGGGAGTGGCGCCTTAAATCGGCACGCGGGTATGGCGACCCAAACCCCCCCTTCGCTGGCGTTGAGTTGAGCCCAGCTGCGGCTCGCAGCCCACGGTGCAGGCGGTGAACAAGTGCGCGTTTGCACACGTGTGAGAGTTTGAGAGTGCGAGTGCGAATGTGTGTGTGGCAGAGGATGTGATGGTGTACGGTAGTGTGCTACTGAGTAAGAGTGTGAGTTAAGATAGTGTGAAAGCGTGACGGTGTAATTTGATAAAATGGTGTGTGGTAGTACGAAAGTATGGGTGTTTCGTTACAGTGCGGTAGTGCGCTTGTGTGTGTGTGTAATAAACAGAGTGCGCGCCCTTGCGACAGAGTTCCTGCCGTAATCAAGCTCTCGAGCCGGTGCAGGGACCGGTCAGTACGGCCTCGTGTACACCCTGCGCTCGCCGCCAGGGCCCTGCCCGTAGCCCGGCGCTCCCAGGCGCTGCGTGGCGGCGCCGGCGCCCGGCTGGTGCGGTATGTACTGCGTGAATTCCGCTGTCGCCACGGCTGCCGTGCCGTCGCATGCCTCTGTTGACCACACGGACGGCGGGAAGACCGCTGGCGCTGCGGAGTCTTCGTACCACGGCACCGGCGGAACGGCGTCCGGGTACGGAGCCGTGCTGGTGGGCACCAGCGTGGAGGCGGCCATCCACGGCGATTTGAGAGGCCACGTTTTTGTCTTTTCCTAGTAAAAGGCAAACGGCGTGAGGCGGAGAGACGCCGTCAATAACGTGATTCATTATCCATGTCATGACTATCCTTGTTTTGCCAAGAAAGCCTCTATGGGTCTCAAGACTCTTACAGGAGGGGGTTGGTATTGCCATGTGTAATCCCAATGGAGTAATTTCCAGGCAGTTTCATTTACATTGTATGATTTTTTTGTTTGCTGTGGGAGGGAACCGGGAGGAAACCCATGCACAACAGAGGGAGAACACACAGACTCCACAGAGAAAGGTGATCGAGTCGTGAATGAAACCCAGTTTTTTCTCACTGTGCCACCCTGCTAACCGACGGCAAAGTGTTGCGAACGCTGAGCGTTTTCACTACCAAAATATGAATTCGGAGTACGACACTTAAATATAATGCGTCACAATGCGGCGTGCCAATTTTACCGCCCAGCAGCTTGAGAGTTCGCATCGCGTGTCAGAAGCATAAAAAAAACTGATGCGTTGAAGAGCAGCAGCGGGTCACGTGACCCTCGCAAGCCCCAGTGAAGAGAGGGGGGGGGGGGGCGTTTGGTAATATTTTAAGCTTAACAACACGTTCACAGTTCCTGGCGAAGCTCCCAGCTTGTGGAAGATAAAGCATCAGAGGGACAACGTGCCGAACAACACGCAGGGTCTGGAGCACATCCTAGAACACAAATCTGAGAGATGTTTTAAAGGACGAAATACGTTGGCGGTTACCTGCGAGACGGTGTCTGGTGGAGCGCGGGGCATGGACAGCACGGCCGCGACTTGCTGCTCACCGCTGCTGTGCCGCCTGCGATAGCGCGCGCACACACACGCGGGATTCATCACCGCGCTGGCCACCGCACAACTGGGGCAAGCGAGCACTGCAAGTGAGTCTCTGTGTGCGGTTTAACAGTGCAGGTGGCGAGATGTTGGGTGTTGATGCATGTTGAACTTCTTTCACGCCGCACATCGCCAACCGTGCTAATCGGAGCTGCCAGCCGACGATGATCGCAATAAACTCCCAGATCGTTGCCTGCGCTCGACTAGACAAGACTTCTGCGTTGGGAGATGACGTAAAATTGCATTGCAATTTCACTGACTGCACAAACATTTCGCTTTGGCTAAATGAAAAAGGAATGCACCCAATCTCTTCAGATCTCGGACGCGAAGCAGCGGTTGAGTCTGGATAGTGCTGTGACAGGCCGACCACCAGGCCGACCACCAGGCCTGCAGGGCCACGGTGCGATCAACAGAGGGTCAACGCAGGAAAATCCATTGTTGCGCAGGCAGTCCACCCAGAGATACGATCGTCCGCCTTACGTAAATCCACAAATAACGACTTGCGAACGTTCGGTCGAACTTACGAACCAAACCGCGGAACTATTTTGTTCGGCGGAGTGATCCTCCACGCGTGATGCAAAGAGAAAGACACCCCCCCACACCCCACTGTAGCCTTAACAGACTGTTGGGGCAAGTGCTGTTAGCGAGCACCTATAAAGAAGGCCGGCAAGCACACGAAGGGGGTGGTGGGTGGTCAGCACCACGCCCGTCCACCACCAGCGTTGACGCAAGCCCTTTCCAAAAAGGAAGCGGGCATCAGGACTAAAGGTAAGTGAAAATTAAACTGATGTTTTTCCTTATCATGTTACTTTATATTGTTTTATTTACTATACAGTATTTATGACAGTCTTACATGAAAATGTACAAATATGTTATTGATGCGTTGAGCATTGCCTCCTTTTTTTGTTGAATCAAATTTTACGTACAGCATGCACAGTACACATACAACTCAAGACTGAATTCCGAGACACGGACAAATCGACTTGCGAACGGATCTCGGCAACGTAACCCGTTCATAAGTTGAGGACTGCCCGTTACTCTCCACCGATGCTGCCACACCATCGCCAACCAGAACCGACCAGCGTGGTGAAGTATGGTCAACTAACCCACGCACACCTGCACGGTGCAGAGAGGGGACATCATACCAGCAGTAGACTTGACGCAAAAATGGGCTGCAGATTAACACGAAAATGCAATGCTTGAAGCCGATGTAATGAGGCGTTTCGCACAAACGTCCACAGCCAAAACGCCGTGCCCTCATCAAGATGGATTATCGAGTAGCGGAGGAGTTAGGGGAGCTCTCGGCGCCGGCCGATGAACCTACTGTACGTTTAACTTCTTTCGCACCGTACGTAGCCAACCGTGCTAATAGGAAGTGTGGAGGGAAGGACAACAAACGATGAATCTCTGTACGATTCTATGTAAGAATGTTTAACACGTCGGCTTTCGCGACCAATAACATCCATAAGAGGTTTTTTTTGGGTTAGATCGCGTATAAATATATAAATGTGTCGTTAAAACCCGCCACCACCCGACAGCCAACTAGTAAGGGTTCAATTTCGATAGATTCTCTAATTAGGGCAGCGTACAATACAAAGGGCAGCGTACTTCAATCTGGATTACCGTTGGTAGGGCTATTTTAACAAACACAATAGACAGGAAGGACAAGTTCAAAGGGCTTGCATAATGCACATTGCCTCAGTAACCCCCCCCCCACATTGTGCAAGAGCACAGAAGGGTGGTCGACATATCGACGCCTCTATATAAGGAATGAAACAGTAAGACTTCTCCACAAATCTGGCTCTCGCCTGATTAAGTTAGTTGTAATCACTGGCGAAACGTCGTACTCAGATTGTAAATGTTGTGGCTTGGCTCTCCAACACACCGGTGTGCTGTACGAGTGACGAATTGGCCACGTTCTGTTGACGTGACAACCCTTACTAGTTGGCTGTGTCGGGTGGTGGTGGGTGTTAATGACACATTTATACATTTACGTGATCTAACCCAAAAACCTCTATTATGGATGTATGGATGTTGAACTTATTTTGCATCATATGTGGCCAACCATGCTAATCAGGTGTGGGGTAAGGACAACTAAACATAAAAAGCAGTTCTAAAGAAATTAGTTTTCAATCTAGACGAATTAAAAGTGCACAGCTCCAGTGGCTTCCTAATATCGGAAGGCAGAACGTTCCAGACGGCCGCAGAAGCGCATCTAACAGTGTGCGATCCGGTAACCGTCTTGGTTCAACGGCTATCCAAAAGCCGCTGCCAGGACGACCGGAAAAACGAATCTAAAACATCCCAAACGATGGTGTCGGTTGCTCAGTGACGGCGTGCGGCCTCACCGGCGCTGGCTCACGGCCGCCACCAGGTCTGGGCCCGAGAACATGGAGAAGCACGCGTGCCCATTGGCCGGTAGGGGCTCCTCCCCGTGCTGGGCCGGGCGCCCGCCCAGTCCGAGCCAGCCAGCTCCCGGCGCCACCCTGCACAACGCACCTCCGATTAGCACGGTTGGCTAGGTACGGTGTGAAAGTTCAACGTACGTACAAAAACAAAGATCCCCCGCCCCGTTGTAGCCTTAACGGACTGTAGAGGCAAGTGCTGTCAGCGAGCACCTATGAAAGCCGGCACAGCAAACGAGGGGGTGGGTGGCCAGCACCACGCCCGGCCGCCTTCGTCTTTCTAGTGTCCATGTTTACGCACCGCACCAGGTACTCATTGGAGGCTGAGTCGACCTAGGGGAGCCCCAGGATCGGTTCAGATAATCGTCACTGGTGTTGGTGACTGTGAGCGGGAATCGAACTCGGGTTGCGGGGTTCATAGCGCACTAATCGTTGCACTACCGCTCCCCATCCTAGACAAAAACCGCCATTCACCACTGAGGGGCGGTGACGTCACCACGGCGCTTGTGCCAGGCTATGTGCACTTTAAGGCCACGTGAAGTGTCGAACGCCCGCTGGCAGCAGGTCACGAAATAGACCCAGGTGTCATGGGTTGACTGAGATGACTGGCCGATGCACAATCCTAGACAACACAGGTACACACAATCGCACACGCAACGGCACCCATCTCCCTCTGACGGTGATGCGGTTGTGCACTCGCGATGTGGGCGACGTGGGCGACGTGGGCGACGTGAGCGATGTGGGCGACGTGGGGGACGTGAGAGATGTGAGCGACGTGGGCGACGTGAGTGATGTGGGCGACGTGGGCGACGTGAGCGATGTGGGCGACGTGGGCGACGTGAGCGACGTGGGCGACGTGAGCGATGTGGGCGACGTGGGGGACGTGAGAGATGTGAGCGACGTGGGCGACGTGAGTGATGTGGGCGACGTGGGGGACGTGAGTGATGTGAGCGACGTGGGCGACGTGAGTAATGTGGGCGACGTGGGCGACGTGGGCGACGTGGGCGACGTGAGCGATGTGGGCGACGTGGGCGACGTGGGCGACGTGGGCGACGTGAGCGACGTGAGCGACGTGGGCGATGTGGGCGACGTGGGCGACGTGGGCGACGTGGGCGATGTGGGCGACGTGAGAGATGTGAGCGACGTGAGCAATGTGGGCGACGTGGGGGACGTGAGCGACGTGAGCGACGTGAGCGACGTGAGCGATGTGAGGGATGTGAGCGATGTGAGAGATGTGAGCGATGTGGGCGACGTGAGCGATGTGGGCGACGTGGGCGATGTGGGCGACGTGGGCGACGTGAGCGATGTGAGCGATGTGGGCGACGTGGGCGACGTGAGCGGTGCGGCTGCCATGGATGGGGCGGTTGCTGCCGGCGCTGCAGCCCTTTCTCACTTGGGCAGGAACGATTCCTTGCACTGCCAGGCACGGGCGGCCTCCCCGATTTCACGAGCCGCCGGCGCCGACCGCCACTCTCCCGCCGCCACCGCCTCCCCGAGCGCCGGCTGCGCCTGACTGCTCGGCGCCGCCCGGTGGCCCGGGCCGTGCTGGTGCTGAGACGACTTCTGCTGCTGTTGGTGCTGCAGCACCTGCGCCAGACCCGTCACGTAGCGCGCGTACTCCGGGTCGCCCTTGACTGACGTACGGTGAGAGTGGGGCAGGGGAGAAGGCAGGCGCCATTAGAAATCCAACGCTGCTGCTTGGAGGAGCTCGGTTGGCTCTCGGTTACCCGTGGGCGGATTATATGGGTTGCTGATTAACCGTACTTGCAAAAAAATAACCAAACCATGTTCACGGCTGACGGTTCTATGAGATGCTCCTCAGTGATACGCGGTTTATGTGGTGAATTAGCCACTTTAATTCGGAACCAACCACAACAGTGAGTTCCCAGCTCCATATTCTTTGGTTCTTTCGGTAAAGTCACGAAGGTGAAAAAAAACAATTAAATCACGATGTTTCAATTGCAACACAAGCAATCATCATCAGGTGTGACAACCACAGCAAGACATTTTTTTACTGAAGTGGGAGATGACTTATTTAACTGCCCTAACTCTGGCATCTCTCCCAATTCAGGAAAAAAAATGGTATTGCTTTGGTTGTCACACCTGATGATGATTGCTTGTGTTGCAATCGAAACGTCGTAATTTAATTCTTTTCACCTACGTGACTTTACCGAAAGAACCAAAGAATATGGATTCTTGCAGTCACGAAAACTTCAAATCTATAAAGAAACAAACGGCACGACCGCTAAACCTCCGCCGCGCGGTGGTCAACTCGTCACCTGCGGGGTCGAGGGAGAGGAAGGCTTCGGGGACACCGCACAGACCGTCCGGCTGGAAGCGATTTGGCCACGTGTTGTTCCTCACGTGCGCCGTCTTGGCCGTGCCCTCGCCGGGCCCCGGCCCGAGCCGCCCGTGCAGCTCCCACGCCGACCAAATTCCAGCTGCCGCCTGCGCCGCCTGTGCCACCTGCGCCGCCTGCTGCTGCTGCTGCTGCTGCGGAGTCAACGGTGGCGGCAGGGCGGCAGCTCCGGAACCGGGGCCGTGAGGCGACCCCTTGAAGAGCGTGGTCGGGCCAAGAGCACCCAGCATCGGGGGCGGGAAACCGCCGCCAGCACCGCCGCCGCCTCCGCCGCCGCCGGTGTAGCGCGGTGGGAACGGCGCTCCCGGGTCCGGCGTGCGGCGCTGGTTCATCGGCGATGGCTGCTGCGACTTGCTGAGTCCGACGCCCGACAGGAAGTCTATAACCTCCTGCATCTCCTGGTCGCTGGGCAGGTTCAGCCCCGTGCCCCGCTTGACGCTCGATCCCGCCACCGCGGCGGCGGCGGCGCCAGTCGCGCCGCCGCAGCCGGCGCCGCCACGTGCTGGGCTACCGGAGGACGCTAGTTTGGCAAGCGGCCCGGAGGCGGCCTTCCACGAGCCGGCGCCACCGACGGCGGACGGCGGCGCCGGCACGAAGGCGCGCGCCGCCTTCTTGTCTTCGTCGTGGCGGGAGGGGCCGGCCTTGGCGGCGCCCTGGAACGTGACGGAGGCGGCGTGCTTCTTGGTGAGGCGCGAGGTGAGCCGCGAGAACGTCTTCTGGAAGCCGCCGCTCGGCTTGGCGCTCGCCGCCGTGCATTCTGGGAGCTCGGCCATGCTGGGCGAGTCGGCCGCCTCGCGCCTCAGCAGCAGCTGGATGCAGGGCAGCGCCTGCGCCCTGCGAGCGCGCGCATTAGCACCAGCCTCGTCAGCTGGATCAACGGGAGCCCAGAAGGTTACGCGAGGGGCGTAGCCACACTTTACCCACCACAGCCAACTATATGTGACCTGAAAATAAATAGAGCTGGCAACTAACGACGGACCAATTTAAATCGATCGGAAAGCACGCGTGAAAATCTATTTCTTAAAATGTGTTAAAATGAATTGCTAGCTTATGGGATAATGTTCGATTTAAGGGAACGGCGAGGAAAAAAACCTACGTTTGAGATAAACAAAAAATATTTTCAGCGACACAATAACAAAAACACGGAAAAAGCTAATTCCGTCAAATCACGGCTCGGAATCGTAAAACGTCACCGAACCAGAGGAGACTCTGGCAAATGGCCACGCGCTCGGCCTATTTGACGGGCGGCCCGGACGCCCGCGGTGACCGACGCGTGCCGATGGTAAATGAGCGCACGGCGTCAGTTGGTGGTGGTGGCGCGACCTCCCCCCCCCCGTTGTGCCCACACACCTGCCCGCCCGCCAGCGGGCCGGCTCGAGCGTGGCGGTGTAGAGCACGTCCACCAGCGCCACCGAGCGCTCGGGGTCGAGCCACCGGCGCAGCAGCGACATGGTGGCTGGGTCCTCCTTCACGCACCTGCCCACACCGACGGGACAGGCCGCGACACACCACGACGCCGTTACTGCCGGGATTACCGTGACGTCATTGCTTGCGGTGCGATACACGGGGATACCCTGACTTCGCAGTCTGTTAAAAGCAATAACAGGGGATCTTCGTCTCTCTGTTGGTTCTACATTTTATTGGACTCCACGAGGAGTTTTGACTGCGGGCCACACTTGATGCGTCTGCTGATATCTGGCAGCACAATTTGTAAAATAAAAATATTGCCACAAGAACCAGGGTCATGCCCCATTCATTCCGACAATCGCTTCCTAATATCGGAAGGATGAGCCTCACCAGGTGGACGGCACCTGCACGACGATCTTGTCGCCCTCCTGGCTGATCTGAGGCGTGTACGCCTCCCGGTTTTCCACCTCAGCTGTATCAACCACGACCTACAACACACGCGCGCGGGTGTATGCCAAGTGGTGGCACAATGCACGAGCACAAATGTACGTACTTACATGCACAGACACGGGAGAAAACACACGGGTGGGACGTCATCTCGGTTAAAAGATGCCGCGATTGACAGAAGGACGTTGGACAAAGACGGTGGTCACCGCATCGCACGCTTTCAGATGCGCTCCTGCGGCCGTCTGGAACGTTTTTCCTTCTGATATTAGGAAGCCAGTTGAGCGATATGCACTTTTAAATCATCTAGATCAGTGGTTCTTAACCTTGTTGGAGGTACCGAACCCCACCAGTTTCATATGCGCATTCACCGAACCCCTCTTTAGTGAAAAATAAAATGTGATTTTTTTCAAATTCAAGACATGGATATGTTTTTTACTGGTACACAAAATGAGCCGTGCATGAACATTACCTTGTTCAAAGAATAAAACCAACACAATGCATAAACTCACAACAAATTACATACCTGGAAATCAATGTGACTTCTGCTGTTGCCTTTGAGAGATCAGTTCAGATATGCGTGGCTTCACCTTGGCAAGTGCCACTCTCATGTCATTTTCACAGCAAAGTCTGTTCCTTTTCTTCGTTTTTATGTCCAGCATCCTCGAAAAGGATTGCTCACAAAGATATGTTGTAACAAATGGTATAAAAAAATCCAGGGCTTTCTTAGCAATAACTGGATACTTGTTCATTTGTCGACACCAAAACGTTGAGAGCGTTATTGTTCTGAAGAGTTGCTGTTGAACCTGGCTCTGCTGAATTTCAATGATTTCGTCGAGGAATTCATCATTGACATCTGCTGTTTCAACAGCAAACGTGAACGGCTGTCTCACCCATGCTGGATATGACTCTCTTGTAGGGAAATATCCGTCGAGAGACTTTGCAAGCTCATCTAAGTGCGTGGCAATTGTTTGCTTCAGTTCCGTGGATACAGAAATATCTCCGATTCCAGACACATCTTCGATCTTACTTGCACAGTCGTCCAGAAGCGGGAAGTTTGCGAAGTTATTGTTCTCTGTTCGTCGTTTCCATAACGGTAGCTTTTTTTGAAAAGCCTTCAGGTGTTCTTCCGCTTCCATGATATTGACTCCACCACCCTGCATCTGCTGATTGAGATGATTGAGAGCTGCGAATATATCAGCCATGTACGCTAAAATGAGAATGAACTCAGGATTTTTGAAGCAATCTGCATGGCAGTGTTGGTGCTCTTGCAAAAACAGGGCTAATTCCACACGCATGGCAAAAACACGATTCAGCACCTGTCCCCGGGATAACCACCGAATATTAGAATGGAGCAGAAGTACCTCAAATTCAGAGCCCATTTCTTTACACAGCTCACTGAAGATGCGGTGCCTCAGAGCACTTTTTCGCACATAGTTCACACATTCCACCACAGTTTTTAATACTTCTGCCATTTTTGGAGGTAAGGTTTTTGTTGCCAACGCATGCCTGTGCAGAATACAATGCGTCACAATGATGTGTGGTGCATCGGCCTTTACTAGCGCACCAAAACCAGACTTTCTTCCCAGCATGACTGGAGCTCCGTCCGTACAAACTGCAGAAACCATATCCCATGAAAGATTGTTGTCTCTGAAGAAGTCATCCACAAGCTTCTTCACATTGGCTGCCTTCGTTGTTGTTGTAAGAGGCTTACAAAATAAAAACTCTTCTTTTATCATGTCGTCTTTCACATAGCGTACAAAAACAGCAAGCTGGCTTAGATCAGAAACGTCTGTGGTTTCGTCGAGTTGAAGGCTGAATTTTGCCGGGCTTGAAATCAGATCCGCGACTACTTGAGCCAAGATGTCTTTACTCATGTCTTCTATTCTGTCACTGACGGTGTCATTTGAAAGGGGAATTTGGGATAATTTACCTTCGGCCGCTGTTCCGAGTATCAGATTCGCCATCTTTAATGCAGCTGGTTTCACAAGTGTTTCACCAATGGTGTGTGGCTTGCCCTGCTTTGCGATCAGGTAAGCAACTTCGTACGATGCTGTCAGGATCGGTTTGTTAACAGGTACAAATCCAAGAGCAGGCAGAGTGGCCCTTTCATCGAATCTGGCTCTCTTCACCCTGAATTCAGCAAGTGTTGTGTTCTTGTATTCCCCGTCTCCATGCAGCTTCAAGAAGTGTTCCTTTAGTTTTGCCGGTGCAAGACTAGAGTTGCTCAATTTGGCGTTGCAAATCATGCAGATAGGACGCTCACTCCCATCACGTTCCGTGATACATGAGAATCCATGTTGTACATATTCGTCCGACCACTTTCTTCTTTTGCCCGACATAGTATGGATAAAATATTAAAGAAATCACACGACGTACGACAACAACAGTCACACGTTGACTACTGAGTACGCACTAAATTCCCCGCAGCGCTGATTGGCCAAGCAGTGTAGCATGATCATCTGCAGCCAGTGATGGCCAAGCGGGCCGTGTGTGTCATCACAAATTTACACAACAATTCAAGTGTGTCCGGACCTCCGTGGCGGGGGCTCTGCCGAACCCCTGGGGTTCGATCGAACCCAGGTTAAGAACCACTGATCTAGATTGAAAACGCATTTCTTTACAACTGCTTATTGTGTATAGTTTGTTGTCCTTCCTTCCCGTACCTCTGATTAGCACGGTCGGCTACATACGGTGTGAAAGAAGTTCAACAAACGTACATACAGAAGTGGGGATATGCTGCAAGGAGCTACCAGCAAAGGAAACGCTTGTGGCCTGCAAGAGACCAAAAAGCACCAAGTGAATAAGCCTCACCAGCCCAGCCTGGCCGAACAACAGCTGCACGGCCGTCTTGCAGGCTCCGCGCCACACCGAGGGGCACACGTGTCCCAGCGTCTCGCGCCCAAGCTCCTCCTCGGCCGCGAGCGTCTTGTGTCCGGCGCCGCTAGCCACAGGCGGTCCGTTGGCCCCGGTCAACGTCGCCGCCGCCGGCACCCCCCCACCGTTAGAGCCGAGTTCGTTGCAGGGGACGATTTTCACGGTGCCGCCGGTTCCGCCAGCATCGCCGGCGCCGTCACGTTGGCTGGAGCTGCTCGTCGTCGTCGTCACGCCCAACGCCTCCTTCAGAAATGCCCGCATGGCTTGCTGCAACGCTCGTGAAAAGAAACGATGCCGGCGGGCTTTAGAGGTCGGCGAGGACAGTCCGGGGGGTTGTCACAGTGCCGGGCCGGCAGTGCTCCGACGCTGGGTTTGAATCCAATACGGAAATTCACTCAGCCAGCCACCCACCCATTCACCCACCCACTCGCAAACCCAGCTGCTCAACCACCCAAATACCCATCCATCCAGCTACACTGCCCTCAGCTATTAGGAAACCACTGGGAGTTGTGTGAAATTCTAAATCCAGACTGCAAACTAATTTCTTTAGAACTGCTTTTTGTGTTTAGTTTGTTGCCCTTCCCCTGCACCTCCCATTAGCACGGTTGGCTATGTACAGTGCCGAACAAGTTAAATAGGTATACTCTTTGGTTCTTTCGGTAAAGTCATGTAGGTAAAATTATTTTCACGTAGGTATAATTATTTTATACCTACGTGACGTTACCGAAAGAACCAAAGAGTATGGATTCCTGCAGTCACGAAAGCTCCAATAAGTTAAATATGCATACGTACTTATAGAAGTGGAGAGACACTGCAAGGAGATACCAGCGAAGGAAACGTACATACATACACATCCACTCAACCACTCACCCACCACCCAGCCAGCCAGCCAACCCAGCCACGAAGAGGCCACCGCTCGTACCATCTTGGCAGCGAGGTTGTCGGCGGTGGCGAGGCTGCTGGAAGGCACGCCCTTGAGGTGCGCGCTGCCGATATGCAGCGACACGGTGGGCAGCTCTAGGGCCACCAGGGCCTCCGACAGGCGGCTCATCCCAGCCTGCTGGGCCTCCGCCTCGATGCAGCAGTCCTGGGCACAACAACCACGGTCGGTTAAATCCAATGCCAGGTCAAGGCCTCACACACCAGGCGGTCGCCATCCCTTCACAAGTTTTGCAGACCGACACACGCACAAATCGATTTCACCGCTGCACCTTCTGCGATGGCCGTATTTTCGGGCATGTTCACTCCCAACGTTAACGCTCAAACAATGGGCATCACCCTTCCCACATAGTGACGTGTCCTGCCCAAAAGCCTACCTCTTACTTTTATTTGCAGTACCCCCCCCCTCCAAGTAAGGGGGGAATTAAGACGTCACCTAACTGCAACTGCGGGGGAGAGCGATCGATCACTCGCAGCGCCGATCGGTGTCCCACACACAATTTTTGCAGGAGGTACAAACGGAAATCATTCGCCATCAAATATTTCTCCAAACCCAACACGTGCAGTTACAAACTCAGTGCGTTGCTTTCCGAACGCCAGACGAAAGGTTTGTCGTACTCCCATTTGTGCTGTTGCATTGGAAACGATGTTGTGTTGTTGTGCACCTGTGGTCCTGACCGCGCCCCCCCCGTGTCCGCCAGCAGTCTCCGCTCACCTGCAGCACCTCCTCGGTGTGCGAAGGGCTCCGGTGGAACCCGGCCTTCATGGAGAACTCACTCTGGTGCAGTCTCTCCAGGGCCTGCATGTATGCCTGCAGAGCGAGCGGGACAAGCGCCGGAAACACGCCAAATATTACCGCCACCGCTCCCAGCGCATGCCACCACGCCCACAACACACACCAATTCACACCACCAAGACAACCACCACAACCACGTCCTTCAACACCACAAGCGCAAGCACCGTCACCTTCACCACAAGCGCAATAACCAGACATGTAGAAGGATAATTTAAATGTATTAAATTAATTTGCATGTAATTTAGTTTAAATAGCCATTTAAGAAACGCAAAATCATGCTAATAGCATCTCCCATGCGCAATGCCGTCTCGTCACGGTGTGTTCATTAAATTAATTGTAAGGTCTCCCTTGAAGTGGTTCAACTCAAGGTTTTTTTTTTGGTTTGTCGGGTAGAGAATTCCATACAACACACCTTTAAAGTTAACAATACACCTCCTTTCAAATGCCTGTTCCCCTATGTAAAAAAGTATTGTTTACACAAAGATCCCCCGTGTAGCCTTAACAGACTGTAGGGGCAAGTGCTGCTAGCGAGCACCTATGAAGGCCGTAACGGTACACGAGAGGGTGGGTGGCCAGCACCACGCCCGACCGCCTTTGTCTCCCCAGTGGCGATGTCTACACACCACACCAGGTACTCATTTTGAGGCCGAGTCGACCTAGGGGAGGCCCGGGACCGGTTCAGATAATCGTCACTGGTGTTGGCCGTGAACGGGAATCGAACCCGGGTCGCCAGGTTTATAAAGCAGCGTAGCGCTAACCGCTGCACTACCGCTCCCCACAACCACACGCATCATTACTGGCCTACCAAGAGCATACATCTTACCTATAAATGTTATTGTCTGTCTGTCCGTGTACGTGTGTGTGCGGCCGAAACTCGCGAAGGATTTGGCTCGCAAACCGTGGGGTTTACGCTTCAAAAAAGTTGCCAGGTAGCACGCCATAAGCTCCATCCTGGAACAGCGCTATTCCGATTTCGCGTCCGTCCATCACCTTTAAAGTAGTTAAAATAGCGATTTAGTGCTGTTTTCGTTTGTTTATTTATTTATTACATAGCGCGCGCTCGACCATACCAACTCACACGCGTTCGGTGGGGGGGAAGGCCCCTACCAAGTCAAACGCATTCAGTGGGGGTGAGGGGGGATTTCTCTTTCGTGTGGACACTGCGCAAGGTAACACACACAGATTTACAGCTCCCTTCAAACATTTGTTACCATCACTGTTTACTCATCACCAAATTTCCTTTTATAGGTTAGATTTACTCACAGGGATGAACCAATGTTTTTGAAGAATAGCCATTTTCTGTACTCTTGAGGCATAAGCAGCCACGCAATATCACTTACTGCACTGGGACAAAGCAATAAATATACTCAATTACGTCTTCATTCTATCACATTTACACTTGCCCCCTCGGTAGGGGGGGTTGAGCAGTGACGTCATGTCAATTACGCTTGATTGGTGCTCATCGGCTCATAGTTACAGGTAGGTTAGGTTCATTTTGTATTCGTTGACTTTCATTAATTTGCCGCTCTTGCTCGCGGCAAATGTTTGCACCTAAATCGCAGTCGCTCCTAATTACATACTTATTATACACGCGCGCATTTCCCCTCTCCCTTGCTTCTTTCGCTAAAGTCGCGTACATAGAAGACTATTATTTACAAACTTATTTAGTCTATATAAAGTTATAGTGCGCGTGTGTTCGTCCATGTGTGCGTGTGAGTCCATATATGTGTGAATTGTGTCTGTGCGAGTCCTTGCGTGTGTGCGTTTACGTGTGTGCGAGTCAGTGTGTGTGTCACAGTCGCTGTTTGTTTTTGTACATCCATGTGTGTGTGTGCGGTGTGTGTTTAAGTTGACGTGTGTGTGTGTGTCAGTTGATGTGTGTGTCAGTCGATGTGTGCGTTAGTCGATATGTGTGTGTGTTTAAGTGGGGAGCGGTAGTGTAGCGGTTAGCACGCTGCGCTATGAACCTGGCGACCCGGGTTTGATTTCCGCTCACGGCCAACACCAGTGACGATTATCTGAACCGGTCCTGGGCGTCCCTTAGGTCGACTCAGCCTCAAATGAGTACCTGGTGCGGTGGATAAAACATTGCCACTGGGGAGACAAAGGCGGTCGGGCGTGGTGCTGGCCACCCACCCCCTCGTGTACCGTTCCAGCCTTCATAGGTGCTCGCTAACAGCACTTGCCCCTACAGTCTGTTAAGGCTATACGGGGGATCTTTGTCTTTAGCTTTGTGTGTTTAAGTCGATGTTTTGTGTGTGTGGGTCCATATGTGTCAGTCGATGTGTGTGTGTGTCGAAATGTGTGTCTGCGTGAGTCCATGTGCGTTTTTAAGTCGACGATGTTTGTGTCCGTGTGTGTGTGTGGTAGTCGATGTGTGTTTGTGTAACTCCATATGTGTGTGTAGGTCGATGTGTGTGTGACTCTATGTATGTGTGTGTTTAAGTCCATGTGTGTGTGTGCGTAAGTCGATGTGTGTGTGTGAGTCGATGTGTGTGTGTTAGTCGATATGTCTGTGTGTGTTAGTCGATATGTTTGTGTGTGTGTAGTTCCATGTGTGTGTGAGTCTATGTGCATGTGTGCGTCGATATGTGAGTGTGTAAGTCCATGTGTGTGTGTGTGAGTCGATAAGTCAATGTGTCTGTGTGCGTCTATGTGTGTATGCGTAAGTCGATATGTGTGTGTGTGTGAGTCCATGTGTGTGTGTGGGGAGCGATAGTGTAGCGGTTAGCGCGCTGCGCTATGAACCTGGCTACCCGGGTTCGATTCCCGCTCACGGCCAACATCAGTGCCGATTATCTGAACCGGTCCCGGGCCTCCCCTAGGTCGACTCAGCCTCAAATGAGTACCTGGTGCGGTGTGTAAACATTGCCACTAGGGAGACAAAGGCGGTCGGGCGTGGTGCTGGCCACCCACCCCCTCGTGTACCGATCCGGCCTTCATAGGTGCTCGCTAACAGCACTTGCCCCTACAGTCTGTTAAGGCTATACGGGGGATCTTTGTCTTTGATCTTTGTTGTGTGTGTGTTTAAGTCGATGTCTGTGTGTATTAGTCGATATGTTTGTGTGTGTAAGTCCATATGTTTGTGTGTGTAAGTCCATATGTTTGTGTGTGTGTAGTTCCATGTGTGTGTGAGTCTATGTGTGTGTGAGTGTGTAAGTCCATGTGTGTGTGTGAGTCGATAAGTCAATGTGTCTGTGTGCTTCTATGTGTGTGTGCGTTGGCACAGTAGGGGGCACAGGTGGTGCATCAGCCAGTCATCTCAGTCATCTCAGTCAGTCGACCCGTAGCACTTGGGTCTGCCCCGTGACCTCCTGCCCGCGGGCGTTCGGCACTTCACGTGGCCTCAAGGCGCACATGGCCTGGCACAAGCGTCGTGGTGACGTCACCGCCACTTAGTGGCGAATGGCGGTTGTTGTTGTGTGTGTGAGTCGATGTGTGTGTGTGTAAGACTATGTGTGTGTGTGTTTGAGTCGATGTGTTTGTGTAACTCCATGTGTGTGTGTAAGTATACGTCTTTGTGTTTCAGTCCATATGTGTGTGAAAGTCAATGTGTTTGTGTGTGTGGGTCGATGTCTGTGTGTGTGTGTAAGTCGATGTGTGTCCCTGTCGCCCCGGCAACGCCGGGTACTTTCCGCGAGCAGAATATATAACCAAGAGGTGGGGAAAAAATCCCCAGGTAAAAGAAAAACGACACGCAATAGAAAATCAACTGTGCAAACGACTGCGATTGTCCGCGCGGCACGCGCGGCGCATCACCTGCAGCGCGTGGTCCACTTGGCCGTTGAGCTCACGTAGCTGCGCCTCCGCCACGTGGTTTCCCTGGCAGCAGAAGAGCTTCTGCACCTCGCGGCCCACGAGCGTGCCGTCCGGGGCCCGCCCGCGGAGCGCCGCTGTGGCCTAGGCACACGCGCACGCGGTGGTGGTGTCGGCGAGCACAGTCAGACCAGTACGGCCACCTTTGTTTCGCCGCATATGTATATAAAATGAAAAGTGTGTTGTTCGGAAGAATGGAAGGGACCGGAAAGAGAGTAAGGCCTAACAGAGAATGGCTTGGTGACATTCGAGTTTGGTGCCAGAAAGATGTGGCACTACTTGAGCGTATTGGCACAAGACGGAGGAAAGCGGAAACAAATGACGAAATGTGCAGTGGACGCCTACGGGACTATCTGCCCATGGATCGTGATGATGATGATATATGAACATATAGGCACGTCCGTACAAACCTCGCAAACGACCCTACATCCGTACTCATACAAAAGATTCCCCCGTAGAACCACAACGAACGGTCGGGGAAAGTACTGTTAGTGAGCACCCATGAAGGTGAGCAGAGTGCACGAGGGGGACGGTGGTGTGGCTGACACCACACCCGGCCGCCTTTGGCTCTCTAGAGTTTTACAACGAGGAGGAATTGACATAGGGGAGGCCGTGGACAAGTTATGATATCGCTCACCACGTGGGAATGTTCATGTTAGAAGTGGAACAATTCACTCCCCCGTGATTCAATTAATTTCACGATTCGGAGTCGCAACTAGATCAACAACCAACCATTTTTCTCGGCTCGCTCATGCCGTCTTGTTTGTGCCTTTGTTTGCTCCTTAAGCTCAGGTAGCACGAGCACACGTGGAATACATGGAAACCATATATTGCGAGTAACCAATTCTAACCAGCACGATTCGACCCATGTGTCAGTCGCGAAAATAGATTTTAATTTCCGAATCGAGAGGACGTTCGCCAGGGAAATGGAGCGATGGAATCGGCTTCGAGCGCAGGAAGCTTGCCGAACTGTCGCATCACGAGAGCGCGAGGAGTGGCGACGTCTTGGGAACGGCATTTAACCAGCAGTGGAATAGGTCATGCATGGTGCTGCTGCTGACAATGATGAAACTTAATTTGAAGAGTGATTGTAACCGGACACCACCACCACCGCCGCACACCTGCACAGCCTGGCGCCAAGTCTGCAGGGCGTCGCGCTGTTCGGTGTCGGGGTCAGGGGACGTCCGGCCGGCGTCCGGCGCCAGCAGGTCGCCGGCGAGCTCGTGGCCCAGCGCCCGCGCCACGGGCAACAGCGTCTTGACGCCCTGGGAGAGCACGCTGCACTGCAGCTGCACCAGCATCGAGAGGCAGGAGCCCATAACCTGGGACAGAGAAACGGTGGCAACAACACCAAACAACGCGGCAACCATCGCACCACGTCCGCGTCGGTTAAGTCGACGGGGAAAACAATGAATGAAGCGGAGGTTGGAGAGAGCCGAGCTGGCACGGAGGCTCAGGTCCTGGCTCGAATGCAGGCAGCTGCACGTGATTAAATCGTGTCCTCAAACGGAGAGAGTTGTATAGATGTAATTAAACGTAATATAAATGTCGCATTTTTCAAAAACGGTGTAATTTTCAGAATGCTGGTCATCCCTCAATACAGAAAGACTCTTCCCCCTACACCCCCGATGAGTTTTGCGCGAGTTCAAAATCCTGGTCAATAGAATAAGCATCATATCTATGGAACTTTTTTTGCCAGTATAAAAAAACGGCTCAACCCAAGCTATTAATGCTCTGATACTTGCGTTGTCTATGTACTGTTTGCCTTTTGGAATTCTCTGATCGAACACTGGCGGTGAGACAAGGCCGTAAAAACAAGTCTCTGGTGTAGGCCAATTAGTTCCAAAGACAATGCATGTATTATCAGAGCATGTTTGTTTGCAAGTTTTGCCACAAGTATGTGTGGTTATTGCAGACTTGATGCCTTGAGGTATCTATTTGGTGTTTGAACATCTTAACGCCTCCTGTGTTATTGCCAGAAGGGGTAAAGGCGATTATTATTTTTTCAAAATAAATATAAATTTGTGGGAAAGTCAACAGCGGTTGT
The DNA here is from genome assembly GCF_048934315.1 of Petromyzon marinus. NCBI lineage: Eukaryota > Metazoa > Chordata > Hyperoartia > Petromyzontiformes > Petromyzontidae > Petromyzon > Petromyzon marinus. The sequence goes on from NC_133720.1 coordinate 9,760,440, forward strand.
CCTATGGATAGAAATGCCCTGCCATGGGACTGTCATTTCCACCACTCGCTCTGGAGGACTGTTAACAGGAGACGAGCAACTCATCAATGCTCATTCGAGCGGCAGCTCCCTCCAACGTTCGACTTCCGAGCGACCGCCAGTCGCCGCTGCGCACACACACCTGTATGTCCTGCCTCCCCCTCTCCGCGCCGTCGCCCGGCGCCGTCGGTCCCAGTCCCCTGGCGACCTTGGACACCTCCGCGCGCACCAGCGCTGCCAGCGCCCCGGCCGTGCTCCGCACCACCTCCTGCGCCTCCGCGAACCCGACGGCCGCCTCGCCGAGCGGCGTCCCGTCCAGCGCGCGGCCAAACGAAGCGGCCGCCCGCGACCCAGCGGCGCAGCACGCGGCCAGCGCGTCCAGGTACGAGTGCACCTCCTCCGCCACCCGTTGCGCACGGGCGGGGCCCGGGGGCGACGCTGCCGGTGCGGCCGCCGTCGGCGCGGCCGCCGACGGCGCCATGGCTACGGTGGTGGTGACGGAGGCGGCGGTTGTCGCCGCCGCCGCCACGGAGGCATAGGAGGGCCAGTCGGTGAGGGTTTGCTGGCTCCCACCGACTGCCTTCCGCGGAGGCCCTCCGAGCGAAATCTGCGGCTTCATGGCTTCCATTGGCCCAGCCTTGTCCTAAGTGGTGAGCAAAAGGTGGACAGATGCTGTTTTAAATGTTTGATTTCACGTGGTTTTGGCTGGATGAGAAGCCGTTGAAGAATGTCATTCATGTGGTCTAGCGCCGACAGATGTTGCAAAGATTCATAATCAGATGTATAATTTGTGAGATATACACAAAAGCAAGCGGGCTTAACTAAAACACACAGCTCCAAGAGACCACGGACGTTGGCCATGACTGATGACAGCCAGGCACGAACCAGCTCCTCAAACATCACCATCTCATACAGTCTCACAATACAACAATCTGGCTCCTGAATGTACTACACTATTTTACCAAACAATTTTTCATTTTACCAAGTAAGGCCACTGGCCTATAAAGCTGAACAAAGTGGCTTATCATGTAAAAATGTATAGCAGCCAAATAATCTAAAACGCATGTTTCTAAATGTGGAGGGAAAAACGGGAGGACCCGGAGAAAATTCCACACGACCACGGGGAGATAGACGAACTCCAAATATACAGGCATCAGGGTCAGGATCGAACCCACAACCTCCTGCACACCACGCGAGAGAGTTAACATCTCGCCACCGAGGCGCCCTATGATACAGTAATCGCTCCATCTCGAAGGTGGACGAATTCCTCCACCGGCCGCCACTCCGTCTTTAAGTCTCCACCACGAGCCCTCATCCCTTCTTACGACCCGTGTTTGTTGTATGCAATGAGATCACACCACTCCTGCAACTGCCAGAGGAGCTACCATCAATCACGATGTTCAAAAAGGGAATAAATTTATAAACCACGCCGTTATCCTGTGGCTCGGCAATGTAAAAGTTGCTATGGCCAGAGGGTTAATCTTATGCACCCTTAAACAATGCAAACATAGTACAATGTTGCATATCCAAACATCATACACAAGCGGAGCCCCTCACAACCATTTACGGCGTTCGGCCAGGAAAGTCACAAAGAAATTGCACACGAACGACGTATTCACGCAAGCACCCGATGCTCCATCTTGAAGTTTTAAAATGAAACATCTTTTCATTGTATTATGTTTTGAATTAGATCATTGTATTTCTTCATTAAAAGCTTATATCATTTTACATCTGGAAGACTTAATTGAAAAGGACATTGTGTGAATTTTCTCTCATCGTTAAGTAGATGGCCTTGCTGGGGGTTCGGTTCGATGCGGACTTTCACCTGTTTGGGATTGCGGGATCGAGATAAGGCGACAGAGCTGGCCGTGCGAGAAAATCGCCGTCAGCAGATCGATTCCAACGTAATCGAACGTCTGTCCCTGCGCCTCCGTCGTTCATGCAGGGGGCGCGTAGAGGTTTGCAGCGCCCCCTGCATGAAAACGACAGAAATTGCAGCGTTCATCACGGACAAAGTTGTGCGCTTATATCATAAATACTCATTAGCTGCTAGGTTTCCAACCCAGCGCGCCCTTTGCGCATGGTGGGTGCGAGTGTCATTCACAAAGGCCATCTTTTCAGTGTCACGCCTTCTTATTCTCATGTCAGTTCACGTACTCCTGAAGCACGGTAATGCACCTTCCCATGTTTAAGGCGGTTAGCACTTTTTTGCACAGTAACCTGTTTGTGCATGGTGGCGCAACTGACATTTTCTATAAATGTTCAAATATCTGACCTTTTAACATCCACCTATAACTCATTCCCCAGTCAACACACACATGCGACGTTGTATACGTTTAACTTATTTCGCACCGTACATAGCCAACTGTGCTAATCGGAGGTAAGGGGGAAAGACAACAAACTAAACAAAAAGTAATTCTTAAGAAATGAGTTGTAAATTTAGATTTAAGTGCATTACAGCTCCAGTGGCTTCCTAATATTGGAAGGAAGAGCGTTTCAGACGGCCGCAGTAGCGCACCCAAAAGCTCGCGATGCAGCGACAGTCTTTGCTTGGTGGTTAGCGAAAAGCCACCGCAGCGAGGATCACCGGAGTTTCCGTGATGGTTTATGCAAGAGTACTTGCACTGCAAATGTTCACCATCCGAGCAACAAGTTTACGCCGTGAAGGCCGCCTCGGCCGCATCGCCTGGGGTGTTTGAAGCGAGTGAGCGAGCTTGCGAGAGGGTCAGGGAAGACGAGTGGGAGCGAGGACGCTGCTCAGGAGCCACCTGTGAGTGGAGGCGACGGCCCGGGGCTCAGCGACTGCGCGACCCGGCCCGGCTACGACGCGGCATGGCCCACGCTCGTCCGTGCGGCTCCTGGCCTCCTCTCACACGGGCCGCCCAGCAGCTGTTACTGCTGCTGCGTCTGTCCACGAAGGAAAAAACATCGCACACACGCACCACCGTCAGCATCGTTTTCCTGCTGTCAAGAGGAATTTTCCGCAAGTCTTTTGTTTTCAGGCTGCTTGCGTATCCGCTCTGTCCGTTCATCGTTTGCTGGTCACTCCTTGGCACAGTTCATTAGACAGCAACAGCGCAGCTGAAGTGGATTTCTCTCGAGGAGTGCACAGTGTCCTGAAATTAAGGTCACGTAAAGACGTTATACGAATCTAAGTGGCCTGACTGCTGATGAGACTCAAAAAGTGGAATCTGGAAATCACTGTCCAGAAAACCAATTGGCTGATGGGAATAAATACATATTTCATTATTATGTCAAGAATTGGACTTCAGTCTGTTCAATTATAACAGTAGAAGTTCATGCTCCACAGTGAGGCACGCAAACGACCAATGTGTCGAATATATTTTTTGTTCAAGATACATTTGTGCTTTTATGCTCCACTGCCAATACGTTCGCAAAAGATGATTTGTACATCAACTCGCTTCCTCTCTCGTCCCACCCTGCTCCGCTCTTAGCCACCCACAACGCTCATCTCCTCTCCGAAAACAAAAAGCCGACCCGAAGCTTCCAAAAACTACACAAAGTCCCCCTCTATTTGCAGAGGGCATCTCGTGACGCATTCTAATTACACATCGTATTGCGTAACAGCCTTAAAACAAGTAGAAACGTTTCTTTTACGACTATTATCTATCCTCACAGAGTAAAACGCACAATTGTTATGCTTAGTGATAATAATGAGGCGGCGACTAGCGTATTCTTGTCGCCTTCTTAAGCCTCACAGTGACGCAATGGGCCTCGTGCAGTCACAAGATGAAGAAATGTCAACTGGGAACTCTGTCAGAAAGCAGTCACCACGTCACCACACGGTCGCGATCGGAGATCCCTTCAAGCTATACTTTTAGAATCACCCCGATCTCGGAAGCGAAGCAGGTTACTGCTTGGATGTGAGATTGCGTGAGGAAACCGGGCGTTGTAGTCCTTGGGCGTGCGGCGAGCTCGCCAAGAATAACGCAGCCGTTAAAGCAACAGTGGCTAGGAGATGTTAACTACCTCGCCTGGTATACAGGGGCCGTGGGTTCGATCTCGAACCTGACGCCTGCTGCGTATTTCGAGTTTGCGTGTCTTTCTCCCCGTGGTAGCGTGGATTTTCTCCTGCTCCTCCGGTTTCCCCCTCCACAGTTAGAATCAACACGTGTTTAGAGTATGTTGCTACTGCTATAAATGTTCCACGTGATACAAGCCACTTCGTCGAGATATCATTCGTGGCCGGGTCGCTTCTGAATAAAATAGCTCAGTGGGGCCTGACTTGGTAAAATAAAAATAATAAAAAGCTTTAGGGTTTTTTTTTAGAATAGCAACAGATTCATAAATCCATCTGTGCGACGGAGCTTCTTTGAGTGTCACTGCCTCGAATGCGTGGCGGGTTTCTCCCGGGGTTCGTCGCACGCGAAGCCGACCCTCTCGCGAATGGAAATGAACGTCCGTCCCAATGTAGCAAGCACACCCTCCCGAAGGAAGTCTTAAGGCGCGGTGGAGATCACCTGGGTAAAAACAAAACAATTATAATAAAAGTGGCGCTGATATCAGAAATGTCCCCTTAGTCCACGCACCGCTTTGCGAAATCCCTCACGGGTAAAAAAACAACAACCCAGCGCGTCCGCCCCACAGAAATCTGACGATCACAGCAAAACATCGCTCAGAGCTGGAAGAAGCCGCATCAAGCGAAAAACCCGAAACGCCACAAGAGTCAATTGGTGACTGGGGCAGAGTCTCGCCTCGTTCCAAGAAACCCAGTTTAGTCACTGGCAGGCGAGCCTCAAGAAAGGAAACTTAGAACGTAAGAAGCGAGGCGACGCATTGTCAGCCGGCTTCGCCACCACCGAGTGAACATCGCCCGCGCAAGCTGCGCGTGTCGCCACCCCCGAGGGGAGCTCGGGAGGGAGCGGCCACGGCCACGGCCACGGCGGCGGCGGCGGCGTCCGTACCGTGCCGATCCCGGCAGGGAAACTAGGCAAGGCCGGGGTGGGGGCCACGGGCTGCTCGGAGGCCTGGGAGCACTCGGATTCCCGACCGCGTCCTGCGGGAAACGGCGGAGGAGAGGACGGGAGAGGGAGCGGGGAAGACGAAGCGGGGAAGACGAAGGGGGGCGCGACGCGCGGGGACTTGGCGTTACCTCGCTCACGGCGTTACCTCGCTCACGGCGTCCCCACAGCGAAGCGTAGCGCCGCCATGTTTGGGCGCGACCCCCGGCGCGTGTACACCGGAAGTGGATCCGGATCCGGTTGCCGCCCCCCCCCCTCATTCTATCCCCATCGTCCCCCCCCCATCGTCCCCCCCCATCGTCCCCCCCCCCCATCGTCCCCCCCATCGTCCCCCCCCCCCATCGTCCCCCCCCCCATCGTCCCCCCCCCCCATCGTCCCCCCCCCCCATCGTCCCCCCCCCATCGTCCCCCCCCATCGTCCCCCACCCCACACACCGTTCCCCCCACCGTCCCCACCGTCTATGAATTCATTCATCCCAGTCACCACGTGCATGCGTTGGAATTCAATGAAGGACTCTCACCAAGGGTGCTATTTGACAGGGTTTCCCTGGCTCTGATTTGTTTGTGGTATCTCCGGGACTGCACTGTCAGCCGTCATCCCTGCAACAAAATTACCCGATCTCAGATGCCAAGCACCGTTGAGTCCGGTTCGAAATGAAAAGTTTTCATCACGTATGTTTGAACCCAAATGGGTAACACAATTGAGTAAAATATACTGCTCCACAATTGGAACAATCGGTACGCATGGTTACTTCCCTCCTGTTATACTTCCTAGTATTCTATAACTTTAGTAGAGCCCTCACAACCCAGTTACCTCCCTCTCTCCAGGCGTAACTCCACTCCAACTTCTATGTATCTATTCTTCAACTCCCTTAATTGCCTTAACTGACAGCCTCTGATCTCTGCGCCTGATTGGGTTAAATGATGACGTAATCCTGCTGCTCTATTTAAGACCGGGAGCAGGTGGAGGGCTTCACTATTCTGGCATATTGCCCGATGATGCTGATGCTAATTACCAGCGAAACGTCGTACTCAAAAATTGGAAATGTTGTGGATTCACTCTTCAACACACCGGTGGGCTAAAGTAGTGAACTATTTGTCTTTTGTCAATGTGACACAGTTTTTACTGATTGGCCGTGTCGGCTGGTGGAGGGGTGCGACACATTTATAAATAACGCGATCTAACCCAAAAATCCTTATTAGGAGCAGCAATTGAAGGAGCAGCAATGGGCTCTCCTTTATCTCCTGCTGTGGCAGGTCTGTGCATGGAAGGCTTTGAGGTGGGAGCGCTTGCCTCGGGCACATTGGAGCCATCTTTTTGGTTTGGATGTGTGGATGACACTTTGGTTGTCTGGCCACGTGGTAGAGATGCTCTTGATGGTTTTCTGGATCATCTCGGTGCACGGAGCCCGGCCGTCCAGTTCGCCATGGAGGTGGAGGTGAATGGCACACTCCCGTTCCTGGATGTTTTGCTTGGACATGGCCTGGACGGTGAGGTGACACACGGCGTTTGCAGGGGGCGGGCGCACACCGATGCCTGTCTGGGTGCGGATTCGCATCGTCATCCAGCTCGGAGGTCCTCTCATGCATCGGCCTGGGGCAGTGTCGGATGGTGAGGGTCTGGCGAGGGAGATCAGACACGCTGAGGAAGCATTGCGACCGAGTGGCTGCAGTGGTGCTCAGGTTGGCGGAGCGCTGAATGGCGAATCACGATCGCGGGGCAGCGCTGCTGAGAGCGATCGGATTGTTGAGGCAATTGGAGTTCCATTCTGTCTCGGGAGTGGCTGACGGATTGGCCCGTGTTTTGCAGGGGCAGAACATTGCGGTGGGATTTGGTGCAGTGCACGGAGTTCAAAGGCTAGTATCTTGCACTGGGAACGAATTGCCTCGGTTGTCAGCAGAGGGTATGTGTCGGATTGGTTGTTTGTGTGGCGGGTGCTGTGTTGGACAGACGGGACGTGACATCGGCATGGGACGAAAGGAACACCAGGGAAGTGTTGAATTGTCTCGGGCACGGCTGTCGGCGGTGGCGGAGCATGCTTGTCAACAGGGAGTCTCAGTTGATTTTGATGGCGTTGAAGTGTTGTGTAGAGCTGATTATTGCTGGCAGCGACTAGTTGGAGAGTCCATTGAAATTGAAAGAAGTGGGAATGGCTTTGATCGCTCTGATGGCTGTGGGCTTGGTGCGGCTTGGAAGCGTATTGTTGGGTAATGCATGTTGCAGTGCCTTATAGGGGAAACACATGCTAATTGGCGGATTGCTGGCGTGGCATGTGTTCACAGTGACACACATTGCAGCTCATTGCTAGTCATGATCATTGACTGATTGCCTGAATGAGTTGAATGATGGCGTCACCCTGCTGCTCTGTTTGGGACCGGGTGAAGGCTTTACCATTCTGGCGGGTTGCCCGATGATGCTGGATGTGGTTGCCAGCGAGGCGTCGTGTTCAGGCTGTGGATGTTGTGGGTTCGCTCTTCAACACACCGGTGGGCTGAGGTGGTGAGCTGGTTGTCTTTTGTCAGCGTGGCACTTTTTTGCTGGTTGGCCGTGTCGGGTGGGGGAGGGTTGCGGCACATTTGTAGATGGCGCGATCTAGCCCCAAAAACCTTTATTATGAATTATGCTTAAGACTTACATTGAACTGCCCATATAGGACTCACCACTGTGATCTCTACATTGGGTCAAACTTAACATCTCTGAATGTTCGACAGCCTGTGCACCAGATCTTATTTATTCACGATGTACTTACAAAAAAATCCGCAGACTACCTGCTGGATCTCCTCACTGTTTCAAAGAACAAATTTGACCTCAGGTCTTCGCTCATTTACCAGCTTCACATTCCATATTGCCGTACAAAAACTGGAGGAAGGGCCTTTGCTATTGATGCCCCCAGAGTCTGGAATTATATTGCCTATAAACTGCAACTTGAATCGCTACCAATGAGACCTTCTCTCAAAACTGCTCTAGAGGAGTTGTACACCCCTAGCTGCCACTGCTATTCATTGGCATAAAATAAAATAAATGTTTCGCTCCGAATGACGCTGCAAAGTATTATCTGTATTTTGATTTAGCGTGCTGATCTTAAAGGTGCATCGAAAAATGTGATACTCCGACTGATGCTTCTGTTGTTGTGGAGTAACTCATGCAGCCCGCTATGGCTCTAGGATTTGGTGTTACATGTTATTTATGTAGTTTATTGTAAAAATTCGGTCACAGTCCCTGTGATCACTGTTACGTTGCAATTATGGCTTTATTTCTTGGTGATTTCGAAAAGTTTTTTTGTTTGGACATGTTTGTTTTGTTTTAGTACGGATATAGACTGATGGCCTTAATCTAAGTTTTCTTGTGGTTGTAATTGTTGTTGTTTGACTTGCATCCCACTGGGATTTTTTGCACACAGCGTTGGTGTACGGTGCTTTTTTCAGGAATATTTTTGCTGTTTTTTTCATGGATTTTCTGTTTGCACAGTCACATCGTCACTTTAAGATGTTTTTCTTGTTCGTGTTTTTGTTTTTTTGTTTGTTGTGGTTACACCCGATTCAAGAGCCGAATGGCTCACAGGGGTATCCCAAAATAAATGGAATAAAATAAATGGAACTATTATGAATGACAGCTTCGTTTTTGTCCGTTAATTGCCCCCAATTGACAGCTTCGTGGTTGTCCATTAACCGCCCCCAATTGACAGCCTCGTGTCTGTCTGTCAACTGCCCCCAACTGTCAGCTTCGTTGTTGTCCGTTAACTGCCCTCAAATGACAACCTCGCGGCTGTCCATTCACTGCCCCCAACTGACAACCTCGTGGCTGTCCATTCACTGCCCCCAACTGACAACCTCGTGGCTGTCCGTCAACTGCCCTCAACTGACAATTCCGTAGCTGTCCGTTAACTGCCCCCAACTGACAACCTCGTGGCTGTCCGTAACTGCCCTCAAGTGATAACCTCGCGGCTGTCCATTCGCTGCCCCCAACTGACAGCCTCGTGGCTGTCCGTTAAATGCCCCCAACTGACAACTTCGTCGCTGTTAACTGCCCCCCAACTGACATCTTCGTGCATGTCAATTAACTGCCCTCAACTAACATCCTCGTGGCTGTCTTTCAACTGCCCCCAACTGACCTCAAGGCTGTCCGTTTACTGCCCCAAACTGACAACCTTGTGGCTGTCCGTTAACTGCCCCTAACTGCCAGCCTCGCGGCTGTCCATTAACTGCCCCCAACTGACAACCTCGTGGCTGTCCGTCAACTGCCCCCAACGGACAACCTCGTGGCTGTCCGTTAACTGCCCTCAACTGACAACCTCGTGGCTGTCCGTCAACTGCCCCCAACTGACAACCTCGTGGCTGTCCGTTAATTGCCCCCAACTGACAACCTTGTGGCTGTCCGTCAACTGCCCCCAACTGACAACCTCGTGGCTGTCCGTCAACTGCCCTCAACTGACAACCTTGTGGCTGTCCATCAACTGCCCTCAACTGACAACCTTGTGGCTGTCCGTCAACTGCCCCCAACTGCCAGCCTCGCGGCTTTCCACCGATCACACTCCACGTAACAGTCACGAGCTGTACCGCTGGGGCTCTTGTCCGTCCACTCGAGTGGCGCTGTTTAATCGTTCACATTAAGCACCACGAGTCGGGAGTCTTCATCCCTGAAGTCCCCCATTGTCGTGCCACATCCCTTTGTAGAGCAACCTCCCAATTCATGTATACACGAGGCAACGCCTTCATAATTGATTGTGTTTCAGGACACTACCCCTAGGCGTACTGCTGGAGAATGGCAGGCAGGATTGGGGATGATAGTGCGGTGCAACGGGAAATGGGGGGAGGTACAGTGATGTAGGTGCGGAATCTAGAGTGCCACGCGCTCCCCTGCGTGGTGGGGTTTCTCCGGCTTTTCCCACAAGTCGCTAGACACTCATTATCAGAATCGGTCAAACATCCAAATGTAACGGGACCCCACTGAACACGCCTCACTCGGTTGTCGTCGTTGGTCTCTTTTTTTTCCCCTTCCTGGGAATCTGACAAATCGCACCAGCTTAAACCCTATGCGCGAACAAGCATTTTCATAACATTTGCTTACCGTACTCTCCCGATTAGTGGACGCTCCAGAAAGTAAGAAGGAAACCCAAATGTTTCCCCATTATCAACAAAATTATGTAAATCTGGTGTCACATCAGGTTATAAGATGCACCCCCAACTGTGCTTTAAAATACTGTACTGTGCAGGGAAAGACGTGCACCTTATAAACGGGAGCATACGGTATACAGTAAGAAGGGTTCGAATCGTATGTTAATTACAACGTATTCCATGTTACTTAAGACAGCGAATACCAGAGGGGGACTGCATTTCCTGCAGTCCCCCTCTGTAGTCGCTCCCCTGGCCGCTAGTGTTCGGGCTCTGACAACAAAATCCGTGACGGGTCGTAGACCCGGGTCGCAGATCCTGCTTCCCCTCAGGCTGCGTGGGCCGTTGATGTTGGAGTCCCCGGAGACAGGCATCCTCCTCTCTCACTCCAATTATTTTTCGAGGTTCGACGGGCTGGTGGGCGCTTTCACAGCCGTGGCGGCGGGCCAGGAACTTTTTTTGCACGTCCTAAATTCGGGGCCCGCGCCGATCGCCGTCCCTGTTGGTGCTGTGTTTGCGCATGCCACCCCAGGCCCTCCTCCCCATGTCCTTGGGCCACTGGGAGGGGTGGTGGCAGGCGTGCTGCCCGCGGGGAGGGCCGACGCATCATGGATTGATGCATTGTGCACCGAGAACGCCTCCTTGTCCTCCGAAGGAGCGCCAGCGGCTCCGCGATCTCATCGTCAGGTTCGCCGATGAGTTCAGCCAGGGTAAATTCGATTTATGTCATACCATTCTCCTTGAACATCATATTGACACGGACGACTCGGCCCCTATTCGACTGATTTCACACCGCTTTAGCCCAGCGGAAAAAGATCATGTCTGCTCCGCAGTTGATGACATGTTGGCGGCGGACATTATCTCCCCTTCCACTAGCCCTTGGGGAGCCCCCATCGTGCCAGTCAAGAAACGGGATGGGAGTCTCCACTTCTGCATCGACTTCCATATATTAAACAAGATTTTGGTGGCCGATGCATATCCCTTGCCTCGCATGGACGATTCCCTCGACACCCTCTCGGGTGCGCGGTTCTTTTCGATCCTCGATTTGCTTTCGGCTCCTGGCAGTTACCACTGGATGAGGCCTCCAAACTCAAGACCGCATTCCGCACACCCCAGGGGCTGTTCCAATTAATTCGGCTTCCTATGGGTCTTCATTTGGCCCCGGCCACCTTTCAGCGCCTCATGGAATTGGTCTTGGCGGGGCTGCAGTGGGAGTGTTGCTTGATTTACTTGGATGACGTGATCGTTTTTGGACGTACATTTGACGAACACTTGCAGTGATTGGAGGCAGTGTTCGCCAAAGTGCGCGCCGCGGGCTTGAAATTAAAACCTCAGAAATGCCATCTGCTGCAACCATCGGTGAAGTATTTGGGCCACATTGTTAGCGCGTCAGGTGTGGCCACGGATCTGGAAAAGACTGTTTGTGTCCAGACGTGGCCAACTCCTACATCTGTCGCTGAGGTGCGTAGCTTTGTGGGCTTCGCATCGTACTTTCGCTGGTTCGTCCACGATTTTGCGACCATTGCGAAACCACTACACAAACTCTCTGCCAAAGGACAGAAATTTCTCTGGGGGAAGGAGGCCGCTTTTGCGGCGCTTTGTACGGCCTTGGCGGACGCGCCACCCTTGGGGTACCCGGATTTCTCCCGGCGATTCCTCCTCGACACCGACGCCAGTGACACGGGCATTGGGGCCGTCCTGGCTCAGGTTGTCGACGGGGTGGAGCGGGCGGTGACCTATGGTAGCCGCGTTTTGTCCCCCACTGAGCAGTGGTACTGTGTGACTAGGAGAGAGTTGCTGGCCATTGTTTTCTTTGTCCAATTGCACAGGCCATATCTGTATGGTCGCCGGTTTGCCGTCCGGACCGACCATGCAGCCCTGCAATATTCCCTTCGAATTGACCAACCCTCGGGTCAGCTGTCCCGCTGGCTCGATGTGCTCCAGTACCCCTTCAATGTCATCCACAGGAAGGGGACTCTGCATGGGAATGCGGATGGCCTTTCCAGACAGCCCCCGGAGGGCGAGTGCGCCTGCGCAGGGAGCAGTGGCCCGACGTTGGAGACGCCTGCTGCGCCGCCGCCGGCGGGGTCGCCTACGGCGCCTTGTCCTGGCCACGGACCATCTGGGCCGCAGCGGGACAGTGCATTGCCGGCTCCGGCGGCTGACGCCGCGTGCGGGAGTGGGCCGGTGGCAGGCACACGCTCGCGGGGCAGGCGCATTTCGCTGACGGATGGCAAAACCGTCCTCTTCCATTCCGCCCTTGTCGCCACTTGCCGTACCGGGTGCCGGCTTGCCCTGTTGTTGTTCTAGCAGCCGGTCAAGCTTCCACGTTCGGGTGTCACGTGCGTTCGTTGTCATCGTGTCTCCCTGCCGTGGAGGGCCCCGCTCACGGAGTAGTTGTAGCTGGGTCGGCTGAGTTTTTTTTACGGGGGGGGGGGATGATGTTGAGGACTGGAGTGATGACGTTAGGTCACACTCGCCTCGGGGGGAGTGACGTCAGAGGAAGTGACGTAAGGGAAGCTTCGGGGAAGGTGACGTCATGTCCCCCCCGGGTATTTGAGGGGGGACCGGTGACGTAGAAGGGGTTTTCGCCGGGAACCAGAATCGTGAGTGGTAGGGTAGTATGGACCCAGGGTAAGGGGGAAATAGCGCCAGGCTAGAGGGCTACTTTACCCGGCTGGCCGAATTGGCTGAACCCTCGGCCAGTGTTGAGGGAAGAGCCCGATAGCCTGGTAGGGCGTAGGGAATTCCCAGTACCCTTTCCCCTCGGGAGATTAGCTTAGCCCATAGTCGTGTTAACCCTTCACCCCAAGTTAGGCGTAAGCCCGTAATAAACAGTTCGGCGTTAGCCCCTATACAACTTGCTTCCGCGTCGTTCTTCACACCTCAACACATTGAGGCAGTGTATTCACAATTGTTGCATGTGTTATCTGTGCTTATGCAATATTGCCAGCGCATGAAAAAAAACTCGTGTTAATCTTAACAATTAAGCACGAGAATTCCATAAATTATAACGGCATCCCCACGCTATTTCGGTGCAGGGGGTTAATTGGCCATATTTCACCCCGCTGGTGAGTGCAGCTTGTTGAACGAGGAACAGCAGGATGGATTCACGCTGATGTAGAAATTCGTGCCAAACACGTGCAGTCATCGTCAGCAACATGATGGTTACGCTTGTTTTTGTTATACCAAAGAAAGCTTCCATAAGTTCTTTTTTAAATCAGATTTACTGCAATACACCCGTCCTTGGACGGACAAAAGGCGAGTTAGTAAGGTTTGTCACGTAAACAAAATATGCCTTTCGTTACTAGTACAGCACACCGGTGTGTTGGAGAGTAAACCCACATTTACAATTCGAGTACGACGTTTCGCCAGTGATTACAACTCGCATCATTACAATCGGCTGTGTTGGGTGGCACTTAGCAGGTTTAACGACGCTTTTATATTTGCGCGCTTTAACCCAAAAAACCTCCATTATATTTCGATTTAAAGCTTTCGTGACTGCAAGGATTCATCTTCTTTCGTTCTTTCGGTAAAGTCACGTAGAATGAGAATAAAATAATAAATTCATAAAATAACACAATAAAATTCTCACGACGTTTCGGCCACAACACAAGTGGCCTTCTTCAGGTGAAAGGAACAGACCTGTCGGAACAGAGCTTCAATGAACGTTGTTAAGATTTGTAGCGTGCCTCACTTCTCTAAACCAGCTTAAAAGTCGCTACAAATCTTAAAAACGTTCATTGAAGCTCTGTCGTCCCGACAGGTCTGTTCCTTTGACCTAAGAAGGCCACTTGTGTTGTGGCCGAAACGTCGTGAGAATTTAAGTGTTATTTTATTTTATTAATGTATTATTTTATTCTCATTCTACGTGACTTTACCGAAAGAACCAAAGAAGATGAACCTCCATTATAGATATTGGTCGCGAAAGCCGACGAGGTTTTAAACCAATGAAAATTTCACCGCATCTCAAGACTTTTTGCCGTAGGGTCCTGCCGAGTTTGTGCAGTTGCGAGGCGAAGATTTTTGCTGCTTTTCTCAATTCAATTAATTTTAGAGCAATTTTACAATTTGTACCGCGACGCCAGCAAACTTAGTTGAGCTATCATTTGTGGCCAGGTCGCTTCTGAAATAATAAGCTAATAGCTTAGTGGGCTTTACCTGGTAAGATGAAAACAAGTTTCTAGTTTTATTTGTATATTTTGTGAAGTGTTGTTTATTTTACCTGTCCTATTGTTTGTTGTTGCAGGGTTCTGACACGCCTCGAATGGAGATATGTGGAAATGAGCCTTAAAGCTCATCAGATTCCTCCAATGTAAAAACAATATTGTAATTCTGATTCAATGTCCTACTCTTCTTAGGATGACGCCACGATATCTCCTTTATCATGCACTGTGAAGCAGATGGTGGAGGATATTGTACTGTGAACAGACCCACAATGTATTGTAGAGTGAATACACTCACAGTGTATTGTAGAGTGAATACACCCACAGTGTATTGTACAGTGAATACACCCAGTGTAGTGTACAGTGAATACACCCACAGTGTATTGTACAGTGAATACATCCACAGTGTATTGTACAGTGAATACACCCAGTGTATTGTAGAGTGAACACACCCACAGTGTAGTGCACAGTGAATACACCCACAGTGTATTGTACAGTGAATACACCCAGTATATTGTAGAGTGAATACACCAACAGTGTATTGTACAGTGAATACACCCACAGTGTAGTGTACAGTGAATACACCCACAGTGTATTGTAGAGTGAATACACCCCGTGTAGTGTACAGTGAATACACCCACAGTGGATTGTACAGTAAATACACCCACAGTGTATTGTAGAGTGAACACACCCACAGTGTATTGTAGAGTGAATACACCCACAGTGTAGTGTACAGTGAAGCCACCCACAGTGTATTGTACAGTAAATACACCCACAGTGTATTGTAGAGTGAATACCCCCGTGTAGTGTACAGTGAACACACCCAGTGTAGTGTACAGTGAATACACCCACAGTGTATTGCACAGTGAAGACACCCACAGTGTATTGTACAGTGAATACACCCACAGTGTATTGTACAGTGAATACACCCACAGTGTATTGTGCAGTGAATACACCCACAGTGTATTGTAGAGTGAACACACCCACAGTGTATTGTACAGTGAATACACCCACAGTGTAGTGTACAGTGAACACACCCATAGTGTATTGCACAGTGAATACACCCACAGTGTATTGTAGAGTGAATACACCCACAGTGTATTGTAGAGTGAATACACCCACAGTGTATTGTAGAGTGAACACACCCACAGTGTATTGCACAGTGAATACACCCAATGTAGTGTACAGTGAATACACCCACAGTGTATTGCACAGTGAATACACCCAGTGTATTGTACAGTGAATACACCCACAGTGTATTGAAGAGTGAATACACCCCCAGTGTATTGTACAGTGAATACACCCACAGTGTATTGTAGAGTGAACACACCCACAGTGTAGTGTACAGTGAATACACCCACAGTGTATTGTAGAATGAACACACCCACAGTGAATTGTAGAGTGAACACACCCAGTGAATTGTAGAGTGAACACACCCACAGTGTGTTGTAGAGTGAATACACCCACAGTGTATTGTACAGTGAATACACCCACAGTGTGGTGTACAGTGAATACACCCACAGTGTATTGTAGAGTGAATACACCCACAGTGTATTGTAGAGTGAATACACCCACAGTGTATTTTAGAGTGAACACACCCAGTGTATTGTAGAGTGAATACACCCACAGTGTATTGTAGAGTGAATACACCCACAGTGTATTGTAGAGTGAATACACCCACAGTGTATTGTACAGTGAATACACCCACCGTGTATTGCAGAGTGAATACACCCACAGTGTATTGTAGAGTGAATACACCCACAGTGTATTGTACAGTGAACACACCCACAGTGTATTGTAGAGTGAACACACCCCCAGTGTAGTGTACAGTGAATACACCAACAGTGTATTGTAGAGTGAATACACCCACAGTGTATTGTAGAGTGAATACACCCACAGTGTATTGTACAGTGAACACACCCACAGTGTATTGTAGAGTGAACACACCCACAGTGTATTGTAGAGTGAATAC
This sequence comes from Petromyzon marinus, assembly GCF_048934315.1. Lineage (NCBI taxonomy): Eukaryota > Metazoa > Chordata > Hyperoartia > Petromyzontiformes > Petromyzontidae > Petromyzon > Petromyzon marinus. The sequence goes on from NC_133720.1 coordinate 9,776,690, forward strand.
ACCCACAGTGTATTGTAGAGTGAATACACCCAGTGTATTGTAGAGTGAATACACCCACAGTGTAGTGTACAGTGAACACACCCACAGTGTAGTGTACAGTGAACACACCCACAGTGTATTGTAGAGTGAATACACCCACAGTGTATTGTACAGTGAATACACCCACAGTGTATTGTACAGTGAACACACCCACAGTGTATTGTAGAGTGAACACACCCACAGTGTATTGTAGAGTGAATACACCCACAGTGTATTGTACAGTGAATACACCCACAGTGTATTGTAGAGTGAATACACCCACAGTGTAGTGTACAGTTAATACACCCACAGTGTATTGTAGAGTGAACACACCCACAGTGTATTGTACAGTGAATACACCCACAGTGTATTGTAGAGTGAACACACCCACAGTGTATTGCACAGTGAATACACCCAGTGTAGTGTACAGTGAATACACCCACAGTGTATTGCACAGTGAATACACCCAGTGTATTGTACAGTGAATACACCCACAGTGTATTGAAGAGTGAATACACCCCCAGTGAATTGTACAGTGAATACACCCACAGTGTATTGTAGAGTGAACACACCCACAGTGTAGTGTACAGTGAATACACCCACAGTGTATTGTAGAATGAACACACCCACAGTGAATTGTAGAGTGAACACACCCAGTGTATTGTACAGTGAATACACCCACAGTGTATTGTAGAATGAACACACCCACAGTGAATTGTAGAGTGAACACACCCACAGTGTATTGTAGAGTGAATACACCCACAGTGTATTGTACAGTGAATACACCCACAGTGTGGTGTACAGTGAATACACCCACAGTGTATTGTAGAGTGAATACACCCACAGTGTATTGTACAGTGAACACACCCACAGTGTATTGTAGAGTGAACACACCCACAGTGTATTGTAGAGTGAATACACCCACAGTGTATTGTACAGTGAACACACCCACAGTGTATTGTAGAGTGAATACACCCACAGTGTATTGTACAGTGAACACACCCACAGTGTATTGTAGAGTGAACACACCCACAGTGTATTGTAGAGTGAATACACCCACAGTGTATTTTAGAGTGAATACACCCACAGTGTATTGTAGAGTGAATACACCCACAGTGTAGTGTACAGTGAACACACCCACAGTGTATTGTAGAGTGAATACACCCAGTGTATTGTAGAGTGAATACACCCACAAGTGTATTGTACAGTGAATACACCCACAGTGTATTGTACAGTGAACACACCCACAGTGTAGTGTACAGTGAATACACCCACAGTGTATTGTAGAGTGAACACACCCACAGTGTATTGTACAGTGAATACACCCACAGTGTATTGTAGAGTGAACACACCCACAGTGTATTGTAGAGTGAATACACCCACAGTGTATTGTACAGTGAATACACCCAGTGTATTGTAGAGTGAACACACCCACAGTGTATTGTACAGTGAATAACCCAGTGTATTGTACAGTGAATACACCCACAGTGTATTGTAGAGTGAATACACCCACAGTGTATTGTAGAGTGAATACACCCACAGTGTATTGTACAGTGAATACACCCACAGTGTATTGTAGAGTGAATACACCCACAGTGTATTGTAGAGTGAATATACCCACAGTGTATTGTACAGTGAACACACCCACAGTGTATTGTAGAGTGAACACACCCCCAGTGTAGTGTACAGTGAATACACCCACAGTGTATTGTAGAGTGAATACACCCACAGTGTATTGTAGAGTGAATACACCCACAGTGTATTGTACAGTGAACACACCCACAGTGTATTGTAGAGTGAACACACCCACAGTGTATTGTAGAGTGAATACACCCACAGTGTATTGTAGAGTGAATACACCCAGTGTATTGTAGAGTGAATACACCCACAGTGTAGTGTACAGTGAACACACCCACAGTGTAGTGTACAGTGAACACACCCACAGTGTATTGTAGAGTGAATACACCCACAGTGTATTGTACAGTGAATACACCCACAGTGTATTGTACAGTGAACACACCCACAGTGTATTGTAGAGTGAACACACCCACAGTGTATTGTACAGTGAATACACCCACAGTGTATTGTACAGTGAATACACCCACAGTGTATTGTAGAGTGAATACACCCACAGTGTAGTGTACAGTGAACACACCCACAGTGTAGTGTACAGTGAACACACCCACAGTGTATTGTAGAGTGAATACACCCACAGTGTATTGTAGAGTGAACACACCCACAGTGTATTGTACAGTGAATACACCCACAGTGTATTGTAGAGTGAACACACCCACAGTGTATTGCACAGTGAATACACCCAGTGTAGTGTACAGTGAATACACCCACAGTGAAAACACCCAGTGTATTGTACAGTGAATACACCCACAGTGTATTGAAGAGTGAATACACCCCCAGTGAATTGTACAGTGAATACACCCACAGTGTATTGTAGAGTGAACACACCCACAGTGTAGTGTACAGTGAATACACCCACAGTGTATTGTAGAATGAACACACCCACAGTGAATTGTAGAGTGAACACACCCAGTGTATTGTACAGTGAATACACCCACAGTGTATTGTAGAATGAACACACCCACAGTGAATTGTAGAGTGAACACACCCACAGTGTATTGTAGAGTGAATACACCCACAGTGTATTGTACAGTGAATACACCCACAGTGTGGTGTACAGTGAATACACCCACAGTGTATTGTAGAGTGAATACACCCACAGTGTATTGTACAGTGAACACACCCACAGTGTATTGCAGAGTGAACACACCCACAGTGTATTGTAGAGTGAATACACCCACAGTGTATTGTACAGTGAACACACCCACAGTGTATTGTAGAGTGAATACACCCACAGTGTATTGTACAGTGAACACACCCACAGTGTATTGTAGAGTGAACACACCCACAGTGTATTGTAGAGTGAATACACCCACAGTGTATTTTAGAGTGAATACACCCACAGTGTATTGTAGAGTGAATACACCCACAGTGTAGTGTACAGTGAACACACCCACAGTGTATTGTAGAGTGAATACACCCAGTGTATTGTAGAGTGAATACACCCACAAGTGTATTGTACAGTGAATACACCCACAGTGTATTGTACAGTGAACACACCCACAGTGTAGTGTACAGTGAATACACCCACAGTGTATTGTAGAGTGAACACACCCACAGTGTATTGTACAGTGAATACACCCACAGTGTATTGTAGAGTGAACACACCCACAGTGTATTGTAGAGTGAATACACCCACAGTGTATTGTACAGTGAATACACCCAGTGTATTGTAGAGTGAACACACCCACAGTGTATTGTACAGTGAATACACCCAGTGTATTGTACAGTGAATACACCCACAGTGTATTGTACAGTGAATACACCCAGTGTATTGTACAGTGAATACACCCACAGTGTATTGTACAGTGAATACACCCACAGTGTATTGTATAGTGAATACACCCAGTGTATTGTACAGTGAATACACCCACAGTGTATTGCACAGTGAACACACCCACAGTGTAGTGTACAGTGAACACACCCACAGTGTATTGTAGAGTGAATACACCCAGTGTATTGTAGAGTGAATACACCCACAGTGTATTGTACAGTGAATACACCCACAGTGTATTGTACAGTGAACACACCCACAGTGTATTGTAGAGTGAATACACCCACAGTGTATTGTAGAGTGAATACACCCACAGTGTAGTGTACAGTGAATACACCCACAGTGTATTGTAGAGTGAACACACCCACAGTGTATTGTACAGTGAATACACCCACAGTGTATTGTACAGTGAATACACCCAGTGTATTGTAGAGTGAACACACCCACAGTGTATTGTACAGTGAATGCACCCAGTGTATTGTACAGTGAATACACCCAGTGTATTGTACAGTGAATACACCCAGTGTATTGTACAGTGAATACACCCACAGTGTATTGTACAGTGAACACACCCACAGTGTATTGTAGAGTGAACACACCCACAGTGTAGTGTACAGTGAACACACCCACAGTGTATTGTAGAGTGAACACACCCACAGTGTATTGTAGAGTGAATACACCCACAGTGTATTGTAGAGTGAATACACCCACAGTGTATTGTACAGTGAATACACCCACAGTGTATTGTACGGTGAACACACCCACAGTGTATTGTAGTGAAAACACCCAGTGTATTGTAGAGTGAACACACCCACAGTGTATGGTAGAGTGAATACACCCACAGTGTATTGTAGAGTGAACACACCCACAGTGTATTGTAGAGTGAATACACCCACAGTGTAATGTACAGTGAATACACCCACAGTGTATTGTAGAGTGAATACACCCAATGTATTGTACAGTGAAAACACCCACAGTGTATTGCACAGTGAAGACACCCACAGTGTATTGCACAGTGAATACACCCACAGTGTATTGTAGAGTGAATACACCAATAGAGTATTGTAAGCAATGTATTTCTTTTCTAGCAACTTACTCCAACACTGACTTTGACAATACGTACGGTTTTTTTTTGCCGTCCAATGACGCTTGTGTCAACATTCGGGCTGTGGCTATGCAACCCAACTTATGGTACGTACAGAAAAAACACACCACCGTCAAGAAGCATGAACCACCATCACGCAAACTCTGGTCATCCTCTCAGCGGCGGCGGCTTTTGGCTAGCCATCGAACAAAGACGGTCACCGCATTGCGCACGTGCAGATGCGCTCCTGCAGGCCGTCTGGAACGCTCTTCTCTTTCCGATATTTGGAAGCCACTGGAGCTATGCACTTTAAATGTAGACTTAAAAACGTATTTCTTTTAAAAAAGTTTAGTTTAGTTTGCTGTATTCAGCGCACCTCCAATTAGCACGGTTGGCTACGTAGCGTGAAATAAGTTCAACAAACATCGTCTTCGCTCCTTCAATAAAGGCAGAGCAACTCTTCACTTAAGCCCTCTTGTCTTGGCGGGTAGACTTCGACATTGGCATTCATCTCACGAACATCTTGCCAAACGCAATAGAATAGCACATTGTGCTAATGATTTAGCCCATCATTCTTAAGGGGAGTGATAGATATTAATAGAGTACCACTTCGTGGAAAGTCAGACGTTTGTCAATCCACTGCGTGATGAGGTCCTCTCCACGCTGCCCGCATCGTGGGGGTTATTTGACCATAATTCACCACGCTGGTCCACAAAAGGATGGTGAAGATAGAGCGCAGCAGCGGGGGCAAAGAAGTAGTATGATAGATGTTGCTGAAATGCCCTCTGCCGACACACACACCAAATGATTAGGCACCTGACGATGCAACTTTTAAAATAGATTCTTACACGCAGGAGACACGGATAAAAGTAGGCGAAAATCTATTATTTCCAAAGCATGATAACTATGTACAACTAGCATGTGAATGCAACCGTAACTCAACATACAAAATGGCTCGCTAGTATTCCATTTGGACATCTGTGAAAACTACTGGACATCTGTGAAAAAGAGCTTTATAGGTCATCGGATTCCTGCAGCATAAATAAATATTCTGATTCTGACATTTCGGCTTAACAAGTGCAAACATAAAAGTGTACAACCGAGACAGAAAAACTTCCAACAAACGAGACGGTAAAGAAAACGTCGGGGTGACGATTCAACTCACCGGGGATTTTAATTTCCACGATACCGGGGCATGTTACGAGTCAACAATCGATTGTCTAACTTTTACCGTCTCGTTTGTATTCCCTCATCCCCCCCCCCCTCGTCTTGCTCGTAACATCAGTAACACCTGCACAAACATTACATATTTCTTTCTACTAAATTCGATGATGAGCGTGTATCGTGGACCCTTGCGAATTATCGGTTGGTTAATTGACGCGTCATGTGCAAACCTCTCGCAACAGGAGACAAACGCAGAAATGTTGCGATTCACGAATAGAATTCATAGAACGAATGGAGACAATCAAATCGAATCACCGGGTGGTGTGGGATCGTTAACACGTCGTCGCAAACCACCACCACCACGTGTCCCAGACTGCTCATGGAGCGAAGGCGGGCGGCGTGGGGACGCGCGGTCCTGCAGTGTTTATCCGCGGCACCCCGCCGCCAACCACCACCACCGCCATCGCTCGACTCGGCACCGCCGATCGGGAAAAGAATCGTCAGCACCGCCGATCGGGAAAGCAGTCGTCAGTATTCCTAAGATACATTCACAAAGCGGCGGTGGAAATTCCAGGGCTCATTTATTGAGTCCACAGATTTAAAAAAAAAAACCGGGGGCATTTACAGTGCAATGAAATTAGGGATTACACCAATCCAACCATCACGTTATTATTTTTGGGCGAGAACTCACGAGACCGGGATTGAGTTGAATTTGCAAGTGGCCCTGGATATGGAACAGCGGCAGCGCATTCTCCGCTTGTCGCAGAGGCTCACGGTTTTCAAACCCGACAGGCCGCCCCTGGGTATTTAAACAGAAACGTGCATTCCAGTCGTTCAAAGTTAATTTGCTGCTGTACATTTCCACATGATAGGCCACTTTGAGCTATAATTTGTGGCCAGGCTGCTTCTGAAAAAATAAGTTACTACCTCAGTGGGCTTTGCCTGGTAGAAAGGGGATTGTATCGCTTTATTTGTAGGCTTTTGGGCGATTTGCTTACCTTTGCCGTAGTTTGCACTCCTATAGTTTTGTATTGTTTGCTGTTGTAACGTTTTTACCCACCCCTACGAGACATCTGTGAAAAATAGCTTTACAGCTCATCGGATTCCTCCAGTATAAATACAATATTCCGATTCTAATTGCTGTAGGCGTCTTAACCAGAAAACGCTTCCCGCCGTCTGATGCACAGTGGACGTCAAAGATCCCGCGACGGCGTTCGAAGGAGCATTAAGGCCACGTGTGCCAGCGCCACGCAGTCCAAAGTTGCCAAAAATAAGATCACCCGCTATTTATTCAACCTGGGATTGTGTAGTATCTGTAAGAATGTTGAACTTCTTTCACACCGTACATAGCCAAACATGCTAACCGGAGGTGCGGGCGGGAGGGGGGGGCGACGGCAAAATTATTACACGAGGCAATCGCGGGCCCTGCCCCACTGTGAAATTGTATCAGGACTTTCTTGAAACAAAAGTCAGCGCTCGGCAAGGCTAAACCTGGTTAAACAAGTGTAAAAGTAATAATATTAACAATAAAAACCAGGCCAGCTACGGCAATTGACTTGACATCAACGAGGCGTACGAACGCGTACCGAAGATGATGACGGTAGTGGGAGGAGGGCGGCGGGGGCGGGGGGTGTGGGAGGAGAAACGCGTGAATTTTCAGTTTATTGCAAAAATTTGTACAGACGCGGAAAACATTGGGATTGGGAACAGCCGAAACGTGGCCGCGGACACCGAGGGAGTCACACCGGGCATGCTCCGCCCGCACCTCGAGTCGACAGCTGTCCAAAATCGTGAGCTGTTACTGAAGTAGTAATGTCACGTACAAATTAAATACACCATGCATCGTTGTTATCCGGGGGGGGGGTCTTTAAACAGAATCGTAAGCAGTTTCCAGCAGAATGAACGCACCGGATCGATAAACAAGACGTAAAACTGCATGGCAAAACAAGTTTAAAAAAATGAAGCGTCACCGACCCTTGTAATAGCGGCCTACGCGCCACTTCATGTGCGCACCGCCAGAAGTAACAAAAAAAACACTCTATAACTCTTAAAATCATTTTTTCAACAACAGACTGATTACATACATTATGCTGTTAAACTTTACATTTCATATCTCTTTTAGAGTTGACTGTTTACTGTCGCAAGCGCGTTGACAGAGCGGTGCAAAGTGTGGTGTCCAGACCTCGTCAACATCAACTTGAGGCCAAGTCTCCCCACGCGTCATCCAAGCACCGGGGGATGGAAAGCTCCGACTCTCTCGTGATCATCACAAGGCCGGATCCACATGCCACAAGTCAAACAGACTTTGACCGTTCGTATTAACTTTCGACTGTGCTTTAACGACAAAGAACGTTTCCACTCGAGGTGCGTTACGCAAACAGCCACTCTGTTTTGGTGGGGTTGCCAGAGGAGGTCCCACCAAACAAACGGAACGGCAGCCCCAAAAAATCCATTATGGACACGGGTCCAGAGCTTACCTATGCGAGTCCCACTCTTAATAATAAAATATCTATAAAATGCATTGGGCAGGCCCTGTAGAGCGAACTCGGTAAAAGCTTCCACCGGAAACAGGGCCGCTGTCATCCTGTTACGCGCAACGGGGATGCGTTTGAAAACCCAAACGGAATTCAAACGCTCGACGCTTTCATATTTATTCGCCAGGATAAACTAAACTCCGCTCTCTGTGATCGTCAGCAGGGCAATGCCAATTGAGATTTGCTCCGTGGTGGATGGTCACAGACCCCCCCCCCGCCCCTACCACTCCCCCCCCACCCACGCCTTCAGTGCTGCCTCCCCAGCAAGCCCAGGGTGGTGTCGCGCTGCCCGGGAGTGGTATGTGTGCCCATCCCCTGGCTGCAGGCAGCCAGGGGATGGGCCAGAATCCAGAGCTTTGGCTCCAGAGCTACGGTGCGACACGGAATTTTTTGGAGACAATCGCTGAGTCGGCGAACCGGAAAGCCCTCCGTCGACGCCCGGTGGATTGTGACAGCTAAGCGCCGGCCTGGCCTGACTGCAAGACCCAACCCGGCGCGGCGGTGCCAAATTGCTAAGCGGTCTGGCACCAAAAATATATACACAACTTAAGAGCCCTGGGCGCGCGGGCGGGCGAGAGACAGTGAGAGACAGGCCGCACGCTCGTTCAGTCTTTAGAGAAGAGGTCGCCCGCCGAAGGTAGCGGGGCCAGCCCCTTGGTGCTCGCGGGAAGTTTGGAGAAGTCGGGCAGGTTCTGGATGTGCGTCCTCAGCTCCTTCCGCACCAGCGTCACCTTCGCCAGCTTTTGCTTGTACTCCTGCATCGCCACAAGTGCCCGCCAAGGGCGCGGCACGCGCGGCACAGACGGCACACGGGGCACACACGGCAGTCCGGTGAGCGCACTGACGGGCCGACGTGCCGACGCTCGCAATTCAACAATGCAGCACATTTACACCTTGCTGAGGTTATCATACATGCTTTCCTGGAGATGAGAGCACTAAAATCAAATTGGCACTGCAAGGGGTAATAATACTGTTGTGTATATATGCCATGCGTTCCCAACAGCGTTATTTCTTACATATGTGAGGGCTTCATTGGGGTATTGGTAACTGCGCTAATAATAAACATTATCTCAAGATTCAAAATAATAGTATTATAATAACTTAAGTATTATGGACTGTAATTACCAGTGCATTCTGCTGTACTCCTACATGGCAGTAGCGAGAGATGGGGTTGGATGAGCTATGGGCGGGTGTGTTTTTTAAACATCGGCGAGAGATGTTCGCACTGTGATAACATTGAATGATAAATTATGCAATAACATTGAGAATTTTTTTAAAAATACATAACCATGACCACGAATAGTGACAATTGAACCGCGGCGGGGAGGGGTGCTCGGTGCGTCCGTCGATCTCATTGGCCGAGCTAATGCAAACAAAATGGCGGCGGGCGCCTTTCCTCAGTGCTGCGTTCCCTTACTCGTAAGCGCTTTTTTCTATTTTGTGATTTTCAAAAAAAAATTGTTGTATATTTATTTCTCCAGGACAAAGAGCACTGTAATGAATCGGCGTTCTATGGGGTCGTGCTAAGCGAGGTCTGCCTGTACTAAGCTGGGGACTGCCTGGCGCATGACATGTCTGTGCAGCGTGGAGATATCTTTAACGAGTCGGGGCATTGTGGTTTATATGATGTTCAAATTTTTAGCTTTGGGAGGGAGACAAATTATTATTATTACAGTCCCCAATTTTTTTTTTTAATGCAGGATCATGGAATATCCACTCACATTATTTCAAGGAAAAACGATACAAGGTATACTCTTTGGTTCTTTCGGTAAAGTCACGTAGGTAGACTACCTACGTAGGTCTACGTGACTTGAAGCTTTCGTGACTGCAGGAATCCAAACTCTTCGCAATGCAAGCGACCGTCATCTTTAGGTCGCTTGCGATGCGATCGAAACGTCGTGATCTATTATTTTGTCTACCTACGTGACTTTACCGAAAGAACCAAAGAGTATGGATTCCTGCAGTCATGAAAACTTCAAATCAAGATTATACAAGGTATGTAAGTTGAGCCTCTTTCGCACCGTACGTAGCCAACCGTGTTAATCGGAAGTGCAGGGGAAGGACAGCAAACTAAGGTAAGGCGGGCAGGGTGGGTGCACATGTTGTACTCCGAGTGGATAAGGTGGATGCACATTGTGTACAAGACAGACTGGACGTGACTTAACGGACTCGTCTCAGGAGCAGGACAGACCAGCTGTGTGGACAAAGTGTGCATGGCAGGGCAGAGACAGACTTAATGGAGATTCCTGACGGTTTGATGGACAGGTTGAACAGGCAACGTGCAAGCGGGAGGGCGGACAGGGCAGGGCTAGTAGCAAAACAAGGGTACGGGCACCTCCAGCTTGCGCTCCTTCTGGGCGAGCAGCTCCTTCTGCGAGCGCAGGTAGTTAGCGAGCATGCGCGCCAGCTGCTTGCGGTCATCAAGTTCGGCCGCGAGCCGCCCGTTGTAGTCGGCCAACAGCACGCACGCCTCCTCCACCATCCGCGACAGCCGCTCCGCCGACGGCGCATCTGCAAGCCGATTGACCCGGCGCGGTCGCGTTAATGTTTGCCAGGCGCGGGCGCGACAAAGGGTTGGGGTTTGACGCGTGGGTGGGTGGGCGCGCATGCGTAGACGGAAGCGGTCAGAGCGCCAGCAATTACACGTTTAACGGAGAGCCCAGGTGTCGCGAAGCCATCGAACCGTGGCGGCACCTCGTACCGAACGTACGTTACGACTATCGTAGGGCACCTTTGATCTTGGAGAGTAGCGAGGGGTCCTGCACCTCAGGAGGCAGCGCTGCTATCCTGCGCCGCACCGCCGCATCTCCCGACGCCGCTTGTTCCAGCTCCTGCAGTGCCTTGATCAGCTCCTCCGTCTGCCGGCAGGTGAGCGGTGGACAGAAAATGTTGCATTCGCTCATGAAAATTGGGTGTGAAAAGTATGACGTAGAATTTTTGTTATAGTTTTAGTTGATTTATTCGACACGAGCCCGGTAAAAGGCACGAGCCGTAATAAGTGGGGTGGGGGGCGGTGTGCACAAAAATTCCGTGAACGACCAAAGTCCGAACTCAGTGCTCCTGGGTTCTGGAACGGGGAGAAGATTGGGCCTCAGCGCCCCCACTCACGCAGGGACTGCAAGCAACGGAAAGCGGTAGGGTTTAATAAGGTGAAAGGAAGGCCAAGGAAAGAGGAACAAAAGTAAAGGGGGGGGGGGGGGGTAACGTAACAAAAAAGTCCAAAACAAAATACCCTACACACACACGCCAAAATGCACTTACGTCGAAGTTTTTTTTTTCATTCCAGTAAACAACGAGCTGACGAAACCCGTCAAAGCGTGACGGCGACCGTGGCCACGGGACAGAGACAGGGCGAGAGAAAGTGAGAGGACGACAAATCCCGGCCGGTGAGGTTCACCTCCGGGGGTTCGCGCGGGGAGCAGTTGACGAGGTAGTCGTCGTCGTCCTCCTCCTCCGTCTTGGCCACCTGCACCTGCTCGTGCCGCCGCTTGGCCGCCTTTTTGTCGCCGCCGTTGCCGCTGGCGTGGCCTGCGGCGACGGGAGGCGGCCTCTTCTCCTCCGCCTGCCGGCTCACGTCCGGCGCCGCCTTCTTTGGCGCGTCGCCACCGGGCAGGGAACCTGCGGCACGGCCCAGGCGTCGGCGCGCGTCATCGAGCGCCGACGTCACCTCCGACCAAACCCCACGCGTGGTGGCGAGCACGAGCGAATGGCGGCAACGAGAGGAGCGCCGCCATTCAGAGGCGAGCACGGACGTTTAGAACGTCGTTGCGGGAGCAAGCCATCGTGTGCCTTCGTGTCACGGCTGCGTACAGGAGACCCGTAATGATGGGTTGGCCCTTTGGCTACCTGAGATGCGTTTGGTTAATTTGTTGTTCGAACATGGAGGTCAAGAGGTCACCGTGGCCAATTCTGCCAATGCTACCACACCCCGCCAGCGTTTCCTTCCTCACGCCAGATCCAGTCGTTGCTGTCGAGTCGAAACCCAACCTCGGTGTCCGCTCTCACAATAGCTCTCACAATAGCCCACCGCTCGGCTTTTCTGGTCTTGCAGTTGGTCGCCGAACCATGAGAAATTACGTTCGTCGTTTAAATTGAAAGCGTAATAAAGAAGCCAATCAATTTTACGTGATAGTAGTTTGTTGACAAAAAACACGTGATCGATACGCAGTGAAGGAGGTCACGAGAACGCCAGAGCCTGTGAGGGGGCATTCAGTAACGCGTAATCACGAAACCGGTGTGTAGCTTTCATCTTGTTTGGTTCTAAATTTGTTTAAATTCACAATGAGAAATTCTCTCGTTTTTTTCTTCCGTCCTTTCTTATTTCACCGATGATTTTTGATGATGACAATCATCGTGATGGTGGCGACGACGACCACGATAATGGTAATCAAGTTGATGATGGCGTGAATCGTGACGATGATATCGGAACTCACCGATGGCCCGTCGGATCTGGTCGATGAAGTCCGCCTCGAAGACGGCTCTCTCCTGCCAGATGGCGAGCACACGCTCCATGGGCCTCTTGCAGGAATCCTCCGCCTCTCTAGGAATCGTCACGCAGGGAATCGGGGCAGACGCAGTGGGGACACACGCGCAGCCACTCAGCCAACATCGTCGTCAGCCATGGATTAAGGCCTCCAAAGCCGTCACCATCTGTCACAATACTGAAATGTAATAATCTACCGACCACCACGGTGGCGAGATGTTACCTACCTGGCCTGGTATACAGCAGGTCGTGGGTTTGATCCCGACCCCGACGCCTGCTGTATATTTCGAGTTTGTGTGTTCTCCCCGTGGTTGCGTAGTTTTTGGTCCGGGTCCTCCTGTTTTTTCCTCCACATTTAGAATCATGCGTTTAGAATATTTGGCCGCTATACATTTCCACATGCTAAGTCCCTTCGTTGAAGTTTTATTTGTGGCCAGGTCGTTTCTGACAAAGAGTGGGCCTTACCTGGTAAAATAAAAAAGAGTTTAGTTTAGTTTGAACACAGAAGCTGATTATTTAATCGCTCCGTCTCCTCTGTGGATGTCCTCTCGGGTGCGCGTCCCATTCCTCGGCTGCCACTCCATTATTATTCTTTGAACCTCAGCCAATGAGGGGGTCCAGTAATTTTAACGCCGCTGGGTTGCAGGGCTCTGTAACGACCGGTGAACTTCAACTCGCATCGGAGAAATGCGCAGAATGCCGCAAACGTGCGATTCGTGGCTCAAACCGACAAGCTCGTCCCAACTGAAGGCGACGCTTGTGCCGTAACAACACTCGTCAGATGCCGACGGCGGGGAGGGGGGGAAAGACGCTGAGGCACACGCCGCGGCATTGCAAGCCACGGCACGCGGCGCAAAAAAGGTAACAAATGGGGTCCCCCCACCCCACCCACCCCCATGCCCTCTATGGGGGAGTAGGGGGGGGGGGAGATGCCCCAGGCCCGAGTACCAAATGTCTCATGCAATTCTAGAAATTGCGTAATCCAAGACTTCTCGCGCTGAATCCACATGGGATTCGGGCGAAATAAATCGCGTGACTTACGAGAGAGTTTATGGACAGTCGAGACACTCACAAAGTCCGCCAGTGCTCATGTCCACACACAGGCGCTCCCACACAGACACACACCATCACAAAGAAAAAGATCCCGCGTATAGCCATAACAGACTTTCGGGGCAAGTGCTGTAAACGACGACCTATGCAGGCCAGCACAGCGCACGAAGGGGCGGGTGGCCAGCACCATGCTCGTCCGCCTTTGTCTCCTTAGTGGCAATTTTTACACACCGCACCAGGTCACTCGGATCGCCGGGGTCGTAGTGCAGTGCGCTAGCTGCTGCACTACCACTCCACATAATCACAAATACACAAGCAGAGACACACACTGCCACACACTCACAAACACACACCCAAACTCACAAATGCGCGTGCACAATAGCATGCAATTACTCTATCCCATACACACACACATTGTAAATGAATACAGTTACAAAGATCACCCATATAACTTTTTAACAGACTGTTAGCGAGCAACTATTAAGGCGAGCACATTGCATAAGATATATATACACACACAAAAACACCCTCTCACACACACACACATTAAGACATTCCCATGCAAAGTAATGCCCTCAAACAATTTCACACAAAAACCACAACAGCTGCCATTCGCCAACTGATTTACATACAGGCACTCACACACTCGTACAAATGCAAATGCTTAGAAAATCAAACCAACATCACTTGAAAGAAAAATGAATAATGTATACAACTTACCTCAGCCATAGATTGACTGAACACACAGAGCGATGACATCATGGTGGCCATGTTGGTTTAGGGATTTTGCGGCGGCCATGTTGCATGGGGTTATTTTCCAGGCAGTTGATTGGCTGGTGTAGCGGGAGTGATGAGGTAACCTCCAGCAACCACTGGCGCGTGCCTCGCGTTGCAATTCCCGCTCAGTCGCGCACAAATACACTTAGTTTATGTACGTAGTTTCGGAACCTACGCAAATCGCTGCCTGTTGAATTTTACGCGTATTTTCTGGAATCACGCTCTTGGTTGAATAAACAGAGCGTATTGCCATCCACACCGCGTGACGATAGAGTTAAGTAAAAATGTAACGAGCAAATCGCTTCATGAATCAATATCGATTCTTAAGCCTGTGATACATGCATCAAATGTCGTGTGTATGAATACGATATTTTTAGATAAGTATGTGTTGTACGTCATGTGTTGATGGCACCCCTTGCAGCCATTAGTGGCCGCTATAATCTCCACAATGTAAGAAAATACATGATAGAATCGAATCACGACAATACAATTTTGAGTAGCGGGGTGTGGAGGCGAATCATTAAAACCCAAATTTAAAGACGTTTTTGAATTAAAAACTGAGAGCAGGCACTTATCACTGTTGTTATACTTAATATTTATATAATTTGTAGTAAATTGTATTTGTTCTCAACTGTGCAGGACATTTTGTAAATGGTGTTTTGTATGCACCGGTTGATTTTTAGACGTTGGAAAGAGTTTGCTGTTCTTATTCGGACCTCGGTCTCGCTTTTGAAAAAAGCTTCTGGGTCTTCGTCCTCATCCCCCTCCTCTCTAGTGTTAGCACCGTTACGACTATACAAAGCACAAATTTGACCAAACGTAGAACACTCTGCAGCTTTCACATTTGCGGTGAGCACCCTACCTCACTGCACTCTACAGAAATGAACGTGAAGCAGTCCGATTGATCGAAGATCCAGAACTAATTCACTCCAGCCACTTTCATCCTCGCAGCGCCTTTCGACTAACCATCAAACAAAGACGGACACCGCACCACACGCTTTCAGTTGCGCTTCTGCGGTCATCTGGAACGCTCTTCCTTCCGATATTAGGAAGTCACTGGAGCTAATCAAATTTTAAATCATCAAGATTGAAAACTCATTTCTTTACAACTGCTTTGTGTTTAGTTTATTGGCCTTCCCCCCGCACCTCCGATTAGCATGGTTGGCTACATACGGTGCGAAAGAAGTTCAACATAATTGCATAGACACTCGCTGACCAGCAATCACTCTCGCCTCCTTATCACTCTGCTATCGCTATTACTGTGGTTACTGTTTCCGTGAACTTCACTCGTTGATTCCGCCACGAGAGTTGAAGAAGCAGTCTATCAGAATGACGATTCAACCACCACAGTGCAGATTGAAACTAGAGGCCGACCGAAACTGAATTTCTGGTTTCGGCCGAAACCGAAACCAGACCGAAAGTAGAAAATTAACTTTCGGCCGAAACCGAAAGTTGAACTACACTTTCGGCCGAAACCGAAACAGAAAGGTATATGACTGAAGTTATCGAACACAAGATTTATGAAATATGTCATGATGCAATGCTACTTTAATTAAAAATAAATCTAGAATTAAGTATTCAGAGCCTGCAATAAGAGTCGCTAAATATCAAATCTTTAGGTGTTACTTACTTAGTAATTATATCCAAACAGACGAATGTTGTAGTTAAGAATCAACAGTTTATCCGCATTCAGCCAGACAGGCTGCGACCTGTTGACCAGTCGTATATACATTAGCAGA
Organism: Petromyzon marinus; assembly: GCF_048934315.1. Taxonomy (NCBI): domain Eukaryota; kingdom Metazoa; phylum Chordata; class Hyperoartia; order Petromyzontiformes; family Petromyzontidae; genus Petromyzon; species Petromyzon marinus. The sequence goes on from NC_133720.1 coordinate 9,792,948, forward strand.
CCATGGTTGCGGCTGTAACCTCGCTCCCAAGCTGCTGCTGCTGACGTGTGTGTTGTGTTTGCAGCCTATCGCATAGGATTGCCTAGCGCCGACTGACTGGCCGATAGGCAGAGTGATAGACATAGCACTAGCGTTATATTCTAAAAATAGATCTTCGGTTGACGAATGACGACCGAAAGTCAATATCAGTTTGGGCCTAAACCGAAATAAGACCAAAAGTTAAAAATTTACTTTCGGCCGAAACCGAAAGTATGCCGAAAGAGGCCAATTTGCCAACTTTTGGCGCCGCAACCGAATTTCGGTTGGCCTCTAGTTGCAACCCACCCACCCATTTACCCACTCATTCAACAACTCATGCACCCACCCTTTCACCCACCCACCCTTTCACCCATCCACCCACCCTTTCACCCTTTCAACCACCCACCCACCCGTATACCCATCCACCCACCCTTTCACCCACCCACTTGGTGTGCCTGGTGTGAGGCTCGCTCGCTCGTGGTGCCAACATATCTCACGAGGCGACCTGTGACCTCGGACACCCCCGCTCACCTGGCCACATGTCCGAAGGCATCCACCAGCACGGGCCCAAAGTCTCGTCCAAACTCGGGCCCCTTCTTCTTGCTGTTCTGGATCACGTCGTTGGCCAGGTAGAGGAATGTCAGCTTCCGGCTCGGCTTTGCTGGAAGGCATAATACACAAGACAAAGAAAAATATCCCCTGTGTGGCTTTAACAGACTTTGGAGGCTAGTGTTGCTAGCGAGCATCTATCAAAGGCCGGCACGGCACAACAGAGGGTCGGTGGCCAGCAACATTCCCGGCCGCCTTTGTCTCCCTAGTGGCAATGTTTATACGCTGCACTTGGTACTCATTTGAGGCTGAGTCGACCTAGGGGAGGCCAAGGACTGATTCAGATAATCGTCACTGGTCTTGGCTGTGAGCGGGTCGCTGGGTTCATAGAGCAGCATGCCAACCACTACACAACCGCTGATACACACACAAAGACAAAGTGGGGAGCGGTAGTGTAGTAGTTAGCGCACTGCGCTACGAACCCAGCAACCCGAGTAAAATTTCCGCTCACAGCCAACACCAATGACGATTATCTGAACCGGTCCTGGGCCTTTTCCCCCCTAAATTAGTACTTGGTGCGGTGTGTAAACATCACTACATACACACACACACATACGGGTGGACAAAACGAGCCACCTGCTTCGTAAGATTAATTTCTACCAGGTGAGAGTCCACCGAGTTGGTGCGTTTTTTTCCGACAACCGACCCAATCCCCCCGAATACTCGGAAGCCAAGCAGGCTTTGATCCTGCTTGGTACTTGTATGTGTGGGGCTACAAGGTGGCCAAGAAATGGCAGAACGGTACAGCAAAGGATGACGGAGCCTACTTGCAGCATTGAGTGTTATCCTCTTGCATGCTGCGATATTCTCCGGGTTACTCCTACATGAAGCCAAACTCTCACGAATGTAACCGGCCGGCCATACAAATGCAGGAGTTCCAGAATAAAGGATTGAGACTTAATGCGCTTTTCTTGTATAAATAAAAATAGTTTCCAAAACTACGTTTTTTTTGGGTTAGATCACATAAATGTGTTATTAAACCCACTACAACCCGACAGTCAATTAGTAAGGTTTGTCACATAAACAAAACGTGCCAATTAGTTACTATATTCTTGGTTCTTTCGGTAGTCACGTTGAAGGGAAACAATAAAATATATATAAAACAATAAAATTCTCACGACGTTTCGACTGTAACGCAAACAGTCATCATCAGGTGTGAAAAAACAACGGCAAGAAACATTTGAAAGAAAAGTTTCATGCCGTTGGTTTTTCACAGCTGATGATGACTGTTTGCGTTACAGTCGAAACGTCGTGAGAATTGTATTGTTTTATATATAATATTATTTTATTGTTTCCCTTCAACGTGACTTTACCGAAAGAACCACGAATATGAATCACTGCAGTCACGAAAGCTTAAAATAAAAATTAGTTACTAGTTCAGCACACCGGTGCGTTGGAGAGCAAACCCACTACAACGTTCACAATTCCAGTACCGCGACGTTTCCCTGGTGATTACAATCAGCCTCATCAGGCGAACGCCAGAATTGTCCCACCGAGAGGTTTATGGGTCACGAAAGGCTGTGTTAAAAATAAAAAAATTGTTGCAAGTGAATGTTTGTCTCTTCCGTCTCTAAATTGACAACGAATGGCTTTGCAACAATGACATTTTTTCAGCCCTTTATCAACCCCACCACTGTATGAAGTCCTCCCTGGCCTTGTCTGTTACTGTTAACATTCACCACGCTGGTCAGCATAGAACTACGGTACGACAAAGGACTTTGCCTCACTGCCATCTGCTGCTTGCAACGTAGCTCTGCAGCAGCCTATGACGCCTGTTACACGCATCGTGGCTGCCCATCCGAGCACTATACAGACTCAAACATAAGCCCGTAGCTGCCAAAATCTGATGAGATTGGGTACATTCCGGGTGATTTGGTCACATGACAATGACACTGCATTAAATAGAAAGGCAATAGTAATTGAGAATTTACACATTCATTGCATTCACCTAAAAGCCAACCGCAGTGACATTTGACCGTGAAAGCAAAACAGCAGGGGTGCGAGTGGTGGCACAGCGTTTAAAGAAATGCGCTATCAACCCGACGATCTGAGTTTGATTAGTGGGCCACGTATAACATCAATGGAAAGTGATGTGTGAAACCGGCCCTAGGTGCGCACGGCCACTTTGCTAACCAACACCGTGCATCGAGGCGAAGTATAGTCAAACAAAGCACATAAATTGTTCACAAAGTAATTTGCGCTCAACACCCGTTCAGCAAAAATACCTGGCCGTGATGCAAAAAACAGTAACAACACTGAGAGCCAATGACAGACCACGCTGCACTTTAACGGATTTTAGTGAACTCCCACCAATTGGTTTTGCGTCGCGTTAGACCGGCAGTCATTGCCGATTGCGACGCAATGCACAATGTGTTTCTGGTTCCACCAAGCAGTTTATTTTGGCACAAAAAAAGGTTCAGCAGACACAACCTTTGCCAACGACTGAGACACCCTACCTGACCTCCACAATACTAGCCATCATTACATTCCTCACCACCAGCCATGATACAGCCACTGCCGAACGAACGTGTCACCAAGCCGTTGCTACGTATTTCGGACAAGATTCGCGATGCAACACTTCACCTGACTCCAGCACGCGAGCCGAATTCAATGCCATAACTTCAGTGACGGACGCCCTCTCGGGCGCGTTCACTCCTTTGCTGGCCACTGCGTCGTTAGGCTGAACCTCCGGTTCAACAATTCCGGCCGCAGGCCCACCACGTACTTTTCTTAACAGTCAATCTGCTGTCTAACTTGTGCAAGTTCTTCAATGCACGTGTTCCTCTTTCTGCCAATGTCACCTCTTCCAAAAACCACAGTCACTGCATCGCGCGCTTTCAGATGTGCGTCTGCAGCCATCTGGAACGCTCTTCCTTCTGATATTAAGAAGCCACTGGAGCTATGCACTTTTAATAATCTCGATTGATAACTCCTTTCTTTAATACTGCTTAATGTGTTGTTTGTTGTCCTTCCCTCACACCTCCGATTAGCACGGTTGGCTATGGTACGAAAGTAGTTCAACATACATACACCTATCCATCTATTCATAACAACACCCCAAACGCAACCTTGTTCCATCACCAGCAACTCCAAGATCTATTTACGCTGTCTCTTGCACCATCGCCTTCGACAACGCCTCAGTTAACTCTAAACCCCTCAGGGTCAGTGGCTCTTGTCAAGAACTTCTGGCAAATTCGGCAGCATTTGGTTTGACTGGCCTGAGTGAGCTGATGAGACAAAAAAGTTTGAAACTGGTCTAGAATTTGCTGTAATAATCAACAGTTGCTGGTTAACATCAGCCTGGAAGTCCAATACCTTTATGGGCAAAACATGTTACTTTTAACGTTTGTTTACGTAAATTGTATCGCCAATAAATGTGCACACATTTAATGAGCGTGTACACACTTACGACCTCGAACTGCACACGACTCGTCTCCAAGGCTGTGCCCATACCTGTCCGCCCAACTACTACTTAACTCCAACATCACCACCACCACCAACATCGACTGCACCTTTGCAAAGATGTATCCTCCCTTCACCTCACCCTTCAACACCACGCACATGATCCCCCCCCAACCCCTAGCTGCACTTTCACCTGGCAACTACACACCAGCAATGCCCTCTCAATGGTCAGCAAAATCCACTACACACTACACACCAGCAATGCCCTCTCAATGGTCAGCAAAATCCACTTTCCACCTCCACAGGTGGCCTCTGGCACCTGCGACCGTCACCACCACCACAGCCACCACCTGTACCGCCAGCTCCACCAATCCAATACCAATTCCTGACAATCGCCACGAAGTGTGGCGATGTCACCACGGCGACCGTGCCAGGCCAGGTGCACTTTGAGGCCACGTGAAGTGTCGAAGGCTCACGAACAGGAGGTCTCGGAGCAGACCCAAGTGCCGCGGGTTGGCTGAGATGACTGGCAGATGCACCACCAGCTCTACCCCCTACTGTGCTAACTTGCTGTATTTTATCTGCACGGCGCTCCGCTCGTTGTTGTGAGCGTCGCTCCTCCGCCCTCCGTTGTTGGAGGGCGACTGCCTCCAACTGCCCAGCAGCGTCCTTCACGAGCCTCCTCCACAGAGGCCGATCTTGAGGCCGATCTTGACACCGCTGGTACCGGTCATCGGCAAGTCCACTCAGCTCCACGTCCTCCCGTACCACATCACTCCATCTCCTCTCTAGCCCGTGCCGTGTCCGTTTAGCCCTCTCTATGCGACCAAACAGAAGCTGCTTGGGCATGCGGTGGCTGGGCATGCGGGGCTACATGACCCAGGCTTCACCACCTCCATTAGAACCCACCAGTAGCAGCGCGATGAGCACTACCAGTCCCGCATCTTCAGCGTTACATTTATCGAGCCACTTCAGCCGATATTTCCACGAGCAATCACCCCCACAGCACCTCAGCCAGCACCGCCGTCCTCAATGTCCACAGAACGGGACAGGTATTGGGGGGGGGGGAGTTAGGGGCATACTAAAACTAAACAATTTTTTTTGTTACATTTGACCAGATAAGGCCTACCGAGCTGCCCCATAGCTCTTCTGCATAATCGGCCTGGCTATCGCAAATTATAGTTCAACGAAGTTGAATTATCACGTAGAAATTTATAGAAGCCACTTAACTCTAAACGCGTGATGTTGATTATAAACGTGTAGGGGGGGAACCGGAGCCGGAGAGAAATCAACGCGACCACGGGGAGAGAGAGACACCGCAAACTCAAAATATACAGCAGCAGCAGCAACAGCACAGGCATCGTCAGGGTCGGGATTGAATGCACGGCCTTCTATTGCTGGCTTATCCCAGCACGTTTCTGTTGCGCGCCGTCGCTTTAAGACGTTTCTCTGTTCACATTTAGTTTGTTGCGGTCGCACCCGACTACAGAGGCGCATGGCTCTACAGGGCTACACCAGGCGAGGTAGTCAACATCTCGTCACCCACAGCCTGTCCCCACAAGCGGTGGCAGTAACCCGCAATCACACCTCGTCCACGTCTCCCCCTCGCCCATGTCCACACCGGCACTCGCCTCAACACCCGTGCCCAAATCTGTCCACGTGCATCAAAACCCCGTACCCATACCTCCGCAGCCGTGCCAATAACCAAATGCCCCGTGCTCGCCTCCATGCACACGACCGAGGCCTGCCCCTGGACACACGAGCACGGCCGGCTACGTGCGGCGCCAAAGAAGTTCAGCGTACAGTACACGCCGCGCATACCTGTACCTGTCCACGTGCAAACCACCCTCGTGTCTCCCATCGCGCCATTCATCATCATCATCGTCGTAACGCGCGTGCACACCCGTGCCGTGTCCACCGTGGGCACGGGTGCGTGGGCAGACCCCCACGAGCCGTGCCCCGTGCCCCGTGCCCACACGCATGCCGCCCCCCCTCCCCCGTGTGCCCACACGCATGCCCCCCCCGGTGGGTTTGCAAGAGTGCGCTCAGCTCACCTCGCTTGAGCTCGCGGTGCCAGACCTGCACGACGCTGCGGGAGTGCTTCCTGTGATGGATGAGCCACAGGGCGAGCGTCTGGACGCTCTGCTGCGAGTTACTCAGCTCGCTAAGCTTCTTCTCCAGCGCAGACTCCGAGAAGGACGACATTGCAACCACCACCACCACCCAACCGCCACTACCTACTACCACCACCACCACCACGCTCACAACAAGCCGTAGTACAGTTCCCGCCACCGCTCTTGACGAAGGGAAGAAAGGACAACGACGACGACGGCGGCGGCGGCGGCTGCGGCGGCGACGAAGACGGCGGCGGCGGCGAAGACATCAACGGCACGGGGTGGAGGAGCGAGGCAGGCCACGCAAAATGGCGTCACCGCGCCGCCTTTGGCCGGGCTGGGGCCGCTCTGGAGGCGACTGCGCGCGGCGAGCTCTGAGAAGACAGAACGCCCCGGGGGCGCTCTTCGAACGGTGCCACGAGCGGGAGGGGCGGGCGCGAGTCCGGTGGGCGCGGTTGAAGAGTGCCCCCGGGGCGACTTGCGTTCGCGAAGCGTGTCGCGGGTGACCGTAGCGGGGCCCCCTTAACGCTGTTGTGACCCAAACTAGCTGCCAATGTTGGTGGGGTGGAGTGGAGGCGATGGCCCTCGATGTGAGATGTCACTCAGAGGCCCCCACAGTCGTCACACCACGATATTTGTCGTATAAATCGTGTACTAACTCCACAGTAACAACACCACGATATTTGTGATATCAGTGAGTACTAACTCCACAGTAACAACACCACGATATTTGTGATATCAGTGGGTGTACTAACTCCATAGTAACAACCCCACGATATTTGTCATATCAGTGGGTGTACCAACTCCACAGTAATAAGACTACGATATTTGACATCAATGGTGTATCAACTCCACAGTAATAACACCACGATATTTGACATATCAATGGTGTATCAACTCCACAGTAACACCACGATATTTGACATATCAATGGTGTATCAACTCCACAGTAACAACACCACAATATTTGTCATATCAGTGGGTGTACCAACTCCACATTAATAAGACTACGATATTTGACATCAATTGTGTATCAACTCCACAGTAACACCACGATATTTGACATCAATGGTGTATCAACTCCACAGTAACACCACGATATTTGACATATCAATGGTGTACCAACTCCACAGTAACAACACCACAATATTTGTCATATCAGTGGGTGTACCAACTCCACATTAATAAGACTACGATATTTGACATCAATGGTGTATCAACTCCACAGTAACACCACGATATTTGACATATCAATGGTGTATCAACTCCACAGTAATAAGACTACGATATTTGACATATCAGTGAGTGTGTACTGTGTAGTGACATCGGGTATATCACTGTACGGTGCCGGCCCGGAAGGGTCGTGCCGTTCGATGTTCCAACATCGTGGACAGCACCGTGTGGGTGGCTGTGTGTGACACCAGCCCTAGCGGGGACAGCACCGTGTGGGTGGCTGTGTGTGACACCAGCCCCAGCGTGGACAGCACCGTGTGGGTGGCTGTGTGTGACACCAGCCCTAGCGGGGACAGCACCGTGTGGGTGGCTGTGTGTGACACCAGCCCCAGCGTGGACAGCACCGTGTGGGTGGCTGTGTGTGACACCAGCCCTAGCGTGGACAGCACCGTGTGGGTGGCTGTGTATAACACCAGCCCTAGCGTGGACAGCACCGTGTGGGTGGCTGTGTGTAACACCAGCCCTAGCGGGGACAGCACCGTGTGGGTGGCTGTGTGTAACACCAGCCCCAGCGTGGACAGCACCGTGTGGGTGGCTGTGTGTGACACCAGCCCTAGCGTGGACAGCACCGTGTGGGTGGCTGTGTGTGACACCAGCCCTAGCGTGGACAGCACCGTGTGGGTGGCTGTGTGTAGCACCAGCCCTAGCGGGGACAGCACCGTGTGGGTGGCTGTGTGTGACACCAGCCCTAGCGTGGACAGCACCGTGTGGGTGGCTGTGTGTGACACCAGCCCTAGCGGGGCTTGGTGAGCACTTGGATAGTGCGGTTACTACGCACAGCGTGTGGTGGGGGCTCCCACGAGGGGGAGGGGGTGAGCGTCAGCCCAGGGGCAGGGTTGCCCCAGGCCTTGGCACTCTGGTTGACCCCGGAGACACGTGATCCGGAGTGTCCACACACGGGGCCCCAGGTGGGGGGGGGGGGCTAGTGGGTGATCACGTGTCCGGAGAGAGCTCTTGAGAAGGATCGAGAGGAAACGAGAATGCTCGAGAAGGTGGGCGGGGCCGAGGGCGGAGCGGCCCCGACCAGAGAGGGATATAAGGCGGGTCCCTGAGAGGGACCGGGGTCGCTGCATTCTACAAGCAGGAAACTCAACATCTACAAGCTGGAAACTCAACATCTACAAGCTGTAAGCTCAACATCTACAAGCGGGAAGCTCAACATCTACAAGCTGGAAGCTCAACATCTACAAGCTGGAAGCTCAACACCTACAAGCTGTAAGCTCAACATCTACAAGCTGTAAGCTCAACATCTACAAGCAGGAAGCTCAACATCTAAAAGCAGGAAACTCAACACCTACAAGCGGGAAGCTCAACATCTACAAGCTGGAAGCTCAACACCTACAAGCTGGAAGCTCAACATCTACAAGCAGGAAGCTCAACATCTACAAGCAGGAAACTCAACATCTACAAGCAGGAAGCTCAACACCTACAAGCAGGAAACTCAACATCTACAAGCTGGAAGCTCAACACCTACAAGCTGGAAGCTCAACATCTACAAGCAGGAAGCTCAACACCTACAAGCTGGAAGCTCAACATCTACAAGCTGGAAGATCAACACCTACAAGCTGGAAGCTCAACATCTACATGCTGGAAGATCAACACCTACAAGATGGAAGCTCAACATCTACAAGCTGGAAGCTCAACACCTACAAGCTGGAAGCTCAACACCTACAAGCTGGAAGCTCAACACCTACAAGATGGAAGCTCAACATCTACAAGCTGTAAGCTCAACATCTACAAGCTGGAAACTCAACATCTACAAGCAGGAAGCTCAACATCTACAAGCTGTAAGCTCAACATCTACAAGCAGGAAACTCAACATCTACAAGCTGGAAGCTCAACACCTACAAGCTGGAAGCTCAACATCTACAAGCTGTAAGCTCAACATCTACAAGCTGGAAGCTCAACACATACAAGCTGGAAGCTCAACATCTACAAGCATGAAGCTCAACATCTACAAGCTGTAAGCTCAACATCTACAAGCTGTAAGCTCAACATCTACAAGCTGGAAGCTCAACATCTACAAGCTGGAAGCTCAACACCTACAAGCTGGAAGCTCAACATCTACAAGCATGAAGCTCAACATCTACAAGCTGTAAGCTCAACACCTACAAGCTGTAAGCTCAACATCTACAAGCTGGAAGCTCAACACCTACAAGCGGGAAGCTCAACACCTACAAGCAGGAAACTCAACATCTACAAGCTGGAAGCTCAACACCTACAAGCTGGAAGCTCAACATCTACAAGCTGGAAGCTCAACACCTACAAGCAGGAAACTCAACATCTACAAGCTGGAAGCTCAACACCTACAAGCTGGAAGCTCAACATCTACAAGCAGGAAGCTCAACACCTACAAGCTGGAAGCTCAACATCTACAAGCTGGAAGATCAACACCTACAAGCTGGAAGCTCAACATCTACATGCTGGAAGATCAACACCTACAAGATGGAAGCTCAACATCTACAAGCTGGAAGCTCAACACCTACAAGCTGGAAGCTCAACACCTACAAGCTGGAAGCTCAACACCTACAAGATGGAAGCTCAACATCTACAAGCTGTAAGCTCAACATCTACAAGCTGGAAACTCAACATCTACAAGCAGGAAGCTCAACATCTACAAGCTGTAAGCTCAACATCTACAAGCAGGAAACTCAACATCTACAAGCTGGAAGCTCAACACCTACAAGCTGGAAGCTCAACATCTACAAGCTGTAAGCTCAACATCTACAAGCTGGAAGCTCAACACATACAAGCTGGAAGCTCAACATCTACAAGCATGAAGCTCAACATCTACAAGCTGTAAGCTCAACATCTACAAGCTGTAAGGTCAACATCTAAAAGCTGGAAGCTCAACATCTACAAGCTGGAAGCTCAACACCTACAAGCTGGAAGCTCAACATCTACAAGCATGAAGCTCAACATCTACAAGCTGTAAGCTCAACACCTACAAGCTGTAAGCTCAACATCTACAAGCTGGAAGCTCAACACCTACAAGCGGGAAGCTCAACATCTACAAGCAGGAAGCTCATCATCTACAAGCTGGAAACTCAACATCTACAAGCTGTAAGCTCAACATCTACAAGCTGGAAGCTCAACATCTACAAGCGGGAAACTCAACATCTACAAGCTGGAAGCTCAACATCTACAAGCTGGAAGCTCAACATCTACAAGCAGGAAACTCAACATCTACAAGCTGGAAGCTCAGCACCTACAAGCAGGAAGCTCAACATTTACAAGCAGGAAACTCAACATCTACAAGCTGGAAGCTCAACATCTACAAGCAGGAAGCTCAACATCTACAAGCTGGAAGCTCAACATCTACAAGCTGGAAGCTCAACATCTGCAAGCTGTAAGCTCAACACCTCGAAGCGGGAAGCTCTACGTCTCAAGCTGAAGCTCTCCGTCTTACGAGGCAACCACGTGGTCTGAGATCCGAGTGAGGGATCGACCCTTCGTAGCAGTAACTCGCTGTAGTCTGGCAAAGGGGCAGTTACCCCTTTGTGTTACGGTGTTACAAATAAAAGTGTTCCCTCTTAAAGGAACAACGTTTGGGACTTAGTTTGTCCCGCTACAGGTGTACTAATTCCACAGTAATAAGACTACGATATTTGACATATCAATGGTGAATCAACTCCACAGTAACAACACTACGATATTTGTGATATCAGTGGATATACCAACTCCACAGTAATAACACTACGATATTTGTCATATCAGTGGATGTTCTAACTCAACAGTAATAACACTACGATATTTATCATATCAATGGTGTATCAACTCCACAGTAATAAGACTACGATATTTGACATATCAGTGAGTGTGTACTGTGTAGTGACATCGGGTATATCACTGTATGGTGCCGGCCCGGAAGGGTTGTGCCGTTCGATGTTCCAACATCGTGGACAGCACCGTGTGGGTGGCTGTGTGTGACACCAGCCCTAGCGTGGACAGCACCGTGTGGGTGGCTGTGTGTAACACCAGCCCCAGCGTGGACAGCACCGTGTGGGTGGCTGTGTGTAACACCAGCCCCAGAGTGGACAGCACCGTGTGGGTGGCTGTGTGTATTACCAGCCCTTTGATTTGTCTCTTTGATTTGTTTATTTGCACGGTCGCACCGTCGAGGCTATTAAATATCGCGGCTCCTCTTTGCCCGAATTGCAATCATTACGCTCACGGTTTCGAATATTTACCGCTGTTGGGGCGGCTCCCTATTCGCAAAATTCCACGACTAGAGCTCCGTAGTACAGTCATCTCCTTGCAATATCACGTTCCTGCTCTAATTAAAGTAATATAAAACGTGGAACGTAAAGGAAAAAAGTGTGTTCATTAAAAATCAAACCGCTTGCTCGAGTTTCCTGGCTGGCTGCTGTCTGGGCTCCTGTCCACCCCAAAAACTTAGTGGATGCTGCGGGCCGTTGCCACCGAAGCTAAAAACGAAACTATGAACTATTTTCTTGACTTTACCAGGTAAGGCTCATTGAGCGATATAGCTTGTTTTCAGAAGCGACCTGGCGACAAATGATAGCTCAACGACGTGACTTATCATCGTGTGGACATGTATAGCAGCCACATACTCTAAACGCGTGATGATTCTAAATGCGGAAAGAAAACCGAAGACAATAGCTAGCGACACCGAAGCCATTATTTAGCCACACTGAAGATAATAGCTAGCCACACCAAAGACAATAGTTAGCCACACCAAAGACAATAGCTTGCGAACACCAAAGACAATAGCTAGCGACACCGAAGAGAATAGCTAGCGACACTGAGGACAATAGCTAGCCACACCAAAGACAATAGTTAGCCACACCGAAGACAATAGCTTGCTAACACCAAAAACAATAGCGACACCGAAGACAATAGCTAGCGACACCAAAGACAATAACTAGCTACACCGAAGACAATAGCTAGCCACACCGAAAACAATAGCTAGCCACATCGAAGGCAATAAGCAATAGTTAGCCACACCGAAGACAATAACTAGCCAAACCAAAGACAATAGCTATCCACACCGAAGACAATAGTTAGCCACACCGAAGACAATAGCTAGCCACACCGAATACAATAGCGAGCCACACCAAAGACAATAACTAGCCACACCAAAGACAATGTTAGCCACACCAAAGACAATAGCTAGCCACACCAAAGACAATAGCGAGCCACACCGAAGACAATAGCGAGCCACACCGAAGATATTACCTAGCCACACCGAAGACAATGGCTGGCCACACCGAAGGCAATAACTAGCGACACCGAAGACAATAGTTAGCCACACCAAAGACAATAGCTAGCCACACCGAAGATATTACCTAGCCACACCGAAGCCATTAGCTAGCCACACTGAAGACAATAAGTAGCGACACCGAAGACAATAGCTAGCCACACCAAAGACAATAGCTAGCCACACCGAAGATATTACCTAGCCACACCGAAGCCATTAGCTAGCCACACCTAAGACAATAGCTAGAGACACTGAGGACAATAGCTAGCCACACCGAATCCATTAGCTAGCCACACCGAAGACATTAGGTAGCGACACCGAAGACAATAGCTAGCCACACCGAAGTCAATAGTTACCCACACCGAAGACAATAGCTAGCCACACCGAAGACAAAAGCTAGCTACACCGAAGACAATAGCTAGCCACACCAAAGACAATAGCTAGCCACACCGAAGACAATAGCTAGCGACACCAAAGACAATAGCTAGCCACACCGAAGACAATAACTAGCGACACCGAAGACAATAGCTAGCCACACCGAAGACAATAGCTAGCCACACCAAAGACAATAGCTAGCGACACCAAAGACAATAGCTAGCCACACCGAAGACAATAACTAGCGACACCGAAGACAATAGCTAGCCACACCGAAGGCAATAACTAGCGACACCAAAGACAATAGTTAGCCACACTGAAGACAATAGCTAGCCACACCAAAGACAATAGCTAGCGACACCGAAGACAATAGCTAGCCACACCGAAGACAATAGCTAGCGACACCGAAGACAATAGCTAGCCACACCAAAGACAATAGCTAGCGACACCGAAGACAATAGCTAGCTACACCGAAGACAATAACTAGCCACACCGAAGACAATAACTAACGACACCGAAGACAATAGCTAGCGACACCGAAAACAATAGCTAGCGACACCGAAGACAATATTTAGCCACACTGAAGACAATAGCTAGCCACACCGAAGACAATAACTAACGACACCGAAGACAATAACTAGCGACACCGAAAACAATAGCTAGCGACACCGAAGACAATAGCTAGTGACACCAAAGACAATAGTTAGCCACACTGAAGACAATAGCTAGCCACACCGAAGACAATAGCTAGCGACACCGAAGACAATAGCTAGCTACACCGAAGACAATAACTAGCCACACCGAAGACAATAACTAACGACACCGAAGACAATAGCTAGCGACACCGAAAACAATAGCTAGCGACACCGAAGACAATAGCTAGTGACACCAAAGACAATAGTTAGCGACACCGAAGACAATAGCTAGCCACACCAAAGACAATAGCTAGCGACACCGAAGACAATAGCTAGCTACACCGAAGACAATAACTAGCCACACCGAAGACAATAACTAACGACACCGAAGACAATAGCTAGCGACACCGAAAACAATAGCTAGCGACACCGAAGACAATAGCTAGCCACACCGAAGACAATAGCTAGCGACACCGAAGACAATAGCTAGTGACACCGCAGACAATAGCTAGCCACATTGAAGACAATAGCTAGCCACACCGAAGACAATAGCTAGCCACACCGAAGACAATAGCTAGCCACACTGAAGACAATAGCTAGCGACACCGAAGAGGTGGGAGTGACGAATACAGAAGACTGACACGGTTAATTTAAAATTGCTCTAACTTTTCCATCTTGTGATATTAATATTGTCCTTCCCCCGCATACACACAGTGTTATTGTTTTCCTCAGAATATCCTTTGAATCATAGAGAACATAAAAAAACACATATTGGTATTTTATTACGTGAAACATTAGTGCTCCGAGTACAGGATTGTTTGAAGAGTACAGGATTGTTTGAAGAGTATGAAAACGACATCCGTTATTTGTACATTGCATAGCAACGAGTTCTCCACGAATAATAATTATTTTATTATTTATCCGGAGAGCCACGCTGGAGGTTTCAGGAGGGTCCTGCCACTACATTGGAGTTTTAGAGTTTTATTTGATCAGAATATCTTTTTTTATCAGACTATTTTAGGATGTTTTCAGCCGATTAATGATGAGTTGTGTTTAATTATTCACGTGTGAGGAGGAAACCGGAGCACCCGGAGAAAAGCATCATGCACAAGGGAGCAACGCTCTATCCCCGTACAGATGGAAACAGAAGGCGATTGGTCCACTCGCTGTAACCGCATTCCCCTGGCGAGCCAGGGCACGGGCTCCTCCTCCTCCTGCACGCCCACGGGAAGAGAGTTTCACAGCCCATCTGTGTGTGATCCATCAACCCTCGCTGCTGCCTCCACAGCACTGGGTCACAGGCAACAACATGCTCTGGTAGTTTATGCATTGTTTGAAACTGATTGTTTTTGTTGTCATGTTCACCACAAGTATCTGTGGTTAATGGAGACATGATTCCTTGCAAAAGGTTTCTGTTCGGTGTTTTAACATCTTAACGCAACTGGTTTACTGCCAGAAAGGGTGAAACTTCGTCTCATAGTTTAAAAGATGTAGTTTAATGGTCTTTTCCAGTCCCTTCTTTCCCCCAGTTGCTCATGTGCAGGAGCGGCCTCCAAATTCTTTGATGTCCTCACCCTGCCTTCTCTTCCGCCATCGTCCTCTGCTTCTTTTCCTTTCTCTCGGTCCCCCGCTCTGTCGTAAATTAGGTTTTTTTAATCGCCTAATTTAAGGTCGTTTTGCATTATACCTGAGTTTTTTGTTTTTATCCGGGCCGTCGTCCGTACCCACGGGGAGGTGCGGGGCCCCCTTGACACCTTAAAACTAAGCCGGATGTGTTACATTTGGCACTGTGACGTCGAAGCGCTAGGCGCCCCCCCCCCCCCAAGCGCAGGGCCCGGGGTAGTCGCCTCGATTCGCCATACCCAAGGGACGGCTCAGTCCAGGCCACTTCTTCCCCCTTACCACACGAGTGTAATCGAGATTTGACCATGGCCGCAATTCGCCCTCACTTGCTCATACCGTTGATGTTGTTGATGGCGCTATTGTGTACAAACCCGGTTGTCCGAGTTCGATTCCCACTCACAGCCAACACCAGTGACGATTATCTGAATCGGTACCTGGGCCTCCCCTAGGTCGACTCAGCCTCAAATGAGTACCTGGTGAGATGTGTAAACATTGCCACTGGGGAAATGTGGTCTGGAGTGATGCTGGCCACCCACCCCCATGTGTGCAGTGCCGGCCTTCTTAAGTGCTCGCTAACAGGACTTGCCCAACAGTCTGTTAGCGATATGGGGGATCTTTGTTTTTGTCTTTGGTGCCACTTTGAAAGTTAACATTCTCACACACACAAAACGCTTGCTCAGTGCATTTTACTAGAACAAAGTTTATTATTCACATTTAATGACATTTACAAAACGGATTTTCTTTCTAAACGGCCTCTCATCGTTGTGGTAACTCTTTCATAACTGTAGCAGATGCAACTGTATCCGGACTGTTTTAAATACATCAAAAATGTAGAAAAAAATAAGAGTGGGGTAAGTATGAACTGCCGATGACCAAATTACCAGGAATGTGTCCGATCTCGGCAGCTAAGCTGATTTCAGCCTGGACAATGCTTTTGACGGGTGACCACCATGCAAGTCAGGTTTGTTATAGGATGCTGCGGGGCTACAAGGTGGTTAACAGGAAAGTTGGAGCAAAATTCATCGTTCGACTGTACTTTCTATGCCCCCCACGTATATGAACCTACCACGGGTATGAACATACCACCACAGACCTGCACAGACCTGCACAGACCAGTGCGGTGAAAGTATGGTCAAATAACCCGCACGGCCCACTCGGTGTGGGCAGGGTGTGGGCAGGGTGTAGTAAGGGTGTGGGCAGACTCTCCTTCAGTAGTGGATTGACTCTAGGACAGGCAGGGCTTAGTGTCACAGCTGGGTCTGTCCTGGTCTAGTAGTATCCACTGCAAAGGCTGTGGATACTAATAGTAGTCACTTGCTATCTACTCCAGTCTACCAGCCACCCAGAAAATATTTGCGTGAGAAATGAAACCCTGAGGATAGGCTTAACCTGGCACATACCTGGGTGCCCAGTGAGCGATTATGACCCTACCAAAGGTGGAGCCATTGGTCATCAAATCCTTAACATTAATGCACCCTATTTTTTATTGTAGTTGCTGAAATATGGTGTGTAACTGGGATAGAGACTCGCAATATTACGTGGGCCACGTGGACTAGCCAAGGTTGTGTTTTGCATAGACCAATCACTTGCTCTTTTTAACGTGTGTGTGTTTTCATTGGCTAGAGAACTCTCCACCGCCACTTCTACACCATTGCAAGTCGCCACGCAGTTGCCGAATCTGTTGATGATGTTTTGGGGCAACGATTGTCCTAAAACATCTCCAATGATTCATGGTGTATAGACACAGCGGGTGCTGCGCTAACTATCGACACGGCGTGCGGTGATGACGGTGAAGGGGGCGGCGGTAGGTTTGGCGACTTCAGAATTCATCCAGCAGGTCCATGATCCTCTTCTGCTCGGCCTGCCGGAAGTCTTCGCTCTTGGCATCACCCAGGCTCTCTGTGTACTCTGTGAGACAAGGGCAAAAAGATGTAAACCAATTACAGCTGGACCCAGGGGCTCCATCAGTGTTAATTTTTGTTCATGAAATTATGAATATATTCGTGTTTTTTATGTTATGTTAGTCAACAATGTCTAAGGTGACAAAAGTCAACTGGCATAACGATGACCACCCACCAAAACCGATCAAGCTATATGACACTGACTAAGATAATTTCGGCGCATTATTAAGAGAAGGCAGTGCACTGAGAAAAACTACGAATGGTAATTGGCTAGATGTTATGTATAAACATTTATTTACGGAGTTTGCTGATTTGCTGGCCTGATATTGGGGTAGGAAACATTTCTCACTCCCGCAAATCAACATTCAATGACTAAGAGTGGCTTAAACGTGACTGCTGTAGTCATCTGGACTATGAGAGTGACTTAATTAATCCCCAGACTCATTAAAAAACTATAAACTATTTTTATTTTACCAAGGCCCACTGAGCTATATAGCTCTTTTTCAGAAGCGACCTGGACATCACAAATGATAGCGCAACGAAGTGGCTTATTATGTGGACACTTATAACAGCCAAATACTTTAAACGTGTGATGTTGATTCTAAATGTGGAGGGAATAACCGGAGGACCCGGAGAAAAATTCACTCAACCAAGGGGAAAACGCGCAAACTCCAAATATATAGGCGCCAGGATTGGGATCGAACCCACCTCCTGTATACCAGGCGAGGTAGTTAACATCTCGCCACGGGTTGTCATCAATTCGACTAAAACTGTGATAAAAAACTGCCTGAATTTACACTGGGCCCCATTTAACTGGAAATCCCAATGGTTCCAGTTCATATTTTTCAGACGTAGCCAATAATTAGGTCAGCTACAGCTGGCAGAGGTACACTGTAAATCTGTTCAGAATTTTTGAGAAGACATTTCAGGGCAGTTCCATAAACTGGGCAATGTCACTCTCAAATGTATCATACTAACACACATTGCATGATCAGAAGTTATTATCTATAGGTTTAAGAACTATGGATTATTCACGGACTAAGTCGATGATTTAACGCACGCACGAAACTGAATGTACCATCACCGTCGTAGTGTGGACGATGATTTAGCTCTTCCCGAACACGTCCGACACCCCGGTGTTCTACAAACATTTATCCCATATTAGGAAAGGTGAGCAGGTGAAGCATTTCTGAATTCATAGTCCACTTTGTTTGACGACACGCGGTGCCCGAGTGAAAACTAATTTCAAGATTAATAACGACGATTACTCACATCCATCTGATATCGCGTCCAACATGTACGACTGTTCCGGAGACCCGGAGGGAGATCGTTGATCGGAACTGCCCTTTAGCTTACCATAAAAAGGGCGGAATAAATGTGTGACTAGGTAATTTCTCATATAAAGTGCAATGCAATATATCGGCACAGTGAATGGTATGCAATGTGTTTCAATTGGTGCATGGTTAAAACAATGATTTTAAAAATCATGGACTGGAAGATGGCACCCTTCACCCAAGCCCAATCTGTGAAGTGGGAAATCACGACTTGTGCCAGCGTCAACCCGGCGGCCGAACTTCGATCAACGATCTCCCTCCGGGTCTCCGGAACAACGACTCCACTTTCTAACCGTTTCACCAGGCCTTGGATGTTTCCAGTCTGCCCCAAGATCGTGTGGTCTGCACAAACGGTTCCCAACCTCTTAAGCCCTGCGGGCCACTGTAAACCCTCAAAAATAATCGTTGCTGACCACAATGCGCCTATAGAACATTTTTTCAAATTTAAAACTCCCATAAAAAGTGCCGTAAATTGATAATGAAAACTGATAATAGAAACAGAATCGACAATTAACTTATTCGTCATTGACTACTCTTAATAGTTGTGCAATGGGGCAGTAAAACAAAGTGTGTTTGTGAATAAAAAAAACGATAACATCAGCAATAGTTCCGCAAACCACTTCCCATGGGCCTGCGGACCACCAGGCGCCAGGGACCACATAGGTAGGGATCACCAGTTCTCTACAAGATTTAACCGACGAGCCAACTTGTATAAGGTCGCACTCATTACACGCAAAGTTCTTGCTGCAAATTAACCACAATACCTTGCTGATCTCGTCAAGGAGCATGAACCACCATCACTCAAACTCCGGTCATCATCGTAGCGGCTTTTGGCTGGCCATCGAACAAAGCCGGTCACCGCATCACGCGCTTTCAGATGCGCTTCTGCGGCCATCTGGAACGCTCTTCCTTCCGATATTAGGAAGCCACTCGAGCAGGAGTCAGCAACGTGCGGCTCTTTAAGGACTGCTGCTTCGTGACATTATTCACATGCATTGTGGCTCTTAACATAGAGTTTTTTTTTATTCGCACAAAAATGGCTCGTGTTAATTTCGTTGTCAACCCCTGCACTAGAGCTATGCACTTTTAAATCTAGATTGAAAACTCATTTCTTTAAAACTGCTTTTAGTGTTTAGTTTGTTGTCATTCCCCCCCTCCGCACCTCCGATTAGCATGGTTGGCTACGTACGGTGTGAAAGAAGATCAACATACATACGTACATACATAAGACTCACAGAGACCCATAGACTGATCACACAGTGACCCATAGACTAACACAAAGACCCATAGTTTTTTGTCCTTCCCCCCCCCGCACCTCTGATTAGCACGGTTGGCTACGTACGGTGAGAGAGAAGTTCAACATGCATACATACATCGGCACATACAACAGTCACCATGAGTTGCAGCCCTGCCGGGTGTTAGGAACGTGTGCGATCGTGAACGAGCTGTGGCCACGAACCTCGGATGATGTGACGCACCACCTTCATCGAGCCACCGCGCAGGTTCAAGATCTGGTTGACTCGCTGTCGGATCTACGCACGCACGTACACACGCACGCCATCGCCAGCGTCATGCCAAGTCCAGCAGTGGATTGAGAAAGATGTAAATAATTATTCATATTTCTTGGGAGGAACACAACTGGAACACCGATATGCTAATAGTTCTGCATGTTAACTGCATGAACCAAACTCTGAAATGTACTCACTTTAAAACAACGATATTTTGAAATCACCACCATGACTTTGCCTGATTGGACTTTAATTTAACTCAGGATGCGGATTTTACATTTAGATATTTTAGAACTAATCCCTGGTACCGACACTTCATCCAGAAGTGGCTTTACATACCGGCTAGCACATAATCGTGGACGTAATAATAAAAGTTATTGATTCTTCCACGCACAATCAGACGTATGCGTTCCGCGAGCGGGATAATTTATTTGAATCTACGCATTGTTACATGCCTCATGATGAATATCAACGTTAGACAATGGGAATCACCTACCAGTGTGTACATGTGAATAGTCATTATTACACCCCACATGGGGAATGCTGCCGTGGTGTGAAGGTTATCACACTGGCGAGCACACCGGACTTGCGACCCAGAGGTCACCGGTTTGGTTTGACCTGGAGCGGCGGTTGAAATTATTTCGATTATTTAGCTGCTATACATTTCCACGCGATAAGCCATTTTGTTGAGCTGTAATTTGTGGCCAGGTCGCTTCTGGAAAAGAAGTCAATATCTCAGTGGACTTTGCCTGGTAGGATGGGGATGGTTTAGTTGTTGTATTTGTTTGTGTTTGGGCGATTTGTTGACCTTTCTTGTACTTTGCACTACTATCACGTGTTTTTCTACTGTTTGTTGTAACGTTCTCATTCGTGCACACCACAGTTAGTCGATCGATCGGTCAAAGACGTCTGGCTAGCGTGGAAGGGTAGGCCAACGTTCCCTCCAGAAGAGCTCTCCCGAGTGGAGGCCCTTCCGCCAGGAGTGGTGGCCAGCCATCAACCGCACGGCCACACATTGGGGAGACAAAGGCTGACACGTGCTGCCGCGTGACACGGTGGCAGCGGTGCTGGCATTTCGTCGCACCTGCGCCACGCCGGACGTGGAGATCTCCAGCATGACGTAGTCCACCAGCTGCAGCACGAAAAGCCCGGCGTCTAGCCGGCGCAGGTAGAAGTCGTCCTGCGCCTCGTCGTCGATAATCTCACCCCTCCGCACCATCTCCTGCACCACAACCGTCGCCACATCGTTCAACGCAGCCCACCGTCGTTAATTAGCGTAGTTCCGCTTATTTGTTCGCTCGACGCAGCCGCTGGCTATTCATTGCGTTGTTCGTTAATTTGTAGGTTCAATGTGCTTGCGCCAGACCATTACCGTTGCGTATTTCTGTGCAACAAGTGCGGTCGCTCGTGTGTATGTTTCACCGCGTCACTCACGTGCTTCTCTCCTTCGATCTTCTTGTCGGCAGCGGAAACTGTCTCCAGGTACTTGAAGTGCAGCTCCATCAGCCGGTCCACCTGGCAACCGACAAACATTAACCGAGGTGACCAGGTGACTCAGAGGCCAGAGGGTTGAGCCAGCACCGCAGAGGTCCCGAGTTCGTTCCCGGGCAGCTACTCACGAGTAAACTAAAACGAGTGACTATTTACTTATTTTACCAGGTAAGGCCCAGTGAGCTATACGGCTCTCTTTCGAGAGCGACCTGGCTGCAAATGATAGCTCAACAAAGTGGCTTATCACGTGGACATTTATAGCAGCCGAGTACTAAACAGGGTTCTCAAGCGCACGACTTGACAAGTCTCAGTCCCGTCACAAACGATTGCAATAATAAACATCGCTTGGTATTGGACTCGATTCGGATAGATTCCAGCTCTTGAGATTAAAAAAAAAGTAACATATTCTTGGTTCTTTCGGTAAAGTCACGTAGAAGGGAAACAATAAAATAATAAAAATATGTATTATTTTATTGTTTACCGAAAGAACCAAGAATATGAATCCCTGCAGTCACGAAAGCTTTATATCAAAAAGTAGCATAGTTTGACCGTCGGGCCACAAACAATATCACAGCAGAGTTTCGATTTAAAGCTTTCGTGACTGCAAGGATTCATCTTATTTGGTTCTTTCGGTAAAGTCACGTAGAATGAGAATAAAATAATAATAATTATTATCATTCTACGTGACTTTACCGAAAGAACCAAAGAAGATCACAGCAGAGGTTGAGGGGAAAGTACGCCCCCTACCTACTGTGTGGAACCAGTGCCACTCAAAAGCACTTCTGCAGGCCAATCACTGACAAATGGGGTGCAACGCTCTATAACTTAGGAATGTGTCCTTCGTCTGATGACGCTGATAGAATTGGAATCATGGGGGGGGGGGGGGAAGACAAATACAGAAAATCATCGATTATCACCATACAGTCGATCATCGATTGATTATCTAGCGGATTCGGGGGGTAGAGAGGGGATGCCAGATATAAAAAAACGGCAAATAATCACTGCCCGACATTTTTTTAAATAGTTTATTTTTGTACATTCTTGTCTGACATGTGTTTAGGTGTTGTCATATGTTTTTTTGTGTTTTAGATTTGTTTACTAAATGAAATTAGGATAAACATACAAATAGAAAAAAATATCCTACTTAAAAAGTTACCGTATTCACGTTACCGTATTTACTACTCCAATCTCGAAGACTCTGCATGGGGTGATGTAAACATTATATTCATTGTTTAAGTCGTCTGTCGTGTATAATGTACTGTATATAATATTTAACACTGAAATCAAGCACACGGTGCCAATCGCTGGACTGGTTACAGCCTTGGGAGCGGTTTTACTGGTTTTACTGGAGCGGTTTTGCCGGATTGGCCCGGAACCGCCAAATAATGTTGGAAGCAACTGTTGGAAGCAACCGCATAATGGCACAGTGCCGGATAATCGATGATCAACTGTGATGATCCACTGAGCGAGTCGGAACGAGCGGCCCCACCTTCTCACAGTCGGTCTCCACGAACTTGTTGATGAGCCGTGTGCGCTGCTGCCCCTTGAGGTTCCTCAGCATGGAGGAGATGATGGAACACACGTGCTCTGCGGGGACACGGGGACGTCACAGGCGGCAGTGGGGAACACGCCAAGAGATTTGCGGTCCACCCCCAAACTCGCGGCTCCTGCGTGTGGTTATGCATAGCGGAACACGTTATAAGGTTGCGCTCATTAAACACAAAGCGCTCGCCACAAATTAACCGAAATACCTCGCTCATCTCGCCAAGGACCATAAACCATCATCACGCGAACTCTGGTTATCCTCACAGCAGAGGCTTTTGGCTGGCCATCGAACAACGACTTATCGCACGCTTTCAGATGCGCTGATGTGGCCGTTTGGAATGCTATTACTTCCGATATAGAGATGCCACTGGAGCTATGCACTTTTATATCTAGAATGACAACTCATTTCTTTAGAAGTGCATTTTGTGCTTGGTTTGTTGTCCTTCCCCCTGCACCCCCGATTAGGATAGTTGGCTACATCCGGTGCGAAAGAAGTTCAACATACACATGCATTGTTGAACTTGCCGCCCCGAGGGCCAAACCTGGCCCACAGTGGCTCACCGAGAAATTTTTATTTTCCTTATTAAAATGTTTTACCTGGAAAATCCCTTGAGATGGAACATCTCGTTTGCCAGGGTGAGAGATGAGTGATAAACAAAATAGATGAAAAAGCTGTGTGCAAGAGATGAGGATAAGTGAAAATTACAGCGAGATACATGACAGAGATGATACTGCTGGAGACAAGACGTATAGATTAGTGGTAACGTGTACATACGATGTCACATATGACAGGCCCAGGATGTGATGTGACGTGGCCCATCAGTACACGCTCATTTTGGTGTGGTCCGTCGGAGGATAAAATTCAAGTGCAGCTCGATAGAGACGCAGCTGAGTTTTTACCTTTAAAAATAACTTCATTTGTAAAAGAGGGAAAATCTGCGGAAGCGGGAGCAGCCCGTGGTAACTGTTCCTGTGAGTGGAACCAAAAATGAGTACTCACGGGCACTTCCACAGATTTCTAAATTCAGCCAACCAGCGCAAGGAATCTATTCCTCGCACCTCCGAGTTGTCCTCTCTTTTGAGAGGGAATAGTGCGAGGCGCGTTTGAAGTCTAAATTATTATCAAGTCTCTTTACACACGAGTGCAATGATCGATTACAAGGTAAGGCCCACTGAGCTGTGTAGCTTTTCCAGAAGCGACATGGCTATCGTTAATGAAAGCTCAACGAAGCGTCTTGTCATCGCGTGGAAATTTATTGCGGCCAAAATGGCCGAGGGCGGCCTTACCCTCGTGCTCCTTCTCGGACATGCCGGCCTTCTTGGCCCTGCCGGGCGTCTTCATGAAGAGGGGGAAGATGCTGCGCAGGCCGAGGATGTCCACAAACTTGTGGCAGTTGTCGGCGCCGTCCGGCCCTACCATGGCGTGGTCCAGCACCTTGAGGGCGCTGTTGCGGGAGCGCTTCTTCTCCCTGCCGGCGCAAGCGCGCAAACACGCACGCACGGGCATACCCCGCTCCCCCGTCACGCTTGCCACCAAACCATCGTCACGGATTCATTTTAACTTTCCGACTCAAGTTGAAAGCGTCGGTGCATTCGCTACGTGTGCCTGTTTAATACGGTCTCGTAAATACGGTCCGATAAGAATATTAACTTGAATGCTAAAGGTTTTTGTTGCTGTTAGGGACTTTCCGTATAATAAACAGGCCACATTTATCAACCGGCCACAGGAGCACCGATAAAACCCAGTGATAAATGGACAAGCCTCTTTGGCCAAGGCGATGAGGTCACAAGCAACCTGCACGCCTCGCCTCCGCGTTACGTCACTACTTGAGATTCATGAAACCTTTCCCAAAGAATACACAACAGTTCTCGAGATCGGACTCAATCTACTGAACCGTCGCTGCGATCACCAATCATTCGTGATGCGCGCAAACCTAACGGCGCGCGTGTACGTGCGCGCGCGTGGATCAGGAGGTCCGGGTGCCGCGCAAATCGTTGCTCACCGCAGCATGAGGTTCATGAGCTGCAGGCCCTCCCCGCGCAGGAAGCGCTCGCGGTTCGACGCCAGCATCAGGCACGAGCAGAGGCAGTCAAAGAGGTTCTCCATCATCTCCCCCTCCTCCCCACTCGCCGGGTCGTGACGCTTGAACACCTGCGTGTGGCCACAGGGAAGGGCAAGCGGTGAACGCCGTCGGTACGGGTTTTAAAATGAGGGGGTTGCTTGTACGTACGCAGGTATGTTGAACTTCTCTCGCAACGTACATAGCCAACCGTGTGAAATCGGAGGTGCGGGGGGAATGAGTGTCCACACTGCACAAACAAGTGTTATCGGCTGTGAGGCTACAAGGAAGGCAGCAGCGGCCGTTGCAGGGAAATCCACCGCTGGACCAAACTTCACCAATCCACACTGACCGGCGTGGGGCAGAACACTCAAACAACCCCCACGACCCCCATGGCCTTTTGGGAGGACCCTCATCCAGCAGTAGATTGAGAGAAGAGGCTCCCCGCATGTACGTAGCACACTTACCGAGAGCTGCTGTAGAAGCACGTCGATCCCTTCCATCTCTCCCAGGAGTTCTCTGTTAGCTGCATCACGCAAACACACACGGACCTTTATTACGAACACTATCAGTCGCAAACAGAAGGGAGGTGATTTGGTAAGGCTCACATGTTCATCATCATACCATGGTCATCATTGTTACCACCAAATTGTGGCCTTTACAGATGCATTTCGTTTTCATCAAAACTATGTTTAGTTTGTTGTCCTTCCCCTGCGCCTCAACATACATATGAAGCCATCATCACCAATGCAGTCTTTACAATTTACACAGTCCCTTTAAAGCCCAGAGCAGGCGCAATGATTCCCCTTTTCCACTTGCACACCCGAGCCAGGCCAGCGTGAGGGCCCCTCACAGTACACACGTGGTATTCTGCCAGCTCTTTGCCGTGCCAAGCTGGAACCAAACCGCGATACGCTGGTATCACGAGACACTGGTTCGGGGGCCAAGCAGGGCCGGGGGGGGGGGGGGGCGGGGTTAACTGTGCTTTCTGGCATCTCGCGAGCCGTGAGGGA
This sequence comes from Petromyzon marinus, assembly GCF_048934315.1. Taxonomy (NCBI): domain Eukaryota; kingdom Metazoa; phylum Chordata; class Hyperoartia; order Petromyzontiformes; family Petromyzontidae; genus Petromyzon; species Petromyzon marinus. The sequence continues at coordinate 9,819,030 of NC_133720.1, forward strand.
GGGGCCGGCTTGGCACAGGCCTTGGGGGGGGGGGGGCGGCTTGGCACAGGCCTCGGGGGGAGCCGGCTTGATACGGGCCCTGGTGCGGCTCAGTTCTACAGTGGAAAAGAGGAAACGTGCGTCTCACCAACGGCAAGCTGGGGGAGGGCCATGTTGTGGGGGGTGTGGACACCTCACCGTCATTGTTCTGCAAGAGGATGGAGAGGATTTCGCTGCAGTACAGCTTGTTCGCGTCAAAGGGCATCTTGGCCTGCGATCCGCAGCAAAGGGACAACGATGATGACACCTCAACAAAACCTCTGACAAATTGCAGGCATGGTTTGTATGTAGAATTTATTTCGCACCGTGCGTAGCCAACAGCGCGAATCGGGAGGTGTGGTGGGGTGGTGGTGCACGCCTATGACCCAGCACTCTTGAGGTGAGGGTTAGTGGATCGGGCAGAGAGATGTGTGAAACTTCCAGATCCGCGCTTCGGGAGAACTTGCCATAGATTGAGGATTGTGATGTGGTTGTAAGGAGTGAGATATGGAGAGCAGTGTGGTGATGAACAACTAGAAGCAGGTACTCTAGTCCCTCGGTAAACAGTGACATCGGTTAACGTTTTTTTCGGTGAATGTTTCGCCTCCCATAGGACCCCATGCTTCGACCAACGCTAAAATTTTGACTAACGGTACGTTTACGTTCGGAACGCGAGGCGCCATGCCCTCAGCCAATCGGTGACCCCCATTTATAAGCGTTTAGACCTCGACTGGCTTTGTTTACATGTTTTCCCTTTCCTATGTTTATGAATATTTTTAAATGTAATAAACTATGTTTTTAGGGTCAAAAAGGTCAACTTCTGATCACCTTCGAACGGTTGAATGCTATTAACATGTAATGAATATATTCGATTAACAGTTATTTCGGTTAACAGTAGTTTTTGTGGAATGGACTAAAAAGGTTAACCGAGTGACTACTGTATGATTATTATGGTTATGCTTGTTTACCCAGGAAAACCTCGCCAAGTCTCAAATCTTTTACAAGAGGCTCCTGCCAAGTTTTCACAGTAGGGGGCGATGGTGCGATGTGAAATCTTAGTTGAGTAATTTGTAGGTAATTCTTCAGCGCTGTGAAGTTTTGGCACACACCAGTTGCGTTGTTACCAGCTCATATTAGGATCACGGAAACGTGACGAGAAGCAGTAAATTATTACAAATGAGCTTGACGGCCGTACGGTCATCAAGGAGCATAAACAGTCGCACGAACTCCGGTCATCCTCGCAGCAGCAGCTTTTGGCTAACCATCAAACAAAGACGGCCACCGCATTGCGCGCTTCCTTTACCATATTAAGCAGCCACTGGAGCAATGGACTTTTAAATCATCTAGACTTAAAACTCATTTCTTTAGGAACTGCTTTTTGTGTTTAGTTTGTTGTACTCCCCCCCCCCAGCACCTCTGATTAGCACGGTTGGCTGCGTACGGTGCGAATGAAGTTAAACATACATGTATATACGTGTGTGAGGATTGAGGTACAGATATGAGGAACGGCGAACTGCGTCTCACCCTTATCCGCTTGAGCAGCCACTGCATGAGGCCCTGCCGCGCGGCCTCCGTGCTCATCTCTGGCCGGAACTCTGTCAGGTTCTCGATGATCGCTGTAACGCCACACGAGGGGGTTCACAGGTGAGCGTCCTATCCGTGCGAGGGTCACGTGCGAGACTGTACCGTTGTGGGCGTGTCAGGTGCGAGCGTCCTATCCGTGCGAGGGTCACGTGCGAGACTGTACCGTTGTGGGGGTGTCAGGTGCGAGCGTCCTATCCGTGCGAGGGTCACGTGCGAGACTGTACCGTTGTGGGGGTGTCAGGTGCGAGCGTCCTACCCATGTGAGGGTCACGTGCGAGACTGTACCGTTGTGGGGGTGTCAGGTGCGAGCGTCCTATCCGTGCGAGGGTCACGTGCGAGACTGTACCGTTGTGGGCGTGTCAGGTGCGAGCGTCCTACCCGTGCGAGGGTCACGTGCGAGACTGTACCGTTGTGGGGGTGTCAGGTGCGAGCGTCCTACCCGCGCGAGAGGTGAGTGTATGACATCGCCTTTCTCTTCGCGGCTCTGCAGTGAATGTTGTACCTTTCTGTGGGTGAGGTGTGAGCTTCGTGCTGCAGTGGGAGTCAAGAGGAAGGTGCGATGGTTCTAGCTCAGGCGTCGGCAACCTGCGGCTCCTGAGGCGACTGTGGCTCTTTAAGGACTGCTGCCTCGCGACGTCATTTATTAAGGACCACCGTCTCGTATTCACATGCATGCCGGCTCTTCAAATATTGAGTTTTCTTTACCAAATTCCCCAAAAATGGCTGCTATTTCCTTCTAGCTGTATGGAAACCAGGCGTGAAGTTCCTACCGGGACAGCAGGAGCAGGGAACCTGTGGCCGTACATATTCTTGGTTCTTTCGGTAAAGTCATGAAAGAACCAAGAATATGAATCACTGCAGTCACGAAAGCTTTAAATCAAAACCTGTGGCCTGTGGACCACATACATACGGCCCACAACTTAATATCCAATGGCATGTGGTAGCCACATGAGGCCTTACCGCTTCGAAAAGGCCCGCAAATGATCCATCACCGCATGCTTCTTGACTGCCTTCATCGGGTATCAATTCTGACCTGGCTGCAACAATGGTTTCCAATTTTCGCACTCAACCACTCCTGTCACTGGAAGGGCCTCTACACTCGGTCGCAACGCATGTCGTTATTTTTCGCGTGATTACAGGCTAACGCTAAGCTCTGCATGATAATGTGGTTGTTGCCCAAAATATACATTTTTAAGGTCCTATTCGGCCCACGCAAAAGTGGTTCTCCCCCAACCTTGCTGTGCGAGGTCAGGATTGAGGATCGTAGCTGCAATGGGGGCTTTAGATGCGAGGATCTCCCCTTTTTGGCGATCATCAGTGGGGCTCGTTACAGCTATACACCTGCTTGGGGATCATGAGGTGCTCATTACAGCGACATTAAAGCGACACACTCCGCTGCTCCTGCCTGACGCGGTTATCATCTGGGCTTGACCACCTGAATGTGAAAATTAAGTTGTTGCTCTGCATCTACATCAGCAGCCATGCGACAGAAGAAGAAGTGGGGCTCACACGTGCCGTGATTTTATCTCGTGCGCTTGAAGCGTGGAGACTCACCGAGCGTGTTGTGAACGCCGACTGCCTCCTCCTTGGTCGCCTCGTCAAGTCGCTCCAGGTTCTGCACCAGCAGCGCCACCACCTGCTCGTTGAGCTGCAGGGAGAGTGCGCGGATGGCGAGCGTAATGTATGCATGTTGAACTTTGTTCGCACCCGTACGTAGCCAACCACGCTAGTCGGAGGTGCGGGGGCAACAAACTAAAACACAAAAGGCAGTTCTAGAGAAATTAGTTTTCAATCAGCCGTCGACGGCGCAACATAATTTTTCTTGTCACCATACGACGCAAAAAAAAGTTCGCGATATGACAAATATGGCGATATCAGTTTCCCACAGCTCTGCCATTAGAGCTAACAACACGCAAAGGGGTGCTGTTCTCAATGCAAGGCACAATGGCAGTTGTGCCTTACCGCTGTTTGTGAGCACGTTAGGACACCAAATTGTTTACAGTTTGCAAGACGCATTCGCCTGTTGCGATATGGTTTCTCATCACAAACAGGGAGAGCGTTTCGTGTTTTATTGCGATTTGTGCTTCGCTCTCCTTCCAGCACGGATAAAGATGACGGCGTGGTGTGCGAGCGTCCGTCAGTCCGCCATAAGAGTGCGGCGTCAGAACCCGCGTGAGAACCGTGGTGTTGGTCACTGCTGCTTAATTCTCCGAGCGTTTAGATATTCGTCGCAACTTTCAGGAACCCATCCTCGACATAAAGCGGGGTGTTATTGTACCACCTAAGGTGGCAAAACTTTAGTGGTACCAATTATAAAGCTAATAAGAGTGAAGCATTTGATAAAGCCACTCACATGCAATGGTTAGCATAGACTTCACTGTTACTGCCCATGTAAATGAAATTAAATCACTGAGGTTCTTCCACCGCGGATGGCACCAACAAGTCAGAATCAGAATCTTTATCCTGGAGAAATCTGATGAACTGTGAAGCTCTTTTTCACAGATGTCCAGGAGGGGCAGGTCAAGAGAGTTACAACTATAAAAAAAAACGATAAGAGTGCAAAGTATAGGAAAGGTAAGCAAATCACTATGAATAAATAAACAAAAACTAATTTTTTATCTTACCGGGTAAAGCCTACTGAGCTATTCGTTATTTTTCAGCAGCGACCAGGCCACAAACGATAACTCTACGAAGCGGCTTATCATCACGTTGAAATGTATAAGCAGCCAAAAACTCTAGACGCGTGTTGATTCTAAATGCGCAAATGAAAAAACCAGAGGCAGCTCAAGAAGTTACAACAAAACTAAACGCCTGCTTGGTATCTCGGCGACCGAAAGCTAACACGCCGCGAGTGCTCACGAGCGCATCGGTCAGCGTCCGCGCGCCCTCCTGGCTCTCGTGCAGCGTGTCCACGTCCGTGAGCTCCTGCAGGAGGTCGACCACCTCGATGGCGATATGTAACCCCGGGGATCAAGGACTCCAACTACGCACGTGCGAAAGCTGAAAACAACGTAACTGGTGTTTCGGCCAAAACATCCCAGCGCTGAAGAATTACCTACAATTTCGATTTAAAGCTTTCGTGACTGCAATGATTCATCTTCTTTGGTTCGTGACTGCAATGATTCATCTTCTTTGGTTCTTTCGGTAAAGTCACGTAGAATGAGAATAAAATAATAAATTTTTATAAATAATAAATTTTTATTATTTTATAATAAATTTGATGACTCGCGATCTGATGCTCTTCCTGTACGTCGTGCATTGATCAAATTCTGACTAAGAAGGCTCTTTCCTCATCAGCGGCTTATGGTGTTTTTCACAACTGAAGTCAACATCAACAAAGGATGCTTTGTTCAATTAGGTGGGAAGTGTGCTTGGATACGGAGTAGTCTTCTGCCCATAATGTAGCACAGCCCTCGCTGGCTCGTGGCTTTACATACAGCTACTACGAACTGACAAACATTATTTCTTTCACACCATTTCAGACACGTATCGTGATTTAAAAAATAAAAACAATTGCACAAAAGGACCAGGATCATGCCCCTCTTCATTCTATTTTCCTAACAAAAAATCTGACCACGTTTAGACAATGAATTTAAAATGTGGCCGGCTGCGGGATAAAGCCTATTCTTATTTTTTCCATCATTTTGATCACGGCAAAAATGTTCCATAGATACAGGGTGACGCACAGATGAAAAAACACACAGATGTCAAAGGGTTAATGGATGGATCGTTACACCACTGATATTCATCACAGCCGCGTCGCTTCCGGCAGCACTGCGGGATTAATCACGGTCGCCCGCGGTCGGGCCGCGAAGGATATCGGTGTTGTCGTGGCTGAGAAGGCCCAGGAGCGACGTCACCGAGTTGAGGTCGACGAGCAGAGGGTAGAGCTCTGGCATCGTGGCGATCACGTGCATCTCCTGGATGACGTCGTTCAGGTCCAACTCGGACTCCATGAACCTGCACGTTAATTCGGGTCGGGCGAGAATCAATCGTGTTACTCTGCCCCCTCGATTTCAGCGGCGCAATCCGCATCAGCGATACTGTCTTCAGAAGGTTAAACAAAGTACTAATAACTGAATATTATATAAACACAGACAAGCAAACGTGCACAAGCGATAATGTTAAACTGGAGATGCCTCACTTCTCTGGGTTGTCGGGGAATTTTATTCTGAGCTCCTGATTCTTCAGTGTCGTCTTCTCAAAGTTCAATACCATCCTCTTCACGCCGTTATCATCCAACGACTGGGTCTGTCAAAGACAACGATGGCAATTATGAACTGTTGTGGCAAGTTCTGCGAAGCGAAAATATATTAATCATTTCCCGTTCCGAGACGTCTGCAAGTTGCAGGGTGGGTCCTGTTCACCGCTGCATCTCGGAGCGTGCAAGCGGTTCAGCGTTAATTTTATTTAGAGGTGAAACATTGTTTTTTTCGAATAAAACATTTATTTGTAAATTCAAGCAAAACTCATGCTTACGGGAAGGTATTTTTTGTCTGTTTAAGAGTAAGAAGCTTTCTACAAAAAAATCTAATCGAAACGATAAGCTTGCTCATCACATTTCCCTTTCTAAGATTTTTTTCTTAGGTACGACAATTACTTTATGAAATATATTTCGAGTACAAAATATGAAAAAATATGAAAAAACATCGTACCGCCACGCATGGGCCTCCTCCCACCAAGACAAAGATCCCCCGTATCGCCTTAACAGATTAGAACATCTGTTGGCGAGTGCCACCAGCAGTGGGCGCCAACACCACCGCCAGCCATGCGAACCACCATGCCCACGTATCACAAGTGTCACTACCACGAAAACCTCTCGTATGGAACAAACGATGCTTTCAAAATAAATCTGACCAAACATACCAATGCCGAACCCTCATAAATAAGGGACCGAGGCGTTACATTATTTTACTCAGGCATCTATTCTGCTGATATGGTTTGCGTTTAGATGCACCTATTTTAAAAGCCGGATCGCTCCCTGAAACACGAGACCTGTGGTGTCAATGGGTTTTCACCTGGCTTAGCGAAAGGCAATTAAAGAACATTTCATGTCCTTTAGCCACATTGCTACGTGGATTATTAAACATTCTCTCACCTTCCATCCCCACCTCTTCTCATCCACTGGGAGAGAAGTTGATGAGATCGAGGAACGTTTTTTTATTTAGCAAATGCTTTTACGCGTGACAAATCGTACCGTTAGAACGCCAGACACGCAAAAGAAAGAAATATATTTGTCAGCATTATAAGTGAGTAGACATCAGCCCACGTAGCCACAAAGCCACGTGACAGCCTCCTCCTCCAGCACGTGCAGGGCAACAACAACCAGTCCGCCTGGTACGCCCTGACGGACTTCACAGCCGAAGACGATGTTCTCCCAGGTCTCCTGGCTCTCCGCATTCACACGGCGGGGCTGTTGCGAAGCACGCCCCATCGATGCTCGGAAGCGGCGCACACCCCCTCCTCCTTAGCCTCCATCGTCCTCACCTCGTCATCCTTGCTCATCATTTCCACCTGCTGCTGCTGCTGCTGGTCGGCGGGGGGCTCCGCACGGCCCCTGCCGGGCCCTTGCTTGCGCGGGGGGTGCGGCAGCTCCTCCTCGCTGTCATCCTCCTCGTCGAGCACGCGCTTCGGCCCTTTGTCGGGCTGCGGCGGGGCGAGGAAAAGAGGTGGCAGAGAAGCAGACGGAAAGAAGAGATGGAGCAGACGAGGGTGGACAGAGGGGCAGCACAGGATGATGGAGAACCAGAAGATGGTTGAGATATAATATATTGCAATGTGGATTTATACAGTGTCTAAATGTGACCACATCTCGAGAAGCTGTACAGAAAGACTGGGCATATTTATTTTAAAGAGGTAGTCTTATGTCTGCAAGTGAGTCTATGGGTCTCTCTAGGTCTATGGGTTTCTGCGTGAGTCTATGGGTCTCCATGTGAGTCTCGAAATATTTGGCAGTCTCTTGGGTCTCAGAAAGTCTGTATGGGTCTTGGTGCGAGTCTGCTGGTCTCTATGCATCTCTATACGAGTCTGTAGGTCTCCATGTGACTATCGGTCTATATGCAAGTCTGTGGGTCTCTAAGCAAATATTTGAGTCTCTATTTCACTCTATGCGTTTCTATATAAGTCTTTGGGTCTTTGTGCGAGTCTTCGAGTTGCAGTATGAGTCTATGAACTCTGTGCGAGTCGTTGAGTCTCCATGTGACTACGAGTTTCTGTGTATGCCTGTGGGTCTCTGTGGGAGTTTATGGGTTGCAGTGTGTGGCTCTATAATCTATCTCTATGCGAGTCTGTGGGTCTATGTGTGACTCTACAGGTGTCTGTGTGACTACGGGTCACTGTGTGACTCTACGGGTCTCTGTGCGAGTCTATCTACAATCTATCTCTGCGAGTTTTCGGATCTCCATGTGTCTATTGGTTTCTATGCAAATACAGTACTGCAAGTCTCCGTGTGACTCTATGTGTCTCTGTGCGAGTCCATGGGTCGCAGTGTGTGAGCCTATGATCTATCTTAATGCAAGTCTGAGTATCCATATGACTGTCTCTATGCAAGTTCTGAGATTGCATGTAACTATGGGTCTCTATGCAAGTCTGTGGGTCTCCATGTGACTATGGGTTTCTGTGAGTTCGTGGGTCTCTTTGCGAGCCCACGTGTCGCAGTGTGCGAGTCTATGATCTATCTCTACGCGAGACTGTGCATCTCTGTGACTCTACGTGTCTCTATGCGACTCTACGAGTCTCTGTGTGACTCTATGGGTCTCTATGCAACTCTACGAGTCTCTGTGTGACTCTACGTGTCTCTATGTGACTCTACGTGTCTCTGTGTGACTCTACGTGTCTCTCTGCAACTCTACGGGTCTCTGTGTGACTCTATGGGTCTCTATGCGAGTCCACGTGTCGCAGTGTGCGAGTCTATGATGTATCTCTACGCGAGACTGTGCGTCTCTGTGTGACTCTACGTGTCTCTGTGCGACTCTACGAGTCTCTGTGCGACTCTACGTGTCTCTGTGCAACTCTACGAGTCTCTGTGTGACTCTACGTGTCTCTATGTGACTCTACGTGTCTGTGTGACTCTACGTGTCTCTGTGTGACTCTACGTGTCTCTATACAACTCTACGGGTCTCCGTGCGACTCTATGGGTCTCTATGCGAGTCCACGTGTCGCAGTGTGCGAGTCTATGATGTATCTCTACGCGAGGCTGTGCGTCTCTGTGTGACTCTACGTGTCTCTATGCAACTCTACGAGTCTCTGTGTGACTCTACGAGTCTCCGTGTAACTCTACGTGTCTCTGTGCGACTCTACGTGTCTCTATGCAACTCTACGAGTCTCCGTGTGACTCTACGGGTCTCTGTGCGAGCCCACGTGTCGCAGTGTGCGTGTCTATGATCTATCTCTATGCAACTCTACGTGTCTCTGTGCAACTCTACGGGTCTCTATGCAACTCCACGAGTCTCCGTGTGACTCTACGGGTCTCTGTGTGCGTGTCCGTGAGCCCGAAGAATCTCGCGGCCCAGGCATCGCGGCCCAGGCCCGCGGGCGCCACCCTCGCTCCGTTCCACCCCGGGACGCGGAGGCGTCGCCGCGATGCCCTCAGGGGCAACGCGGCGACTGAGAAGAGGGCGCCGGGAGGTGCCCCTGACGGTGGAGACTTTGAGTCGTGAACTTTAAACGACGACGACGACGCAACGTGAAAGTGCGCAGCTAATTCACCTGGAACTTCAGCAGCTCGGCAACATCCATTGCAGCGGGGCGCGATGTTACGTCATGTCACTCTGTAGCGTCTATCCCCCACCACCCCCGCCCCGTCGCAAACGCGCGCTGACGTCACGTCATCGCGAACGCGACACGCGGGCTTGCGTGAGATGGCGTCATCGCGAAATCGGTGGGCTTGCGTGCGATGACGTCGTAGCGATGGTTGACAAGTTGGGTGAGCCGGCTGGTGTGCCCGTTTCCAGCTGGTCGTTAGGGGCCGTCCATAAATGACGTCACGCGATTTTGAACGATTTTTGACCCCCCCCTTTGTCACTCGACGTCACTAAAAGTCAGACCCCCCCTCAAATATGACGTCACAAAGCTCTGCCCCCCCCCCCCAAAATAAAACATGCTTCAAATCGCTTTAAACTATTGTCATTGTAGTGCGTATTTAATGTGGCGCTGCACTCTGATGTTGTAGGAAAAAACATTTATTAAAAAGTCTATTTAGTGAACTAGAACGTGTTGTCTATATTAATTTAAAGTTGCGCATTTTGATGTGACGTCACATTTCTCAACCCCCCCCCCCATCGTTACATAGCGTCACAATGTCTGACCCCCCCCCCTCGGTGCGTGACGTCATTTATGGACGGCTCCTTAAGAAAACACCTTAAAAATATATATCCGTTATAATTCTCCATCCGCCTATTGGTTTTAAACGAGTGAAGTTTCCAACCCTTAAATTTTGACTTAAAGATTTCGTGACTGCAGGAATTCGTATTGTAAAGTCACGTAGATATGATCAAAGAAAATAACAAAATAAAAACTCCGACGTTTCGATGGCAACACAAGCAATCGTCATCAGGGGAAAAAATTGCGGAAAAGCTGCTGAAGCAGGCTGTTTAAAAGGTTTGAAAGGTCATAAACGAATTATAGATTTCTATGCTAATTCCTTTGTCAAGGCGCTTTGTTTCTTCTCACACAGCTTAAAGGTCGCGATCTGAGCGTGGCTTTGTTCGCTCCAGCGCTGTCCTCCAGACAGTCTCGTCCCTTCACCTGATGAAGGCCGCTTGTGTTGTGGCCGAAACGTCGTGATTTTTGTTATTTTATTTTTTACCTACCTGACTTTACCCAATAGAACCAAAGAGTATGGGTCATAAACGAAGTTTACGTGCTAATGAAGAAGGCCCATTGCCCGAAACTTCGTCTGTTATGTGTATGTTTCGTTTCAAGGCCACGCATTGGTGTTACTAAAGTGCGTGTGCAGTTTTAGTCTCTGTATATAATTCATGACGTAGCATTGTAAATAAGTTACGATGTCAGATGATGTAATGTCGACAAGTTGTTCATGACGTTATGTTAAGCGACTTCACGCCAGACGTCTTTGCAATTCGCGTGCGATGAGGTCACGCGTCGCTTTTCCAGATGCCATAAAAAACAATTAGCGTAATGACGTCATCGATGTGTATAGCACGTGCTAAAAAGTGACTGGCCTTTAAAAGGGGGGGAAAACACACAACAGGCAACGTTTCGGGCAATACCCCTTTTTGCACAGCGCATTAATGAAGAGGCCAGATGCCAGGTGAGAGACAGAGTGGATAATAATGCGAGTTGAGCCGAACTAGTTGTTTAACAATATTTCCTGTTGTAATAGGTGGCCCTATGAATAGTTCCACTGTTGGAAGCTACTGAGGAGTAACTGACACGCCATTCAGTCATTAACATATGCAATCCTCTGTATTAGTATATCGATGAGGGTTTTTTGTGTGTTAAATCGCGTAAGGGGACGTCCATAAATTACGTCATGCACCTGGGGGGGGCGGGGGTCAGACATTTGTGACGATGTGTGACGATGAGGGGGGGGGGGGTTGAGAAATGTGACGTCACATCAAAATGCGCAACTTTAAATATAGACAACACGTTCTACTTAATTAAATAGACGTTTTAATAAATGTTTTCTCCTACATCAGAGTGCAGCGCCACATTAAATACGCACTACAATGGCAATAGTTTAAAGCGATTTGAAGCATGTTTTATTTTTGGGGGGGGGGGGGGGGCAGAGCTTTGTGACGTCATATTTGAGGGGCGGGTCTGACTTTTTGTGACGCCGTGTGACGAAGGGGGAGGGGTCAGAAATCGGCCCAAATCGCGTGACGTCATTTATGGACGGCCCCTAAGCCACTTCGTTGAGCTATATGATTTGTGGGCAGGCCGCTTCTGAAAAATAACGAACAGTTCAGTGGGCTTTACCGTGCAAAGTAACAGCATAGTTTTATATTCATATTCTTAGCTCTTTCGGTAAAGTCACGTTGAAGGGAAACAATAAAATATATTTTAAAAAAATTGATTTCAAGCTTTCGTGACTGCAGGGATTCATATTCTTGGTTCTTTCGGTAAAGTCACGTAGCATAGTTTTAGTTTATTCACGCACTACAATGACAATCTTTTAAAGCGATTTGAAGCATGTTTTATTTTGGGGGGGGGAGGGCAGAGCTTTGTGACGTCATATTTGAGGGGGGGGTCTGACTTTTTGTGACGTCGTGTGACGAGGGGGGAGGGGGGTAAAAAATCGTCAAAAATCGCGTGACGTCATTTATGGACGGCTCCTCATGAATAAGCATGAACAGGTGGGGTCCTCCACATGGACCCTCCCGTCATTAAAAATCATGAACGGGTGACGTAACTCCGCATGAAGGTGGAGCGGAAACGAAAATTTGTTTACGCAAATTAGCTTTCATTTTGGGCTTACTTTATGGAAAGTAAAGCTAAAAAAGAAATCAACGTAGCAACTAATATAACGAGCCAAAAAAAGGCTGTGTCCCCCGCCCGTGACGTCACTCCACATGAGCCCCCTCAAGAATCATGACCTGATGACGTCACTCATGTGGACCCCGCCCCCACCCCCTCATTAATAATCATGAGCGGGTCATTATTTTCGATTGAATATTTCAGATAAACTGCAATATACAACCGTCCTTGGACGGGCTACAGGCTGGTTTAACATATTTAACTACCACTGAAATATGGGCAAAAATTTGGGGGGGTTTTTTCTTCAAATAACATGAACTTTTATGGCTCGTTGGTTGTGCAACGCACTGTGTCATGAACCAGTTAACCAGAGATGGACTCCTAAACCATAGCTAACATCACCTCGGTATGACATCTGAACCAGTCCTTTGCATCTTCCTTTGCTAACCAGCGTTCATCAAACAACCATTATGAGTGGTATGGCGTGCGAAGGCCTTCAATTAAAAGTGATCTATTGACACGGCTGTAAATTATAACTTGTGATGGTATCATCACCAAAGAGAAATCCTTCCTTCGAGTTATAATACAATTATTTGAACTGTGCATTAATTCACCGACGCAATTGAACTTTAAATAAACTTACGAACGATGTTTTCAGCAAAACCCGTAAATTATATGAATGTTTATTTTATTGCATTTTATGTTCGTAAATTATTCTAGTCTCAATATTATTTTTACAAGCGGTCATATTTCACGTATAAGTAACCTCTATTTAACCATGCAGGGGAATTAAATATGATATGGCATGACGCATGATGTGTGACAGTAATGTAATTTATTGTAAAGTGCATCGGAGTGGCCCTTACAACAAAAAGTTGTATGTGAGACTCCACCACTGGAAGGGGAGTGAAGTCATGGATGGGGGAAATAAGAGGCAAGAGAGGAGAAAGAATGGGGAAAATGAAAGGTGCGGGAAAGGGAAAGGAGAAATTGGTGCAAAGGAGTCATGAGAGATGAGGATCGAGAGGACGAGACAATATTAACAATCACGTTTAAAAGCAGGTCTTCATTAATCATGGAGGAATCCTTACTTACAACATTAAGATCTCGCTCCTGATCATTGTCAAAAGATAAATACACTTAATGTATATATAACGATGACAAAGCAATGTTTTAATTGTAAACGCGGCGAGGGTCGTTATTGGGCCGTTCCTGTGGAACTATATAAAAACGAAATCTATATTAAAACAAACTAAGTTGGTGTTGTTTAAGCAGTGTGAGGATTCAACAGAGACCACGATGAGTCTCGTTCGCACGAGTGACCCGGTTCACCAACATGATGAGAACATCACGGGACCTCCTTTGCCAGTACCAAAATATCAGAATAGGTTTCTCCCTTTTTTCTGGCAACAAAACAGGTATTAAGATGTTAAAACACCAGGCTGAAACCTTTTACAAGGAATTATTTCTGCATTAGCCACAATACTTGTGGTCAGAATGCAAACAAAAAACATACTCTGATAATATATGGCATTGTCTTTGAAACTGATTGGTCCACACCAGAGACAGCTTTTTTTCGAGCCTCGTCTCAAACGGTGTTAGACCAGAGGATGCCAAAAGGCGTATGGACCAATCAGTTTCAAAGACAATGCAAATATTATCAGAGTATGTTTTTTGTTTGCATTCTGACCACAAGAATTGTGGTTAATGCAGACATGATTCCTGGTAAAAGGTTTCGGTTTGGTATTTTATTTATCTTAACACCTGTTTTGTTGCCAGAAAAAGGGAGAAAACCTATTCTCATGACGAGAGCAATTGATACCTTAAACATCCAAAGTGTAATAATGAAGCGAATAGAACATCGGGGAAAAAAAAACCTCTGCCCATAATAGAAGTTTCTTGGGCTAGATCGCGTAAATATCGTGTGGAAAAAAACTCTATTATGGATAATATCCTTAGCTGCCAACCCATACGGTTTGCCCCGTATTCTTGTCCAGGGAAATTGAGTTTTAAAGTCCATACGGCATACAGACGTTTCAATACGGGCAAACATTTTTTTGTCTATTTGTGCTTCTCCCTTGTGATGGGACTTTGTAGGATGAACGTTGAGATTGATAAGGGCACGGGGTGACCAATAAGGTCTGAATTTGTCTGTGATAAGGTAGGCAGCACTGATAAGGGGTTAACAGGTGTGAGTATCGGTCGCGAGCGCCTACTACTAAGTGTCAAACTAACCTCTAACCCTGCACTCGCACTCTCACACACCGCCGTGGATTATCGTTGTCGCGTGTTGGCTTAGACGCGAGTGGCATTTGGAAACGTGGACCGGAATGCCCTATTCGCTCCGTTACGCACTACGCATTTATCGCAATGGCAAACATAGGAATCCCTACTCAGACACCGTGAGTGTCTCGGCCTCGCTGTGCGCTGCGTTGCACCACTATCCGAGTAGTTAACCTCGCCTTCAATACACTTTCAGAGCCACGGTGAACATCCGACTCCGACGTATTTAATGAATAGAATGAGGTAAAACTGATGGAAAAACACAGCACAAAATACAGCATCTGTTAATACTTGCAATATCGATACAATGAATGAACACAAGGAGTATCATAACATTGTCTTAGATAACATGAAACTCAACAATAGGTCCTAGATGGACCAGGCACCTACATTAGCACTGAATAGTAACACAAGAGAATAAGCTGCTGTGTTAAATAAGGTCAAATCATGTAATCACCATATTGCAGCCTAAATGTGCAACGCTGCACATAACACTGAACTGTGGATGAGATACTTCTTCATCCTTCCTGTCAAGATCGCATTAAAGTTACATGGGTACAAGTCTAACTCGACATCCAACTACAAGTATCATTTACAATAGTGCAAGTGGCAGCTTTCATTATTAACTAGGCCTCATATTTATCATAACAATTTAACAGCATTATAAAGGCATTTACAGCATTATAACGGAAATCCCAACATTATAATAGCATTCCCAGTATTATAAGAACAAAAACGAACTTACAGACAATGCTTCTTAAAGTCCCACAATGAACAGATGCACCTGTCTTCACTGAAACGCTATTTGTGCCTCCATTTTGTACTCTGTGTAATGGCTGACACGCTGCCTCATGGCTTCGAGAATGTTAAATCGTAACTTCCTGGTCACGTGACCAAACTAAACACCATATAAGGAAGTTGCTGTGTAATCAACACCCCATACCTGTCATAGGGCAGAACGGTTAGTATACAATGCGTTTATGAGTTTAAGAATAAAATGTATCTAAAAACATAATCAATTATACAGCCCTTTGTCAACTATTGCTGAATCAAGCATTGCCCCCCCCCCCCCCTCCCATGCTGTGTTCGTCTTGGGGGTTGTTCGACCATACTTCACCACGCTGGTCCATGCGTGTTGAAGTGGCATGCACTTGTATTGAGGAAGGGCTTCGCTTGACCATGAGCATTGCACCGCAGCGCGCGGTGTAACGGCGATCAAACACGCACCGCAATTCCGTTGTTTCTCTTCTTCCGCACGGATCACTGTGATGATGACGATGATGTTGCTGCTGCTGCTGTTGTTCTCTGCCAACGGACCATCGGATCTCCCTCGCAGACTAGCTGGGTAACTGGCTAAACGGACTTTTCGTGAATCAAATGAACATTGATCGTTGGGTGGGTGGATTGCTGCACCGCAGAACCGCGAGAGATGGCGAAGGCTTGTGTACATACCTCTATGTTGAACTTTTTCGCATCGTACGTAGTCAACCGTGCCAATCGGAGATGCGGCGGAAGGACAACAAACTAAACACTAAAAGCGGTTCTAAAGAAATGAGTTGTAAATTTAGATTTAAAAGCTCCGGTGGCTTCCTAATATCAGAAGGAAGAGCGTTCCAGACGGCCGCTGAAGCGTGCAATGCGGTCGGCGTCTATGTTCGACGGCCAGCCAAAAAAGCGGCAGCTGCTGCTGCGAGGATAACCGGAGTCTGCGTGATGATTTATGCTCCTTAACGAGATCAGCAGGGTATTGTGGTTCATTTGTGGCAAGTAAATGAACCACAATACCTTCATCCAGCTGTGGATTGACCATCGCTGAAAATAATAATGATGATCAACAATTATCATCATCATTCTTATACAACGTCTTTCTGATTTAACAAGCATTAAGCCAGTGGCGGAATTTGCCACATTCTTATGTTCGAGGTCTTTTAAAAATACTCGTCACAACTAGAGTAAGACACGCGGATAAATTGCACACCATTCGGCAGATTAAATTAGCTTTAAGCTGCAGAGTTTGTGTACATCCCCCCCAAAATTCAAATAAACTCAAAATGTTCCCCCCACCAATATATTGCTATAAAATTGATTTCTGTTTATATGATTGTGGTTATGGTTGTACTTTATTAATCCCTAATCTCTGCCATTACATACAATGAAACAAGAAATGGTAAAAAATAAAATAAAAAGAGCGATGTAATACAATACACTATTAGACATTATTGTTAAAAATAAATAAAAAGTACATCCTATGTGTTAGTAAAAATGTTTATATTTTAGGCAGGAAATGGCAGGAAATTAGTTTTCAAATGTAGATTTTTTTTTCCTGAGGGGGAACCCCCAATCCCCCTGAAAGATTTGGTCCCCCCAATGTTAACTCCATGGCTACACACTGCAGGTCACAATAACACACTCACCCACTCGCCCATGTAGCCACTCACCCATCCACTCACTCGCCCGTTCACTCACCGACCCAACAACAACCGCCATAGCCAGGCTATGTGCACTGTTAAGTCTCGAACGCCAGCTGGGAGATGGGACAGACCCAGGTGCCACGGGTCGACTGACCCGTGGCACCTATGAAGGCCGGAACGGTACACGAGGGGGTGGGTGGCCAGCACCACGCCCGACCGCCTTTGTCTCCCCAGTGGCAATGTTTTTATCCACCGCACCAGGTACTCATTTGAGGCTGAGTCGACCTAGGGGAGGCCCAGGACCGGTTCAGATAATTGTCACTGGTGTTGGCCGTGAGCGGGAATCGAACCCGGGTCGCCAGGTTCATAGCGCAGCGCGCTAACCGCTACACTACCGCTCCCCACCTTAATCACCATCATCATCATCGTCTCTTCCCCCCGCCCCCCCTAGTTCTTACAGCAACAACAACCTCGCTCCACTCCAAGATGCGTGTTCCACTCTCATCGATTACAACCTTCACGTTGCTGTTTGTTGCTGGCCGCTTGAAGGTGTACGGCCTTTGCCAGCCACTGTGGCGTTGAATACAAAACAAGGTGCAGTGTGCTCCGAAGCGGGGCAATTATATATTTGTTACTTTTCAGGCCGCAGTGGTTTATTTCTGTTGTTAAAACTAACATGTTGTTAAAACTAACATGCGCATCCTGTATAGTGACACACCACCGATGTTAGCCGTGGTCGTGAATGGAACTCGGATCACCACCGTGATTCATAACGCAACGTGCCAACTGCTGCGCCACCGCTCCTCCCCCACCACCCCCAACGAAAGGTTACCCCCCAACACTGGCACAACGGCCTCGTTGGTTATTTGTTGACAGCTCGTCATGGAAATGCGGATGGGCAAAAAAAATGATCGACCGACGCACGAGGGGTGAATTGCCCGCGTGGCTTTGCAAGGTACGGGGGGAGGCGTCTTTGAGCGTCATGAATGGCAGTAATGAGAGATGAGGTTACTCATCCGTAGCCCAAGGGAGCGCAGGAAACGATAAACACTTTGCATACACGGGCGCGCACGGCAATCACCGGCGACAAACAGGCGGAGGCGACGTCGAGGATGACACGCCACGTTCAACACCCACGCACTCACTCACTCACCCACTCACGCACTCACTCACTCACCCACTAACTAACTCACTCACCCACTAACTCACTCACTCACCCACTAACTCACTCACCCACTAATGCACTCACTCACCCACTAACTCACTCACCCCCTAACTCACTCACCCACTCACGCACTCACTCACTCACCCACTAACTAACTCACTCACCCACTAACTCACTCACTCACCCACTAACTCACTCACCCACTAATGCACTCACCCACTAACTCACTCACCCACTAACTAACTCACTCACCCACTCACGCACTCACTCACTCACCCACTAACTAACTCACTCACCCACTAACTCACTCTCTCACCCACTAACTCACTCACCCACTAATGCACTCACGCACCCACTCACTCACCCACCAACTCACTCACCCCCTAACTCACTCACCCACTCACGCACTCACTCACTCACCCACTAACTAACTCACTCACCCACTAACTCACTCACCCACTAACTCACTCACCCCCTAACTCACTCACCCACTAACCCACTCACGCACCCACTCACTCACCCACTAACTCACTCACTCACCCCCTAACTCACTCACCCACTCACGCACTCATTCACTCACTCACCCACTAACTAACTCACTCACCCACTAACTCACTCACCCACGAACTCACTCACGCACCCACTCACTCACTCACCCATCAACTCACCCATTAACTCACTCACCCACTAACGCACTCACGCACCCACTCACCCACTAACTCACTCACCCACGAACTCACGCACCCACTCACTCACCCACTAACTCACTCACGCACCCACGAACGCACTCACGCACCCACTAATGCACTCACCCACTAACTCACTCACTCACCCACTAACTCGCCCACACACTCACTCACTCACCCACTAACTCACTCACGCACTCACTCACGCACTCACCCACTAACGCACTTACTTACCCACTAACTCACTCACGCACCCACTCACGCACCCACTCACTCACTCACCCACTCACTCACCCATTAACACACCAACTCACTCACGCACCTACTCACTCACCCACTAAATCACTCACGCACCTCCTCACGCACCCACACACTCACTTACCCACTAACTCACTCACCCACTAACTCACTCACGCACCCACTAACGCACTCACCCACTAACTCACTCACCCACCCACTCACGCACTCATTGACCCACACATGCACTCCCTCACTCACTCACGCACTCACTCACTCATGCACTCACTCACCCACTCACGCACTCCCTCACTAACTCACTCATCCACCCACTCACGCACTCACTGACCCACTCACTCACACACCCACTCATGCACTCACTCATGCACTCACTCACGCACCCACTCATGCACTCACTCATACACTCACTCACACACCCACTCACTCATACACTCACTCACACAACCACTCATGCACTCACTCAAACACTCACTCACTCACACACTCATGCACTCACTCATACACTCACTCACTCATGCACCCACTCATACACTCACTCACTCACGCACTCATGCACCCACTCACACACTCACTCACACACCCACTCATGCACTCACTCATGCACTCACTCACGCACCCACTCACACACTCACTCACGCACCCACTCACACACACACTCACACACTCACTCACGCACCCACTCACACACACACTCACACACTCACTCACGCACCCACTCACACACTCACTCACGCACCCACTCACACACTCACTCATGCACTCACTCATACACTCACTCACGCACTCACTCATGCACTCACTCATACACTCACTCACACGCCCACTCATGCACTCACTCATACACTCACTCACTCACACACTCACTCACACACTCATACACACACTCACTCACACACTCACTCACTCACACACTCACTCATACACACACTCACTCACGCACTCACGCATGCACTCACTCACTAACGCACTCACTCATCCACTCATTCACTCACGCACTCCTCACTCACACACCCACTCACTCATGCACTCACTCATGCACTCACTCACTTACGCACTCACTCACGCACGCACTCACTCATGCACTCACTCACGCACTCACTCACGCACTCACTCACGCACTCACTCACGCACGCACTCACTCATGCACTCACTCACGCACGCACTCACTGACGCACTCACTGACGCACTCCCTCACTTACTCATGCACTCACTTACTCACGCACTCACTCACGCACGCACTCACTCACGCACTCACTCATGCACTCACTCATGCACTCACTCACGCACTCACACACGCACTCACTCACGCGCTCACTCACTCACTCACGCGCTCACTTACTCATGCACTCACTCACTTACGCACTCACTCATGCACTCACTCACTTACGCACTCACTCACGCACTCACTCACGTACTCACTCACGTACTACTCATTCACGCACCCACTCATTCACATACTCATTCACGCACTCACGCACCCACTCATTCATTCATGCACTCACTCACTCTCGCATCCACTCACGCACTCACTCACTCAGGCGGATGCAACCACATTTGGCAATGTGATTTGTAACTTTTGGTCCTTAATTATGCATTTTAGTGACTTTCTTAACTTTCCTATACTTTGCACTCCAATTGTTTTTTTTATTGTTCGTTGTTGTAACTTGCTGACCTGCCCCTACTGGACATCGGTGAGAAAGAGTTTCGAAGCTCACGGGATTTTCCGAGGATAAATAACGATTCTGATTGTGACATTGGGTTTTTATTTTCCATAATTTTCACCCAATTAATGACGAGTGTTTATTATCCACGTGGGGAAGGGTAAACCTGAGCACCCGGAGTGAGGGGGCAACGCTCTATCCCTCGTACAGATGGAAACAGATGGCGATTAGCCCACTCGCTGCACCGCCGTCTGCTGGCGAGCCAGGGGTACGGCAATCTCCTTCTCGACCTCCACGTGGAAGGGAGTTTCACAGCCCCATCTGTGTGTGATCCACCAACCCTCGCTGCTGCCTCCACAACGCTGGATCACGGCAGCCACGTGCAGCACAGCCACCGCCACTCGGGCCCTACTTCACGGTGATGCCAGGTTGTAAATCGGTGTGCCGTCAATGGATGCCGAATAGATTTAGGAGCACGCAGACGTTGTGCTCATAAAATAGCAGGAAGAGAGATAGCTCCCATCATGCCCTGCACCCCAAGCCTGTAGGGGCGCACCTTAAGCGTGTTGTTCCAAAATCGAATCATCGTCAGCCTGCACGCATCTTCCTGCTGCCATGGGTTTGCTCATAATTTGCATTAAGTATTGGCTTTGTTTAGTTAAAGATGTCAAACGCGTTGGCTTGGTGAAATACAGTGGCAATGCGCGTCCAAACCGGGACAAAATACAACACAAGAATAATAATTCTGCACCATTTATTGTAATTTACTACTATAATTAGCCAATAATGTATGTGTGTCGACCAGCCCCCCTCATTAATAATCAAGGGTATTTCCCTGTCCCCAGACGACCTGCTTGTCAGTTTTGATGTGGTTTCCCTATTCACCAAAGTTCCTGTACCTGACACCATCGCAATCATTGAAGACTTGGTTCATCAAGGACTGCATATTGATGTACCCCCCCTGGTGAGACACTGCTTAACCAACACATACTTCACTTAGAATGGAACTTTCTACAAACAAACTGAGGGCACCCCAATGGGCTCCCCCCTATCTCCGGTTGTAGCCAACGTTTTCATGGAAAAATTTGAGACTGACGCCATCCAGACTGCCACTCTACGCCCGACCTTATGGAGGAGGTACGTGGATCACACTTTTGTCATCTGGCCACATGGCTGGCCTGCTCTCGACCAATTCCTCGACCACATCAATTCCATACACCCAGCCATAAGATTTACCATAGAAGTCGAATAAGATGGCAAGCTACCCTTTTTGGATGTCCTAATTAAAAGGAGACCTGATGGTTCAATGAGCCACTCTGTCTACAGGAAAGCTACCCATACAGATGCTTACTTAAAACCGGATTCCCACCACCATCCATCCCAGAAGAATTCCCTCATCAAGACTCTATACCATAGAGCCCAATGCATTTCCGACCAGGAACACATTGCTAGTGAACTCAAGCACGTACACCAAGCTCTCAAGGCTAATGGTGACTCCGACTACACAATCCGCAAAGCCATCACTCCAACCATGAAGAAGGATCATCTTGAGGAGCCATTCAAAACCATCACCTTACCCTACATTGCGGGGGTCACAAAAAATATCTCCAAAATCCTGAATAAACACAAGATCCAGGTCCGATTCAACACAGTACATAAAATCCATGATCTGGTTGAGTCTGTAAAAGATGTGGTTCCAGACATACAGTACCCGGGCATCTACAAACTAAGTTGCCTCTGTGGTAGCAGCTACATTGGAGAAACCAAACGACATA
Source organism: Petromyzon marinus (assembly GCF_048934315.1). Taxonomy (NCBI): domain Eukaryota; kingdom Metazoa; phylum Chordata; class Hyperoartia; order Petromyzontiformes; family Petromyzontidae; genus Petromyzon; species Petromyzon marinus. Next base: position 9,841,308 of record NC_133720.1, read on the forward strand.
TCTCGGACCGCATCCGTGAACATAAAGCAGACTTGAAACATGGTAGGACGAACACCTCAGCCGTGGCAGATCACTGGTATGATTCAGTGGGCTCACATGACATTGACTTCTCCAAGACGGAGGTTCTCTGCAAGCCATCCGGCTACCATGAGAGATTCGTTCATGAGGCTATCCACATATACAAACACAGAGACAATTTCAACCGAGAAGATGGATTCCGGCTTAGTAACCATTGGAAAGACGTTATAACTCATTTTGGTTCTTGATTGATTGTAGTCCATTCGCTGGCACTGCCTCTTAGTACCTTTCACACGACGGTCAATAGTATAGTTTATAGCATTTTGTATAATAATAAATAGTATAACAGTGTAATGTTTAACATAATTCATAAGGCAATATATAGTACCGTAATTGTATAGTGAATATACAGCAGTGTGGTATACAGTAGGGTTAGTAGAATAATACATAGTGTAATATTTGATAGTCTAAAGTATAGGGTAGTGTATAGTAACGCATTGTATAATTCAAGGGTGGGGTTTGTCTATGGATACGATATTATACAATGTAGTTTAGATTGGAAGGTATAATATTGTCATGTGTAGTAGTCCAGTTTATAGGATAGTTATAATGCAACATAGGACAGAGCAGCGCACCTTGGCTGCTTCCTCCTCTCCCCCCCCCCCCTCCTCCGTTCCGAACATAGATGGACTCGTCCGTCTGAACAAAGCTCGTCGCTCTCCGTGGTGCTAATCCCTCACACCAGCATCATGCTAATCCCCCAGTTACATGCTAATTTACTGTTGATATGTAAACTCCTCTCCCTCCTCCCCTCGTCCGTCTGAACAAAGCTCGTTGCTCTCCGTGGTGCTAATCCCTCACACCAACATTATGCTAGTCCCCCAGTTACATGCTAATTTACATGTAAACTCCTCTCCCTCCTCCCCTCGTCCGTCTGAACATAGCTCGTCGCTCTCCGTGGTGCTAATCCCTCACACCAACATCATGCTAATCCCCCAGTTACATGCTAATTTATATGTAAACTCCTTTGTCAAGGCGCTCTGTTCCTCCCACACAGCTTAAAAGACGCTGCCAAGCTTGGCAGGGTTCACTCAAGCGCTGTCTTCCGGACAGTCCTGTTTCTTCACCTGAGGAAGGCTACTTGTGTTGTGGCCGAAACGTCGTGAGAATTTTATTCTGTTATTATTTTTAATTATTTTATTTCCATTCTACGTCACTTTACCGAAAGAACCCAGAAGATGAATCCCTGCAGTCACGAAAACTTTAAATCGAAATCATGAACAGGTTATGTCCTCCACATGGACCCCCTCCTCATTAATAATCATGAGCGGGTGACGTCACTCCGCATTGAGAACCCTCTCCTCATTAATAATCATGAGCAGGTGACGTCACTCCACATCGAACAGCTCCCTCATTAATAATCATGAAGAGGTGACGTCCACCAAATGGACACCCCCCCCCCATTCATAATAATTAGCGGGTGACGTCACTCCACATGGGGGGGGGGCGGGGCGAGGCGCCTCCTCCCCCCTCCTCGGCGTCAACTGACAACCCTCACTACAAAGGCAGAACCCTCATCACGTCACGTGATCTCCTTAACGCTGTTGAGACATCGAAGTAAAAAGGACGTCGTGATGAACAAGGGATTATACCTTTTATACATTAAATACGTCTGTGTCATCGCGGCCTTACAAATTGCACACGAATTGATGCAATGAATATCAAGTCGCGGTCTGATTTTCGCTTGCAAGTTTCAGATTTACTGCAATACACACGTGCTAGGACGGGCAAAAGGCAAGTTCATGATAAAGGTTTTTTTGTTGGGTTAGATCACGTAAACATAAATGTGGCGTTAACCCACTACCGCCAATGAGTAAGGTTTGTCACATTAACAAAACGTGCCAATTAGTTACCACTTCAGCACACCGGTGTGTTGGAGAGTAAAAACGCACAACCTTTACAATTTACTCTTTAAGATTTATAAATGTTGTCGTGGGTTTACTCTCGAACACACCGGTGTACTGAAGTGGTAATTAATTGCCACGTTTTGCTTACGTGACAAACCTTCTTAATTGGCTGTGTCGGGTGGTGGTGGGTTAACGTCACATTTACATTTACGCGATATAACGAACAAAAAACCCCCCTCAATATGAATAACATTGGTCGCGAAAGCCTTCGTGTTTAAAGTTATTGTCATGTTCTGCCATACGGTAGAGATCTTGGGGACACAATAGCTTGCTGACCTCTTCAAGGACCGTGAACCATCACGCGAACGGTCCAGGCATCGCCGCAGTGGATTTTGGCGATTGAACAAAGATGCTCGCTGCATCGCACGCTGTCAGATGCGATTCTGCGGCCGTCTGGAACGCTCTCCCTTTAGATATTAGGAAGCCACTGGAGCTATGCACTTTTTAATCATTTAGTTTGACTGACTAATGTCTTTAGAACTGCTTTTCACGTTTAGTTTGATGTCCTTCCCCCGCACCTCCAATTAGCACGGCGGGATACGTATGGTCCAAAAGAAGTTTAGCATGCATACGCAGGACACACGCATTGTTACATAGGTCGAGATACAAATCTCAAGATCAGAATATTTCTTTCTACTGGAGAGATCCGATGAGCTATGAAGCTCGTTTTAACAGATGTCCGGTCGGGGCGGATCAGAGGGTTACAACAACAAACAGTACAAAACACGATAGGGGTGAAAAGTATAGGAAAGGCAAACACAATCACTTAAAATATACAAATAAAAGTAAAAATGATTTATCTAACGAGGTAAATACCACTCAGCTATTAACTGATTTTTCAGAAGCGACCTGGCCACAAATGATAGCTCAACAAAAATGGCTTATCACCTGGAAAACGCATAGCAGCAAAACAATAAAATAATCACAATGCCCGTTGATTCTAAATGTGGAGGGGAAAACCCGGAGCACCCGGAGACTTAAAAAAATCCACGTGACCACGGAGCCGAGAGAGAGAGACATGCAAACTCCATGTATTTGGGGACACGGGACGGCGGTGGGGCGGGGGAGAGACTCCACGTGAGACGGAAGCTCATTTCGCAAGGTCCCAACCACGTGTGCGAGGCGAGGCGACCGCTGTGTAAGCTTCCTTCGGGAATTTTTTGTTCACGGCAGTTCGCGTGCTCGCCACCCCGGGGGGTGGTGTGGGGAGTCGCCACCGCCTCCCCCTGTCCCTTGCGCGGTGCTTCAATCGTCCGCGCGCCTCACGTCACGGCGACCGCTATAGTTGGGGCGTTCGCTCGCTGTGAGCCGGGTTCCTTAGGGGGGGGGGGGGTGGTGGTGGGGATGAATTGAAGACAGGGCAGTGACGGGTGGAATGACACCTGGAGGGGTGGGTAGGAGTTTTCGTGGCAATTAAAGGCGGCGAAAGGTCACCGCTTCCAGATTTAATCACCAGCTCGTCCAGTCCAAGGGGAAATCCTCGACCACGTCACTTCCCCTGCCTTTGAATCAAAGCCGTGCGCTGAAATATCTCAACGGAGAGAAATGTAGATTGTATGTGTCTATATTGTTGGGAGAATGCGAAAGATTGTATGGATGCGGTCAATTATGGAACATCCATTTTCTGATTCCATGGTTGGATGGCATCTAAATTGACGATTGCCACGAAGAAAATAAACACCGCAAGTTGTTGTTGCGGCATGCCAACGACGAAGATCCCCCCGTGCAGCCTGTAACAGACTGTCGGGGCAAGTGCTGTTAGCGACTAGCACATATGAATACCGGCACGGCACACAAAGGGGTTGGTGGCCGGCACCACGCACGGCCGCCTTTGTCTCCCCAGTGGTAATATTTTTGACACACCTCAGCAGGTACTCATTTGAAGCTGAGTCGACCTAGGGGAGGCTCAGGACTGGTTCAGATAATCGTTACGAGTGTTGGCCGTGAGCGGGAATCGAACTCGCTTCGCCTGGTTCATTATAACTGCTACACCACCGTTCCCCACTGTTATGCAGTAAATACAAAGACCAAGATACCCCGTGTAGCCTTGTAACAGACTGTTGGGGCACGTTTGTACACAAACACTCACAACAACGTTGTATGAGCCCAGAGACCTGAGTTTGATTCCCTGCCATGGCTGACTGCCATCAGTGGCGAGTCATATCGGAACCGGTCCTGCGCCCATCGCTTTCACAAACCCGCACTCACCAGCGTGGTGAAGTATGGATAAACAACCCCTCCCCCTGTGATTGACACGTGGTGGGGTGACTTTCATCCAGCAGTGGATAAACTAAGGGCTGAAAAAATATATCGTTATTGAAAAGAAGGCATTACGGTTGCCAACGTATCAGTATGGATGGTATTAAGTTGGTTTTATTATTTTTATTGAGTTGTATCTTGGCAAAGCGGTTCTGTGGTCAGAGTGGCGATTACGCACAATCAGATTAAGCGTTTCAAATCTTGGTTGAGGGTCGACTCAGCTCATTATCCCTACACGGTCGATACAATGGGTGCAACCCTTTTTGGGAGTCGAAACTAAACCTTGTATTTTAGCAGGTAAGGGCCCACTGAGCTACGTAGCTCATTTTCAGAAGCGACCTGGCTATCACGAATGATAGCTCAACGAAAATGTCACGCAACCACGGGGAGAGAGACACGCAAACTCCATAAATACAGGCGTCATGGTCGGGATCGAACCCATGACCTCCTGTGTATCAGGCGAGGCAGTTAACATCTCGCCACCGTGGCGCCCACAGTGGTTGTCCTGGGGGCAGACTGGACCAGGGCATAGGAATGTGGAATTGCCATCACTCGTTTTGGGTAGACAATAATTACGGGGAAGTGAGTTGACGGTTAAATGCAGAAGTGAAAGGTTCCCCTGAGAAGACGGTATCATTTGGTAAAGACAACAACAACAACCCTTTGCGACAGTGAGTGGCTGGCAAGAGCTGAAATCGACGTGGAAATTCCACATTCCTACGTTATGGGGCCAGCCTCATCGTGGAATAAAAGCCGCACTCATCTCATCAAAGTGAAAATACCCGTAGATGGTGGCACTGGCCCACGCATTTGCATGGGTGCGGAGTTCCTGCAATTTCGTTAGCCAGTGGCACTCGCTGGCACAATCAACAGTCAAAATTACAAAGATCCCCCGTATAGCCTTCGCAGACTTTTGGGGCAAGTGCTGTTAGTGGGTAGCACCTGTGAAGGCCGGAGCGGCACACGAGGGGGTGTTGTGACCAGCACCACGCCTAACCGCCTTTGTCTCCCCAGTGGCGATGTTTACACACTACATCAGATACTAATTTTCGGCTGAGTCGACCTAAGAGAGGCCCAGGACTGGTTCATATAATCGTCACTAATGATGTCCGTGTGTGGGAATCAAACTCGGGTCGCCATATTCATAGCGCGCTCACCGCTACACTCCTGCTCTCCAACAACATGTACAATACATATATACATACATATGAACATACATGTATGTGCACAAAGACAAAGATCCCCATATAGCCTGATCAGACTGTAGGGGCAAGTGCTGTTAGCGAGTAGCACCTGTGAAGGCCGGAGCGGCACACGAGGGGATGTTGTGGCCAGAACCACGCCCGACCGCCTTTGTCTCCCCAGTGGCGAAGTTTACACACCACACCAGGTACTCATGTAAGGCTGAGTCGACCTACATATACAACACATATACATACATACAACATATACACCACGTATACACACATATACACGCATACAACATATGCGTACACATATGGCATTGAGAGGTTATCGGATGACTCATGGGTCAGAGCGGTGAGCTGTCAACCGCTAGAATCCTGGGTTGAAATTCAGGTTGCCATCCGTGATTCAATAGTCGTCTCAATTGTAGTGAGCTGCTCACCATTAACCGCACACACGCACAAAAACCTCGGTGTCGTCTCTTGGCATCTCCATAGCTGACATCTCTGTCCCCTTTTAAACTGACTCCACGATTCAAATCACGAACGCTTATATGTGAACGTCCTATTACCACATCGCATTCTTTCACTTAAATTCGGTTCACAATTCCAGTTCTGAGAAATAAAGTGTTCGCCTTGACGAGCCGTTCCTTGGAAGTCTCTTCCTTTTGTTGCGGGCAAGATGCAGCGTCCCCGGGTGCTTTGAATTGATTTCAAAAGTGCTTCTGCGATGCCTGCTTCCGCGGGCCTTTCCCAACCACAAGGGCGATGCACTCTTCCGCGATTGTTACGGAGTTACACTTTGCAAGACAACAATTTGCGGAAAAGGAGGCAAAACTTAATTAATATTATAATGATCCTCCATCTTGATCACCTGTGGCACCTTGAAAGGACTTTAAACACAGACGGTGTATTAGTGCATTGAGATTAGGAATAGCATTTTTTAAGTGACATGTACAGCCGTTAGCCGTTTTGTGAATCCACTGCTGGATGGGGAGAGGGGCAGTGCCGGATGACGCTAGTGCAGGGCCTTTAGCACGTGATGTTATAAAGGGGCCCTAAATAAAAAAAACACGTACATATTAAAACACATTTTTTTTTACTTCCATAGTAAAGTAATTGTATTTTAAAATTTGCTATACAGCCAGATAATAAGACAAATCGCTAAGCTTAAACACTCAGTCGTTCATAAAAGTTGAAGGCGGTATAGTACTATAGTGATAGAGCAAGTGCAGAATCACTGAACCAGAATTGACGGCTTGAAAGCATTTAGCGCGGGGCCCTTGAAAGTGCGGGGCCCCTATGTAGCTACTACATGTGTACTACATGTGTACTACATATGTAGCTACTTTTGCTATGAGGATAATCCGGCACTGAGGGGGGGCTTCCCACGCCGTGCGGGTCGTCGGGGAGTTGTTTGGCCATACTTCACCACGCCGGTTAAATCGGGATGGTGAAGGCGGGAAGCATAGCCGTGACAGCACGGGTGCACGTACAGATCAATATGTAATGGGATTCGACGCACTGCCCCTCGCTTCCCGTAACGTGGCCCAAGCACATCCTGCTAGCGGCTGTGTGTTCACGTGCTAGCGGCTGTCTGTGCACGCGCTAGCGGGTGTCTGTTCACGCGCTAGCAGCTGCCTGTTCACGTGCTAGCGGCTGTCTGTGCACGCGCTAGCGGCTGTCTGTTCACGCGCTAGCGGCTGTCTGTGCACGCGCTAGCGGCTGTCTGTTCACGCGCTAGCGGCTGTCTGTTCACGCGCTAGCGGCTGTCTGTTCACGCGCTAGCGGCTGTCTGTGCACGCGCTAGCGGCTGTCTGTTCACGCGCTAGCGGCTGTCTGTGCACGCGCTAACGACTGTGTGTTCACGTGCTAGCGGCTGTCTGTTCACGTGCTAGCGGCTGTCTGTGCACGTGCTAGCCGCTGCGTGTTCACGTGCTAGCGGCTGTCTGTTCACGCGCTAGCAGCTGTCTGTTCAGTTGCTAGCGGCTGTCTGTGCACGCGCTAGCGACTATCTGTGCACGCGCTAGCGGCTGTCTGTTCACGCGCTAGCGGCTGTCTGTGCACGCACTAGCGGCTGTCTGTTCACGCGCTAGCGGCTGTCTGTTCACGTGCTAGCGGCAGTCTGTTCACGCGCTAGCGGCTGTCTGTTCACGCGCTAGCGGCTGTCTGTTCACATGCTAGCGGCTGTCTGTGCACGCGCTAGCGGCTGTCTGTTCACGTGCTAGCGGCTGTCTGTTCACGCGCTAGCGGCTGTCTGTTCACGCGCTATCGGCTGTCTGTTCACGCGCTAGTGGCTGTCTGTGCACGCGCTAGCGGCTGTCTGTTCACGCGCTAGCAGTTGTCTGTTCACGCGCTAGCGGCTGTCTGTGCACGCGCTAGCGGCTGTCTGTGCACGCGCTAGCGGCTGTCTGTGCACGCACTAGCGGCTGTCTGTTCACGCGCTAGCGGCTGTCTGTTCACGCGCTAGCGGCTGTCTGTTCACGCGCTAGCGGCTGTCTGTGCACGCGCTAGCGGCTGTCTGTTCACGCGCTAGCGGCTGTCTGTTCACGCGCTAGCGGCGGTCTGTGCACGCGCTAGCGGCTGTCTGTTCACGCGCTAGCGGCTGTCTGTGCACGCGCTAGCGGCTGTCTGTTCACGCGCTAGCGGCTGTCTGTTCACGCGCTAGCGGCTGTCTGTGCACGCGCTAGCGGCTATCTGTGCACGCGCCAGTGGCTGTCTGTTCACGCGCCAGCGGCTGTCTGTGCACGCTCTAGCGGCTGTCTGTTCACGCGCTAGCGGCTGTCTGTTCACGTGCTAGCGGCTGTCTGTTCACGCGCTAGCGGCAGTCTGTTCACGCGCTAGCGGCTGTCTGTTCACATGCTAGCGGCTGTCTGTTCACGTGCTAGCGGCTGTCTGTTCACGCGCTAGCAGCTGTCTGTTCACGCGCTAGCGGCTGTCTGTTCACGCGCTAGCGGTTGTATGATCACGTGCTAGCGGCTGACTGTGCACGCGCTAGCGGCTGTCTGTTCACGCGCTAGCGGTTGTCTGTTTACGCGCTAGCGGCTGTCTGTGCACGCGCTAGCGGTTGTCTGTTCACGCGCTAGCGGCTGTCTGTTCACGCGCTAGCAGTTGTCTGTTCACGCGCTAGCGGCTGTCTGTTCACGCGCTAGCAGCTGTGTGTGCACGCGCTAGCGGCTGTCTGTTCATGCGCTAGCGGCTGTCTGTGCACGCGCTAGCGGCCGTCTGTTCACGCGCTAGCGGCCGTCTGTGCACGCGCTAGCGGCTGTCTGTTCACGCGCTAGCGGCTGTCCGTTCACGCGCTAACGGCTGTCTGTTCACGTGCTAGCGGCTGTCTGTGCACGTGCTAGCGGCTGTCCGTGCACGCGCTAGCGGCTGTTTGTTCACGCGCTAGCGGCTGTCTGTGCACGTGCTAGTAGCTGTGTGTGCACGCGCTAGCGGCTGTCTGTGCACGCGCTAGCGGCTGTCTGTTCACGCGCTAGCGGCTGTCTGTGCACGCGCTAGCGGCTGTCTGTGCACGCGCTAGCGGCTGTCTGTGCACGCGCTAGCGGCTGTCTGTTCACGCGCCAGCGGCTGTCTGTTCACGTGCTAGCGGCTGTCTGTTCACGCGCTAGCGGCCGTCTGTGCACGCACTAGCGGCTGTCTGTTCACGCGCCAGCGGCTGTCTGTTCACGTGCTAGCGGCTGTCTGTTCACGCGCTAGCGGCCGTCTGTGCACGCACTAGCGGCCGTCTGTGCACGCGCTAGCGGCTGTCTGTGCACGCGCTAGCGGCTGTCTGTTCACGTGCTAGCGGCTGTCTGTGCACGCGCTAGCGGCTGTCTGTGCACGCGTTAGCGGCCGTCTGTGCACGCGCTAGCGGCTGTTTGGCTTGCGGCGACCCTGCTGCTGTGCCCGCGTGTAAAACCTCGCGCGCGGTCCGGCTCAGCGCAGTCTCGGGGGTCTCTGCCCCAAAGACGGCGCTGGAACACCACTACCGGGCTCACGTTCAGGGATCCATCCGCCAGGCTGAGCCAGTGTCTGCAACAGACTCAAAACGTCGTCATTGTTGTTGTTGTGGTCATTGTTGTTGTTTCGGAGAGCCCACTTCACCGTGTGTTCGATGCGCACTCGTGATGGACTGGACTCATACGAGCGCGCAATAGCAAATGTCCCTTACTTGCCCTCACCTGACTGTGGTCATCCAGAACAGGCCGTGCGACGCGTATCGGCGCAATGGCCCCATGCACCGATACTGGGGAGACGTCTCGGCGGCGATGCGACTCCGATCCTGCTCCTCACGCGGTTGTTCTGTGGCTTGGCCAAGCTGAGTGTCAAGTTGAAGCAGTTGCTCTGCGTCAACAACAGCAGCCGTAAGACAACAAGAAGAAGACCACATCGTCATCATCATCGTCGTCATCATCATCGTCGTCGTTGTCATCATCATCGTCGTCATCATCGTCGTCGTCATCATCATCGTCGTCGTTGTCATCGTCGTCATCATCGTCGTCATCATCATCGTCGTCGTTGTCATCGTCATCGTCGTCATCATCGTCGTCGTCATCATCGTCGTCGTCATCGTCGTCATCATCGTCATCATCGTCATCATCGTCGTCGTCATCATCATCGTCGTCGCGCGGCGCGTTCAGGTGCGCTGCTCCTGCGGCCGTCTGGAACGCTCTTTCCTTCCGATATTAGGAAGCCACTGGGAGCTGTGCGCTCTTAAATCGTCCTCATCGTCTAGATTGACAAACTCATCTCTTTAGAGCCGCTTTTTGCGTGTAGTGTGTTGTCCCCCGCACCTCCGATTGCCACAGTTGGCTACGTACGGTGCGAAAAAAGTTCAACAACATACGTATGGGGGTAACCCATGCAAGCAGTAGGGTGCACACGGACGCTCTCTGTCAATTCGACGAATTCCATTATTCAAATCTTCGCAATTCGTTGCTCCGTGCCAAGAGAAACGGCAGTGTTTTCCAGAGGACAAATCGGGCTTTTCGACGTAACTCGGACTCGGTAAAATTCCGCGCGAACACAGCAAGTTTGAGAGTTTAAAAAAAGATAAATCAATGGTTGGGCCCCATTCTTAACGCCCCTCCCCCCCCGTCACTCCCCCTCCCCCCTCTGCCTCCACTGTTGCTCGCCCCGGTGCCTCCGCGTCGCACAGCTGGAATTTTACCCGCACTCTGCCCCAGGCAGATGGCAACGCAAATGCACGAAGGGTCTCCGCCCTCCCACCACCACCACCGCCACCTCCTCCTCCACCGCCGCCTGCATCACAGCGTGAAGTGTATAAAGCCCGTCGCCTCTGCGGTGACAGAGGTACAACGCCGGCGTTCCTTCGCATCGACCGACCGACAGCGCATCTCGGCAACTTCTCTCGAAGCTATCCGACAGCTCCTGACCCCGTGGATTTACGATGATCTGCACAAGTGCAACGATGGTAAGGAGGCACACGCGCACCTCTTGTGTGTCTGTGCTGTCTGCGTCTTGTGTAAACATCGCCACCGGGGAGACAAAGGCGGTCGGGCGTGGTGCCGACCACCCACAACCCCCGTGTGCAGTGCCGGCCTTCGTAGGTGCTGCTCACTATCAGCACGTGCCCCAACAGTCTGTTAAAAACAAAAAAAATGATTGCTGTGGTTTTCCCACCTGATGATGATTGCTTGTGTTGCGATCGAAACGTCGTGATTTAATTTATACTTATTTTTTCTACCCACGTGACTTTACCGAAAGAACCAAAGCGTATGGACCCCTGCAGTCACGAAAACTTCAAATCTAGATTGAGTCTGTTAAGGCTACACGGTGGGGGGGGGGTCTTTGTGTGCATCTCTCGCTCAGCGCCGTGCGGATTCACGCCAGCGACTGTGTTGCGTGCGAACGAGCGAGTCGACGCATCCGTCGTCTGAAGCGCAGACGCACGGCACGTACGAGCTCGTGACTGCGAAATTGACACTCGCGATGGGAGCAACGTTCAGGCGGAGGCGTTCAGCGTGCGAGCGGCCTCGGGGCGAGCTGCTGCAATGATTGCATGCAACACAACGGTTGTCTTTGGCGACCGACGTGACGATACGTCATTGTTTCGTTGTCGTTGTTGCGTCAAACGACGTCAGTGACATTTTTTGTGTCGTCAAACCTGCTCCACCCGACACGTAACGAATGAGCGCGGCCAATTTAGCACTGCCGCAGAGTGGCATGGTGCCAACAGGTGCGATTGTTGCGCAGAAGCTCCCGGTTGCCGATTTTCGCAGCCCTCATTTCGGGACGGCGTTTGGCTGAGCATGCGACCACATCGAGATTTGAAGCTTTCGTGACTGCAAGGGGTCCATACTCTTTGGTTCTTTCGGTAAAGTCACGTGGTAGGTAGAAAATAAATTAAATCACGACGTTTCGGGTGCTGCGCAGGCGTCCCACCTGATGACGGACGCCCGCGTTGCGCCCGAAACGCCGCGATTTATTTTATTTGATAGCTACTACGTGACTTTACCGAAAGAACCAAAGAGTACGCGACCCATCGTGAAGGTTGGCGGTGGGCAGCAGGAGGCCGGCGGCGGCGAGCGGTTGCCGGTTTCGCGTTCCAGCGTCTGACGTTCAGCGTGACGATACCAGCCACCTCACTGCGATTCCCGCTCGCGGCTAAGCCGAATATCGGAGCCGCTGCTGGGCATCCCCTAGGCCGGTTCGGTCTTAGGGGCCGTCCATAAATGACGTCGCGCACCTAGGGGGGGGGGGGGGCGGGGTCAGACATTTGTGACGATGTGTGACGATGGGGGAGGAGGGGGGGGTTGAGAAATGTGACGTCACATGAAAATGCGCAACTTTAAATAAATATAGACAACACGTTCTGCTTAATTAAATAGACTTTTTGAATAAATGTTTTCTCCTACAACATCAGAGTGCAGCGCCACATTAAATACGCACTACAATGACAATAGTTTAAAGCGATTTGAAACATGTATTATATTTTTTGGGGGGGGGGGCAGAGCTTTGTGACGTCATATTTGAGGGGGGTTCTGACTTTTTGTGACGCCGTGTGACGAAGGGGGGGGGGGGTCAAAAATCTTCCAAAATCGCGTGACGTCATTTATGGACGGCCCCTTAATTAAGTTCCCGGTGCGGGGTGTCGACATCGGAGCTGGGGATAGAAATCCCTGCCGGGTCGTGGGTCCGGCCACACGACCTTCCACGTGCTCCCGTCCCGGCCTTAGCAGTTGCCCGCTAACAACACTTGCCCTAAGCGGCCTGCCCAAGATGCATTCGTCCACTTGTCACGTGCGTAGTCAGCTACGGACCGTTGCGTTAAACGTCACGTGACCTGTTACGACGGCGTTTTCGCGGAGGCTGCCGTGCACCGGCGTCTCGAGTGAATTTGTCTCATCCACGATGACGATAATGAGAAAGAAAAAACACGTTGAAGATGACTTTTTATTCACTTCAGGCTTGCACGATGTCAACGAACGTGGCTTTAGCCAAGACACTGCTTTTTGTGTTTAGTTTGTTGTGCTTCGCCCCGCACCTTCGATTAGCGTGTTTGGCTAAGTACGGTGCGAAATAAGTTCAACATACATACATAGACCCACACAGAGACCCGTAGACTCACACAAAGACCCATAGACTCTATCGGGGACCCATAGACTCACACAGACACCCATAGACTCACACAGAGACCCATATCCTCACACAGAGACCCATAGACTCACACAGAGACCCATAGACTCACACAGAGATCCATAGACTCACACAGAGACCCATAGACTCACACACACAAAGACCCATAGACTCAGACAGAGACCCACATGCTCACACACACAGAGACCCATAGACTCACACAGAGACCCATATCCTCACACAGAGACCCATATACTCACATAGAGACCCATAGACTCACACAGAGACCCATAGACTCATACAGAGACCCCTAGACTCACACAGAGACATATACTCACACAGAGACCCATATATTCACACAGAGCTCCATAGACTCACACAGAGATCCATAGACTCACACAGAGACCCATAGACTCGCACAGTGACCCATAGACTCACACAGAGACCCATATACTCACACAGAGACCCATAGACTCACACAGAGACCCATAGATTCACACAGAGACCCATAGACTCGCACAGTGACCCATAGACTCACACAGAGACCCATAGACCCACACAGAGACCCATAGACTCACACAGAGACCCATAGACTCACACAGAGACCCACAGACTCACACACACAGAGATCCATAGACTCACACAGAGACCCATAGACTCACACAGAGACCCCTAGACTCACACAGAGACCCATAGACTCACACAGAGACCCATAGACTCGCACAGAGATCCATAGACTCACACAGAGACCCATAGACTCGCACAGTGACCCATAGACTCACACAGAGACATATACTCACACAGAGACCCATAGATTCACACAAAGATCCATAGACTCACACAGCGATCCATAGACTCACACAGAGACCCATAGACTCGCACAGTGACCCATAGACACACAGAGACCCCATAGACTCACACAGAGACCCACAGACTCACACAGAGACCCCTAGACTCACACAGAGAGACCCATAGACTCACACAGAGACCCATAGACTCACACAGAGACCCCATAGACTCACACAGAGACCCACAGACTCACACAGAGACCCCTAGACTCACACAGAGAGACCCATAGACTCACACAGAGCCCCATAGACTCACACGGAGTCCCATAGTTCATTGTCCTTTCCCCGCACCTCCGATGAGCACGGTTGGCTACGTGGGGTGCGAAGTTCAACATACAGGAGGTGTTAAGATGCTCAAACATCAGACACATATGAACACGAAGCAGCGAGTCTGCATTGACCTACACACGCTTGCGGTAGAACATGCCGGGAAATGTGAAGTCTGTTAAAGGCTCCAACCTACATACTCACATCACGGCTACACGGAGGGAGTCGGGGGGCTGGTCTTTGTCCTTGCGTAACCGAAACATTGATCTGCCCCAGCGTGCGTCCACGACGAGACTCCTGCCGCTGTCGCTGCTGCTGCTACTGCCGCTGGCCTTGACGGTGGCGGAGGCGCGGGGCCACGCGGAGGAGCCCTGCCGCCAGGACGCGCCCGACGCCCTTCACCTCAAGCGGATGAACGTCCCCGAGGAGCTGCTGAGGCTCGCCAGCGCTCTGCAGGGCCGGCGGCGGCAGGGCGGCGAGGACTCCGCCCTGCCGCCCTGCCCCAGCCGCGGGGGGGTGCTGCCCCCCGGCAGCCCCCTACAGGAGCGCTCCATCTCCCCCTGGACCTACCGGTGCGTGTGGAAATACACGGACGAACGACACCATCAGATATTGCCAGGCAACGACAAATTGCCGACAACCGTTGCCAGGCAACGATTATATCCGGCAACCGTTGCCGGGTAACGACTATTGCCGGGTCATGACTGTTGCCGGGTAACGACAATTGCCGGCAACCGTTGCCGGGTAACGACAATTGCCGACAACCGTTGCCAGGTAACGACTATTGCCCGGTAACAACTATTGCTAGGTAACAACTATACCTGGCAACCGTTGCCAGGTAACGGCTATTGCTAGGTAACGACTATTGCCGGGTAACAACTATATCCGGCAACCGTTGGCGGGTACCGACGATTTCCCAAACGTTGCCAGAAGCGGAGTGGGCACGGGCTGGCCTAACGTGCCACAAGCGGCCGCCGCCGCCGCCTCGACCGCCCACGTGTGTTCTCCCCAGTGCCTGTGAGTCGCAGCCAGAAGGGTACTACCCACCGAGTAAAACCTGAAGAGCTAAGAAGCTCTTTTTGACGGGCGGCTCAGCCGGCAGTCGACATTAATAGCGTCCTACAATTAGAGATTAAAAAAAAAAACTAAACTTCATAACCGTGATAGCGATTGTTGTAAAATTACATTCGCACTTAAACTTGAGTGATTTTTTTTAATAATACAGTCAGTTCAAATGAGGACATACATGGCACATATGGAGATGTATGTTGAATGAAATGTTCAGTGGACACCGAGGGGCTATCTGCCAATGGATCGTGATGATGATGCTGAACTTCCAACCGTGCTAATCGGAGGTGCGGGGGAAGGACGACAATCCAAATACAAAAAAGGCAGTGCTTAAAAAAATAGCTTGTCAATCTAGGTCAGTGGTTCTTCTTCTTAACCTGGGGTGCACGCTGCACTCCCTGGGTGTACGAGATGCCCTTTCTGGGGGTGCGAGACATGGGCAGATTTTTTTTTTAGAAGGTAAATCATTAAAACACAAATTAAGCGAGGACACGTAAGTACAACCACTTTGTTTCATCAAACCCCGAAGTATTTATTAACATTATACATTGTTACCGATCGAGAAGCAAAGGGGTACAGAGCTGCAGTGAAGGGTAAGCACCACTGATCCAGATGGTTTAGCTCCAGTGGGTTCCTAATATTACAAGAGCGTTCCAGACGGCCGCAGAAGCGCATACAAAAGCGCGCGATGCAAGTGACCGCCTTCAGCCACGGAGGTGCCGCGATGATATTCCGCTCTTGAGCGACAGCGGCGACACCAAAAGTACCAAACATCAATGCATCAATTATTTGAATCACAGCAACTCGGCCATCAGGAGTCGACAATCCAGTAGTGATCTGAGCCAGTCCCAAGCCCGCGTACATAGGAGGACGAAATGTGCAGAGGGGCCGTCCATAAATGACGTCACGCACCTGGGGGGGGGGGGGGGTGGTCAGACATTTGTAACGATGTGTGACGAGGGGAGGGGGGGTTGAGAAATGTGACGTCACATCAAAATGCGCAACTTTAAATAAATATAGACAACACGTTCTACTTAATTAAATAGACTTTTTAATAAATGTTTTCTCCTACATCAGAGCGCAGCGCCACATTAAATACGCACTACAATGACAATAGTTTAAAGCGATTTGAAGCATGTTTTATATTTTTTTGGGGGGGGGCAGAGCTTTGTGACGCCATATTTGAGCGGGGGTCTGTCTTTTTGTGACGCCGTGTGAAGACAGGGGAGGGGGGGTCAAAAATCGCGTGACGTCATTTATGGACGGCCACAGAGAACACCTAGGGGCTACCTGCCACATGGATCGTGGTGACGACGACGATGATGACAACGTTGACACAATCGCCGTTGTCTCCCCCACCGCAGGCTGAACCGCAAGGCGGACCGCGTGCCCGAGGTGCTGCCCGAGGCGGCCTGCCTGTGCGCCGGCTGCGTGGAGCCGCACTCGGGCCGCGAGACGCACAGCGTCGTCTCCGTGCCCGTCATGGGCCACGTGCGCGTGCTGTACCGCGAGCGGGCCGCGTGCGAGCCGGGCCACGCGCGCTACGAGGAGCGCTGGGAGGAGATCGCCGTGGGCTGCACCTGCGCCGTGTACTCGGTGGCCAAGTAGAGGCCGGACGGGGGATGGGGTGGGTGTTGGGCGTGTGTGTCAGTGTGCGTGTGTCTCAGCGTGTGTCTCTCAGTGTGTGTCTCAGCGTGTCTCTCAGCGTGTGTCTCAGTGTGTGTGTCTCAGTGTGTGTCTCAGCGTGTGTCTCTCAGCGTGTGTCTCAGTGTGTGTGTCTCAGTGCGTGTGTCTCAGCGTGTCTCTCAGCGTGTGTGTGTCTCTCAGTGTGTGTCTCTCAGTGTGTGTCTCAGTGCGTGTGTCTCAGTGCGTGTGTCTCTCAGTGTGTGTCTCAGTGCGTGTGTCTCAGTGCGTGTGTCTCAGTGTGTGTGTCTCTCAGCGTGTCTCTCAGCGTGTGTCTCAGAGCATGTCTCAGTGCGTGTCTCAGGGTGTGTCTCACTGTGTGTGTCTCTCAGCGTGTCTCTCAGCGTGTGTCTCAGAGCGTGTCTCAGTGCGTGTCTCAGTGCGTGTCTCAGTGTGTGTCTCAGTGTGTGTCTCAGTGTGTGTGTCAGTGTGTGTCTCAGTGTGTATCTCAGTGTGTCTCTCAGTGCGTGTCTCAGTGCGTGTCTCAGTATGTGTCTCAGTGTGTGTGTCTCTCAGCGTGTCTCTCAGCGTGTGTCTCAGAGCGTGTCTCAGTGCGTGTCTCAGTGTGTGTCTCAGTGTGTGTCTCAGTGTGTGTGTCAGTGTGTGTCTCAGTGTGTATCTCAGTGTGTCTCTCAGTGCGTGTCTCAGTGCGTGTCTCAGTATGTGTCTCAGTGTGTGTGTCTCTGACTCAGTGTTCACAAAAACAAAGCTCCCAGCAGGTGTAATCATGCCAGCCCATGAACAGTATCGGACTTGCACGTCAGCTCTATCATCATCGTCATCATCATCAGTCGTGATCTATCCACTGCTGGATGAAGGTCTACCGAAGCTGGCACGCGTCCTCTCGGGCGCGTTTTCGTAGTGTCCGCCTGCCGCTCCGTTACGGTGGTCGATCATCATCCATCGATCATCCTCTATCATTGTCCATCGATCATCATATATCATCGTCCATCGATCATCGTCCATCGATCATCCTCTATCGATCATCGTCCATCGTCCAGCGATCATCCTCTATCATCGTCCATCGATCATCCTCTATCGATCATAGTCCATCGATCATCGTCCATCGATCATCATCCATTGTCCCTTCTGATCGTGATGTGCCCGGCCCAAAATCCCACTTTCCGATGAAGCCATTCAATCTGCGCGCGCGCGTCTCTTCTGCAGCGACGCGAGCACGGATTTTATTATTCGTAATTTATTTATCCAGACCAGAATCCGAATATTTATTTACTAGCACCATTGGGACCGTTGGACAAAGGAAATCTCCCCCGTGGCCATCAACTTCGCGGTCAGGTGGAGAGCCCCATGGACGCTTCACCAGCCCCCTTGCTTGGAGGGGAACCTGTCTTCCCACAAGCTCGACGATCATAATCATTTTTATTATAATCACTTTCAATTTATTACATTGCACGGTTCCGCTTCTTCGGCTGTATCGTTGTCACCCGCCTGGGACGAACTTACTCGAGAGCTGGGATTGTTGGCTGCCTTATTTGCTCAAACATGTGCCGCTTTACTTACTCCTTTGCTTCCGTTTGCAGTTACCGTAGTGAGTGGTTTGGGCTCGGCATGTAAACCCTTGGTAAGTTTGGGAAACTGATTTTAGTCTCTGGTAAACTTTAGAGATCTGGAGACCCGGGCCAGGGCTGTCACGGCCCGGTGCTCTGACGCGGCCAATACAAGCCACTTTCCCAAGTGCCAGATTCTCAGTGGCTATGTCACGCAACAGCTGAATATGTTTAGACAGTAAGTCCTCGTTTCGCACGGTCGGTGCGATTCCTGAAAAGTGCCGCGCTCGAGGAAAAACGCGTTGAGCGGAAACGTTTTCCCCCCGCCCAAAAATAATGCAACGATAAAGATTGTCGAGATGAGATTTACTACGACGACTACGCACACCACGCAGTGAGATGGCGGAACAATTAGCTGAGGTTATGCCGCCGCTGGGTTATAGAATCATTCGGCGTGCTATATCATTCGGCGTGCTGTATCACTCCGCTCAGCGGCGCAGCTCAGTAAAGTATTTCGTCGTCGACTGCTCAGAAGCCGCGTCATTACGGCACGTGCTCTGCGTTATAGCGGTGCACCCTCCGCGCTGTATCGGTGTACGTTTCGGGTTATAGCGGTGTGCGTTCCGCATTGTAACGGCGCACGTTATAGCGGTGTGCGTTCCGCATTGTAACGGTGCACGTTATAGCGGTGCGCGTTCCGCATTATAACGGTGCACGTTATAGCGGTGTGCGTTCCGCATTATAACGTTCCGCATTTCGTGTTATAGTGGTACGCGTTCCGCGTTATAGCAGTGTGCGTTCCGCGTTATAGCAGTGTGCGTTCCGCGTTATAGCGGTACGGGTTTCGCGTTATAACGGTGCACGAGTCCTGTGTTTTTGCACGGGCGACCCGGATGTGGACACATTACACGTTTACATTGTAATGCTCCGTTTACCTAATGCATGTAATGCATTATATAGTTCGTTGTACCAGCTATGTTGGAACTTAAAATATTTCTTTTTCAATGGCTGTTACTAAATTTATACGAATGATGTGTTTTATACCCGTTATATTCAACTACCACACGTATATTTATAATTTACATTGCATTTTTATTGTTTGTCATACAAAATGCAAAGAGAAATGGTTATGGCTTTGTTCAATGCGGTTTCAAATATTACCAATGTGTTACGTGTCGTTCGAGATAGATACTTTGATGTGCTATGGAACTTTCCCTTTAAAAAACCCCACTTCTACACAAACGTTAACATTTCAAAATAAGCTAACTTATATCCGGGATATGCATGGCGAGGCATCAATAATAATAAATTATAATATTTAAACCTTTCCGTGTCTTCGTTATGTCTGCTCAACTGTTGTTCCATGTGCTGCGTTCTCACGTGACTGATACAGTGGTAATGCAAAGGATAGTTTGTTCCCTGCCATGGGAATGTGGAATTTCCACAACTTGCTCAGAACCCCCATTCCCGCACCCCCACTCACAGAGATAAGTGCTGCTCGAATGCTCGCTTGAGCAGAAGCCGACGTCCCAATAGCCACACTTGACTTCCCACTAAGTGCTATGCGCTTCTGGAATCTTATCTTTTTTTTTTAAAAAAAGTCGCTTTGGCCACTTTCATTCCGACTGAGCTTATGATGTCAAACTGAGTTGTCTATAGCGACATTCACACTAGGCATCATATAGCTTTACAACATAATCCCAGTAAAACAAAAAAAACAGCCTTAACATCAAAACCAAGAGGAAAGCAATCCTCAACACAGAGATATTTGAATGTGTTTTCAGACGAACAATGACGGGAGCGTCCCTAACGAACCGGGTCAAGACATTCCACAAACGAGGGCGCCTGACTAGGGGCCGTCCATAAATGACGTCACACACCTGGGGGGGGGGGGGGGTCAGACATGTGTGACGATGTGTGACGAGGGGGGGGGGAATTTGAGAAATGTGACGTCACATCAAAATGCACAACTTTAAATAAATATAAACAATATAATTGTTATAAAAATAATTTTGATAAATTTTCATTATTAACTCTTTGATTATTTAAATGTACTAAAGTCACCTTTTATTTATTCCATGAAGGAGCATTTTACTTCTCCATGGGAGAATGGAGAAGCATAAATGTAGTAATTTTATTGAACTATTGTTATTAAATATTTTTATTTTAATGATTCTATCAGGGCTTTTCATTCTGTGGAATGAATATGTGATTGTTATAATTGTACTCCCCATTTTGTTTTTAATATTTTATAATTATAAGAGAATTTCAATATAATATTCTGAACATCTGCAGTTTTAGTTAGACGTTGAATATTTTCAAGATAATTTTATGCTAAATTTCAGCTTTCCAACGCCTCCTTTTAAATAAATGTTTTCTCCTACAACATCAGAGTGCAGCGCCACATTAAATACGCACTACAATGACAATAGTTTAAAGTGATTTGAAGCATGTTTTATTTTCAAAATGGAAATATGTTTTTTGGGGGGGGGGGGCAGAGCTTTGTGACGTCATATTTGAGGGGGGGGGTCTGACTTTTTGTGACGCCGTGTGACGAGGGGGAGAGATGGGGGGGGGTCAAAAATCGTCCCCAATCGCGTGACGTCATTTATGGACGGCCCCCTAGGGAAAACGCCATCACCCATTGAGCGCAGATTTGTGACAACAAGAAGTATCCGGCCGGATGGAAGCGGATATAACACATCGACTTCTGCCCCCCACCCCCCCCCCCCCCCCCACAAAGTCGGTCGCACTCATCACACACAAAGTGCTTGCCACAAATAAACCACGATACCTTGCTCATCTCGCCAAGCAGCTATAAACCATCACGCAAACTCTGGTCATCCTCGCAGCAGCGACTTTAGTGCGCACTTTCAGATGCGCTTCTCCAGCCGTCTGGAACGTTCCTCCTTCCGATATTAGGAATCTGCTGGGGCTATGCACTTTTTTAATCACCTGGATTAAAAACTAATTTTTGTACTGCTTTTTGTGTTTAGTTTGTTGGCCTTCCCCCGAACATCCGTTTCGCGTGGTTGGCTACGTAAGGTGCGAAAGAAGTTCAACATACATACTTACAAACCAGTGACGTGCGGTGAGGTCAATGGCTGGGGAGGCACTGGCGAGTGTCAGAGCCAGATTCACACGCTGAGGAGGGCGTGGCCTCGTTGAGGGGGCGTGTCCTCACTGAGGGGGGCGTGTTAGACACGTCCCCCTCAGTGAGGCAGATGTGATAGTTGCCTCCCCTGGTGCTTTTTCATTGCAGTTTCATGACGGGACCAGCGAGCCGAAATATCTTTATACACGTACGTGAAATAAGTTACCTGGAGTATGGAAGGCTAGGACATGAAATGAAGGGGTCTACACACATTACATTGGTGACATACTGAGATAGTAACAGGCACGGGCTTATTGCCCAGTTACTGAGGGGTTGCGCAATCAGAGGGGAGGCTGAGCTCGTCGCTGCCTCACCTCTCGTCTCTTCCTGTCTTTGCAGCGGAGCTCCGCAAATTTGGCGATTTTGACTTTAAAAATGATTGGAATCGTACAGAAATTACATTTATAACACAGATCAGTGGAAAAATCTTAATATTTATTTTATTTGATTCCTTTTTTAACTTTTCGTAACAGCTACAGTGAGGGAAAAAAGTATTTGATCCCCTGCTGATTTTGTACGTTTGCCCACTGACAAAGAAATGATCAGTCTATAATTTAAATGGTAGGTTTATTTGAACAGTGACAGACAGAATAACAACAACAAAATCCAGAAAAACGCATGTCAAAAATGTTATAAATTGATTTGCATTTTAATGAGGGCAATAAGTATTTGACTTCTCTGCAAAACATGACTTAGTACTTGGTGGCAAAACCCTTGTTGGCAATCACAGATGTCAGACGTTTCTTGTAGTTGGCCACCAGGTTTGCACACATCTCAGGAGGGATTTTGTCCCACTCCTCTTTGCAGATCTTCTCCAAGTCATTAAGGTTTCGAGGCTGACGTTTGGCAACTTGAACCTTCAGCTCCCTCCACATATTTTCTATGGGATTAAGGTCTGGAGACTGGCTAGGCCAATCCAGGACCTTAATGTGCTTCTTCTTGAGCCACTCCTTTGTTGCCTTGGCCGTGTGTTTTGGGTCATTGTCACGCTGGAATACCCATCCATGACCCATTTTCTTCAATGCCCTGGCTGAGGGAAGGAGGTTCTCACCCAAGATTTGACGGTACATGGCCCCGTCCATCGTCCCTTTGATGCGGTGAAGTTGCCCTGTCCCCTTAGCAGAAAAACACCCCCATGGACAGCGTCTTTTAAGCTTAAAAGACGCTGTCCATGCTTGGCAGTGTTAACTCAAGCGCTGTTTTCCAGACAGTCTTGTTTCTTCACCTGAGGAAGGCTACTTGTGATTGTGGCCGAAACGTCGTGAGAATTGTATTGTTATTATTATTTTCATTATTTTATTCCCATTCTACGTGACTTTACCGAAAGAACCCAGAAGATGTTGTCACCTTCTCACCAAGCTGCTTGGCAATGGTCTTGTAGCCCATTCCAGCCTTGTGTAGGTCTACAATCTTGTCCTGACATCCTTGGAGAGCTCTTTGGTCTTGGCCATGGTGGAGAGTTTGGAATCTGATTGATTGATTGATTGCTTCTGTGAACAGGTGCCTTTTATACAGATAACAAGCTGAGATTAGGAGCACTCCCTTTAAAAGTGTGCTCCTAATCTCAGCTCGTTACCTGTAGAGTAGGAGTTAGTGACGTAATGTCACGCTCGCCCTCTGGTACGATGACGTCACAGATAATGACGTCATGGACAGGGGGCGGGACGGTGGCGTCATGTCCCCCCTGGGGGATTTAAGCCGGAACCCGTCACGGGTTCAGGGTCGTCTGGAGGGTCCGGGAACGTGAAGGGTGAAAGTCAGAACCCAGGGTAGGAGGAAATTGGCACCAGGCTAGGGTAGCTTGTGGGTGTGCTAGGGACCTCCTCAGTACCCTTCCCCTGGGGGAGCGATGGGACCCCGGGGTAGGAGGAAATTGGCACCAGGCTAGGGTAGCCTGTGGGTGTGCTAGGGACCTCCCCCAGTAACTTTCCCCTGGGGTGTGGAGTGTAGGCAGCGAGTGTGCAGTCCACGGAGTCGTGTGCGAAGAGAGGTCTTTCATAAAACAACTGGCGTGAGCCCTTAATAAATGTGGCGCAAGCCCTTCCACGAAGATCTGCCTCCGAGTCATTAGTTACGCCGCAACACCTGTATAAAAGACACCTGGGAGCCAGAAATCTTTCTGATTGAGAGGGGGTCAAATACTTATTTCCCTCATTAACATGCAAATCAATTTATAAAATTTTTGACATGCGTTTTTCTGGATTTTGTTGTTATTCTGTCTCTCACTGTTCAAATAAACCTACTATTAAAATTATAGACTGATCATTTATTTGTCAGTGGGCAAACGTACAAAATCAGCAGGGGATCAAATACTTTTTCCCTCACTGTATTTTCATTGGAGAATGACAAGTGATGCTCGCCTCCCCTGACCGCACGTCCCTGATACAAACAAACCCCTGGCCGACACGGTGTGGAGGAGGCCTTCATCCACGAATGGTTTTACAAAGAGCTGTAAATTGATTCTGTAAAAATATATATCCCATGGACGTATTACATGAAAAAGGTGGTGCGGTTTAATGTTTACAAAGTTTTGCTGCACTTGAAGTGCAGGATGTCGCTGGGGTTTCAAATATTTTCCTTTTTGTGATGGGTTTTTTAACCAATACATGGCATGCATGCAATAACTTCCTTTTGTGTTTCGTGTGTTGGCCTTCCCCCCGCACTTCCGATTAAGCACGGTTGGCTACGTACGGTGTGAAAAAAGTTCAACATACATGCACATATAGAGCATGATGGGGAGTCGTGCCTTCCTACTCTTTGTGAGCACTTCTTCACGCGCTGTTAAATCTACGTCCGATTCAGAGCAGGATTTATCTTCCCCTTCACGCTCAACCTTCCTTTTCCCAAACAACCCCCTTCCCCTTAAAAATGAAATGCCTCATCCGAACTCACAACCTCACATTGTTTTAGAACCCTACTGCTGGAGTGGTGGTGCGGTGTTTGGGCATGCCTCATGTCAGTGGTGATATCTGAACCAATGCTGAGCCCCGCTCTAACCCTAACCCCTAACCCTTAACCCTAACCCCTAACCCTTAAGCCTAACCCTGACCTACCCCTAACCTACCCCTAACCATTAATCCAAACCCCTAATCCTAACCCTAACCCCAACCCTAACCCTACAAACACACATTGGCTGGTGAAGTATGGCCTAATAAATCACTGGACTGACATGGTGCTGGAAGGCTTTCATCCAGCAGTGCGTATCATGACCAACCGCAAAATACCAAGGTTCATTACTGAGTTGCCTCGTTGATAACGTTATGTTTAAAAGGGCTTGTGAAGTATTTATGGAGGAATATATTCCTTGGCAAGTATTAGGGCGCAACACGTGATCTCTATGCCAATATATTCCCCATCGATACCAAAATCTCTTGTCTAAGTGTGCTGTGTTATGGGTCAGGGAGTCTATTGATTCGCGTAGAATGCACGTGCACCACCTTTGCCCATGTTTACATTTTCTCAATGGTTATGTTTAATTTATGAAATATTCCACATCACCTTTGTTACCTATTAACTAAAGGTTTTTTTCGGGTTAGATCGCGTAAATATGTGCGTTGTTACATCGAAACAGGAGGACTTCTTCACAATTCTGGCTATCGCTTGATGAGACTGGTTGTAATTACTGGCAAAACGTCGTCCTCGAATTGTGAATGTCGTGGGTTTACTCTCCAACACACCGGTGTACTGAACTAGTAACGAATTGGCCACGTTTAGTTTCCGTGACAAACCTTACTAATTGCCTGTGTCAGGTGGTGGCGGGTTTAACGACATATTTATATTTACACAATATGACCCTAAAAAAACCTATATGATGGATAATATTGGTCTCCAAAGCCTACGTGTTAAACTCGATTCTATATGTCTAGGGATAAACCAGAGGACCCGGAGAAGAATCCACGTGGCCACGGGGAGAGAGAGAGACATGCAAACTTCAAATATACAGGTCTCAAGTTCGGGATCCAACCCACGACCACCTGTATGGCAGGCGAAGGAGTTAACATCTCGTCACCGCGATCTAACCTCCAAAAAAACCTTCAGTATCCTTCGTTATTTTCTCACGTGTTAGCGGCAAGGGGCCAGGCATATAGGCTTGACTGGTCGCCGCACGCATTGCGCGCGACGTTGTGTTGTTCATAACAGGCAGCTAGGCAACGCATTTTGTGGGGGAAAGGAGACGCGCTTGATCAGAACTTTTAAATGTCGGGGCTTCGTGGTTGCCAGCAGGGTCAACACGGGCCAGGAAGCCTCGAGGGCGACAATGAGGGTGGAGCCGCTGCTTTGCATCGGGGATAGTCTGGGATGAAACAAGCGTTGACACGAGGAGGAAGAGGAGGAGGGTAGGAAGGAGGCCTGAGGTCGCTGTTGTTTGTATCAGAGGGCGCAGCAAAGCAACTGCGAGGTTGGAAATTGTCTCTGGCTCTCTGGCTGTCTATAATAATGCGTTTTAATGTTCTGCGGAAGTCGAGCGCCGCTTTAAGTTGATTTTTGTGAGAACTCAGTAAGCCGGGATTGACTCCCATTTGCAAGAGGGATTCTGGGTCACCAAAATGACCAAAGCAGAATCAGAATATTTATTTATACTGCAGGAGGAATCTGATGAGCTATGAAGCTCTTTGTCACAGACGTCCAGGAGGGGGCGGGTCAGAACGTTACAAAAACAAACACGACACGATAGGAGTGCAAAGTATTGGAAAGGAAAGAAAATCACAAAAAATGAATATATACCAATGAAAGTTTCCTATTATATTTTACCAAGTAAAGCCCGCTGAGCTGTACGCTTTTCTCAGAAGGAACTTGGCCACAAATGATAGCTCAACGACGTGGCTTGTCATATGGAAATTTATCGCAGCCAAATAATCGAAATAATCTAAACGCATGTTTCTAAATGTGGAGGGAAAAACCGGAGGAACCAGAGAGAAAAAATCCACGTGACCACGGGTAGAGAGAGACATGCAAACTCCAAATATACAGCAGGAATCAGGGTTGGGATCGAACCAACGACCTCCTGCATGCCAGGTGAGGAATACAAAATCACACCACCGTGGTGCCCCTAAAACAAACAAATAAATATCGTATATAAGCTCCAATTACATAAGGTACATCAACTCCCAAGCTTGGGAAATGCAGTAAACAACAACGTCGTGAGAATTTTTTATTGTTTTATATATATTTTATTATTTTATTGTTTCCCTTCAACGTGACTTTACCGAAAGAACTAAGAATATAACAGCAAAACTAGTTCCAGACCACGCCAAGATAACACATAGCCCCTAAATAAAATTGTACATTAAAATTGAACTATCGTCACATGGATAAGGATGAAATTTACAAATCACATGAGAAAATGTGGTTGTATTCAGCACTAATCTTCTATAGAATAGTTTTTGAAGGAAGATCTATGATGTAAAGGGGGGAAACGAGGTTGTTCAAAAACGTTGGTGCTGCAACGTCAAAGGCTTTGTCACGTATTCCATTTCTTGTTCTTGGGATAGTTGAAAAGCTATCAGATGGATGTCGTAGGTGTCTTGGATTTGACAAAGGGGTTAATGAATTAGCTGAGTATAGCACAGACTTGCCAATAAGGATGTTATGGTTGAACAGCAGGGTTTGGTGGTACATGTTGTTTATGTCGTTTATTGTGAAAATTCGGTCACAGTTCCTATGATCACTGTTACATTGCTTTTATGGCTTTATTTTGGTGATTCGAAAACTTTTTTTTGGTTTGGCCATGTTTGTCTGTTGTAGTACAGAGTTAGATTGATGGCCTTAATCTAAGTTGTCTTGTGGTTGTTGTTGTTTGACTTGCATCCCACTGGGATTTTTGCACACAGCGTTGGTGGTGTACGGTGCTTTTTCTGGAATATTTTGCTGTTTTTTCCTGGATTTTCTGTTTGCACAATCACACATAGTCACTTTAAGATGTTTTTCTTGTTCATGTTTTTGTTTTGTTTGTTTGTTGCGGTTGCACCCGATTCAAGAGGCGAATGGCTCACAGGGCTATACCAAAATAAATTAAACTGAAAATGTAGATTTCTTCTTGCATCATGTTATGTGAGATTAGATTTAAAGTAGAGATCACAATGGTGGGTCCTGTACGGTTCATCCAGTGCCAATCGAAGAGCAGAACGATAAAGTGGGTTTAGTTTGTATAGTGATCATTAGTCGCTAATCTGTAAGCAGCGTCACAGTAGGCAAACAGTGGTAGAATGATAGCTTCAACAATTTTCAGGTGTAATCGAATGGGAAAACAACGTTCATTTCTGATTTAAAGCTTTCGTGACTGCAGTAATTCATATTCTTAGTTTTTTTCGGTAAAGTCACGTTGAAGAGAAACAACAAAATAACAAAATATATATAAAACAATAAAAAATTCTCACGACGTTTCGACCATAACTCAAACGGTCATCATCAGGTGTGTTGGTTTGCATAAATTTTTTTTTAAACGGCACA
Source organism: Petromyzon marinus (assembly GCF_048934315.1). Classification (NCBI taxonomy): domain Eukaryota; kingdom Metazoa; phylum Chordata; class Hyperoartia; order Petromyzontiformes; family Petromyzontidae; genus Petromyzon; species Petromyzon marinus. Next base: position 9,869,298 of record NC_133720.1, read on the forward strand.
TTTATTTATTTATAAAAAAAAACGTTGGCGTCACGCACAGCGTGACGTCACGCACAGCGTGACGCCAACGTTTTTAAAAAAAATAAAAATTTATGCAAACCAACACACCTGATGATGACCGTTTGAGTTATGGTCGAAACGTCGTGAGAATTTTTTATTGTTTTATATATATTTTGTTATTTTGCTGTTTCTCTTCAACGTGACTTTACCGAAAAAACTAAGAATATGAACGTTCATTTCTATATAAAACCCCAATTTTATTTGAATGAATTGAGATGTGATTAAAATTGGGTTGGAATTGTTAGTTTTGAATCAATCAGTAAAACCCAAGAATTTGAAGCACTCCGTTTGTTCAATGATGCTGCATCTGATATTCGTAATCAATGAAGAGAATGAAGCTCGATTTTTTTAAGAGCATGATCTTCGTTTTTTTATTTAGGATAATTTTAGTGATGACAATTGATGTTGAATTAAATCCTAATGGTATTTAAAATGTTTGACTTCGTTTGGAGATTTACCTGATATTTTTTATTATGAGTGATTTTAGTTTCGTCCAAGATTGTTTAAATATAATGAGAACAAAAATTGATCCAGCATGCAACCTTGTGGAACACCCTTTGTTATTGTAATCTTTGTGGACGAGATGGTATCACTATTAAACTTTTGAGAACGGTCTGAAGGGTAGTTCTTAAACCATTTTGTTGTACTGTTTGAAATATTGAGTTGACCAAGCCATGTGAATAGAATATCACGGTCAACGGTGTCAAAGACTTGTGACAATTCGAGGAATAGTGCACAGCAATAGTGGCTTTTATCCAGGTTATTGATGATAAAATTGAATACATCCATACTTGATGTGGTAGTGCAGTAATCCTCTCGAAAACCAGACTGTTTACTGTGAAGGAGATCGTGACTATTTAGGTAGCAGTTTATTTGTGATTTAGGTATTTTTCTCGAATACTTTAGTAACTGGTGAAAGAATATAGATTGGTCTATAATGTCACAGTCTTCTTTTGAGCCATTGTATATACTGGACGAATAAGAGCAGCTTATCACTCTAGCAGAAATGTACCTTCAGCAAGTGAAAGGTTCAAAATGTGTACGGGGTTTATAGATGAGATCTGCCATAGCCACAAGTGCAAATGCAGGCTACTCATCTTCTCCCATGGATGATGTCTTAATTGATGCTAGCTTATGCAATACATTCAGTTCAGATATGGGACTTAAAGAGAAGTGTGGACGATGACTTTAACAAGTTTAGGGTTGGTGTGTGAGGAGGAAGAAGTGGGGTGATGTGAACAGCGGTGGAGTATTCGGAGATATTTTACTCTAGTGTGTATTGTCAAGGATATACCTTGCTAATCCAAAATGAGAAGAAAATCCATTGACAATGTCTTAGTAATAGGTTTTACCCTTTTAACTGACACAAAAACTGACACCTTTATTCAAGGCATCATGTTTGCAATAACCACAACACAAGCAGTCAAAATGCAAACAAAAGAGACAACCAGGCTCTAAGAAAAGCCGTCTCGGGTGTGGACCAATCAAATTCAAGGACAGTGCATATTATTATCAGAGTTGTCTCTTTTGTTTGCATTTTGACTGCTTGTGTTGTGGTTATTGCAAACATAATGCCTTGAATAAAGGTGTCAGTTTTGTGCCAGTTAAAAAGGGTAAAACCTATTACTATATCTTGTTACTGGCAAAGGAGGTCTCATAATGACAATGTCTTGTTTTGTGAACAGCTCTTTGCCATCCATGAATAATTTTTTTGGAAGATAATTTATCTTTCCGTTGTTTTCAATGGAGTTGAACGTTTGCCAGAGAAATGTGTTTGTGAATTTAGAATAGTTTGTTCATAGTCAGAAAATGTAGCGTGTATTGCTTGGTGAGTACGCATCTATATCTTATAGTTCAATAATTGATTCAATCAGGAAAGTTATTTTATGTTTTTGCATTATTCCAGGCTATATCTCTAGTTTCATTAATTAAGAAATGTTCGGATCAAACCAAGGTGGACGATTACCATTTATTCTGTATTTTTTTGAAGGGGCATGTTTGTCAATGCTTTTTAGGAATTGGTTCTTAAAATACATTCAAGCGCTTTCAAAAACTAGGATTCTGCTCACCGTGTCCCAGTCAGATTGGAGAGTGTCATGTATAAATGCTTGAAGGTCAAGATGTTTTAAAGACCGTTTTACAATGATTGCATGGGGTGTTTCAGTTCTTTTTGCATGATGAATGCCAAAGATAATAGCATGGTTGCTGAGATGGTTACCCAAGACTCTCACTTTTGAAATTTTACTGGGTGAATTTGTTAGTAGGATATCAAGTATGGATTTATATTGTAATAGTTTGTAAAGTTTAACGCATCATGTGATAGGTTTAATAACAGCGAGTTTGTGGAGTTGAGTGACAATTGGCTACAAGCACAGAGCAGAGTTTACTGTGTGGGAAACGAGCAGAAGTCCGCTCCACCGGTACCAGAAAACCCAGTAGAAGCACAAAAATAACAGCCAGGCGAGGCCCTCTCTCAAGCAGGAGCCCATCTTGAATGTCATGGCCACTTCACGGGGTCTTCATAGAGCGAACTCCCAGAGCAGTGGCTGAGGCAGCCGAGCAGCTGGGGTTGTCGGCCCACCCGAAGATGTTAGAGGCGGCGCGCGCGGTGCTGAAAACGCACGGAGCGGGGACTGGGTTACGTGCTGCACTTTATGGCGCTGACCCTGCTGGTGGAACTCGGCTCCCTGGAGCACGTGGCATGGACTGCCGCTCTGTGTATTGCAGTGGTTCTTCATAACCTGGGGTGCACGCTGCACCTCCTGGGGGTACGAGATGCCCTTTGTGAGGATGCGAGACATGGCCAGATTTTTTTTAGACGGTAAATCATGGAAACAAAAAAAAAGTACGGGCACGTAAGTACAACCACTTTGTTTCATCAAACCCCTAAGTATTTTGATTTAAAGGGATTCATATTCTTGGTTCTTTCGGTAAAGTCACCACGTAGAGGGGGAAACAATAAAATAATAAAAATCTAAAACAATACAATTCTCACGACGTTTCGACTGCAACACAAGCAGCATTCATCATCAGGTGTTGCAGTGGAAACGTCGTGAGAATTTTATTGTTTTATAATTTTATCATTTTATTGTTTCCCTTCTACGTGGTGTCTTTACCGAAAGAACCAAGAATATGAACCCCTGTGTATGTATTAACATTATACATTTTGTAACAATTGAGAACCAAGGGGGTGAAAGGCAGTAGTAAAGGTTAAAAACCACTGACGTAGACGAACACCACGCCAAGGGCTTGCCGGTGATGCCAATGGAACTACTGCACAATCGATCACACGGTACACTACACACTGCAAGAGGCTTTAATTAGAAATACTTCCAAGTGAGAATTTTCCCAGCAATATTTTTTCGAGTGAAATTAAATGCTCCGACCGCCTAACACCTTTTGATTGCAATGCTGCTGCCTGCTTGAAGCAAAATTTCCCAATGCGGATTTGGGACTCCAGCCCAAAATGGTAACAATCAACTGGAGTTCACCAACACGAGATGGAAACTTTGCATCGGCATGGGGGGTGGGGGTCGTGAATGCTGTGACTTAATTTGAATCTATATTTTTAAATGTGCTCGAGTGAACTTGTGTAACAGGAAATTATCTGTATTTACAATTGATAATTATATTTGTAGAACTATTTTTGTTACATAATGCCGATGCTTTTTTTTAGCTCTAATCTATATTTGGTTTTGCTTTTAATTTATTTTGTTTTTATTTGCTTCCTTGTCCAGTTCTTATAAACACCGGATAAGAAGACTAACCGGGAAAGTAATTTGTATTTATATTATGTTTGTTTACCAAGGATAGCTTCACTGAGTGTTGTTGTAGTTGTGAAGACACCGCTGCAGTCTTTGTATAGTCACACCGCAAGATGACTCCGGGTCACTGACTCTCTCTCCCTCTCTCTTATTCACTCAAAGCACACATGAAGAACCACAGTGCCAGATCCCCCGTATAGCATGTGATATCACCTCTTAAACAAATAAAAAAAACTTCAAAGCCCGGCACTAGACGGATACCACTGCAACAGTCATGAGACTCAGTGAGGTTATCGTAGGTTCACAAACACAAAATTATTTTTAAATAACCTTTCCGGATTGTCTTCTTATTCGGAGAATATGGCGCTGATAACTGGACAATGAAGCAAAAACAAATAAGATTGAAATAATAGCAAAACCAAACAGTGATTCGAGCTTAAATATCCGCATGACGTAACCAAAATAGTTTTACAAGCATAATCAATCGTAAATAAAAAAAAATCTACATTTCCTGTTACACAAGTTGACTCGGGAATATTAAAAATATTCAAATTAAGCCACAGCATTCACGCCCCCCCCATGCCGATGCAAAGTTTCCATCTCGTGTTGGTGAACTCCAGTTGGTTGTTTCCATTTTGGCCTGGAGCCCAAATTCTCATGGGACAATTTTGCTTCACGAGCAGCAGTATTGCAAGCACGTGAGGATGTTGGTGCAAATTAGGTCACCAAGCACGTTGGAAATCAAAAGGTGTTAGGCCGTTGAGTGTTTAATTTCACTCGCCAAAATAATGCTGGGAAAATCCTCACTCGGAAGAATTTCTGATTTAAAGCCTGCTCAACTCGCAGCATAGTAACTTCGGTGCCTTGGGAAATCATGGAAGCAACACTTGATTTTTCACCGACTCAAGTCGCTCTTCAACTCGAGTTCCAAGCTTCTCGAGTCAACTTGGCAACGACTTGTGTCAGGGCTAGAATCTCCAGCATGGTCGAGGCCCTTGGATTCAAATCAACAGCCGTGGAGATGGGCGTCGTCACAATTAAACGTGAACCGGCTTGTACGGTATTCAGGGCCCGACTCGATATCGTAATTATTTGTAAAATGTTTGTTTTGTTGCCAGAAAAAAAAGTGAAAAAACCCTAGTATCGAATTACAATTCAACGCAACTGAATTCAATGAGATGCCACGCTTCAACAGGAGGGGGATCTCTTGTGGACGGTGTCATTGCCACGTGTTGAGCAATTTGAAGATACAATTAATATACATCGCCACTGATATGCCATACTGGGCTGTGATGTCCCTTATGTGTTTCTGCGACTTTTATTCAAAGTTGTTTTGCTATCCAGTACTCTACATCGCTCCGAACGCTCTTTGTTGTCTGCTGCGCTTTGTGTATATATATTTATTTTTAAATAAATAAAACGAATGAACTGCAGGCAACTGTCGCTATAGACATTAGCTATGGCTTCCAAGCTCCTATCCAAGAGAAGGTACCACGTCTCAAGGTGAAGCAACACTCCAACACACTGACACCTGCTGTATATTTGGTGCTTGCGTGCCCCTCTCTCTCCCCGTGGTCGCGTGTATTTTATTTTCCCTGGGTCTTCCGGGATTTCCCCTGCACATTTCGAATCGACGTGCATTTTGAATGTTTCGCTGCGATAAATGTACACATGATGATGGTAAGGGGCCGTCCATAAATGACGACACGCACCTAGGGGATGGGCGGTGTCAGACATTTGTGACGATGTGTGACGAAGGGGGGAGGGGGGGTTGAGAAATGTGACGTCACATCAAAATGCGCAACTTTAAATAAATATAGACAACACGTTCTACTTAATTAAATAGACTTTTTAATAAATGTTTTCTCCTACAACATCAGAGTGCAGCGCCACATTAAATACGCACTACAATGGCAATAGTTTAAAGCGATTTGAAGCATGTTTTATTTTTGGGGGGGGGGGGGCAGAGCTTTGTGACGTCATATTTGAGGGGCGGGTCTGACTTTTTGTGACGCCGTGTGACGAAGGGGGAGGGGTCAAAAATCGGCCCAAATCGCGTGACGTCATTTATGGACGGCCCCTAAGCCACTTCGTTGAGCTATATGATTTGTGGGCAGGCCGCTTCTGAAAAATAACGAACAGTTCAGTGGGCTTTACCGTGCAAAGTAACAGCATAGTTTTATATTCATATTCTTAGCTCTTTCGGTAAAGTCACGTTGAAGGGAAACAATAAAATATATTTTAAAAAAATTGATTTCAAGCTTTCGTGACTGCAGGGATTCATATTCTTGGTTCTTTCGGTAAAGTCACGTAGCATAGTTTTAGTTTATTCACAGCGATTTTCTTACATTTCCAAAAAAATGTTCACTCCAATCGTTGTTTTTTTATTGTTTGTTGTAACTTTCTGATCCGGCCCCTGCTGGACATCCGTGAAAAAGAGCTTTATAGCTCATCGGATTTACCCAGGATGAATACAGATTTTAGATAATTCAGTCGTTGTACGTACAGCACTGTATGAGGTTATCCGGCTGTGCGATGCTGCGGTGGTGCAAAAGTGGTTGGTCAACGTAGCGCGCTGCGCTTGCAGTCCAGAGGTGAACGACTCGACTCAATCTCCGGGCGCGGCAGTTTCGACTAATGGCACCCCCCCCCCCAATCTTCTCTCCCCCCGCCCCGAACCCAGCAGCATGAATGGGTGCACCGGCTTAGCAGGTAGCATGTGGCGAGGTAGAGTGTGGGTACTCCCATTTTTTGGCCATGATGCCTGGCCAGATATGGGGCCGTCCATAAATGACGTCACGCGATTTTGGACGATTTTTGACCCCCCCCCCCACTTTGTCACACGACGTCACAAAAAGTCAGACCCCCCCTCAAATATGACGTCACAAAGCTCTGCTCCCCCCCCCCAAAAAAATAAAACATGCTTAAAATCATATTCTTAGTTTTTTCGGTAAAGTCACGTTGAAGAGAAACAACAAAATAACAAAATATATATAAAACAATAAAAAATTCTCACGACGTTTCGACCATAACTCAAACGGTCATCATCAGGTGTGTCGGTTTGCATAAATTTATTTTGAAAAGGCATATTTATTTATTTATTTATAAAAAAAATAACGTTTGTGTCACGCGCAACGATTGGCAGTTTGCCCAGGACTAGTCCATCTATTTTTTGAAAAGAGGAGGGGGGAGACGAAATTTGTTTTTATGTATGCTGTCTGAAAGCCACTGTAAGCGTGAACAATCAATCAAGAACTGAAATGATTTATCAAATCTTTCCAATGATTGCTAAGATAGAATCCATCTTCTCGGTTGAAATTGTCTCTGTGCTTGTATATGTGGATAGCCTCATGAACGAATCTCTCATGGAAGCCAGATGGCTTACAAAGAACCTCCGTCTTGGAAAAGTCAATGGCATGTGAGCCTACTGAATTAGAACAATGATCTGCTACGGCCGAGGTGTTGGTCCTACCGTGTTTAAGGTCTGCTTTATGTTCACGAATGCGGTCCGAGATATGGCGTTTGGTTTCTCCAATGTAACTACTACCACAGAGGCAACTTAGTTTGTAGACACCAGGGTATTGTATGTCCGGAATCACATCTTTTACAGACGGAACCAGATCACGGATTTTATGTAATGTGTTGAAACGGACCTGGATCTTGTGTTTATTCAAGATTTTGGAGATCTTTTTTGTGATCCCAGCAATGTAGGGTAAAGTGATGGTTTTGAAAGGCTCCTCAAGAGGGTTCTTCTTCATGGTTTGAGTGATAGCTTTGCGGATTGTATAGTCGGAGTAACCATTAGCCCTAAGAGCTTGGTGTACGTGCTTGAGTTCACTGCTTATGTGTTCCTGGTCGGATATGCATTGGGCTCTATGATACAGAGTCTTGATGAGAGAATTCTTCTGTGATGGATGGTGGTGGGAATCCGGTTTCAGATAAGCATCCGTATGGGTAGCTTTCCTGTAGACAGAGTGGCTCATTGAACCATCAGGTCTCTTTTTAATTAGGACATCCAAAAAAGGTATCTTGCCATCTATTTCGACTTCCATGGTAAATCTGATGGCTGGGTGTATGGAATTGATGTGGTCGAAGAATTGGTCTAGAGCAGGCCGGCCATGTGGCCAGATGACAAAAGTGTCATCCACGTACCTCTTCCATAAGGTTGGGCGCAGAGTGGCAGTCTGGATGGCGTCAGTCTCAAATTTCTCCATGAAAATGTTAGCTATAACTGGAGAAAGGGGGGAGCCCATTGGGGTGCCCTCAGTTTGTTTGTAGAAAGTTCCATTCCAAGTGAAGTATGTATTGGTTAAACAGTGTCTCACCAGGGGGGGTACCTCAGTGTTTAGTCCTTGATGAACCAAGTCTTCAATGATTGCAATGGTGTCAGGTACAGGAACCTTGGTGAATAAGGAAACTACATCAAAACTGACAAGCAGGTCGTCTGGGGACAGGGAAATACCCTTGATTGTTGATACCAGGTGAGTAGAATTTTGTACCGCAGAGGTGGTCTTTCCAGTGAAAGGACGCAGGATTTCAGACAAAAAACGAGCTAGTTTGTAGGTGGGGGAGCTGATAGTAGAGACTATGGGACGAAGAGGTGTATCAACTTTATGTATTTTTGGTAAGCCGTATAATCTTGGTGGCCTGGCAGCAGAAGGTTTCAACGAAAACTGTTTAGATTGATCAATTAATGCGGTTGAATCAGAAATTATTTTGTTGGTTTGTGTGACGAGGCTGTTGGTGGGATCTCTTTTTATTTTTGTATAACTACCATCGTCGAGTAATTCTTTAATTTTGTTGTTGTATTCTATTTTATCCATGATGACAGTAGCATTGCCTTTGTCAGCTGAGAGAACTACAATATCATTCCTCTTTTTTAATTTATATAATTCAAAACGCTCATCTTTGCTGAGGTTGCTAGCTGGCATCTTAGCGTTTTTGAGGGTTGCAGCGATTTCAGATCTTGCTACGTCTGCAGCGATGTGACCCAGGCCCCTGAGAGCAACGTCTACTTGGGCAATTATATCATTAACTGGTATGTGTTTAGGTGTGACTGCAAAGTTTAGACCTTTAGCTAAAACGGATTTCAGACCATCGGAAATAGAACTGTTACTGCGATTAATTACGACTTTATTAACTTTCGATTTTAATTACGACTTTATTAACGTCTAACTTTT